>NC_140590.1:630972530-631572530 GCF_964204655.1 Triturus cristatus | reverse complement strand
TAGTTTATGGATGATTTGGCTATCAAGGGTTATAATCTGTGGAAAGCTACTATTGACCCTAAATCTGTTTGAGGTTCTAGACCATGGCAGGTACAACGAACTGAAGCTTTGCATCGTGCCTGCCTCATCCCAAACCATATATTATTTTTGATTTCGACTATTTTTCACACCACCTGCTTTGGATTGGCTACTTCTAAAAAACTGAATTCTCCCTCTATTCCAGATCTGGGTGCTTATCCAAATTGGGATAATCATACAGATCTGTCCCTTGATGCGTTGAAGTCATACATTACTAATACATCCTTCAATATTTCCAAATTACATTCTGAAGGATGGTTGACTTGGCAGACAAGCTCAGATTTCTGTCAACATTGTTTTCTGGGTCTGCAACCTGGGTATACGCAGGTTTGCGTAGACCCCCGCTTTGAATCGTCCCATTCGGTTACTACCTACTCTGTGGGGAAGTTATGCCAATCTTGGCTGCAACATTCCACCTTGGCATCTGTTAAACTTCATTTATCTAAATTAAATGACACAATAGATTTGAATGATTTTGTTAAGGGTCCTGTAGGTGGCAGGTCCAAAAGATGGGTGTATGCTGGTTATAACGAAGTTTGGAAATTATCTCAAATTGAAGCGGTTTCCAGATTGAGAGCCATTGACCAGGCCAATTTGGAAAACGTTCTGGCTGTTATCTATAATAGCATTAACACCCTTTCTTCCAGGATTTACACATTAGATAATATTGTTTCATCTGTTGTTGATATTGTGCAGGATGATATGTCTGTTTTGTGTCGTTGTCAAAATCAATTACGTTCTATCATGCAGTTGGCATGGACTTTGCAAACGTTAAAGGCTGGGAAAGTCCCCTGGGACTACATGAATACTTCATCTTTATTCCTTCCCTTTAATCTCACTGCAAAACAACAATTCATGTCCATGAAAGATGCAACATATTCATTACTGCATATTGAAAAGTTAGAACATTTGCCTTTCTCTGTGGCCAAATTGAACTCAGCTGTGTGGCTTATCCACGGGTTAATCACATTGCCATTTCCTTTGTTTAAATTCAGTTTGTGCATGAAACATTATGCCCTAGGCAGATATGAACCGTTGGGTACTGCTTTCCTGCATGAAGTTTGGTCACTCCCATTTACATACAGGTGTATGAGAGAAGGTAAAGATGTTTATTTGAAGGGTGAGGAATGCACTTCCACACCTGATCACTCTGTAGTCTGTAGGCACATCCAATTGCATGGCGCGTGCAATGTGCAAGCGCCTAATTTAGCATGCGTCCTGAAAGGAATTCCAGTGGCAGCTATTACACCCTCTTTCACGTTGCTAGCTAACGGTAGTTATTTGCTTTTAAATAACAAGGCTTGCTGCGGGATGCTTGTGACTGTATCACAGAGAGTAATCTGCTGTAAAAATGTCCTTTTTCCACCCCCGCATGGGCGGCTGGATGTATCCATCTGGCCTTCCATTCCAACCTTGAAAGCAGAGTTCAACAAGATGAGCAGAATAAGGGCACTATTGTCTCAAAAAGAAGTCGCTCTGACTTCGTCCCGTGAAACGTTTGTCCTTCACGTAGCAAACACCCACACAGAGGTGCATGCGCTTTTAAATACTGATCTCCCATTGCATTTCGGTGCCCCGATTCAAACTATATTCAATGCCTCGTCAACAACTGGCTAGGTAAATTTTTTCAAAGGTGTGGGCTCCGGCCTCGTGACCTCCTTCCAAACTATTTTTGGTGTGATACCGGCATTATTTCATTCTATTTTTTCCAGCGTCTTTGGCGGGCTCCCGTTGATTCTCGCACTCACGACTGGTGTGCTGTTGTTGATCTGCTTACTGCGCAATGGCTGCACAATTTGTGTCACGCGACAGCCTGTCCTGGCTGCTCCATCTTCGTAACTGTATGCTTGAATATTATGGAACTTTACCAGTGGCAACCCTGAGCATAGCCTATGGATTGTCCTTCCGGTTTTCCTACTTTACATGCGTGCAACCTGTGTTTCATTGCCTAGATTGTCCTTTCGAATGGGCTCTGGATTTGTGCTTGTCAAACTCGGTGTCTCCTGCCCCGGATTATGATCGACTGTTGTGTTCATTAGTGGCTCATGAGTTGGACTGTTCTGGTGTCGGGATTATGGACTGTGGAGCGGCACATGGAGTCCTAGGGAATTGGGACATCGGAACGGCAGCGTATGACTTCTTGGCAAGAAGTTATCTTGAAGAACACGCCACTTGTCCTCTGATTGTGCTAGAGGCCCTAATTGTCGAGTGTTAGACCTGGCACCATTGGCGTGAGTCTCCTTTCCATTTTTTCGCTGTATCTCCTCTGTTTTTGCTGGTTATAGATGCTCTGGGCGCTGTGCCACTGCCATTCAGTGCCACAGCGCGAATGCTCCCTTGGTAAAGATGACATATGAATCGGTACATCCATGATTGGCTTATTTGGTTTACCTGTTAGTCCCTAGTAGCGTGGCCTGTGTGTGCCCAGGGCTGGTAAACCAAATGCTGCTGGTGGGCCTGCAGCACTGGTTTGTGCCACCCACAGAAGCAGCTTGTAAAGTGTGTCTCAGACCTGCCACTGCAGTGTCTGCGTGCAGTCCAGAACTGCCATCTTGGCTGTGAAGTGCACCCACTTCCCAGCCCCTGAACCTTCCCTTGGCATCCTGTAAGCCCCCCTTATGATAGGGCGCATTGTATGTGTAAGGTAGGACATGCCCTGATGTATGTAGCATGTCCTAGTAGTGAATTACACCCCATTTCGTTTTTCACTACTGTAAGGCTACCTGTTCTCAATAGGCCAGAATGGGAGGTCTGGGCTATTACATTCTATAGTCCTAACTGACCCACAGAACAAGGTAGAGAAACAAATCTAGTATGCCTGAGCTCAGAATATTAAAATACATCTTTTAGTGAAGGTTATTTTTATATTCTTTGTTTGAAACTACCACTTTTAAGAATATAGGTACTTTCTTGCCTAAGCCTTCCAGTTTGGTCTGCTATGATGTGTATTGGCTGTCTGGTTTTGGAGGGACAGGGCGGGCTGAGTCAGACCTGGGTTGAATAGAGCGACCTGCCTTGGTGTGAGGGGAGGGGTAGCTCCCGCACTTGAATAGGACTGTGCCTGGCAAGGTGAATGCTGGCTCCACCTCCCACTGTGCGTCTGAGGCAGACCCCCTCTTTCTGAAAGGAAGGATGCAGCCTGATCAACAAAGTGCTCCAGGGCTGGGCCAAACTGGTTCTGGCTGGGTTCAGAGACTTGGGACCCCTAAGAACAAAGACTTTGGGGGTATAAATATTTGTGCACAAACCCCTACATTTTGTATTGCTCCTGGATAACAAGAAGAACCTTTGTCCGTGTGGCTACAAGAATCTGCAGGAGAAGGACTGTCCTTGTGCTTGTGTGCTGTTTCTGTGACTGGCCTGCAGCTGTTACTACTGGACTTCAAGAAGAGGAAAAGAACTTTGATTGGACTTTTATTTTTGTGCTACAGCAATCACCCAAGGGCTAGGAGAGAGCTAGCCTCCTGCTGGAGTCTCAGGCACATCAGACTCCACCATCAGCCTCCTGTTTCCTCCCAGCGAGGATTACTATCTGCAGGTGAGGCTCCTGTGTGTTCCAGGGCCTCTAGTTCTACTGCTGAGAAGAGAGCGCTGAAAATCGTCGCTAACCTCCGTTAGCGAGCCGCTGCAGCTGGTGAGCGTGAGAAAAATCGCCGCTCCGCTGTCGCCGAGTGCTCGCTAACCCCGAAGATCGTCGCAGCACCTGTCTGCGGGCCTGAAAACGCCCGCTATCCGAAGATCGTCGCAGCACCTGTCTGCGGGCCTGAAAACGCCCGCTATCGGGAAATCATCGCAACAGGATCATCGCAGCGCGGACGCCGAGCGTTAGCCATTTTCCCCGCATCGAATCCGGATCGTCGCTTCCTCGCGGAGCGCCATCTTTGTCAACGCAGCAAGATCGCACACGCAACAGGCTCGGTGCATCATCCTCCCTTCGCGGCAAGGATTTCATCGCATCACCGGCTTAGCGTGAGGAAGTTTGTCGCTTTGTCCTGCCCGCAACCCAGCGCATCATCCTCCCTCGCGGTAAGGATTCAACGCATCGCTGGGTAGCGTGAGGAAATTTCTCGCTACAACTCCTTAGCGACATTTTTGTTGCTTTGCTCCAGGAACCAGATACTTTGTGAGTAAAAGGGTCGCAGAGACCCCTGCCTTGAACTAAACATCATTTTGTGCATCCTGAACTATTTTTCCTTGCAGCATTTCTAAAGTAATTATATTTTTATAGTATTGTGGATTTTTACTGTTATTGGTCTTGTGATTAAGTCTATATAAAAATACCTATTTTTCATAACTACTTGAGTGGTGTCCATTTGTAGTGTTCCTCATTATATTACTGTGTATGGTCATAAATGCTTCACACACTGCCTCTGAGATAAGCCTAGCTGCTCGTGCTACGTTACCACAGGGTTGAGCAGGGGTTGTCAAAGGGTGTAGGCTGCTTACTCTGACTTAGGAAGAAGGGTCCCTACTTGGACAGTGGCCAGCCATTGCCAACTAGAGACCCCCATTTCTAACATTGGTGGTCAGCGGTGAGGATCTGGACTTGCATTTATGATTGCATACAGTAATTATAGTGTACACTACTAGTGAGTGCAGACCATAACATAACCACGTACGTTGTTGAGATTTTTTGATTCTATTTTGATCAGTTATTGCCACAATGGGCAAGCCCAGATCCAATGCCTCTGAGGATCTCTCCTGGGAAGAAGAAAAATTAGACACCTACAATGCCAAGCAGCTCAAATATTTTTGCAAACGCTTCACAGTCCCTATCACAGGTCTCACTAGAAGGGAAGAGTATTACAAGGCGCTGAAGGCCTGGTTGGAAGCCAGGGATGCCCCTAGGAATGTGGAAGAGCCTGTGGAGGGGGGAGAGAATGCAGGAGAGCAGCAGGACGAAATTGTAGATTTGGTAGGGGATAAAGCAGTTTCCAGCCCGGGCACTAGTGTGTCCTCAAGGGGCCTGACTCCAGAAGAGATGGAGGACAGAGAAAGAGATAGGCGGCATAATATGGAGATGGCCAAACTTAAATTGGATGATCAGAAGGACCTAGAGAATAAGAAGTTGGAAGTTGAGATAATGAAGATGAAATTTGAACATGAGAGAATTTTGAGGGAATTGGAGATTAAGGCCAAGAGTATTGAGATCTCCCCCTCTGGTGGCAGCATACCAGTAGTGCATACTGAGAGTAGAGTATATATCCCTAAAGATGTTATTAAGGATTTTCATAAAAGTGAGGATATTGGGCAATGGTTTGCCGCTTATGAATTAGCTATGGTGTCCCACCGGGTCCCTGAGAAGGATTGGGGAGCGGGGTTGTGGGGACGCTTTGTGAGTGAGGGGAGGGATACCTTGTTGGACCTACCCCCAGAAAAGTAGGATGATCTATGCCCACATGAAGGAAGCTTTGATTACCCGCTATGGTTTGACCCCTGAAATGTACAGGCAGAGATTTAGGACCTGCAAGAAGATAGAGGGTACCACGTGGGTAGAATATGTGTCTTTTTTTGGCAGAGCAATGGAGCGCTGGGTAAAAGGCAGCAAAGTAGAAACTTTTGAGCAACTGTATGACTTGATTGCATGGGAGCATTTTTCTAGAAACTGTTTTCCTGATCTACGCCAGCATCTGATAGATTGCAAGCTGACTAACCCTAGGAAGCTTGCTGAGGAGGCGGACCGCTGGGTGAGCACCCGGGTTCGCAAGGGTCCAGTGGGAGACTTCGCCAAAGGTGGGCAGGGTCGCCAGCAGAGAGGTGGGGGGGACAGGGGTAAACCAAGCGAGTTCCACCGAGGGCCCCAAGATAATTCCCATGGAAACCAGGCAGTGGTATCCCAGCCTCCCCCAGATAAGAAGCCAGTGCCTCCAACAGGTAATCCTGTTCCAAGGAGGCCCCCTACTTGTTTTAAGTGTGGCCAGGTGGGCCACCGATACTTTGACCCCCAGTGTCCCCAAAAGGATACTCCTGCACCACCCCGTGCACCGCCCCGCCAGCTTGCTAGTGTAGCCCTGGGGGAGGAGGAGATGGGTGCCCCAGGTGGGTGGGACCCCGTAGAGTTGACCCATGTCTCACTAGGAGACTTTGAAATGGTTCCTAAGCCTGCACTGCCTGATAACACTAAAAAATACAGGCAGTGGGTAACCATCAATGGCCATAGAGTGGAGGCTCTGAGGGACACAGGAGCCAGTGTAACTGCTGTCAGCTCCCGGTTGGTGTCCACAGAGCAGGTTGTGCCCCACGCATTCTACCCAGTAGTGTCTGCAGACAACACAGAGAGCCAATGTGAGGTGGCTCAGGTTCCCTTTGAGTGGGGGGGGGGGGGTCTCAGGAACTCTTCAGGTGGCTGTGAGGCCCGCCATGCCTGTGGACTGTCTGTTGGGCAATGATTTAGAGAACTCACCGTGGGCTACAGTGGAGAGGAGAGCTCACTTGCAAATGTTAGGACTGCCGGAGTGGGCATGTGCTACCACTCGGTCCATGGCAGCCAAAGAGAGTGTTGAGAAAGACCTGGAGCCTGAGAAAATGGCCCAGGTCCCTGCCTTAGAGGGAGAGGGCAGGGGGTGCGGGAAACCGGCCCCCTTGGTTCCCACGGCCCAGGAGGGAGCAGACCCTGAGGGGGATGCCCTGGAGCCTACCGGGGAGCAGAGTACCAACCTGGGGGACCTGCCTGAGCTGACCCAGTGGCAGCAGGAAGGGGGGCCCACCAGGGAGGAGTTTTGTGAACAGCAGAGAACTTGCCCCTCTCTTGAGGGTATGCGGCAACAGGCTGCAGCCCAGGCAGCAGGTGATATGTCCGGTTCACATCTGATTTATTGGGAGAACAGTCTCCTGTATAGCGAGCCTAAGGTTGCTGAGCCGGGGTCAGCCCGTGTGCTGGTGGTACCCGAGTGCTTCAGAACCTTCCTACTGGGGTTGGCTCATGACATTCCATTGGCAGGACATCTGGGGCAGACCAAGACCTTTGAAAGGCTGGTCACCCACTTTTATTGGCCCCAGATGCGCAAGAGTTCAGATACGTATTGTAGGACCTGTGAGACTTGCCAGGCAAGTGGGAAGAGTGGGGGGAAGATCAAAGCCCCACTCCAACCCTTCCCAGTTGTTAGCACCCCATTCGAGCGAGTGGGCATTGACATTGTGGGGCCTCTGGACCCCAAGACGGCCATGGGCAACAGGTACATCCTGGTCTTGGTGGACCATGCCACCTGGTACCCTGAAGCCATCCCGCTCAGGACAGTGACGGCCCCCGTGGTGGGACGTGCACTGATGGGGATCTTCTCCCGTGTGGGGTTCCCCAGAGAGGTGGTGAGCAACAGGGGGACCAACTTCATCTCCCAGTATATGAAGTCTCTGTGGAAGGAGTGTGGGGTGACTTACAAGTTCACCACTCCTTACCACCCCCAGGGTAACGGTCTGGTTGAGAGATTCAACCGGACCTTGAAGGGCATGATCATGGGCCTAGAGGAGCCCCTGAGGCGTAAGTGGGACGTCCTCTTGCCATGCCTGTTGTTTGCATACCGTGAAGTGCCACAGAAGTCCTTAGGGTTCAGCCCCTTTGAACTGCTCTATGGCCATCCGGTAAGAGGGCCTCTGAGTTTGGTCAAGAAAGGCTGGGAGCAATCTCCCAGGAAACCTCCCCAGGATGTGTTTAGCTACATCCTGGCCTTCAGGAACCAAACTCGGCGTTTCAGAAACATTGCTGAGGCAAATCTGGAAGCCAGCCAGGAGGAGATGAAACGTTGGCACGACCAGAATGCCACTCTGGTCGAGTTTCAACCTGGTCAAAAGGTTTGGGTACTGGCCCCAGTGGAGCCCTGTGCGCTCCAAGATAAGTGGACCGGTCCATTCGAGGTGGTGGAGCGAAAAAGTCAAGTTACCTATTTGGTGGACTTTAAATCTCCCAGGAACCCCCTGCGGGTCCTGCATGTGAATCGCCTAAAGCCCCACTTTGCGAGGTCTGAAGTGGGCATGCTTTTTGCCACAGATGCAGGGATGGAGGAGGAGAGTGAGCCTCTTCCTGACCTCCTGTGTGCGGGAGAGAAGGATGGGTCAGTGGAGGGTGTGGTCCTCTCCACCACACTGACCCCAGAACAGCAGAGAGATTGCCACCAGCTGTTGGGGCAATTCCCAGATTTATTTTCCCTGGTACCTGGTGTCACTGACTGGTGCGTCCATGAGGTAGACACCGGGGACAGTCCTCCTGTCAAGCACAAGGCTTACAGGGTGACCGACAGGGTAAGGGCCTGCATTAAGGAGGAGGTCTCCAAAATGTTTGCCCTGGGGGTGATTGAGTCCTCTAGCAGCCCTTGGTCCAGCCCCGTGGTCTTGGTGCCAAAGGCTGCAGCGCCTGGTGACACGCCAGAACTTAGGTTCTGTGTGGACTACCGAGGTCTCAATTTGGTCACGAGGACCGACGCGCACCCCATCCCCAGAGCTGATGAGCTCATAGATCGGTTGGGGGCTGCCCGGTACCTCAGCACGTTTGATCTAACGTCTGGGTACTGGCAGATCGCCTTAACTGATGGGGCAAAGGAGAGGTCCGCATTCTCCACCCCAGATGGGCACTACCAGTTCCATGTGATGCCCTTTGGGATGAAGAATGCCCCTGCCACCTTTCAGAGGTTGGTCAACCAGGTGTTGGCTGGGCTGGAGGATTTCAGTGCCGCCTACCTGGACGACATTGCCGTATTTAGTTCCTCATGGGAGAACCACTTACGCCACCTCTGGGAAGTGTTGATGGCGCTGCGCAGAGCAGGCCTCACAATCAAGGCCAGTAAGTGCCAGATTGGGCAGGGTTCGGTGGTGTACTTAGGACACCAGGTAGGGAGTGGCCAGGTGGCCCCTCTACAGCCCAAGATTGAGACCATCCTGGCTTGGGAGCCCCCCAGGACCCAGACCCAGGTGAGGGCCTTCTTAGGACTCACGGGTTATTACAGGAGGTTTGTCAAGGGGTATGGCAGCATTGTTGCCCCCTTGACTGAGCTGACTTCCAAGAAGCAGCCCAAGATTGTGAACTGGACTGACACCTGTCAGAAAGCTTTTGATGCTCTCAAGACTGCCATGTGTACCGCACCCGTACTCCAGGCGCCCAACTTTGCTTAAGAATTTATTGTCCAGACAGACGCTTCAGAGCATGGGGTGGGGGCTGTTCTGTCACAGATGAATGAGGAGGGACTAGACCAACCTGTAGCCTTCCTCAGTAGGAGGTTACTTCCACGGGAACAGAGGTGGAGTGCGATCGAGCGAGAGGCATTTGCTGTGGTCTGGGCGCTGAAGAAGCTGAGACCATACCTGTTTGGGACTCACTTCCGGGTTCAGACTGACCACAGGCCCCTCAGGTGGTTAATGCAGATGAGGGGTGAGAATCCCAAGTTGTTAAGGTGGTCCATTTCCCTACAGGGCATGGACTTTACGGTGGAACACCGCCCTGGTACAGAACACGCCAATGCTGATGGTCTGTCCAGATTTTTCCGCCTTAGTGATGAGAACCTCCCAGGGGATGGGTAGTTCTCCCCACATTTCAGCTGGAGGGGACGTGTGTTAGACCTGGCACCATTGGCGTGAGTCTCCTTTCCATTTTTTCGCTGTATCTCCTCTGTTTTTGCTGGTTATAGATGCTCTGGGCGCTGTGCCACTGCCATTCAGTGCCACAGCGCGAATGCTCCCTTGGTAAAGATGACATATGAATTGGTACATCCATGATTGGCTTATTTGGTTTACCTGTTAGTCCCTAGTAGCGTGGCCTGTGTGTGCCCAGGGCTGGTAAACCAAATGCTGCTGGTGGGCCTGCAGCACTGGTTTGTGCCACCCACAGAAGCAGCTTGTAAAGTGTGTCTCAGACCTGCCACTGCAGTGTCTGCATGCAGTCCAGAACTGCCATCTTGGCTGTGAAGTGCACCCACTTCCCAGCCCCTGAACCTTCCCTTGGCATCCTGTAAGCCCCCCTTATGATAGGGCGCATTGTATGTGTAAGGTAGGACATGCCCTGATGTATGTAGCATGTCCTAGTAGTGAATTACACCCCATTTCGTTTTTCACTACTGTAAGGCTACCTGTTCTCCATAGGCCAGAATGGGAGGTCTGGGCTATTACATTCTATAGTCCTAACTGACCCACAGAACATGGTAGAGAAACGAATCTAGTATGCCTGAGCTCAGAATATTAAAATACATCTTTTAGTGAAGGTTATTTTTATATTCTGTGTTTGAAACTACCACTTTTAAGAGTATAGGTACTTTCTTGCCTAAGCCTTCCAGTTTGCTCTGCTATGATGTGTATTGGCTGTCTGGTTTTGGAGGGACAGGGCAGGCTGAGTCCGACCTGGGTTGAATAGAGCGACCTGCCTTGGTGTGAGGGGAGGGGTAGCTCCCGCACTTGAATAGGACTGTGCCTGGCAAGGTGAATGCTGGCTCCACCTCCCACTGTGCGTCTGAGGCAGACCCCCTCTTTCTGAAAGGAAGGATGCAGCCTGATCAACAAAGTGCTCCAGGGCTGGGCCGAACTGGTTCTGGCTGGGTTCAGAGACTTGGGACCCCTAAGAACAAAGACTTTGGGGGTATAAATATTTGTGCACAAACCCCTACATTTTGTATTGCTCATGGATAACAAGAAGAACCTCTGTCCGTGTGGCTACAAGAATCTGCAGGAGAAGGACTGTCCTTGTGCTTGTGTGCTGTTTCTGGGACTGGCCTGCAGCTGTTACTACTGGACTTCAAGAAGAGGAAAAGAACTTTGATTGGACTTTTATTTTTGTGCTACAGCAATCACCCAAGGGTTAGGAGAGAGCTAGCCTCCTGCTGGAGTCTCAGGCACATCAGACTCCACCATCAGCCTCCTGTTTCCTGCCAGCGAGGATTACTATCTGCAGGTGAGGCTCCTGTGTGTTCCAGGGCATCTAGTTCTACTGCTGAGAAGAGAGCGCTGAAAATCGTCGCTAACCTCCGTTAGCGAGCCGCTGCAGCTGGTGAGCGTGAGAAAAATCGCCGCTCCGCTGTTGCCGAGTGCTCGCTAACCCCGAAGATCGTCGCAGCACCTGTCTGCGGGCCTGAAAACGCCCGCTATCCGAAGATTGTCGCAGCACCTGTCTGCGGGACGGAAATCGCCCGCTATCGGGAAATCATCGCAACAGGATCATCGCAGCGCGGACGCCGAGCGTTCGCCATTTTCCCCGCATCGAATCCGGATCGTCGCTTCCTCGCGGAGCGCCATCTTTGTCAACGCAGCAAGATCGCACACGCAACAGGCTCGGTGCATCATCCTCCCTTCGCGGCAAGGATTTCATCGCATCACCGGCTTAGCGTGAGGAAGTTTGTCGCTTTGTCCTGCCCGCAACCCAGCGCATCATCCTCCCTCGCGGTAAGGATTCAACGCATCGCTGGGTAGCGTGAGGAATTTTCTCGCTACAACTCCTTAGCGACATTTTTGTTGCTTTGCTCCAGGAACCAGATACTTTGTGAGTAAAAGGGTCGCAGAGACCCCTGCCTTGAACTAAACATCATTTTGTACATCCTGAACTATTTTTCCTTGCAGCATTTCTAAAGTAATTATATTTTTATAGTATTGTGGATTTTTACTGTTATTGGTCTTGTGATTAAGTCTATATAAAAATACCTATTTTTCATAACTACTTGAGTGGTGTCCATTTGTAGTGTTCCTCATTATATTACTGTGTATGGTCATAAATGCTTCACACACTGCCTCTGAGATAAGCCTAGCTGCTCGTGCTACGTTACCACAGGGTTGAGCAGGGGTTGTCAAAGGGTGTAGGCTGCTTACTCTGACTTAGGAAGAAGGGTCCCTACTTGGACAGTGGCCAGCCATTGCCAACTAGAGACCCCCATTTCTAACATCGAGGAACATGTATGTTCGTTTACATTATTAGAATGGATGGCGGACACTTTTGCTAATCGTTCCAATGACTTCCTCTTGGAAGCTGTCGCTACGTACTGCGCTCACACATTGATGGATTAACTTGGATGTCGTCCAAACTTCCTTGCACAAACCACACATTTTTTTTGTTTTTTGTGTGTTCCAACATCTGTGCTCGTTGAGCCTTTGCAAGATGTAATGACTTACCATTTTCTTTTTTCCCATTCATTTTGGGGTTTTACGTTTTTTTCTTCGAACTTTCACCCCCCTTTATTTGGATTTCCAATACATGCACTTGGTTCCGCTCTGTCGAACTTGAACACTGCGTTCCTTTCTTGTATCCCTAATAATTCGTGGTCCGACCAAGGGTGGGGGTGGGGGGGGGGTGTAGTGGAGACAGCGTTTTAGATACATACATTGCTATGTTAGCATAAGCGCATTAGTTGTTAGTAATGCCATCTTGCCACTTTTGCACGTGACACTGCAGAAACATGTTATTATTTGAAAACTGCTTGCTTGCCTTTTCTTCACATGAGAATTGTCTGTTGTTCACATCCCTAGACATGCACTGCGAACTTGGTCTGAACATTGTGTGCAGAAACAGTCTGAGCCACCAAACAATGTACGTTTTTGAGTTCAGGTTGATCGGCCCACTCTCTAGCCATAACACGCACACAGCTGCAAATACCTGAAAGTCGAGAGCCTTTAATATTGCAGTTTGCATGCATTACACACACATTCTGGAGAAGAACTTTTCCAGGCGCAGAGCAAAGCTGATCCTGTGATGTGATTCACCTAAGCTGATCTTTACGGTATGGGGTTCCCCATTCAAACCTAGAGACCTTCTATTAGTATAATACTAGCTCACTAGTGAAGGGAAGGTGGTTGTATTCCACTGTCATTTGTAATATGATTCCTCCCTTCATTTTCTATGGTATTGTAACAATGCTGATGGTTTTAATTATAATCATTTGTCTGCTTATGTTAGCTAAGGTACTGAATCTTAGGACACGTAGTTTATAAAATAAACATTTTAAACTTTACCGTGTCTCTGATTACTCTTGTTGTGGACTGATATGAGAATAATAACGAACTGTTATTTCTGATTCCCACCATTCCTGAGAGTACTCAATTCGCTTGTTCTGGGTTGTCTATACATTGGGAGCTCCGAGAGAATACGGATAACGAATGGGACATTGATGCTAGTCGGATTGGGGTTCTGGGTACTGAGGTGAGTTTTTGGTACACCGCAATTCACTGAGGTCTGGGTTTCCTGCGCATAGTTCTGTGCCTGAGCAGAATCCCTGCAACAACTTTGGAGTGATTATAAAGGAAATAAGTCAGGTAGGCGTACGTTTTGGTTTACACACAAAATGATATTTGGAATTATGCTGCACATGTCTTTCTAGTTAGCATTACTTTTTGCTGTTTTGTTTGAAATAGATATAGGAATCATACGATTGCATATAGGAATTACCCATTTGGAAGCGAATTGAATTGATCTTTAAACTACACCTGCGCTGTGGAAATTTTACATATGGTATGTTTCTCCCTTATGCTTGCTCTCCTCTCCTCCTTCATTCTCCTTGGGGGTAGTGATCTTCTTTTCTCTTTCCTCCTCTTTTCGGGATATTAAGGAATCTCAAAGTTAATCAATTATGTAATTGGCACTTTTAGATAGGAGCCATTACAGGTTTTATCTTGTTATTTGTCCTTATCTTGGTCTTTTGTGCCCATAGGAGGACTGATGCTTTTTGGTTTGAATAAATTATGCGAGTTCTGTACGTTCATTTGTTCTCGCGTCAAACTTGATGTACAGTTACCAAGCATGATTTTTACAATTGAAAAATATTAAAAGGACAGTGAGGATGGTTAATACTGAACATATATATTTGTTTTTATGTATTCGTACATGTTCAATGTCATATTATATATGGTTGTGTTGTTGGTCTTGTGCATGTATATATATATATATATATATATATATATATACACACGTGTTTATTTCAATTTATGTATTGTTTTATGTATTTCTATGTATATTTCAAGGATTTTTGTATGCATTTTGTATACATTTTAAATTTGCTATATGGATGATGTCTAATTGTGATGTATGTTGTTTGTATTTATATATATATATGGTTCTATATGTCGTTTTATATATGTTCTAAATCTTCCAGCCCTGAAGAAGTTCTGGTTTTAGAACGAAAACGCGTTGGCTGTGGCTCATTGGAAAAAGAAGAATAAAAAGAAGGAATTTCATTTATCAGATGGATTCGATATGAACTCATTTGACAAACATATAGATTTGAAAGTGGTGCAACTTTAATATAGGTTACATATACGTTTGACCCTGAGGAAAGGGTGGTGCTCTTAGACAGTGAGTGCGGTTAAGGTTTGCACACAAAATTGCGTTGTCCATGTTAATAAATTGGTAATACTTCTGATTTTGGTGCCTCTATCTACAAATTGGTCTACTGTCCAGTTTTTTTGTATACATTTCCTTGTTGTTATAAAGATTTTGAGATCTATTGTACAATATACTGTAGATACATTAGGAGGTTTATGGCTGATTGGTGGTCTTTTTCAAGAACATTTGCTAATGTAGCTTCCACTCCTTTTGGAAATAGGAACTTTGATGAAGATAATGAAAATTGTATTTGCTTAAGCAAACATTTCCCCAAGTATACAAAAATAAAGCTTAAGTGAGTGAAGTTTTCAAAAGGTCATACTGTAAGCATAATTTTTAGTAACACCAAAACTCATGGGGGGAATATGGCGTGCTTTGTCTACTCGAGATGATCCTGCGCCATTAAACCGCTTACCAATGTTTGAAACGCACTGTGGCATGCATCTAAAGGTGGAGCTGTATATAGTATTGTGATAGCTCACCTGCTGTGTCTGTAATCTTGTATAAAATTATTTATCTGCTCTTCATGCCTTTTATCAGTGCATCATGACAACCCTGAACACAGTCAAAGTTATTGCTGTTGCAGCATTGTGCCTCTTATGGCATCTCTTTTTGATGTTTTATTGGTATTTAGGATGTTTTCTAACATTTGGAATTAATGGACAGATGTTAAGACATGTATATGGTGTTCTTCCTGTACACATTTTTGGCATTATGCCTACACAATGTCCACAATGTGAACATTTCAGATGTCATAAAATGTATAAAACAATAAATAAACGTTGTAAAAAAAAAAAAGGACGTGTTTTCACTGACCAACCAATCTGAATTTGCTCCAAGAGGTTGTTATCATTACAAGGGAGGCATTAGTGGTTTTAGTGTAGAAACCTTGAAAACCTGGGCATGACTAAGTACAGACTGCTGTCTATGTTTAACAACAACTAAAAAATATTTAGCAAAATCCTAGCGACCCGACTTTTCGCTCTCGTGCCCAAATTAGTCCATTCTTACCAAGCAGGGCTCATACCGGCAAGAAACACCGCGCTGAATATCAGACAGATAGTGGCCATTATGGACTCCGAGGCCTCTGATCATAGCCGAAGGTGGTCTTCTCGATTGACATGGAGAAGGCCTTTGACAGTCTAGAATAAAAGTTTATTTACGGAGTCCTGAACAGCATTAACCTAGGGCGGGGTTTTCTGTCATGGGCTAACCTACTATACAGAAACCCAGTGGCCAAGGTGCACACAGGATGGACGATCTCTGTCACAGAGGTCTCCAGGAATGTGAGATTCAAACTGATTAAGTAATTCTCATTCCACAGGGCATATTTGACCCCAGAACACAAACAGATACTTCCATAGGGAGGATACGGCCTGTAGATGACGTGGGGAGATAGGGGCGGAGCTGAAATACATGCTATAGGACTGCCCAACTTTAGTACCTTATTGGGATGAGGCCACAGCAGTGGTGGTGCATACACTCTCTAGGGATGGCACATTGTCTACTTAACTGGTTTCCTCACAAAGCTAAGACTAAGATCACAAGCAGGTTCCAGGACCTCACATGTATATTTGCAAAACGAAAGATTACGAGGAACTGAAAGCTCCTAGAGCGCCACCGTGGTGGAAATCGCCCTACCCAGCGAGTCCGTGGTGTCTAGTCCACACCATATGGCATGTCGTGCTGCATCTCGCCCGTCAGCAAGCGCCTGGGAGAGACGAGTCCGGGCCTCCTCCGGACACAAGGGCAGCACGTCCTCCACTGTATCCCACAGAGAGTGGGAGAAACGGTCCAAGAGGCAAGCGGTGTTCAAAGACCGCAGGCCCAAACTCAGGGAAGAGAACAGCTTCTTACCGAACTGTTCCAGCCTCTTGGATTCCCGATCCGGAGGAGCGGACAGGAAGGAGGATTGGGAAGTTGAGGCCTGGATAACCAGACTCTCGGGGGTGGGGTGTTGGGACAGGAAACTGGGGTCGCCCGGAGCAGGGCGGTGGCGCCGGGCCACGTTCCGATCCACAGGAGGAACTGTGGAGGGCTTGGACCAAGTGCCCTGCAGAACGTCTATGAGGGCCTCATTGAACTGCAGCAGAGGCTCTGTGGAGCTTGCTGACGGTTGAAGCACCTCTGTGAGGATGTTAGTCCTCACGGCCACAGCAGGCATCTCGAGCCCCAGGGCTTCGGCTGCCTTGCGCAGCACCACTGACAAAGCTGCACCTTCCTCCAAGGCCACAGTCGGAGGAGAGATGAAACCAGCGTCCGGGGAGGTGTCCAGACCACTGGCATCCCCCAGTTCGTCTGCCCAGTCCTGTGAAAGTTGGCCCTGTCTGGCCATAGGGTCCTCAGACCCCTCACAGTCGCCCCCGTCATCCGATTCCTGATAAACAGGAGGAATGATCGGAGCCGGGCGGTAGATGAAACGCTCATCCATCGGCGTCGGAAGCGGCGTCGAACGGCGCCGGGCCCGGACCTAAACCGGGGAACGGCGTCGTCCGGAGACGGTGCCGGAGGCAGAGATCCAGGCCTGGATCCCTCTGGGACCTGCGGCGTCGGGACCGAAGTCGTCGACGGCGCTGGGGCCGGAGCCGCCTGCACGCGAGATCGCCAAGTCGAGCCCACAGGGCCCGAAGGCGCGCCGGCAGGCGTCGACGGCGGAGCCAGGCCCCTCATGGCCGAGAGGAAAGCACTGACCTCCGCCGGAGTCGCATCAGTCCCAGGGACCGGCGGGTATGGGGACGGACGCGGCTCCTGCGGCTCCAATGGAGCCGCGGGGTGGGACCACCCTGACCCTCGGCCGAGTCGCGCGACCGGCGAGGGGAGTCCGAAGAGCGGTGTCGCCTCTTGGACTTCTTTGAGCGCTTCGACTTATCCGAAGACTTCGAGCCCGACGAGCGATGATGGTGGCTGCGGCTCCGCGATCGGTCCTTGGACCTCCTCCTGGACCGGGACCGTGAACGGCGCGGAGCCGAGCGCCGAAGCTCGAGAAGCTTATGGGACCGCTCCCGCCTAGCCTTCGAGTTCAAGGCCTGACAATCAGGGCACGACTCCGCGTCGTGGTCGGCCCCCAGGCAGTAAAGGCACCGGCGATGGTGGTCCGTCACCGACATCAGTCGATGACAGGAGTCACAGGCTTTAAACCCAGGCATCCTACCGGCACCAGAGTCGAGTCGACAGAAGACCAAATAGAGTCAAAAACGTTAAGTCAAAAATTGACTAAGGGGTAAGCTCTTCCCGGATCGGCGCTGTCTGGCGCGGAAAAAAGAAGAACTGACGTCAGCGCGCGAGGGCGGCGTCTAAGTACTCCGACGACGTCATTCCGGCGCACAACGCCAACGACGGACACGGAGCCACAGACAACGCCTAGCGACGCGCAAGGGGTATTGCTACAAAAATCTTTCCGGATCCAGCCTGACGCCTGGGATATTCTAAGGTGAGGAATCTAACGTGTTTCTTTCAGATACTGCTTGCTAGAGGAGGGAGAGTTACGAGATGTGGAACCCTTTACTATACCCTTGCCGTTGTTTCCTCTAAAGAAACCTCTTGTGGAAGAAGGTTGATTGTTGACATAGGAGGAAACATTGGTGTCTGAAAATGCGGTCTTAGACCCCCCCACGATAAAAGGAGCGACGAAAGGAGCCCCGGTTAGAAGGAGACTATAGAGCTACCATAGACTTAGCTACTTCTGTGTCTTTTTTCATTTTTTTCAATGTCTGATCAACTTCAGGCCTGAAAAGATGCTCTTTATCAAAACAGGGTGTTTAAAACGAAATGCTGTTCTTCAGGTTTGAAACCGGGAACCCTTAACCAGGCTTGTCTCCTGAGTAATACACCAGTGTTACTCTCTTGAGCTGCAGTGTCGGCAGCATCTAAGGCACATCTAATAGACGAACTGGAGATGAGCTTTCCTTCTTGTACAAAATTGTGTGCTTTAGCCCTTATGCTCATTTGGGAGGTATTGGAGCAAGTGCTCCATTTCGTCCCAGTGCGCTCTATCATACCTGGCTAAGAGTGCCTGGGTGTTGGCGATGCACCAATGATTAGCCGCCAGGGCAGCTATTCATTTGCCAGAGGCATCTATTTATTATGATTCTTTGTCCGGAGGGAGGGCATCCCAAGAGGTTTGTGAATTATCCCGTTTACGGGCATTATAGACAACAAGTGAGTCAAGGGGTAATTGTCCCTTTATGAAGACTGGATCAGAGGGAGCAGGCTTATACTTTTTATCTATTCTAGGAGTCAGAATGCGAGCACAAACAGGGTCTCTGAAGATGTCCTCAGTAGGTCTCAGCATGCCTTTGAGCATAGGGAGAGTCTGATGTTTCAAACAAGAAATCTTCTTCCAGTGATTCTTTGTGTTGTTGTACCCCGTGATATCGTGCAGCTCTAGCAAGTAACTCTAAGTATCCTACATTGTTGTCAGGAGGGGAAGGTTTTGCAGGGTAATTATCTGTAGGTGGGTCACTAATGTAGTCTTTCCAAGGATCTACAGGTAATTGAATATCCTCATCATCATCATCATCATCATCATCATGCTGTGAGGGTGGAGAATTGTGTGGTGTGATAAGTAAATGTGCCAATACTGGAGAAGGTGGTGAAGGTGTAGCGGAATGTGGTGGAAGAGGAGGAGAAGGGTTAGTAACGACATTTTTCCTGTAAAAAGGAATCTTATATTGTATGTCCTCTGACTCAGGTTTGTGTTTATAAGGCAGTTTTGGAAAGAAGATGTCCTGTTTCAGGGTTGATCTAAAGCTCCTTTTGTTTAGCATCTGTTTTGGGGGTGGTAAGTTGAAAATCGGATCCTTCAGCTTTGAAGGAGCATTTTTCCGTTTTGGCGCCGAAGATTTCGGTGCCGGGATGGAAAGACCTTTCGGAGTGGAAGGTTTGGGCTCCGAAGTCGTTCTCGATATCAGCGTCGAGGATTTCGACTCCGAAGAAGTCTTCGGCTTTGAGCTCAAAGTTTTTGGCTTGGTGCCAGACTTTCTCCGACTTGATCCCGAGCCAAAAGAAGACTTGACAATGGGTTTCGGCGCCGAGCTAGGAGGCCGGGTGTCAGAAACATCGTCTCAGTGCCGACCTCGGCGCGGAGGTGGAACCGGAACCGAAGCCTTTTGCTTAGTTTGAGTTGGATTTCGGGGCAAGGGATGTTTGGTACTCACAGGACCATGATCCTGTAATAAGTCCTCTTCCATCTCGGAGTCCGATTCAGGAATCAATAAGAGCTGCTCTTCCTGTTCGGCCCCTTGTGCATCAAATTCTTCTTGCTCGGATCCTTCACCGAAGATGTCCAGCGTGTATTCGATGTTGTGGCTTTGCATTTCACAACGTTGAGCCCGACTATCGTGGAGAGTTTTCTTGGATCGGAAGGATTTGCACGTGTCACAGTCTGGTTTGTTGTGCTCTGGCGATAAGCACAAGTTGCACACTTTGTGCGTGTCAGTGCGCAGATATTTTACGTGGCACAGAGGTGAACCGATTAGGTTCGACCCGACGGCCTTCCACGAGTTTTCCGATCGAAATAGAAGTTTTCTT
Organism: Triturus cristatus; assembly: GCF_964204655.1. NCBI lineage: Eukaryota > Metazoa > Chordata > Amphibia > Caudata > Salamandridae > Triturus > Triturus cristatus. The sequence goes on along the minus strand of NC_140590.1, from coordinate 631,552,645 downwards.
CGACGATACACAGAGAAGTGTGATACGAATACAAGACAATATAGACACGGGTAAAGTGGATTGCGCACCAAGGGGAACCCGAAGAATGGTTCTGAACCGGAGTGCAGCAATTCAAGTCTGAAACCGATGGCGGAAAAAAAACAATCTAACAATGGAGTCGATGCCCATGCACACTATCACCGATTGGAGGAGTCACCCTACATCGTGACTGGAAAAGGTTCTTCTAAGAAAAATAAACTTGCAAACATACGGACCCAACACTAGACGGCAGGAGTATGCAAAGCATGAGATCTACAGCTCACATGCCTTAAACATTAAGTTCCTCACCCTAAACATCCGGGGAATGCACACTGCACACAAGCTGTATACAGTCTATTCTTATATCAAATGCAAGCAAGCACTGCTGCAGGAAATGCACCTCACCGGCTTCGTAGACGCTGGGGGGGCACATTTTGCTCTACCACATATTCAGCGTACGAGCGAGGGGCACTGATATAGCTCAGAACGGGGATCTCCTTCCAGGAAACCCGTAGGGTGGAAGACACGGAGGGGCAATATACATTCTTCGATGGGCTTCTAGACGGCCAACATTTACAAATAGGAAGCAAATACACACCAAACACCGAGCAAGGGAAATTCTGGAACTCTCTGCTGTGCATCCGAGCCCAATTCACAACCTCGCCATGGGTCTCAGTAGGAGACTACAATTGCGCACTGGATCTTTCCATGGGCAGACCTTATCCTCCCCATCTCTCTGGCAAGTACACAGACTGCACGCTCTCGCACATGGGTGAACCACTGGTCACTCCTGGATGCCTGGAGACATCAACACCCGACAACGAAGTTCTACTCTCTCCACTCTATCCCCCTCAACCTGCAGGAACAACTTGATCGATTTTTATGCACATCAGTAATTATTTCAAAGATCCATAGTACTGGCGATTTAAACTAAGTTCTTTCCGATCACGATGCACACAACGTGACACCAAATGGCGCCCACCCCTACCTTTGATTCCCACCTGGCGTTTATCCAGCGACTGCCTTGAGGGCCCAGTATTTTGCCACAAATAAGGAAAGAGCATACAGAACTATTTTGCAGAAAACGCACATACGGCATCCTCCAGGATGCTAGAATGGGACGCCCTCAAGGTAGTCATTAGGGGGGCATGCATTCGACAGATGGCAGGGGTTCGCTTGAAATTAGATCGTACCATACGGGTGACACAAAACAAGATGGTAACTCTGATCAAGGCGGAGGATGCCGGTACGGCGTACCCAACATAGACAATGGGAGCAAAGACTGCGTGCGCAGAGGCCTTGATGGACCTACGTAGATACAATTTCAAAGCATATACGGCTAAGACGCACCGGGAAGGGAACCGAGCCAGAGCACTACTAGCCTGGATAATCCGCCAAGACACACATACACAACCAATCATTGAAAAGCCGACCCTACAGGAATCATAGTCCACACACAGAGATTCTACAATTTTTTTACTATTATTACACCAAGGTATACATTACCCTGGGACAAGACAGTTTGGAATCTGCAAATAAATTCTTAAATCCGCTAACCATACCACAAATCACCCCTTCCAATAGAACCCCCCTCGACATGCAAATCAAGTCCAAAGACGTGAAAAACGCCATCCAAACCCTAGCATGAAATAATGCCCCTAGAATATTACAATACTTTCCCACACAATTGGCCCCCAGACTAGAAACAGTATACAAGGAAGTACTGAAGGCCGGAGAGCTTCCCAACTCAATGCACAAATCTCTTCTAGTATCATTCTGAAAGCCAGACTGTGACCCCTTACTATTGACCTCATATCGGCCAATCACATTGTTATCGGCTGATTGCAAGTTCCTCTGAAAGATCCTACCCGATTGATACATCAGGATCCTCTCAGCATTGGTACACCCTGATCAATGTGGGTTTGGTCCTGACAGAAACACCACCCAAAATATCTGCAGGCTGATACACATCCAGGATGGGATACAGGACAGATTTCCCCAAGCGTGCTGCCTGATCCTCGATCTGGAGAAGGCATTCAATACCCGGAGATGGCCCTATTTGTTTGGTGCTCCGACGCATAGGCATTGGCCCCACACTTATGGTATACACAAGACTACTGTATATGAAACTCACATCTCCAATCCGCCTCAGCTGCCACATTTCGACCCCCTTTCAGGTGGCACGGGCCAGGGATGCCCGCTATCCCCCCTCCTCTTTACCCTAGTAATGGAGCCTCTAGCGATTTGCCTCCTAGAGGCGGAACAGGAACGGGGTATCCCACTGGTGGACCCCACCCGCAGCGTGTCCCCTATATGCCAACGACCTACTGATATACGTACAGAACATCACAATGAATCTCACACCCCTGAGGACCACACTTGCTGATTTTGCTGCCATGGCAAGGCTGAAAGTCATCTAGGCAAAATCCACCATATACCCCCTTCACCCTGATCGAGATATGCGTCGGCACTGCCAGGCTCACCTGAAGTTGGAGGGCCCCTGGTTATTTGGGGATCAGACCCTACCATTCCACAAGGATCTCTATGAAGGGAACGTTCGCAGGGCGCTGGCAGGCATACGTGCCCAACTCGGCTTTTGGCGGACCCTACCTCTAGCCCCCATTGGCAGAATAGCCCTGGCGAAAACGGTCATAGTACCCGGTCTCCTCTACCATTTTGCAAATGTGCCAGTTATACCTCCACGATCTTTTTTCCCACAACTCGACTCCCTACTAATCTCCCTGACATGGGGCAACAGTCGTCAGAGGGTAGCCCTAACAATCTTACAGCTACCAACGGACCAGGGAGGGAGGGGAGCCCCATCCTTCGAAGCATATTTTCTCGCAGCACAACTCCAGTGACTTTCGCGCTGGACAGAGGGACGCAATTTGGAAGAGACAGACACAGGACCGCCTTCGCCTACCCGGCACCCGACCACTGTCCACACACTCCATACAGGTAGCAGTAGCCAGATCCTGCATGCTACTTATACACCGCCTATCCTGATGCACACCGCTACATACCCCCTTGCTGCCACTGGCAGGCTTGCCCCAGGGTAGCGGTCACTACACCACTAAGGGAATGCAGGTATGGACAGAACGCTCACTCCTTGAAACGGAGTCCCTGTTCGCAGATGGCCAACTCCTCATGTTTGGCAGCATAGCGTAGGAAAGCGGACTCCCACACAGACAATTCCTCCTACACAGACAAATTGTCTCAGATTGCAGACAGACATAGGACCTGTCCAGGGGGGAAACCTGTGACACACCCGGTGCTCCATACCATCCTAACCGTGGGCCCAGGACGTCACTTAATTACATGGATATATAAGGCCATCCGCGAACTCACAGCTGCACCACTCATCCAACTCAGACATAAATGGAAAGATTAACTCTGATGCCAACTGCATGACAACGAGTGGCAATCCGCCCTAGAATATCCCACGGTTTGAAGATATACAAATCTACATACTGCACCGTGCATATTTAACAGCATGACTCCAACGCTTCTACCCTGGGACACAGTTCCTCTGCCCACTGTGCAAGTTCCCCAGCGCAACATTCCAGCATATGTTCTGGGATTGCCCTACCCTACAGCCCTATTGGGCACAGTCCACAACAGACAGAGATCACAGGGCTCACCGACTTGGCCACATGGGAAACAAGCGTGCTGGGAGTGACAACGCAGGAAAGACCGCAAAGTAGAAACGTGGTTTGCATCACTAGCCCTCCTACTGGCAAAGCGAAGCATTGCAATGCACTGGCATGTGCCCACGGTGCCCCCGTTAGCAGCCTGGAGAGGGGTGGTAAACAAATGGGGCATGGCGGAGGAGGACGCAATAAGATATGAGGAGGTACGAGGGATACGCTGTTGCCATAACTCCACAGAATGGGCCACACTCCACCAAAGCTTCCGACAGCAGACAATAATAACCCATACACCCACAACATCACCAACCTCAGCTGGGACGCCAGTCCTGGGACTCACAATCACGGACACAAATTAGCACCCACCTCTGCAGCCCCTCCCCAGCACTACACATACAGAAGCCCCAGCAGACGCCCCATGACGAAACAACTTCTCCCCATACTATGACAAAATACACACACTCCGCGCCCCAGTCATCAATGATAAACCCACATATGCCCACCCCCATTCCCATTACGAACCACTTGTCCCTGGTTCAATCCCAGGTTTGACAGTTACTCCCAACGTTCCGCCCCTCGACGATACAAGGGGATGTTCCACCTCCTTAGAGGGTAAAACATGCTTCTCTCCAGAACAATTCAACTCTTACTATACAAACAATGATTTACCCCAACATACCTGTAATCCCTTCTTAAAAATCTCTTGAGATGTAAAGCAACTTAACGTATTTAACTTTAATGATATGTGGAGAAGTGTGGCTCAATGGTTAGAGCGGCAGACCTTGATGCAGAGCTCGGGTCTGGAACCAGTGTTCGATTCCCGCCTCGGCGTGGTCTCGGGCTAATTAATTCCTCGGACTTGATATTCTCGCCTCAGTGCCTATTCTAATCATGGGTCCCACGCTGCAACTCTGCGCAATAGCTTGCTTAATCTCCACAACGGCCCCAACAGCGCTGGGATGCCTGGCTTCACCATGGGGGTGCCCAGGAGTGGACACTTCACAGGGAAAGGCCAGGAAGGGTTCCTACAGCGGTATGAGTACAGCGCCGAGATACCTATAGGGGTGAGTCGCGCGCTATACAAGTATCAATGTGACTAGTTGGCCTGATATATGATGTCACTAATTCTAGTGTACACCTTGTATCAGTCCAAACAACCCTTATGGTGATTGGTTGTAAAGTCAACCTTATAGACCAGCTATCCTAGTGGTAGCATGGACAAGAGCAGTCTTAGGCTAAACTCTGAATGGCATGTGAAGCCAGCTGTTAAACCATATGTAATCCCTTGAATACCAAATGAAAGGACACCACAACAGATATATATAAAAATAGAATGCATTTATTCTAGTCAAACCCTCAGCACTCTTTATGAGATTCGAGGTAAGTACAACACAGTCTTATTTAAGCATACATTAAGTCACACAGGTAAGTAATACAGTTAGGCCCTAGGGGCCACGCAAACCATATACTAAGTAAGTGGTATAAGAACCACTGTCACGGATACAGGATAGGCCTAGGCAATCGCTGGGGCTACACTATACTACCCAAGGTTAGGAAGTGGGAGGCCCACGGGATTCAGGTGCAGAGTGGAAACACTCACGCGTAATGCGTAAAAGTCGATAGAAATGCAAGTTATTAGAAATTAGCAGTTTTAGGACACTTCTGGTATAGCTAGGAAGTCAAGACTCGGAAACTAGACCCTTGGATAGTCAATACCCTAGTGAGCACCGAAATGCTCAAGTTACCTAGCCCACGGTCTGCGGGTGCATAGGTGTGAACTTGCGTCGGGTTTCGTCGTCGACTCCTATGGATGCCTGAAGGAAAGTTGCTGACCGGCAGTCAGTGAAGAGTGTCCGGTGGATCCCAAGGTGGGGATCAAGAAGGAAGGAACCTGCAAGCAGAAGGGACAGAGTCTAGGTCACCAGCCAGGAACCAGCAAGGAACCAGGCGATGTCGTGAAGATGCAGGTGAAGAGGTGAAGCTTGTCGCAGCAGTCACGGGTACCAGGAGGCGTCGAGGACGACCAGGACCAGGAGGTGAGCTGTCCCACGAAGGCTCTTGCTGTCGTCGGCGTCGAAGTCGAGTCAGGACCCAACAAGCCTTGGCAAGCGGAACCCACGCAGGATGGAGGACTTGCTTCTGGTGCAGACCAGGAAGGTCTTGGGTGCTTCTCTTTCATAGAGGAGCGGGTGCCAGTCTGGAGGAGCCGGACCAGCAAGTTGGAAACAAAGGTTCGTCGTCGCAGAATTCACTAGCCAACGGGCCAGCAACCGGACAACACGTCGAGCAACTCAGGTGCAGAAGGGCCCCACGCAGAACACGTGAAGTGTGGGGAGCTGATCTTCGTTGCAGATGGTGCTCGGGATGGGGGCTTCTCAATTCCCCAAGCACAGCCTCGAGGGAGCCTCGGAAGTCGCGCTAGTCAGGTACTAGCCACTTTTCCCAAGTCGCCGGTCCCACGTCCCTCGTCGCCTCCACGGGTCTCAGCTTCGCTGGAGATGTGGATCTGGGTCAGAGGTGTCTGGAAGTCTCGGCGCTGGTCAGTCTCTGCAGCCGTCCCTCGTAGGATATGTCGCAAAGCAAGGCAGCGGTCGCTGGATGGTGCCTGGTTGCCCAGGGTGGTCACTCCTTGGCCACAAGGGAGATTTTTTCAGTCTTCTTCCTGAGGTCGAATGTCGAAGGTCCAGAGTTTCTGTTCAAGTTGCAGATTCAGGTTAATCTAATTTAGCAGGGCTCAGCTACCTACTGATATACTGTGCTAGTGGGCTGGGCTACCTGCAAGGTCCCTCCTATGGGTGGGACCAGGAAGGGGGGTGGCTACACCCCCTTTTCTTTATCCAGTTTCGCGCCAGAGCTGGGGCTGGAGTGCCCCAGCGCCGGTTTGAACTGGACTATGCATGGGACACCTTGTGTGCCCCAGGCATGTCTCATTCCTTTCAGCCCTCCCTGCCCCAATACACTAAAGTCTGTCTGGGGAGGTGCTAGCACCTCCCAAAGCAGGAAACCTATTGTCCAGCCTCCCTGGCTGGGAGGGCTCCCAGCTGCAGGAGGTCAGACTCGTGTCTGTGGCAGCAGCATCCATTTTGTGATGCTGAGGCTTTGGTTAGAGTTAAACAGCAAAGTAGGATTTTAACATGTCTCTCCCTCTAGAAGGGGGGAATAATATCCTCATCACCAGAAATGGTATGGGCTATTATTCCAAAGTGTTAGACACCTTACACGACATGTTTTGATAAAGCCAAACCATAGTTACCATAACCGTTTAAGATTATAAGGCACTTTAAGAGTATATGGTAGGCTATATCATAGAACAGCTATAAGGACATGGTTCCGAAAGCTACAGACAGGCTCAGCTCAGGCTAGAGCACCATCTCACATGTTACCAAGCACTCTGCCTCCAGGATTGTTAAGGCCTGCCATAGGAGTGGCTGATAGGTACACGTGTCTATATACAAGGTAGGTATAGGAATACTACACCTAAGCAAGGAGTGATTACACGACCTTGCCCCAGCTGAGTGATCAGCCAGTTGTGTCATAATGGAAGGCCAGGCCAGGGGTGGCACAATACATGCTGCAGCCCCTGGTAGGCCTAGGGTACACCTATGCCCTGGGTACCTAAGGTACACTGTACAGGGTCCAATAAGGTGATCCTTACCAATTGGGTATGTACCTAGGGTACATGGAGTCCATTTTAAAGAGAGAGCAGACAGCCTGAGACCCTGAATGGCAGGATCTCAGGCCAACTAAGTCGAAAAACCAGCTAGACACTAGGCAAAAAGTTGGGGGTAACCATAGTCCGATATCCACCTTCCTACAATCAAGACATTTGACATACTGATGTTGAATGTAACTACTGAACAGAAAACCCAATAAAATGGGTTTTTTTTGTAAATGGAGGAAGGACCTGGAGAAGTGGGCAGGTGATGAAGGGGAGGTATTACTTGGGGAAGCTAGAAGAGGAATTTGCCCTTTAGAAGTAGCGAGGGCATGGGAGACTTTGGTGGACGCTCTAAACTACCCTGATCCAGACTTGCAGGGCCCCTCTCCAGTGGGCTCACCAGCCAAGATCACCACCCCCCCCCCCCGAGCCATGAACACCGTGTCTGCCATCAGCCGTGGCAGAATCTCTGTTAGAAGTGCATCCCTCTCTTCCTCCGACAGCAGCACCAAGTTCAGCAAAATAACTGCCTATGTTTTGGGTTAGTTGTAATTATGTAACATGCTGCGGGATGGCGACAAGATAATCTGCCCGCTAGGGCAGGTGTAAATTGTATGGTTTATGGCTATATATCACTGATATAAAAAAATTGTTTTAACGAAAAAAAAGGGTTGTTCCTCAAAACTGTAATCTCCATGACTATACAGACCTTTTGTGTAAAATATCCTCAAAAGAGTCAGTGAAGGTGGCATCAAAATTAATTTACAAAATGGGGGCGTGGCCTGCAGCCAAAGAAGATGGCCGCACATTAGAAGAGCTGCGGTAGCAGATCCGACCATTTCACCCGCAATCCGGCACAATCCGACACTCTGACACTGCTCACGGTACCTACCGCTCTGTGAAGCTGCGGTGCGGTGGGATATCACCCTCTCCCCCCCCAGGCGGCCTGCCTGCTGCAATCCCGGGCCGCCGATCGGAGGCGTTGACAGCGAGACCAGAAGCGGTAAAATGGCGCCCGCCACCGCTGAGCTCCGTCCTTGACGCTCCGCGCCGGACGGAGTATCCCGCTGGGCGACTGGCGGGCGGGAGTGGGGCGGAGTGTTGCGGCCCCGTGGATTTTGGAGCTGGAGAGGCCGCAGCCCTGTTGATGACAAGCTCCGTGCTCCGGGGCGGCGGGCACGCTGACGGCGGCGGCCGCCCCCTATGAAGGTTTGACTCCTGGGCCCTAGTGCCGGCGCGGGGCCGCGAGGGGCCGGGTGTGCCTGAGGTGGGGGCGCATCGGCTGGCTCCACGCATGAAGCGTCTACAGCCGGAGACAGTGATTGGAGCGGCGGTGGACAGAGGTGGAGGACGGTGAGGCGCTGCACTCCTTTGGGGACCCACAGGCGGGCGGACAGAGAAGGGAGAGGCACTGGAACTGGTGCGCGGAGTCAGAGGGGAGGCCCCAGACCCGGCGTGAGTGCGAGGGCCCAAAGAAGGCGGTGGGTCCCGGGAGAGAGCATTGCTAGCGCCAGCGGCAGGCAAGTTGGTGGCCTCGGAGGGCCTGGTGACTGGACTCGGCGAAGCGCGCCCCGCCCCGGGCGCTTGAGACAGCAGTGGGCACATGACAGGAATTCTCTAACCATACAAATTCTTGTGCATAGCTGACAGCAAGCTGCTGGTGCTGCTTGTGGTCTGACCTTGCTCAAATTGCAGCATATCATAAGCGCTCTCTGGCGGGCCCGCGTTGGAGGGGACGGCGGGAGCGGCCGTGGAGAGTTTTGAACCTTTAGAGCCCGGACCAAGAACTGAGGCCGGCGGTATAGCGGGCCCCTGCGGGGCGCTGGCTGGGCCCCCTGCCGGGTGCGGCGGGATCCGCTTGGTGCTTGGGCTCCCACGAGTGGCGCAGGCCGGGAGGTCACGTGTGCCATCGAGGTGCTGTATCGATTGGAAGTTGTATGCGCATCGTAGGATCTAGAGCCTTGTAGTCGGTGGGGTGGAGCATAGTGCCAACCGGCCTACAGGGGAGTGCATTCCTCTGGGCCTTGTGGTGCAGGCCCCTTGGGACCATGGGCCGCAACAAACCGATCGCTCAGAGCCAAGCGAACCACATCGACAAATACACGGTCACCATGGGCTGAGAGGATGATCTTAAGGGCGGGAGCCAGCGGTGCGGGCGGCTAAGGACGGGCCTGACCCATCGCTTAAGGACATTATGCTGGCCATAATGGAGATGCGTGGCGCCATAAAGGACATGCGTGGCACCATGGAGCCCAAGCTGGACTTCGTAACTGAGGAGGTTAACCTGCTCCGAGCAGACCTGAGCATGATGTCTGACAAGGTGGCGGAGAGTGGCACTGGCGGCCTCCAATCCAAAACGGAGCAGGTGGCCACACTTACGAAAAATCAAGCGGACATGGCCGCTCACCTGGAGGATCAGGAAGGCAGGGCGCGGCGCAATAATCTCCGCATCGTGGGGGTCCCGGAGGGCATGGAGGGCCCGTCCGTAGACTGATTCGTGGAGGATCTCATACATAAGCATCTTAATCCATAGCGCCTGTCTAACTTCTTCTCGGTGGAGAGGGCCCACTGCGCGCTGGGGAAAGGCCTAAGCCGGGGGCTCTACCGCGCACTATCATCGCCCGCATTTTGAACTATAGAGACCGAGATGCTGTACTGCAGGCGTCTTGGGTGTTCGGGGACCTACAGCTGGAGGGGGCCACAATCCGTTTCGTACCGGATTTCACACTAAATGTTCAGTGCCAACACAGGTCGTTTGAGGGAGTTAGGAGAGCCCTTCGGGATCAGGGCCTGAAGTATATGATGCTTTATCCTGCGCGACTCAAGGTTCTGGATGGGGAGAAGGCGTACTTTTTCAATTCGCCGATGGAGGCCCACCACTGGATGGAGGGATGGCGGACCGTGGTCTGTTAGAGCGGCTCACGCCGATCGACCCATAACCACATGGGCCATGGGTCCCAGAGCAGTACTACTTAGCCACGAGAGTCCCGGAGGGGTCTGTGGGGGCGGATCTGGAATGGGGGACCAGGCACACCTAAAGATATGGACGTGGAACGTCAATGGGCTGGGCATAAAATAAAGCGCACTCTGGTCCTACAATACTTGAAGCGCCACTCACCTGACGTGGTGCTTCTACAGGAGACCCACCTGCGGGGTAACAAATGCAGGGCCCTGGACCGGTTCGGCTATAGAATGGTGGCCCATTCTGGGTTCACGTCTGGTTCCAGGGGGGTGGGTATTCTTGTCCGTAATGCCCTTCCAATTGTGACCACAGGCACATGGACGGAAGACACGGGATGTATGGCAGCCGTGGCGGTCTGATGGGAGGGGCGCACAATAGTCTTGAGCTCATGCTACATCCCACCCAGTCTGCATGCTCCAATGTTCACAAAACTGGGGGCTCATATAGCGGGCCTTCCTCGGGGCACTATGGTGCTGGGGGGCGATACAAATTCTGTTATGGATGCGGACCTGGATCATTCAGGGGAGAGGCAGGGGACTAGGGGGGAAATAGGCTTGCAGGGCTTCATTACAGCACTGGGGCTCTGTGACGTATGGCGAACACATAACCCCTCCCAAAGGCACTACAACTTCTACTCCGCTAGGCATAGGTCCTTCTGCAGAATAGATCATATCTATGCGCCTGGGGACCAGTTGGGAGACTTTGTGGACTCCAGTATCATGGCTAGGGGAATATCAGACCATTCTCCGGTGCGGGTCACTCTTACGGGGACGGCAATTGCTAGGGCTGCTTTTCCCCGGATAGACCTGTGGCGCCTCAGGGACGATTCCATAGTTGACAAGTTAAGGGAGGGGTCCCTATCCTACTTCGCGGAGAACCAGGGTTCGGTCGATTCCTCGGTGGTCCTGTGGGAGGCTTACAAAGCGGTGATGAGGGGTCAGGCCCAGGCGCTGATTGGCGCCCAAAAGAAGGAGGAAGGGCTGCAGATCCGACAGTTGGAAAGTGAAATCGCATCTCTAGAGAGGGGTATCGGAGGTGTTCCTTCCATGTAGCAGGGCCATGATTTAGCCCGCAAGCAGAAGGAACTTCGTTCGCTGGCGGAGGGCGAGGCGCGTGCATATTCCCTGGCCACGCAGCATCGGATATACGACGTGGGGGACAAATGTATGAACCTACTTGCCTGGCTCGCAAGGAAGGATCAAGAGCGATCCTGCGTGGCTGAAATTAAGGATGAGTCCGGGTCCTTGGTAACCACTGGCATGGCAATAGCCAAGGTCTTTGCGTCATATTACGAGAAGGTTCGCACCCCGGTGTGCACCAGGACGGAGTCGGATTGCGAGGAATTTCTACGGGATTTTGCCCTGCCCACCTTGTCTAAGGAGCAAGCGGACAGCCTGGAGGTAGAATTCTCGAGGGAGGAACTGGGCGAGGCCCTTAACTCCCTCCAGGCTGGTAAGGCACAGGGGCCTAATGGACTCCCTTTGGAGATTTACAAGAGGCAAGCTAACATTGCAATTGACCCCATGAGGCAGATGTTCCTTGAGGCGCGGAGAGTGGGTAGGCTTCCGCCGGATCAACGAGAAGCCACAATTGCTTCTTAATGTGGAGGCCAAAGTCCTGGCCAAAGCCTTGGCAACTAGACTGCTCGCGGTTCTCTCAGAATTGGTACATGTTGATCAATCGGGGTTCGTGCCGCACAGGAGCACTCAACTCAATTTACGACGGCTCTATGAGGTTCTGTATATGACTGAGGGGGGAGGACGACACCCAAATGGCATTGATGGCGCTGGATGCATCAATGGCCTTTGACAGCATCGAGTGGCTGTACTTATTTATGGTTTTACAGCGACTGGGCTTTGGACCGGTCTTCTGTGGTTGGGTGCGCCTGCTGTACGAACAGCCGATGGCGAGGGTGATGGTAAATGGGGCGCTGTCCCGTGCATTTCCCCTGCGTAGAGGCACCAGGCAGGGGTGCCCGCTGTCCCCTCTCCTCTTTGCCCTGGCTCTGGAACCGTTGGCCCACTGGATTCATAGAGACCGGGCTTTCTGGGGCCTATCACTTAGCGAGGAGTGGGAGGAGCGTATATCCTTATACGCCGATGATATTGTCCTTTACATGGCTAGACCGTATCACTCCATGGCGCAGGCGCTTCATCTCTTTGACCTGTTTGGCAGCTACTCCGGTTATAGGATCAATTGGGCCAAATCACTGATTTACCCCCTCTCCGGCCCCCCTCCACGAATTCCAGCTGGGTGCCCTGCCGTGGTGGTGTCTGAGGGCTTCAAGTACCCGGGGGTGTATGTTACCAGGGACAGGGTGGAGTTTTTCACAAAAAACTTGGAACCTCACCTGGCGAAATTAGCATCGGACATTCATCACTGGAGATCCTTGCCTCTGTCCCTGATGTCCCTGATGGGGCGCGCCGCGCTCTTCAAGATGTTGGCCCTACCGCGCCTTCTCTATATCCTGCAAAACTCGCCTTACCCGATCCCTGGGGGAGTGTTCAAGCGCATCTCCCAGTCGCTGCGGACGCTGCTCTGGGATGGAGGAAATCCGAAGATAGTGCTGCGAAAGCTCACAAGGGGGGTGTACGACGGGGGGCTGGCCCTCCCTGACGTCCAGTTGTACTATTGGGCTTCCCAGTTGCAGGTGGTCAATGACTGGGTGTACGCGGCGGGATCGGAGCCGGCTTACAAGGTGGACCGACATGCAACTGTGAACAGCTTTTGTACTCGTGGAAGCATTGCATGGACATACCTTCCCATACCGCGGTGGTTATACAGTGCTGGAGGGAGGACAATAAATTCCTGGGGTGGGCGGGCACTCTCACGGGTATGACGCCGCTCTGGTTCGTTGACAAGTTAGCCGAGGTCTCGAGGTCTCGAACCTGGCGGCTGTTTGGTATAGATTACCTGGGTGATGTATGGAAGGGGAGCGCCCCTAGATCCTTTGACTACTTCCAAAAGGAGTACCACATGTACGACTCCCAGCATTACCAGTATCTGCGCCTCACACATGCCTTGCGCTCGCACATCCACTTGGGGTCTTCGCTCACAGAATACTCTCTGTTGGAGGATAGGCTTCTACTAGACCCTATTCCAGGGAAACTAACAGCCACCATCTACCGTAAGCTCATTAATAACATGCCTGACCCTTTGGTGTCTCTGCGTGGACAATGGGAGGGGGATATTGGACGCCTGGAAGACGAGGACTGGCAGGACGCCCTGCAGGGCCCACGTGAAATTGCCATACGGATGCGGTTCCGCCTCGTGCAATTTAAAATTTTGCACCGGGTGTATTACCCGCGTACCCACTTATTCTCATGGGGTAGGAGCCTGTCCCCGCTGTATGTAAAGGGGTGTCAGGGGGAGGGCACATTCTTCCATAGCCTGTGGGAATGCCCGAACATAGTGTCATTTTGGACCAAAGTAGCCCACACGATGGCGACTGTGGTGGGTTCGCCGGTCCCGGTGGAACCCAGGTGGCTACTTCTTCTGATCAAGGGAGCCACGGACTGGTCCAGGTACAATGAGATCTGGTTGGCAACAGCGGCCGGGATGGCAAAAAGGAATATCGCGAGTAGTTGGGGGGCGCAGACGGCCCCACAATGGGACCAATGGCTCAGCGACCTGGACTGGTGTCAGAGCACGGAGGAAACGATCTATAAGTCTAGAGGGTTTGTTAAGAAATGGAAGAGGGTGTGGGGTCCATGGCGCAGGTATCGAGCTATGAAGGGTGGGGGAGAGGGGGCAGTTGTAGCGTGCCCATTTTGCTGCCCAGTCAGTCCACAAATGTGCAATGTCATGAGGTTATAAGATAAAGCAGCAAGGTTATAAATGAGTGCACAGCCTGGACTTGTCACTTGTCAGTAGTGAAAGTATTGCCCACCTCAAATGGCCAGCTGCTTGGATGACCATAAATATAACATATATACACAAGTATGAGAGGCAGGAAAAACGAAAAGACTGAGAAACAGAGGAAGAGCATGAGGCGGCACAGCACGTAAAAGACAGCACAAATTACTAAAAAGCCACCACTGTGTCTAGAGAACGGAATTGGAAGAAGATAAGTGAGTTGTCCCAGATCCAAAAAGTTAAAGCATGGACTGTGGGAATATTGCGTCCAAAAATAAACAACAAGATTGAAGAGCAGAGAGAAGTCGCTTACCAAGGTTAATAATATATAAGAACACGTCAAGAAATTTGCGTAGTAATGTGACGAAAACAGCTGGACCCAGAATTATGTCTGTAAAGTTAAGACAGCACAATGAATAGTGCATCAAGAGTCAAGCGGTGACTGGAAAGGATCATGGCTTGAAACCATAATAGTGTCAACTCACCTTACTAGGTGATTAGCCAGTGAATGTTGTACGTCCGTTTGGTGTGTAACATCAAAAGTGTATACTGCCAGGTTCTGGCTAATCAGATCTGTTAGAGAAAATAAAAGCAAACGCAAAGTAGCGTAAAAGTTGACAAATGTCCCGGTGTCCAGCAACAGATGGGAAAAAATGACACAGATACCCATTATAAAAAGCAGTTGTTCTAAAACAAAACCACCCATTTCGTAAGCCGCTGCCACGTATTTTTAATAAATGTCTAAGCTAACTTCCGTACCATAAGAACGTAATAACAGAAACCGGCCATGAAAATCGCGGAAACCTGCAGGTTTTATAACGTGAAGTCCCAGCCCGTGGAATTCTACAAGGCAATTATTGACCCATGCGTTGTCAGAGTTACAGATACGACTATCAACAGTCATTCACGGAAACCTCAGGCAAGAGAAGAGGCACCTAAACACACTGGCTGCCAAAAATGTTTGTATTGAACACAAAAGCTACCAACCATTCGTAGCCACAAAGAGACAAAGGTGACTACCCGTGAGAGCATCCAAAGTCCGACCAGCTCATGTCCCCCATCAAACACTTACTTTGTGAAGCACAGAGTGTGAAGTTCAGCCGAAGTCCGAAGCGCGATGAATCCAGTCGTATTTAAACGGATACCTTGGCAGTGGCAGCGTCCAAACATTTGTACTAACGCGCCAAACAGGTATTATCCGGTGTGCGATGGTAACGAGTCCTGAAAGACTAGAGCGCGTTACTGGATGAAAAACTCCATGTTGGAGTAGTTCCGGTTGGTCGTATGCGTCATCTGACTGCCTATTCGGATGCGTAGAGATGGTTACCTAGGCAATGGCGCCGCCCATGAGATGCAACTAGCGCGCCAAGCAGGTTAAGTCCGGTATATAATAGTGTCGGGTGCTTACGTACTGAGTCGCGTCACAAATCGGTTTAAAAAGTAGTCTGAAAAGCGTGTATGATGTGAACGGACACAGTAACACAACGACTGCCGTTTCCGATGTGTTAAGATGATAACCATGGCAATGGTAACGCCCATAAAAAACAACTAGCGCGCCAAGCAGGTTAAGCCTGGTATGTGAAAGTGACAGGTGCTAGAATACTGGATCACGCCAAAGACCGGTTTTACGTGTGAGTAGTCTGAAGAACGCGTTTGATGTGAGCGGACACAGTGACGTACAGGCATAAACAGGTGACGGGTAAACAGGAAGACAGCGTAGGTAACTGTTGTCCAGTACCATTACCAAAGGAGTCATGCCGTGTCCACCCATATTCAATACCACGCGTCCAGTCTCCAGAAGTAGGTGGGTAGTGATGAGGCTGGAAAAACGGAAACAATTATTACATGGTGCGGTCCGCGCAAATATACAAGAAGATGAAAACACGAGGTAAGCGACTAACAGTCAGAATTAAAAAGGGCCATTAGAAGACCCAATTGAATGCTGAACCTCAGGAGTACAATAAAAACAGATCGTCTGTAGAGAGACTCAGACTCTATTCAAAGAGGGAAAGGATACGAACCAAAGGTGTATTTAAGTATCAAGTTAAATGGCAATAGTGTCCAGAAATAGGAGGAAAAGCAAGTCTAAACTTGAAAACATTTTATAGTTGCCCAGGAGAGTATAGCAAAGGAAGCTGTGGATGACTGGTATTCTTAGAGTCAGAAAACCGGGGTCATTGCAGTGAGAAAGACAACAATTGTAACGTGCCAAGAGCCTACTGTAAAACAAACTGTTGGAGCAATGTCATAGTAGTACAAACAACAGTATAGACATTCATATTGCAGATATTGGCTAGAGTACATTCCACCTGTAACCACCGGTAAATTGAGACCACAAGGAAACAGTATTAGCAACCAGATTGAAAGCATGATAACGATACATCAGCGACACATCCAATGAACGTAAGTTGTACCCTCTGAAACAGAGTAGTGAAACGTGGAACATAGAGATAACAAAAGAGTTCAAACGTGGTGTTTTACCATTACACAATCTCATACATTGCATAAACGTACATTAAGACTTAGACATGTCAGGGCAAGAATTCTATTTCTCAAAGTGGTAACGCTGTTGTTAAACCAGTTACCCGATTATAAGAAATATTGCAATTCATTATCATTGTTAAAGCCCATTGTAACTGCCCGCAGGGTACAAATCCATCTCGCCTCCAGTTGCCTTAATTTGAGTTCTCTGGCACCCCCACGGTTTCCTGGTAAGGCTACATCAATGCAGTGAAACCGAAATCTAGACCTGTCCACACCCTCTCTACAGGAGTGTGTCACTAGGGCATATGAAGTGTCGCCATGTATTGCGGCTCTACGATGCTCCTGTATGCGGGTTTTGAGTGGTCTAACCGTACTACCCACATAGATTTGGTTACATCCACATATCAGGACATACACCACAAAACTGGTAAGACAGTTGATAAAATGCTGAATGGTGTGTTGTCTGCCTGAGTTGTATTTGAACGTCAGGGTTTTGTTGCAGCCCAGGTCACAAATATTGCAGTTACTGCAAGTGTAAAACCCTAAAGGTTTTTTGAGCCAACCTGGCTTCGGGGGCTGTGGCAATGTGTAGCTCGGGCATAGACTGTCCCTGATGGTCCTGCTTTTTCTGAATGTCATCGAAGGTCTAGACGTGATTACGCTGTTGATACCTGGCGCTCCCTGAAGGATCGGCCAATGTCTATTAAGTACCTTAAAAACTTCATGATTGAGAGTGGAAAATGTTGTGATGAAAGCAAGTCTTTCATGTTGTTTGGGAGTATCCTTACGGTTCTTCACAAGTAGGTCCCTTCTATTTAGTTGTGTGGCCCTTCGTTTAGCCTGTCCTAAGATGTCATGTTTGTACCCTCTCTTATGTAGCCTATCCATAGCTAGTGTAGTCTGGTGTTCGAAGTTACCATCCTCACTACAATTCCTTCGAATGCGTATCATTTCCCCAAATGGGATGGCCTTTTTGGTAGAGGCTGGATGCGCACTGTTGTAGTGTAAAATACTATTGACAGCAGTGTCCTTCCTATGCAATGTGCTATGTATTTTCTTGTTGCATACATAGAGTTCAAGGTCCAGGAAGTAGATGGATGTTTGAGACAACTCCATAGTAAATGCAACGTTGAGGGTGTTATGGTTCAAAAAGATAAAGTACTCTATGAATTCAGGCTCTGTTCCTGTCCATACATTGATAATGTCGTCGATGTACCGACCCCAGAACTGAATGTGTCCCATCCATTTGGATGCCATGCGTGACCAGGCGTGTACATTTTCAACCCACCCCATGAACAGGTTCGCGTAGGAAGGCGCAAATTTGGAACCCATAGCAGTACCTTGCTCCTGCTTAAACCATATATTGTTGAAGAGAAAGAAGTTGTTATCCAAGATGAGATCGATCATGGATCGGAGCATAATGTTATGTTCTAACAAAGTTGCCGATCTCTTCCCAAGAAAAAAATCAATGGCCATGATGCCCAAATCTTTCTTGATGCATGTGTACAATGATGTAACATCTAAGGTTGCAAACCACATGCCATCCTCCCATTCAAGATCCTCCAACTCATTGAGAATGTCCATACTGTCCCTGACATACGATGGTAAGTTGATGACTAGGGGCTGCAGAAAGGTGTCAACAAATTGGGCCAAGGCTTCCGTCATGGAACCAATGCCCGAAATAATGGGGCGGCCAGGAGGAAAGGTGCAATGTCATGTTGATGGTTTGCGAGGCATTTGAACACTGATGTACACTGTATGAGACCTTGAGCAACGTTAATAAAAAGATTTAAAAAAAAAAAAAAACATTAATTTACAAAATAACCTATTTGTGAGATAATTGCATGAAATGAAGTTAAGCATCCGGAGTGAGGTCGGTCAGAGTTTTTGTTAAGTTATCCTGCGGCACAGTCTTGAAGAAAAAAACACTACCACAATTCGAACAGATCGAAAGATATGCTGCTGCAAGAGGGATCAGATCTACACTAACACATATATTTAGTTTCTCTACTGCTGAAAAAGTAAGTGGGTCTTTGCTGAAGGTGAGAAAAAAGCCAGTTGAATGCAGAAATGTACCTGATCTTTGTAGAAGTTTTCCATCGACTCCAGCTCATCTTTGTGACGCTTCTTTTGCTCTTCACGTTTTTCTTTGGCATATGATCTTATGTCATGCAGTCTCTCCTTTTGTATTTCCAAACCTTCTTCAAATAGGTCTGTAAATATCTATTGATGATAAAAAAAAATATGAACTTGAATTAACATGTACGCACAGTTACGGACAAAGTAACTGCTCAGCAAGGCATCTTCTGCGTTATAAATACATTTTAATCAGCACACCCAATTAATAAACACTTATTTCCCACATAGTACTTGTTTATTTAAATGTTATCTTAGAACACAATCTTACATAATCGCAGACACCATCGGAATTTAGTCATCAGACATACTGAACTTAATCTTTCATCAACACCACAGTGCAAAGTGAGTGCTTATTTAAAACAAATTTTCTTGAATGCTGTTAGGGTTTGTATAAAATTATCAGAAGGTTCAAGATACACAAATTCTCCATTTTAAACATAGGCTGTCCCTGATCACTTTGAACACCATCCATATCTACATCCGCCCCTCAATATCAAGTCGTTCATTTGAAGAAAAAAAGGTTTTTTGCAAAACATGACTTTTTGTGAAGGGTATTTTGGAGTGTATGCAATAAAACAGCCCAAAGCAGAAGGCATCCGATGAACCAATGTGTTTAACTCACCCATGGTGAACTGAATGACACAAATTCACTACAGACATTGTGACTGTAGCGGTACTGGAACCAGAGAGCATGAAATATCAGGGTGCTGCTGTAACAGGAGTAAGCAGTTAAAAAAGGGAAAGATGTGAGATAGAACCAAGGAGTACAGAGGGCAGCAGGATCAATGGACCAGACTAACAAGTGCAGATATTTTTCTTAAGTAGGAGGTCGGACCATAAAGGAGAAAGTGAAGAGGTTTAGAATACCAAGGGTAGATGTGGGGAAAACAGGCAGTCAAATATGGAACATAACCATTGTAAGAAATTGATTATTAGTTGAGGAGGTAAGCACCCACCTAAAGTTATAATCACAGTCCTTCTCAGGATGAACCACTAAAGTCACTAAATAAACCTGAGCTCCCCCCTCTGGCAGCCTTGGCACATAGCAGACAGGCTTAATGCAGAGGAAATGTGTAAAGTATGTATGCAGTATTAAAACAGTAATAAAGTCGAAAAGCAAAACAGTAAAAATCTCAATATGATATAGAGCAACAGAGTAACATTTCACAAACAAAATGACACCAACATGACAAAAATCCAATAAGGGGAACCAGGGATATGAATATTTAAAGTTTTAAGTGGAAATAGTGCCAAGAAACACACTGTGCTAGTGATAGTCAATGGTCGCAGTAGAACAGGACATAGGTGCAATTGGACGCAGAATGTGAAGGAGCAAAGGCGGATAGAGCAACCTGGTTCGTCCTGGTCAAGGATTTTACCATCTGACTTTAGTCCTTCAAGGCCCAATCCTCCACACCACATTACACTTCTAAAGCACCGGAGGACCATAGGGGAGGCACCTAACAGTCACAGGGTGGTAAGCACAGCAGGCTCCAGTTCAGGGGCAGTTGCCAATGGTCAGTTAGGCAGGTGCAGGAAAATACCTCTTGTAGCTTGTTGTGTCACTGTTTAACAGGAGGTCAGCCTGATGGCCCTTGGGTCCACTTCTTTGTCCTAGATACAAGAGAGGAGGTCCAGGTCTCAGACAGGAGGATCAATCTACTTCTGATCTTCCAAAGGTCCAGGTGTGTTCTGGATTGGCTGCCTGGAGATGCCACATTAAAGCCTGGCATGAGCTAGTGGGTGGGAATGATACCTGGAACGAGCTAAAAACTGGGGTAAAGGTTTCCTGGGCTAACCCAATCTACATTAGGCATTTTTAAGATGGCCAAAGTCATCGGCCACACTAATCCTGGGATCTTGAGTGGGGAGTGTACTATGATAATCCTAGAGTCCTTCCACATCTAACACCAAACTCCAGGTCGAAGCAGTCCCTGTGCCTACAACAACCTCAGAGACAGATGTGTGGAAGACCAAAGCTGAGTTTTCAGCAACCAGACAGGGGATACGCACAAATTGCATCAGCATTCTGTCTTTGCCGTTTGAAGTGCACCCAAAGTATTATATGAAAAACCTCAGTAGACCTGTAAAGCAGGTCTTGACACTCCAGCAGGATCTTACACTCATCTCAAAAGGAGGCCCACTGTGATTGGGGCCACTCAGGTTGGGTGCGGGGACAAACGAAGGGCCCTTCCCATGTTTCGGTTACCATTTGTCTATGATAGAGGAGGCTACTTCCAAGTTAATCATGTTCTAGTGCTCACGCCACAGAGCATCTTGTCAAAGACAACACCTCCCCATACCCAAGACCATTTGTCTCCTATACCAGGAGTAAGTTTGGCAGAAGAGGGAAAGCAAAATGCAGATTTAGTTTCAAGGAACTTCAGGCAGGGCAAAGGCAACTTTTCTAAAAAGTCCCATTCCCAAAATATTTATTACAAATACGACTTCACCAGTGAATTGGGCTTGTAATACATATTCCAAAAAGTCGGAAAATTAAATTTGTTTGTGTTTCCTAGCCAGAGATAACATTTATTAAACGTAACACTGTATACCAATGCTTTCAGTTATGTTTACATGGTCTCTGTAGTAGACGGTACAAAGAGTGCTGCAGTCTACTTGTGACACTTAAATTACAGGCCCTGGCTATACCTTGGTATCATATACTAAGAACTCACTGGTTAGCATGGGTAAAGTGCACAGAGTTCTATAGCGAAAATAGGGTTCAGAAGAACGGCAATAAAATCCAGGGTAACCCTGCAGGTAGAGCAACTTTCCAACAACCACCATAGCAAAAACTTATGGTGTGTTAAATATCTGTAAAATCACCACTTGGTTCATAAGAAAGCAAAACTACTAGTTGTTGGTGTTGGGACGGGAATGTCCCATCCATGAACAGGCATTAATCCCGGTCTTGAATGTAAAACTGCATATGGAACTGTTATACTGAATCTTTTTGTTTGGCCCTGCAAAGACGCTAATCTAGCATGTGTGCAGAAGCCTAGGCCTGTGCCTGACAATGCGTGGTCTAGAACATGTTCTGGAGGGACACACAAACGTACCCTCAAAAAGAGCAACAAGCTACTGTCCATGCCCAGAGTCTGTCACATAAAGCAGTGACAGCAGTGTACAATGCTTTTCTGAATCTTTTGTGTTAACATATCTTTTTCTGTGTCTGGCACAAACACAGTCTTCTGACCCCACCTGTGCCAAGTTCTGCTTTAATGTGAATCCAACGACTGTGTAGCATATGTATGGTGGTATGACTCTGCTAAGGTACAGCAATACCACTGCCATACCAAGTGCACCAACAGATGCGCACAGAGGATGTTACCATGGCTGTCACTTACCAGGCAGTGCTAATGCCTGCACTGCTGGAGATCTTTAAACCGGTAAGCCACTCCCGACAAGGATACATCAACTGTCCACCACACACAAGACAACAAGGTTGCAAGTAAATGGAGGAATGAAGGGAGAAATGTTGAGTGGACTACAGTAAAGATGATAGAGGTCTGCAGAGGAATCAGCGATGGGGGTGGAGTCATCAGTCACAAAGGCATCCACATTTTGAACTGGGATGTCACATTCTAATCATCAAACCCTACAGAGGCAGCCATTAAACAACACGGAATCACCAATACGCATTGGTGCCATCAACTGATAAATGAGGAGTACTGCTAATGTGTGGAGAGCACATAAGCTGAACACTGAGAGGAAAGGAACTACAATTCTCAGAGGTGACAAAAGCAAATACTGAGGGAAATACCTGGTCATAAAAAACTATGCAAGTGTTTCTTTCAATACCATTGAGAGGGAGGGTGGCAAACAGAACCACCGACGCATCTCAGTAAGAAGTGTACAGCATTGTAGTTAAACCATGTCCCTATGAAGCAAATTGATAATTGAGCAAGGTCGAGTTTATAGATGTCAACGGACAGGACCTCTCGACAAGCCTCTTGAAGACGATTCAAAGGTAACTAACATCAGTGTGATAGCAGAACTAAAAAGCTTTAAGGCCTCAATAACTACTGTAGAAATATCCATGACAGAAACTAACAAGGAACTGAAGACACTCTGCAGAGAACACACTATGCAGATAGCCAAATTCAACAGAAAAATAGAATCTCTGGAAACAAAACAACTGGAGCCACCAGACTTAGAGAATGAACTATGGAACTTGCAGAGGTGTTCTAAATCTTGAGGATTGCAAGAAGGGACAATATTAGAATTTTCTTTTCAATTCTGGAGTTAGAAGAGGGTCAAACATGTTAAACTTCCTCACACCATCCATACCCATCCTTCTTGAAATTGAATTTTCTCCCCCAACAGTTTTCTACATTGCTCATACATTGAGAGTAATGAATCACATGGCAATCACAAAACCATTCCCTATCATAGCATGTGTCATATGATATCACCACACTAGGGTAATTTTACAGGCATCTTAAAAAAACAGTCCATATACACCGTTAGTACACACAATATTATTTACAACTAACTTCTTACAAGAAACAAATATTCTTCAGTAGTAGTTCCTTGCACTATGCAAGATAAAGCAAAGGAAAGAAATGAGGTATAGACGTTCGCCCAGCCAAATTAGTGTTTAAACAATAATTCACAGACCTGGAAGAATTAGAGAGAATACTTGAGTATTTGGACATCTCCTACAGGATGGAAATATTTCCAAGTGAATTCCAAAGAGATGCACAGAACTAACACCCTTGAAATTCACAGGTTAAATGCAGCAAAAAACACAGAAATGCTACTAATCTGATTAGTTATTTTACAGCCTCATTGTAGGTCATTCTACACAAAACGTAGAACGGACTTTACCAACTGATACATTAACTCAACAGCACACCACAGAGCTATAAAGATGGCAGGAAGGAAAGAATTTGCTTCCACTGCAGAGAAAGCGCTGACCTGTATTTAAAGTAAGATATATGAACAAGGGGAGAAGGGAGGATGCCTGCTGGGAGAAGGTAGGATGGGAGCGGGATGGGAATAGTGTTGAATAAATACAAACATTTTGGGAGGACTATCATTTTTATTAACGGGACCCGGCCAGCGATCCAGAGGGGAAGCCGCAACCATCTCTTCACCTGCAGTTCTAGTTTATGTATTGCCTGGCCGTAATTCAATCTGATTATTTGTTCTACATCTTTATGAATATATATACCCAAGTATTTGGTCGAGTCCTCACACCACTCAAGAGGGAATTCACAGCTCCATTGCTTGGTGTTGCTAGTGAGAGGGAATATCACTGATTTATTCCAATTGATGCCCAAGCCGTATAATATCTCTGATCAGAGGCTTTAGGTTCGTCTGAGGGGTCCGAACGTAAAGGATAATGTAATCGGAGTATAAAGATATAAGGAGTGGGCCCATCCTGAACTGGTGTCCTCTCTGCATGTGTCTTTCCTGAAAATGCCTAACCAGAGGGTCCATAGCTAGTATAAAAAGTAGCGGCGATAGTGGGGAACCCTGCCTAGTGCCACGTGAGCGAGTGAATGAACGGGATATCGTGCCATTTAGGCGTGTGTCGCAGTCGGGGCTGCATATAACAGCCCTGTAAGGTCGATAAAACCTTTAAGCATACCCATCCTCCTCATCACAGCTAGGAAAAAGGGCCACTCCAAGGAGTCGAAGGCTTTTTCGGTATCCAGGAGGACCGCCGCAGCTGGAACTTCCGGAGCGATCCTATGCAGTACCGCAAACAAGGTTCTCAAATTAAGGGAGGTTGAACTATGGGGGACAAATCCCGACTGGGCTGGGGATATTATTCTGTACAATAACAGGGCTAGCCTTAATGCGATCATTTTGGCCAAAATGTTATAACCTAAATTCAAAAGGGAAAGTGGCCTGTAGGACCCGCATACCAGTGGATCGTTTCCCGGTTTAGGCAGCAGGATAATTACTGCTTCTCTCAGAGTGGGGGATAACTTTTGCTGCTCAAGCGCCTCGTTGTATACCTCTAGTAGGCGTACCGCCAATAGGTCCTTGTACGACTTGTAAAAATCACCTGTAAAGCCATCAAGCCCCGGGGCTGTGGAGCCATTCAGTGCATTTATAGCACTTATGATATCATCAGTTTAGAATGGTTCCGCCAGGAACTCTTGCTTGAATTTCACCAGATAGACCAAGGCTATCTCAGCCAGATACTCTTCCTGGTCTGATGCATAGTGGGTAACCCTGGATATATATAGTGTGTCGTAGTATGTACAAATTTGTCCCGAATTTCTAGGGTTCCTGTGAGGATCTGGCCTGACGAAGATCTGATTCTGGTGATGCACGATCTCCCGTATGGGGGCCTCAGAAGTCGTGATAATGTGCGGCCAGGCCTCTCGCCCTCACCGTAATGGCGAGCGATGGCGTATTTACTTAAAAAATGGATTTCCCTTTCCACGGCTTCCCTGATTTCAGTCAGAAGAGTCAAACGTAGACTAAGTCCTGCAGGGTTCGGGCGATCTAGTAACTCCCTGTCTATCAATTCTAATTTCTGTTCAATGTGAGCCAATGTGGCCCTGAGGTCCTTCAACACCCAAGCATGTTTAGAAATACAGACGCCTTGTGTATAGGCCTTACAGACCTCCCAAAGTGTGGCCCAGGACTCGACTGACCAGTGTTTAGCTCAAAATATTCCTCTATTGCTTCCCGAAGTTCAGACTGGAACAGATCATCCATAAGATACCGCCCCAGGAATCTCCACTGCCTCTCGCATTCCTCTGGTCTGGGGACCTGAGCCCCCAGAACAACCGGGGAATGATCACAGTATATTCTAGGGAGTACCAGGGTATTCGTATACCACGGACACAGACCTGGGGAGATCAACCAGTAGTACAACCTGGTCCATGTGTCATACTGAGCAGAGTAGTGAGAATATGCAAAGCCTACCGGGTTATGGCCTCCATACATCTAACAGCCCAACCGAGTCGCACAATTACAACACCGCCAGGTGTGCACACAGTTACGTGTCGTGGGAGGCAGAGGAGCCGTCTAAGGAAGGATCTATAAGAAGATTAATATCACCCTCCATGAATATATGCTCCGTCGAGTTGCAAAATCTGAGAACGTAGATCGTGAAAACACTCTGGGCTGTCGGTATTAGGGGCATATACACACACAAATGCCACGCTATGGCCCATCAACTGCCCAACCACTAGGACATATTTTGACCTTCCCTGTCGCTATGTGTCTTATAGTGATGGAAAAGGGAGTCGCTCATGTATCAGTTTCACCATGCCCCTCGCGTACGTGCTATAGTTTGAAAAGTATTGATGTGGGCCCCAGCTAGACGCGAAATGGGTGACGTCCATTTTGGGCAAATGGGTTTCTTGTAAAAATGCGATGTCTATTCCCATGTCTCTGCAAATAGTGTATTATGTGCTTCCCTTTTGTAGCATTATTGAGGCCTCTGACGTTACATGTGATCAGCGATAGGTCAGAGTAGGTGGACAAGTTATTCAGTGTTGTCATTTAACCGACATTTCAATGAATAATATATTGCATCATAAGAACAACTTTTTATGAAACAGGGAGCATACTGGTATACAGTGCGTGATAACCAAAAATTGTGAACCTCCCTCACCCCCCCCACCCTTCCTTGCGCATCCCTAAGCAGGGAACCTCTCCCTTCAAACGGTAACCAAATACATCATGTAAACAACCTAGATATATAAGCAGAAGATGAGTAATATGCATTCCAATCTAATAACACCTTAACCGTTCTAAACACACAGGGGAGAAGCAACGCCCCGTCAGAATCCCAACCTTGTAGTAAATCAACTCGACACTTTAATTATCCTCACTCAATACAGTAAAAAAAGCAGTCGGAACGGAGCCACAGAGCCCCAGGGCTTAGTCCCGGGATTACTTAGAGGAGAAAGCTCCACGCTGGCCACTGAGCCACTGTGAGGGGGTGGGGGAGACCTAGCTGCATCTGTATTCTTATGGCTGCTGTTGTTTTTGTAGCTTCTACAGAACTCCTGCACAGCGGTGGGCGTATCAAAAATCCGTGATTTTCCCTCAGCATCCACTCGAAGGCACGCTGGATATAGCATGCCATATTTAGGACCCAGATTTCTAAGAGTGGCTTTGACGTCATTGTAATTTCACCTCGCTTCTTGAACCACTGCTGTAAAGTTCGGGAACAGAGCCACCGCGCTCTCGTGCCAGGCGCAGTGCAATGTCCCTGTCTCAGAAATTCATGATGCGCGCAATTATGGGCCAAGGTGGGCAACCAGGATTGGGACGGGGGGCCCAGGGAGCGATGTGCACGCTCAACGACAAAACCAGGCGTGAAAGCGTCTTTACCAAGAAGATCAGATAGTAGAGTTTCGACAAAAAGATCCATTCGGCCTGTATTGGCTGACTCAGGGATCCCAAGAATGCGAATGTTGTTACGCCTACTGCGAGCCTCCAAGTCTTTGTTCTTGATAGCAACCTCCTTAAGGATCTTCTCCATGCAGTCTAGGTGCTTCGTAGAGTGGGCTGTCCCATCCTCTAAGTCCGAGACCCTACCTTCCACTGTATCCAGTCGCTTATCATGCACCTCGATTTTGGCCCACAAGTTGTCCCGGCACTTATTCAGGGCGTCTAACCGGCCACCTAGTGCCATCAAACCGGCCCTCAACTCCTGTAGCAGAAAAGTCGGGCTTGTAGAAGGATGGTTTGTGAGGACAGCTTCGTGACCACCGTCAGCCATGCTGCTACCCGCTTCCTGCACTTTCTCAGCGGGCTTCCCGGACTGTAACAACCTTTGCCTGGAGTCTTTCTGACCCATGTCTTCCTGCATATCTCAGGTGGATGGAAGCATCTATCTGTAACAAGCCTCAAGATGAAGTGGAAAGGTAGCTGTTTCGCTAGGCCCAAGCGCGATGTATGTGGAATTATCTGAGGGGCTTCAAGCCCTATCCGGTAGCAAACCCGGCTCCAGCTCTTATGGGGGGAGGAGGGGTCAGTGCACCGTAGCCACCATCATGCTCTAGAGCCTTTCGTGTGTGCAGCTAGCAGGTCCACAGCGCGTCGGGTCTGAGCGCCCCTGCCATCGCCTGCAATGTCTATGTGGTGGCCAGCTTCCATAGGTCCCTGCTGTCTCCCTGCGGCTCCCAGTTGACAAATATTTCCGTCCTCCAAGGCGGGCGGCGCATTACCGGATAGATGCTATCCTACGACTGGTCTGGCAGGAAGGAAACCCCAAATTCGAGAATTATATGATCCGCTTCTTCCCCGACTATACGAAGCAGGTGCAACAGCTGCGCCAGACATTTAGGGGGGGGGGGGGGGGTCAAACACAAGCTGAGGGCTATGGTACTCTGTTACATGCTACTTTATCCAGCAAAAATAAAGGTGCTACACAATCATCGTTCGCACTTCACCAGCCCTGAGGCGGTGTGGGACTGGCTGGAGATCTATGGAGATTACAGAACCCCCGCACCCAGGACCCGGCGAGAGTCACTGTTGACAGTTCAGAGGGGAGTGGAGGTGAACTGGGATAGGCTGGACCGGTTAGTTCAGCGTAAATATCGATAGTTGCTACACCGTGAGGGTGACAACTTGGGATTCCTGGTGTGGTTACTTAAGAGAGAACTCTCACCCCCAGTGATTCTTCTCTGAGATGCCAAAATGGCACCCTTGCAGGGTCCCTGGCTGTGATTAGTCTCCTTCTACGGGATCACCCCATGCCAGTTAATGGTGTAACAGGAGTTAGACGACTGAAGGGGACATGCGACTTCCTAGATCTGCTGTCACTCCCTCGCCTCATGGCTGAGAAGACTAAAGTCTTGAGGGGGAGCACCCCATGGAGGAGTTGAAGGAGGTAGTCTGGGAGATGGCGCGTGTTAAGGCACCGGGCCCTGATGGTCTGCCAGTGGAGTACTACCAAACAAATGAGATACTCCTCCCCCACTTACTAGAAACATTCATAGAGGCGCAAGAACGCTGGATTTTGCCACAGACCAGGCATGAAGCACAGCTAGTTATGCTCTCCAAACCGGGAAGTTGGAGAAATATTTGCAAAGACTCTTGCTACTAGACTGCACGCCATTGTCACCATTCTGGTACATGATGACCAGTGTGGCTTTATGTCGAGGTGGGAGACCCAAATTAATCTACAGAGGTTGTCCCATGTATTTCACTCAGTTGCGGATAGTGAGATAGAGCCGGCATTGGTTGCTTAAGATGTCGAAAAAGCGTTCAACACTCTAGATTGGGAATATCTCCGGAGAACGGGGTTTGGAGCAGTATTTTTGTCCTGGCTAAAACTACACTATGCTGGTCCGGTTGTACAGGCTTTGTGGTGTCGGAGCATTTGCCTATTGAGAGAGGTACTAGACACGGATGTCCCCTGTCACCACTCCTCTTCCTTTTGGCGATGGAGCTGCTGGGGATACGCCTTGGCCTCGTCATGATCGAGTGTGGGGGGGTGGGATTGAAGTGGGGGGTGTCACCTATGTTGACGACATACTAGTGTATTTCACCCACCCGGATCAGTCAGTGAGGAGAATGTTGCGGATTGTGTCTGAAATCTGAGTGGTGTCCGGCCTTCAGATCAATAAGCAGAAAATGGTGCTGTTCTTACTGGCAAGGGCACGGACAGCCGAGCTCCCAGTAACTGAGCTTCAATGAGAAAAGGATAGTTTTCTGGATCGGGGATTCAGATAGCAAGTACCCCGGTAGCCAGATGATATTTTAATATGGGTAGAGTTCTCAGAGTCCTGGAGGACTCCATTTGTTTCAGGGTCTACTTGCCACTATCAGAAATGTGCAGGGTTGCGCAGAGCAAAATGGTTCTCTTACCTCGCTGTCTTCTTGCTCTGCAAAATGCTACATATGAAATTCCACCATCTACCTTCACCAAACCCAATATTCTCCTAATGTCCCTAGCGTGGGTGGGTAAGTGCAGCAGATTTAGGCAGGATTTTCTGACCTAAGACTGTGCTACTTTGCAAGCCTTTTGCAATATGCTACTCAGTGGTGTTCCCATGGTCCGAACATGGAAAAACAAGCTACTGGGTGCATGAGGTGCTGAGGCAGACCTCCTGCACTGCATTATGCTGGGAACTGGTATCCCAGATAACCACCCCTTTGCTGTCTGACAGGTGGATGTGGCCTGGGCGCGTGTGGTAGCGCAGATACTGCATTGCGTATGGCCACCTATGCTAAACTTTTGCCCCATCACTGGTTGAAAGCCATACGTTTAATCCAATCAGTAATGGACCTGACGCAATGGTTTGAGGGAGGCTGTAATACCGTTGGTGACCTATACTTTGATGTGTTTGAACCTCCACCAAGGCCAGTTCCTGCAATATGCCAAGTATCCAGTATGACCTGTGAGATTTGGCCAACCTACCCCACCAAGTCTGCGGAGTTTCAGACTCTGCAGATAATATTGGACCCTGGGTGAACCTGAGGCCTAGTCTTACAGAGCCCTTAAGGAGGACTGCATGACATGACAGCAGTTTAGGACAAGTGGGCGGGGGCACTGACAATGCCCCGCATGGAGGGTGCCTAGAAAAGTGTGTCTGCTCAAGGTAAGAAGTGGCAAGCAATACGAGGTTCAAGCTTATGCAGTTTCACTACTTACACCAAGTCTACCTGACCCCACTACATTTGCACATGATTAACAATGTTCACTCAGATGAGGCCTGCCGTTGCTGTGGGCTGCCCCAACGCCCTTCTTTCATATGACCTGGGACTGTAACAAACTACAAGGGGACTGGCAGGAGGTCTTGAGGACATTGTGCAGAGTCACACTGTTGTCAGTGGAGGCCTGAGTTGAACACTGCTAGTTCGGAGTGCTCCTGATGCCTAAGCGTGGGGCCAGAATACAACAGAGGTTCGCACTCCTGGGATTGGTCCTGGTCAAACGAAGGGTAGCCATACACTGGACACAACTTGAGACCCCGACAGGTGGTAAATGGCTGGCAGACATGTAGGAATAGGACATGGCAGAGTAGAGACGTATGCGAACTGTGCTGAGCGAGATCTAGAAATGTGGGAGGATATGTTGAATGGCCTATTGGAAGATGATTTGCTGGCATCTACCCTCTCTCCCGTTTCGGGGTGCCAGGAACTGGAGACACCCACGTGGATGGTTCGAGTGCTATGTCAGACTTCGAGTCTGGAGGAGTGGTTAACTTTTAGTATGCTCCTGAGTGAATGTGATGGTTCATCGGGGTGCTGTGGCCTTGTCCGCCCCCCTCAATCTCCCCACGTCTGCTCCCCCTGCTTCCCCCACCCCCATTGTCCCCATAGCCCATTTTGAAATGTATCCCTCTCCACCTCTACCCACAGTGTCTTGGTGGGATACAGGGGAGGGTCATGTACTTTTTTACTACTGTTTATGATATGTATTTGATCGCTTAATCATTCTGGGGTTACAGTGGATGCTGTGCCAGCACATTGTTGCCCTGTGTGGTTGTACGATGTCCATGCTATTCCCATGTGCCCTAATTTTGTATCAACTGCTAATAAATGCATGTTTAAAAAAAAACACAAAAAATATACCCGACACTTCACTGTGCCCTTGTTTAGGATATTCCTGCTTACGGCCAACATCATTGCTACCCCTGCTAAGAGAAGCATCACCATGCACAAAGGCTGTATCTGAAAAGCAGCCCAAAAATTGCATTTTAAAGAAAACCAACCCAAACAGTTCTGAAACCTTAGGGGGGGATCTGCATCGCATGTGTGGAAATGGAGTATAAATGTGGGCTCCATATAACCCCAATTTGTTTTAGATCCAATTTCTTATTGATCAAGAATAGTAGTGCTTTGTGGACTACTGTGTGATCAGGGCTCGTATCTGCATGACAGCCAGTCTTCCAGAGGAGAGGGAACATCGCTTAAGTCTGCACTTTCTGCAGGAGAAGCTGAGGATCTGCCTAGAATCCTTCTTGCCTGCTGAGATAGGGAAGGAGTAGTCTGGCCCTGTAGGAGCAGAGAATGTCCAGGAGGAGAAAAACAGTGTGTCCTTGTCGTGAAGAACAACGGGAGGAAGCATGCTACCAAAACGTGGCAAAGCCCAGGTGCAAACTGTGTTGCCAAGGGGTCTTCAAGTCACCCCAAGCAGTTCCTGCTCTAACCTGTGCCAAGACTGCTGTGTGCCCGAGTGATTGGTGCTCCCAATGTCACAGTTGGAGATGCCTCAATGCCAGAATTGCGGTATCCATGATCAGCCCAAAGGCTGCAACTTCTGAAGATGGACACATGCTGATGATCAGCACGAAGTGCCCATCTGCACCTAGCCTGGGAGGCTGCTACTGCTGAAGAGGAGTACCGTTGTGTGTACCTGCCACACTGATTAAACCCAGCAAAAACTTGAGTGAGGTCACTGACATGGCTGCACAGTTACCAGAGCTGCAGCAATGGGAATGCTGATTTTTGACCCCACCATAAAAACTGCACTCACAATGAGCAGGTAAAATCAATCCTGAACTGTAAGTCAATGAAAGGCTGAAAGCACAGAAGAACTCTGCCATACGAACTGATGACTTTTGCCGGCTGGACTCACATTTGGTGTAAACTATTAGACCTGATTTCTCCATATAGACCAGTGGTTTCTAATCTGTGGTCCAGGAACCAGTGGGAGTCCGCGACAGCTAGCCAGCGGGTCAGCAACTGCTTTGAAAATTAAATAATATTAACAAATGAATTAAATGAAAATAAATAAAGAAGCAAAATGTAAAATTTAACATTTCAAATGTTCTGAACATTTTAAGGAATTTGGTGCTCTTAGATTGATTCATGGGAGCAGTTCAAGTGCATCTAACAATATAGTATGGACGATGGGTGGTCTGAATTGAATTTTGTTTTTTAAAAACATCTCCTAATTAAAATCAATTTAGATGTAATTTTATATTTGTTTGAAAATAAAATAAAATATTTAATCATTTGTGTATTTGTTTGATGAATGCTTGTTTCAATATTTTTGTGCATTCTTTTACGGTTCAAATCAACAAAAGTTCTTAGGCTGGAGGCGCCAGATTCTAATATTCCCTCAGTGGTGGAGGGTCCCCACATTCTAATAATGACTCCGAGAGGGCGTTCCCAGATTCCAATAATGATTAAATGAGGGGTCCACAGAAGTCAAAAGGTTAAGAACCACTGATCTAGACCCTGGGGTATCAGAGTGAACTGGAGCTGTGCCTAATAAATGCCCATGCAATACACAAGCAGCTGTAGACAATAGTAAACTCAGATTGCAGGGAGAGGGTACCGAATGGGGTGGAACACCTTACTGGAGATCGCAAATAAAATGATAAGCCTGTACCTAAGAACCCATTGAGCTGTGTAGTGCTACGTTTTGCTGTGTATTGAACAATACAGTATTGTGACTGTTGGCTCAGTGCTGGGTTCTTGCCCCCCCCCCCCCCCCCCCCCACTACATCACTGAGACGGCTTTGAATACTCACCCTCGCTACTCTGATAGTAAAGCACCAGCCCAGTTTTCAGAGACACAGTAGGAAGGATCCCAGAATATCAGTGACAAACTACCTCAACAACCACAGGTGGGATGCAGTAGCCCCAGTCTGCTCTGTTGTGCCCCCAAAAAAGGGGTCTCACACATGGCATGCAATGGCAAAGATTTTACACCATACACTGTTGACTGAATAACCCATTGATATTCATCCAGCTATCAATCTATCTATCTTTGTGACCAACAAAGAAGTTCCAAGTAAATCTGATTATTCGATTTCTTTTTCTTGTGAGTGGGAATGATGTTCATTAACTAAGGAACTTGTTAGTCGGTAGTTTGCTAAAAGTTAAAAAGTTAAAAAAAAGTATATACAATTTCCATTTGTATGAAGCTGGCTCTGTATATACTATACCAAAATCAGGTATAGTGTGCACAGAGTCAAGTGGAACCCCAAGGGTAGGGAGAGGTAAAAGTAGATAGCACCTAACTTTTTATTTGTGGTAGTGTGGGCAGTAAGGCTTTATGAGAGGGTAGTGTTAAGCATTTGTTGTAGACACTCAGGCAGCAAATGATGTCACACACTCAAAGACTAAACTCAGACCAATTTGTTTGTATCAAAAATATTACGTTATTTTATTTCTAGAACCAAGCCAAGCCTGATGCAGGTGAGTGAAATAATACTTTGCAAAATCTTATGCAATGTTTTACAGTTGAATGCAGGTTCAAATGCAGTTAGTTGAATTACAGGTAAGTCAATGTTTCAAAATTACTTTTCAATTATTTACAGATTACTTTGTACGTTACTTTTTAGATTGCTTTTTAAGTTACTTTTTATACTCAGTGAGATATGCCTAGATATCACACTGGGACATTTCCTAGAGGAAGCGCAAGTAAATCAGTTTGTGTACATATGTAGTTTTTCAGTGTTTCATACAAACCAACTACACACTTTAAGGAAAACAGTCAATGCAATCCTATGGGAGGAAATTAAGTTATCGGTTTGCAGGTAAGTACAAGTTTGTGGGAGTTGGTATTCTGGGGTTAGAACCAGGATTCCCACAGGGTCGAGGAGGCACTCTCAAAGCACCCTCAGCGGCACGAGGGCGGCCGGGTGCAGAGTGCTGAGGCCCAATGTTATCCAATGGGGATATCCGGTTGGTGGCTGCTCACGAGCAGGCCACAAGGTTGT
Source organism: Triturus cristatus (assembly GCF_964204655.1). Lineage (NCBI taxonomy): Eukaryota > Metazoa > Chordata > Amphibia > Caudata > Salamandridae > Triturus > Triturus cristatus. The sequence continues at coordinate 631,518,274 of NC_140590.1, read as the reverse complement.
GGGAGCAAAAAACTGGTGTTAGGCAAAGGGGGATCCGAGTTAGCACACAAGGTGCACCCGCAGCGGAGTTGCTGGCTTTGGATTTTGGCTGCAGGCTCAGTCCAGGAAGACTTCCGGGAGGAACCAAGAGCTGGGCAGGTAAGTTGGAGGGCTCGGGATGTAGGTGCTCCTCAGGTTCTCTTCTCCAGGGCGCAGGGCGGCTGGATGCAGGGGTGTCTTTTGAGGTCGGATTTCACCTGTGTGGGGGGGTCTCCGTGACATCGTGGAGTCCTGGAGGGGTCAACCCACAGTGGACTCAAAGTCTGGAGCGCTGTGGGACCTCGCTGGGACCAGTGGCCCACTCTAACTCGGGCTGTAGGTGTCGGGTGCAGTGATCGTTCCAGGCGTTGGGTTTCTTTGTCCTCAGCAGGCTCGGAGTCTTTCTTGGCTGTTTCTTTTGAACGAAGCTGCTGTTCACAGGAAATCTGGTATTTGTTGAAGGCAGTCAGTCCTCCCAGGCTTTCTGGAGGTCCCTTCTGCATGACAAAGTGACTTTTGGCGCTGGAGCTCTGGAAACTGCAGACGGCAGCTAGGGCTGGGGCCAAGTCAGTTCTCTGCAGTCTCCTCTGCTGGGCGTCTTCTTTCGTTCTTCTTCGTAGGCTGCGGGAATCTGCCTTCTTGGTTTAGGGCTACCCCCTAAATACTGTATTTAAGGGGCGTTTTAGGGGTCTCAAGGTCAGTAGCCAATGGGCTACTGACCTTAGGGTGACTACAGCCTTGGTGTGCTCACCCCACGTGGGGGAGTGGGCACAATCCCTAATCCTGACTGGAGAGTGCCTGCCATCTGCAAGATGGCGGGCACTGAAGAGTGGGCTTCACCTCGCCTCCCCCGCCTGAGGGGTGGGGTTGGCAGAGGTGGGCACACCTTCTGGGCTGTGCTAATTTTTCCTGCCCGTCTTCCCGCCGAAAAGGAGGGGAGACAGGAAGAGGGCCTACTCCTGATAGCAGGAGAGGCTGGGGGTCATGTCACAAAGGCGGTAAGACTTTCGAAGCTCCCCTGCCACTTCCTGGCCTGGGGGAGATGTGACCACCTCCGCCCAGGAAATGCTTTGTTTCCTGGCTCAGGGAGCGAAGGCTCCCACCCCAGGGTTCCAGAAACATGTCTCATAGTGGCAGGCTGGTGTGGACCAGTCAGGGAACCCACTAGAGGCTGGTCGTTTCTCAGAGGGCATCTACAAGATGCCCTCTGAGGGTATTTTTTTAATTAAATCCTACACTGGCACCAGTGTGGGTTTAATGTGCTGAGAAGTTTGATACCCAACTTCCCAGTTTTCAGTAAAGCCATTATGGTGCTGTGGAGTTCGTAATGACAAACTCCCACCATATACTCTTAATGGCATTACTGCACTTACAATATCTAAGAATTGGTCTAGACACTGTAGGGGTACAGGGCTCATGCACCTGTACCCTCACCACTGGTATAGTGCACCCATCTAGAGGGGTGGCTGACCTATGCCAGCGCAGTGGGTTGTAGGCATGGCACACAGGGATGTGTGCCATGTTGACTCTTCACTTTGTTCTGCACCAAAACACGCAGCATGCAATGGAAGAGTGTGTGTGTGTGTGTGTGTGCGCGTGTGTATATATAAAGGTACAGTACCTCTAAGGTTGCACAATAAGTGCTGCAGCCATTAGAGGCCTTTCCTGTGCCCTTGGCACCCTTGGTACCTTTTACAAGGGACTAACACGTGGCCAAAGAAGGTGCCAATTGGGGGTACAAGGTATAGTTTTGGGAAACAACACGGGCCTGGGAACCTGATTGGCAGGGACCCAGGGCACATCAAGTCAAAGTACATGAGAAGTCTGGCAAAAAGTGGGGGGGTTACTGCAACAGAAACCCAACTCCCTACACCGTTCATTATGCATGAAAACAGACGTTTTGAATCTACATTTTTAGTGACGTGCTGACATTAACCACTTATCTAATGTAATTCATGGTCATCTATGCAGTAATATGTTGTGAGATCATCTGCGAGGTCATGGGCAGTCAAAAAGGGCATTATGATTGCATAGCTTACGATGACTGGTGATTTACAGTGTTTTTTCTAGGTTTTAGATCATAACCATAATGATACTCCAATTACGAATTTTTATACAATACATTTATGTATAATCTTACTGGAGATCATAGAGGACCTCCTTTAAGTCTCTGCTGCAGGGACCTTGTATCCTTATGTTTACTTGCCATTTTGTTAATAAATTGACACCAGTCTTGATTCAATTAAGTTCTTTCTTTTAAGCATTCTATGAATAGTTTTTTTTTAAGATGATACAGCTCCTCAGTATAAATTACTCCTAGCTTAAGGCATTTCACTTTACACAATGAACACTTTATCAGGAGTATAAATAAATGGATCTCAACAAGGTAACACATTAAAAATGTCAAATTGGTAAACTGGTAATACAAAACCGATAAGGAAGTCAAATTTATTATCAATATCATAGCTTCTTTCAAAATTCATTGTGATTGCACCCACCATCATCAAGTCTACTTGTGCTCCTGTAGGTACCATTAACAATCCTCTTGGCATACACACACTTCCAGACAGATGCTACACATTTTAAATGAGGTCAATTCCTGAAGCCATTTCTTTTGCAGTTTCTAACAAGGCTATTTATTTGTGACAATCGTTTACTTGTTTTGGCCAAAGCAAGGCTAATTTAAACATCCCAAATGTTTCTCTTTGTAGTAACCATTTCACTCTTTTCCTTCCACATTTATGGTTTTAAATACTAGAAATCTATGTCCATTTAAATTGTGGCAAGTAATTTTGAAATATCATGATAATGGAGATTTCATACCTTCCTTGTTACCTTTGTGATAATGTGTTCAGGCCAGATTTTGTTAGATTTTTCCACCTACAGGCACCATTTAACTTCATACACACAATGGTCACTATCTCAATTATTGTGTTCTTTTAGTGTAATACATTTATCTATCCATGGGTGACTGATGAGCTTGCATTTATTCAACTGGGGCAATTACTACAATTTAAATGCACACCTAGTATATCCAGGCTCCAATCTGCCGTTTTTATTAAACTCGTCATGTTGACTGATTTACAGAATACCAAAGAAGTGAACTACAGGAATCAAATAAAAAATACAACCAGCACTAGTAAAAATAATTCAGGTTTTTCCTGGTAGAAAAGTGAGAAAAGAAATGCCTGACATGGACAAACCATCTGAAAACTACAGGAAACGAGGCTCCAAAGTAAAAATAAAACCTTCATGAAATAGAATCTTCTGCGCAGAATGTGTTCAGAGGTTTCCCCAATGGCAGTACAGTTTCTGTTGGTTATAAACAGTCAAGGTATAGATCCCAAAGAATTCACTGTTTATAGTTTTGACTTTTCATACTAACCCCAAAAATAGGGAGTGGCACCAAAATTAAATATGCAACTTTTGAAAAGTGCGTTTCTCCAAGTGGTCGCATAGTTGGGATGGTTGCTTTTTCATTAGGAAACATGACTATGAAACCCTTTTATGAGGTACATGTTTTTAAAGTAAAATATTGGTATTGTGCAATTAATACTTAAAAAGTATGCTCCGTTTAAATTTCTACCTACCATCGTCTTGTTTGTGAAATGGGTAAATGTGTCATCTGCGCTTCCCTCTGCTTCTCATTTCTAAATTGAATGTCAGTTGCGGAGCACAATCGAGGGTAGCACGTGCCACCGATAATGCCATCAGTAACAGGGAGGGCACTGTGGCAACATTAAATTGCACTTTAAGATTTGAATTTCTTTACATGAACATCACAACCCAGCACAGGCAAAGAAGAGCATCATGTTATTAAAACACATACCCGTTCCTCCCGAGTCTTTGAGCGCATCATTTTAGCCCGCAGTTGAACATGGTAGTCTTCATAGTATTTTTTCGCTCGAGCAATTTGCTGCCTCTTTTCTCTCATTTTGTTCTGTGTATATTTTTGCTGTCGTATTCGTTCCTTAAACTCTTGCTTTCACGGGGAGGAAACATAATTAAAATCAACGAACAGACAGCCAGTGCTCACTTTTTCTAATATACAATTGATTGAACTGAAGATCTACTCATTTGCAAAAACAGACTTGGAAAAGCTTACTAGTTAAGATAGTTCATTACCTTTGAAACAATCAAATGGTTTTTCAGCACTCTTCAGTGCAAGGCTGAGAATTCTCACAGTTTGGCACTGGGGAATTTAAGAATGTTAAAAAAAGAATATAAAGGAACATGAACAAATGAGAAGTTTAATGTCGGAGTAGAGGTTATCTACCTGTTATACTAGCCCTACAAAACAGGTATCCTCCCTGAAACCACACCTAAACTGGAGTTTAAAAAAATAGAAATTTGTACAAAACTAGTTAATTACCTGTACACTATGGTTCTCCAGTATTATCTTTCATAGATTCACATGCTTGTATCTTCCCCGTCGTCATGGTGGGAGTCTCACGGTAAAAGAATAACCATAGCAGTAAAAGAAAAAACTGCCTGGAAACCATAGAGAGTATATCCTTTGGTAATCACTCATCCTCATTATGTGGCCCAAACAACAGCCAATCAGCAGCCAGCCCTGAGATGCACCATCATCAGCAGAGCCACCATACCTCAGATTTCCAACAGCCCAAGAGTGAGCTACGGATGAAACCAGAGATAAAGGCGGTCTACCTAAGAAGAAACGGGGAGGTGGGCGGGCCACATCTGAATCTATGAAAGATAATACTGGAGAACCATAGTGTACAGATAAGTAAATAGTTTTTTCTCCAGTATTGAATCTTTCATAGATTCACATGCTTGTATCAGAATAGATAGCAGTCCTTATCCCATATAGCGTTTCTAGGATAGACCCCTTTGTCTCCAGGGCTCTGTGTTTTCTATTTTTTTTTTTTTTAAACGCTATACTGCATAGTTTGAAATTGCTGTAAGATAAAAGATTCATTAAGAACTACGAAACTGACCTTAACAGCTGTGAAAATATAAATATACACAATTATATATTTAACAAACCATATAGTGAAAGACAAGTACCTTAGTGAAACAGGTGCCGCAGAACTGCTTGACCCACTGCTGAATCTGCTTTCCACTTCGTGTCCAGACAATAATGTCTGGTAAATGTGTGTACATTTGTCCAAGTTGCCGCTCTGCAAATGTCCGGAAGCGAGACACCTGCCAGCAACGCTGTTGAAGTTGTCATTTTCCGAGTGGAATGAGGGAGCACTCTCGTGTGCAAAGGTTTTCCTGCCTTTTCATGACATAAAACGATGGCAGATGCAATCCATCTAGAAATGGAAGTTCTTGAGAGGGCCAAACCTTTCCTGGGCCCAGAATAAGCTATAAGCAGATGATTTGTTTTACGAAAAGAATTTGTTTTCTCTATGTAAAAATTTGAGTCATCTCCTAATGTCCAACGTGTGCAGAGATTTTTCTGCTGCAGTGGAAGGGTTCTTGAAATATGTGGGCAACACAATTGGTTAATTGAGATAAAGAGCCGTAGGAATTTTTGGAATAAACTTTGGATTTGTCCTGAGAATTACTTTATCTTGTCTGAATTGTAGGACTGGCTCCGCAACCGAAAATGCTTGGATCTCGCTGACCCTCCTGGCCGAAGTGAGGGCAAGAAGTAAAGCTACATTCCATGAGATGAACTGCAATTCATCTTTGTGAATCGGTTCAAACGGAGCTCCCATGAGTTGAGACAAAACCGTGTTGAGCTGCCAAGGAGGCGGTGGATATTTAATTGGTGGGTACTTTCTGAACAAACCTTTAAGGAATTCTTTGATCAGTCTTTGAGACCAAAGCGATGGACAATCTGGTGTTCTGCGGTATATGGAGATAGCCGCCAGATGCACTTTTATTGATGCATGAGAAAGTACAGCCTTGGCTAGGTGAAGTAGATACGGAAGTATTTGCTGTGGAGAAGAATTAAAAGGATGTAAAAAAAAAAATTTAAACACCAATTGCAAAATCTCTTCCATTTTGCTGTATAGGTTTTGTTATATAATTTGCTCTAGAACTTGCTAGTATCTCTCGGCATTCTTGAGGTATATCTAGCGATTGAAATTCATGCTCATAAGGTTCCAAGCTGACTATTTTAGAGAGGTCAATTGCAGGGGAAGAATCTGTCCTTGTTTCATGAAGATTAGATCCTGTATTATTGGAAATTGTACTCTGGGTTCCACTGACAATTGGAGAAGTTCCGTGTACCAGAACTGTCTCGGCCAAGCCGAGGCTATCAAAATTATGTGGCATGGTTCCGACCTCATTTTTCTGAGAATCCTCGGAATTAGAGGGAATGGGGGAAACGCATATGCAAACATCCCTGCCCAGCGTAGGTGCAGAGCATTTCCTCTCGATCCTTTTTGCGGAAATCTGCTTGCGAAATGTTTGAATTTCTTGTTGTGTTGATTCGCAAACAAGTCTAATTTCGGTTTGCCCCATAGACTGAATATTCGTAGGAGTTGATCGTGATTCAGTTCCCATTCGTGGCAAATGGAAGGTGATCTGCTTAGGTAATCTGCCTTTGTGTCGTGTACTCCAGGACTGTGCTCTACCTGCAGAGCGATGTGGTGCTGTAAGAGCCAATTCCACATTTCCTGGGCTTGAGCTGACAGGGATTTAGACTTCGTGCCACCTTGCTTCAGAAGATAAAACATTGTTGTCGTACTGTCAGTCCTGACTAGGACCAGCGAGCCACGAATTCTGGGAAGGAATGCTTGAAGACCAAGGAATACTGCTTTTAATTCCAATAGATTGATGTGCAGTGTTGCCTCCTGAGTTGACCAAGGACATTGAATCTCTAGGTCTTGCAAGTGTGCTCCCCAACCTTGTAAGGAAGCGTCTGATGTCATGACGTAACTGAGAGACTGAGGTTCGAAGAGGAGACCCTTTGTTAAGCTGTCCCTGATGCCCCACCATGACAGTTCGCGTTTGATCTGAGTGTTGATATTGAGTTTGTCCTCGAATGAACCCAGGGCTTGAACCTATTGCTTGTCTAGAGATTCTTGCAGTGGTCTCATGCGCAGGCGACAGTTGGGAACCAATGGGATGCAGGATGACATCATTCCCAGCAAAGATTTGAAGATCCTGATTGAAGTGGACCTTTTTGATTTTATTGATGCTGTTAAACGCAAAATCTTTTGTATATGTTCTTCCGAAGGGTATGCTTTCGCTTCCCGAGTATTTAACATTTCTCCGAGGAATTGAAGTGATTGTGCCGGAATAAGGGAAGACTTCTCTTTGTTTATCCGAAGCCCTAATTCTTGGAATAGATCCATGCAACTTATTAGGGACCGTTGCGTTTCCTGGTACGATGCACCTTTTATCAGCCAGTCGTCCAAATATGGAAAAATCTGGAGACATTGCTGCCTCAAGTGTGCTGCGATCGACGCCATACACTTTGTGAAAACCCTTGGTGCAGATCTGAGGCCGAAGGGAAATACTTTGAATTGGTAATGGCGCCCCGCCACCACGAACCGCAGATACTGTCTGTGCTTTCTGCGAATTAGGATATGAAAGTACGCATCCAAGAGGTCTAATGATGTCATGTAATCTCGGCGTAGTAAAAGGAGGATTTCCTGCAAAGACAGCATGCGGACCGAAATCTTCTTTATGTATCTGTTCAGATCCCTGAGGTCCATTACCTGCCTCCATTTGGTAGACTGCTTTTTCTTTATAAGGAAAAAGTGCGAATAGAATCCTTTCCCTTGTTGTTCTGGGGAAACTTCTTCTATTGCTCCTTGCACAATGAGAGCTAGGACTTCTGCCTTGAGGGCTGAAAGATGGTTTTGCTTTCTGTCAATAGGTGGTTGAGTTGGAGGTTTTTGCAAGAATTCTAGGGTGTGGCCTTGTTTTATAATATACAACACCCATTTGTCCGATGTTATTGACTGCCAATGATTGAGATAACAAGAGAGGTAATGGATCTGCTTGATGTGAGACAAGGCCGGTGGAGCATGAAGAACGTCACTGCCTCCTACCGGAGTCCTGTGTGTTTCCTCTCGCAGCAGGTTTCCTCCTAGCCTGCTGTTGATAGGTGGTGTTAGAGGACCGATACTGCCGATTGTTGGAGAATTGTCAGTACCCCTGCTGTTGGGAAGGTTGGTACCCGTTTGATTGAAATGAGGATCGCTGATGGTATTGTCCTCTCGATCCTCTACCACGAAAAGATTGAAAACGGCCCTGCTGTAAGGATCCCAGAGTTCTAGCCGTGTCTGCCTTTATCCCCTGAAGCACTTCATCAATGTGCTTCCCGAAAAGACTCTTCCCATCAAAAGGCATGTCCATGATTTTTGCCTGGACTTCAGGTCGGAAAGATGTTGATTTCAGCCATGCTTGCCTGCGAAGCGCCACCGCTCCAGCCATCTGCCTGAAGCCCACTGACACAATGTCCATCGCTATGTCAATGGACTCCGAGGCTGCTCTGGCTCCGTCCTGGAGAATTGTAGTTGCTTCCTCTTGCTTGTCGTCTGGAAGGTGGGACAGAATTGGTGCGATGTCCGACCACATTTGTCTATTGTATCTGCTGATGAGAGCTAGTGCGTTTGCTGCCCTGATAGAAGCTGCTGCCATTACTGAAAAGCGCTTTCCCACGCTATCCAGCCTCTTACCCTCCTTGTCAGGGGGAGTCGAACAGGAAGAAACCGGATTTTTGGAGCGTCTCTGTGATGCCTGCGTAACAACTGACTCAGGGCGTGGATGTTTAATCAGGCACGCTGGGGAAGTCTCAGGAGCACGGTATTTCTTCTCAATTTTTGGAATTGAGGCCGGTACTGAGGCCGGATTTTTCATCAGTTTTAGACCTTCACCCCATATATGTTGGATAATCGGGATAGCTCTTACAGATTTTCGAGAGGTTTCTTTAAAATCATATAGAAAACATTCATTCTCCTTCACAGGTAATGAAAGTTCAAACCTTTTCAAGGCTTTTTCCATCAGATCATGGAACCTGGCAATGTCTTCTGGCGGGGATCTCGCCTGAGATAATGGTGATGAAGGTGATGTTGGAACAATATATTTATCCCATTCATCTCCTACGATGTCATCTTGGGGTATCTCTCCTTCCTCTGTTTGGTCTTCGTGATCACTCTCCACGAGGTCATCCCGAATAGTTATTATTTTCGGGGTGTCTACTCTTTGCACTGGAGGCGGAGATTTACAGTCTGAAACACTGTCTGTGGTATATTTGCTGAGGTGGAGGGCGGAGCATTATCTTCTGGAAAACGACGATAATAGCTGTTTATCATGTGCCTTAAATCAGATACTAAGGATATAGGTACCGACACAGAGTCCTCCTGGACATTGGGATTCTCTGCCTCGTCTCCCTCATAGTTATAAGCTTGATGGAAAGATTCATAACGTTTAGAACCCTAATCCGGACGGTCTTTAAAGGAGAATTGTTCCTGAACTTCCTGGAATTCTTCTTCATCTGACTCTTGACTTTTAATGTGCAGTTGAGAGGGACTATAGGCTACACCATAAGGCCCTTCATCTTCAGACTCCTGACAATCCAGAATAGTGGATGGAAGAAGTGGTGAAATTTTTGGCATGGAAAACTGCTTTCTTTCCCGTTGACGAGTCCGTCGACGGAGCAAAACGTTTAATTGAGATGAATGTGGAGGACTTCGTAGTCGGAGATCTAAAAATAGTCACCGTCGACAGCTTGCTCGTCGACTGAGTCGTCGACGGGATAGTCGGCCGCGCAGATGTTAACGTCGACAATGGCCTCACACTCACCGTTGATGGAGTCGTCGTCGTAACCGCTGTCGTCGAGATGATCATCGTCTGAGTCGTCGACGCCTTCGTCGGCGAGCTGACAGGAATTTCTTTAGACTTAGATGACGGCAACGACGACAGAGCCTTCGTCTCCAAGGTAGTTCTGTGGGGAGTATGAGGCAGAGAAGAAGAGGATGACTCTTTCTTTAGATTTTCCGGATTTTTGCCTTTGAGGGCACTCAGGCGACAGGTCAGGATTTATTTTGTGGATTTTGGACGGTGTTAGGTATGCAGTAGGCAGTATATTATACTGGATGTACTGGAATGTCACATTGCGTAAGACCCTCCATGGGTATGTGAGCACTCTACTCCATTCTTTAGGGGGTAAGAGGTCAATATCATGTTCCTACGTTTGTCGGAGGGGTGCTAGTGGGTCTTGTGTTCTATGTGATATAGTTTGGTAATCCAGGAAATGAGTCTCAGTCCTGTGGCCAATGTGTATAGTACCTGTATCGGGGTAAGGAGTGCGGACCAAGACTATTATTGCCCACAGCTGCTTCAACGCCTCTGTGAGACATCTGAAAGTCGGGAACTGTTCTGGCGCAAGACAAAACTATTCGGATAGTAAGTCAAATGGGATAAGGGCCCCATCATGGAACAAATGTGCCAGTGTCCCAACTGCCAATGACCCATAGGCTGCCTAACCTTATCGTCAGTGAATGGATGGAATGTGCTACGGGGAATAGTGACCAGCAGGTTAGTGAAGTAGTGTAAGAACCTTGGTAACATCACCATTTTGGAAAGTGCAATACGACCCTGCAATGTGAGGGGGGAAGGGACCACCAGATGATCTGGGGTCGAAGAGAAGAGATCCTCTTCATGAGGTTGCCCTCTATCGGGTCTCGGGCCATACGAAAAATATGAACTGCAATTTTTAGAAAATGAATGTTTCACAAGGTCAATTGCATCTTTTTTTTAAAAGATAGTTAAATGTAGAAAAACTATTCTTGTACGAAATCCCTCAAGTTAACTGAATGGAATTGCAGTACGGTTTTAACAAAATGTTGCACTATTAAATAATTTGCGATGTTATTTTAATTAGTTTTTAATCCTGTAATACACATGTTTTATTATGTATGCTTTTATGATTTCCTGCAAAAAAAATGTGAATAAAGCTTTTTATTGATTGATTGAATGCCCAGGTATCAAAAGGTGTGAGACTCCCAATTGAGGTTGTGGATGTCAACCGTAATGTAGTGTGGTGGGTTATCGGGGTGTATTGGAATTAGGCCAATTTACCCCTAATCCTGAGGTTGCTTTGAAGGCATCTAGAATGTGCGCTATATCACCCATGCCATCTTGTATATCTTAAATGTATATGAGGACATCATTGCCATACAGCAAGACAGCATCTGTCTTGCCATTAAAAGGTATACCACAAGTCCATCCAGATGGACGAAGTTGCTGCACAAGGGGTCTATGGCCAGCGCAAAAAGAATTGGAGAGAGGTGACATCCTTGGTACGTGCCTCTGACAATTGGAAAAGCATTTGTAATAATATATAGTTGTGTTATTTCTATAAAAGTTCAGATATTCCATAAAATCAATCTGGAAAAGGTCATGCCTGGATGCAGGGGGCTATGAGCTAAGGTGCAACACATGCACTAAACATTCCCAGGAGCATGCATGTCTATGAAAGGTACAGTGCTAGAAGAACAAGTTACTTACCTTCGGTAACGATATATCTGTAAGAAACACAGGTTAGTTATAGATTCTTTACCTTAGAATTACCTCCGGGCGTCAGACTGGATCCCGAAAGTTTTTCATCAGCAGTACCCCTACGCGTCGAAAGGTGGCGTCGGTCGGCTCCGCACTCGTCGTTGGCATCGTGGTCGCCGGGATGACGTCCCGATAGCTACTTAGACGCAGCCCTCACCAGCCCACGTCAGTTCTGTACATGACTTTCCAGAAGCGCAGAGCCATGCAAGACACTGACCACTGGTGCCCAAAACTAGGGCCCTGAAAGGAAGTCCTTAACCCTAGAAGTCAGTTCGCAGAACGGGGAGGATGGGTGGGGCGGTAAGGAATCTATAACTAACCTATGTTTCTTACAGATATACTGTTACCGAAGGTAAGTAACTTGTTCATCTGAAAGAAACAGTTAGTTATAGATACCTTACCTTAGAATAAATACCCCAGCAATACCAACCACGGAGGTGGGTCTGCGTACTAAGTTCACACCAGAAAGTCCTGGAGAACAGAATGGCCAAAAAAGCTGTCTCTCCGGACTTGGCTGTTCAGGCAGTACTGTCTTGTAAACATGTGCAGCGATGCCCATGTAGCTGCCTGACAGATGTCATTAAGGGGGACTCCACGTACCAAAGCAGTGGTAGCTGCCGTCGATCTGGTGAAATGGGCGCGCAATCCCACAGGCGGCTCCTTCTTTGCCAAGGAATAACAAGCTTTGATGCACAAAACAACCCATCTATAAATGGTCCTTTTGTGCACGGCCCAACCTTTTTTGGCACCCACGTGGCCAACAAAAAGCTGGTCATCCACCCAGAATTGTTTTGTGCGATCCAAGTACAAGGAAAGCGCACGCTTTGGATCCAGACACTGCAGCCTCTCTTCTGCTTTGGAAGGAGGCGGAAAGAAGGTGGGCAAAATGATGGTCTGTCCAATATGGAAAGGAGTAACCACTTTGGGAAGGAAGGAAGGACGAGTTCGAAGGACACCCTTGTCCAGATGAGCAGTCAAAAAAGGAGGCTTAGAGGAAAGAGCTTGGAGCTCACTCACCCTGCACGCAGAGGTGATGGCCACCAGAAAGGTAGTTTTCAAAGTCAGACACCTGAGAGGACAGTTATGTAGCGGCTCAAAGGGAGCGCACATAAGGTATGTAAGAACCAAGTTCAAGTCCCACTGAGGCATTACGAATGGAACAAGAGGAAAAAGATGAGTAATGCCTTTAAGAAAGCGATTTACAACAGGGGACGTGAAAAGAGAAGGCTGATCAGGAAGCCTAAGAAAGGCTGAAATGGCCGAAAGGTAGCCCTTAAGAGGGCCCAGAGCAGAGCCCTGCTGGGCCAAAGAAAGAAGGAACAAGAGAACCTCAGAAAGAGGGGCAAAAAGGAGATCCACAGTATTTGCTGCGCACCAAGCCACAAATGTGTTCCATCTACAAGCATATACCGTCTTAGTGGAGGGACGCCTGGCTGCTAAGATATCATCACAGACTTTGGGAGACAGGTCAAACTACGTCAACTGCCGCCGCTCAATCTCCACTCAAGGAGGTGGAGGCTGGACAGGTTCAGGTGGAGAACCGTCCCCTGCTGCTGCGACAGAAGATCCTCCCGAAGAGGCAGTCTGATCAGAGGATCTATGGCGATGTATAGCAACTCGGGATAGCAGACTCTTTGTTCCCAATCCGGAGACACAAGACTGACTTGGGCCCGGTCACGCTTGATCTTCTTCAGCACTCTGGGCAGAAGTGGTATAGGTGGAAAAGCGTATAGAAGACCACAACTCCACTTGCGACAAAAAGCGTCGCCTAGCGAGTGCCGCCTTGAAAATTCCAACGCGCTAAATTGCTAACATTGCTCGTTCTCTTTGGCGGCAAATAGATCTAACCAAATCTCTCCCCACTGTTGAAAGACACCTTGCACCACCTCTGAGTGGAGACGCCATTCGTGATCCATCAGGCACCTGTGGCTGAGTTCGTCAGCCCTGGCGTTCAGCGAACCTGCCAGGTGTTGAACCATCAGGGATATGCCCTGATGTTCCAGCCATGTCCAGAGACGGAGAGCATCTTGACATAGGGTCCACGACCCGACCCCGCCTTGTATGTTGCAGTACCATATGGCGGTGGTGTTGTCCGTGAACACCTGCACTACTCTTCCCCGGACAGAGGGAAGGAATGCTTTGAGTGCATGACAAATCACCCAAAGCTCCAGAAGGTTGATGTGGAGCCCGGACTCCACCGGAGACCAGAGGCTTCTGATCTCCGCCTCCCCCATGTGGCCACCCCATCCCAGAAGTGATGCATCGGTCACCATTGTGAACTCTGGTTGGGGAAGGGAGAGGGATCTGCCGTCGACCCAATCCTGGTTCGTTAGTCACCACTGCAATTGGTGTGCAGTGCCCTCCGAGATCTGGATGCAATCGGACAGGTTCCCCTGATGTTGCTCCCACTGGAACTTCAGGTCCCACTGCAGAGCCTGCATATGCCATCTGGCATGGTCCACCAGCAGGATGCAGGAGGTCGTCAGGCCAAGTAGCCGGAGGGTCATCCTGCCCAAAACCCCGGACAGAGGCTGAAAGATCAGGAGGATAGACCAGAAACTGCGTCATGTCCAGAACTGCTCCGATGAAGAGGAGCTACTGAGAGGGAGTCAGGTGTGACGTCGGCACGTTGATGGAGAACCCCAGCGAATGCAGGAGGTCGGCCTTAGTCTGGAGGTGGGAGACGACAGCCTGGGGCGAGCCCACCTTCAACAACCAGTTGTCGAGATAGGGGAAGACTGGAACCCCTGATCTGCGCAGATGAGCTGCGACCACCGCCATCACTTTTGTGAACACCCGAGGGGCGCTGGTAAGGCCAAAGGGGAGCACGGTAAACTGAAAGTGCTCATGGCCTACCGTGAACCGGAGGTAACGCCGGTCGGCCGGCAGGACGAGGATGTGAAAATAAGCGTCCTGCAAGTCCAACGCTACCATCCAATCCAGTCTCCAGGGTCGAGGGCAGACAGGACCTGAGCTAGCGTCAACATTTTGAACTTCTCATTTCGGAGGAAGCCGCTGACGTTCCTGAGATCCAAGATAGGAAGCTGGCCTTTGTCCTTCTTGGGCACCAGAAAGTAGAGGGAATAGCAACCACAAACTCCTTCTGGGACAGCAACTCGCTTGATGGCTCCCTTGGTCAAGAGTGCCGAAACTTGCCTTTTGGAGAAGGGCCAGATGATCCTCCGACATGCGATGGTACTGAGGTGGCATGGATGGAGGGGTAGTCTCGAAGGGGAGGGAGTAGCCCCTTCGGACTATTTGCAAAACCCACCTGTCTGACATGATGGTGCGCCAGTGGGGGAAAGGTGATGGCGAATCTTGCCGCCCACTGGCGATTGGTGGCCCTGAAAGGTCGGACTAGGAGAGTTTGGAGGCTGTGGCAGAGGGGGCTGTAGTGGACTGGCCCGCCCGCTGGCCCCCAGAACCAGGGCGGTGGTTCCCACGTCCCCGGCCACGCAGGGGCTGAACAGCTTGCGCTGGCCTGTGGCTCTGGGCGGGACGTGGCGGGGCACCCCTTCCGTAGCCACGAAAGGGACTAAAAGCAGACTGCGCAGGGCAGGTGGTGGAGAGGCCCAAGGACCTGGCCGTAGACCGAGAGTCCTTTAAGGGCTCCAGCGCATTGTCTGCTTGTCGCCGAATAGGCGATGGTCATCAAAGGGCATGTCCATAAGAGTGGATTGGACATCCCCTTAAAAATAAGTCGACCTCAACCAGGCGTAGCGTCGAAGGGCTACCGACGTGTAAATCGTCCTGCTTAGTGAGTCGGCGGTATCCAGCCCACAGCGGATGGTAAACTTTGCTGCGTCTCTCCCTTCAGCAACTGCACGGGAGAGTACCGTCCAGGCCTCCTCGGGGCACTGGGGCAGCACTTACACCCGCTCTGTGTGGGATACGGTGGCGCAATGGCCCAACAGACATGCAGTGTTTACCAACCGCAGTCCCAAGCTGGAGGAAGAAAACATCTTCCCAAGATGGTCCAGCTTTTTGGATTCCCCATCAGGTGGTGCGTTAGGGAATGTGTCTTTGGAGGTGGGTGCTTGGACCACCAAGCTCTCAGGGGTCGGGTGTTAGGAGAGGAAAGTGAGGTCACCCGGGGCCGGGCTGTGGCGTCGGGCAATCATCCTATCCACAGGAGCCCCTGTGTTGGGTCTGGACCAGGTACCCAAAAGGATGTCAGTGAGGGCTTTATTAAACGGTAGCAGGGGCTCCGAAGGGCACGCTGCCGGTTGAAGCACCTCTGTCAGGAGGTTAGTCCTGACTGCCATCGAAGGTAGCTCGAGGTGGAGAGCCTCGGCCGCCCTACACAACACCACGGCGTAATACGTTCCCTTCTCCGTAGCCACGGTAGGAGGAGACAACATGCCAAGGTCTGGTGAGGTATCCAGACCCCTGGCTTCCCCCAGTTCCACTCTCCAGTCCCGTTCGTAGCCCAACTGGTAAGTTAAAGGGTCTCCAGACCTCTCGCAGTCCTCCTCACCTTCCTCTATGGTCTAAAAGAGTCAGGGTAGAACAAGGGCACAAAAGAACTCAGTGTCTACATCGAGGTGGAGGCCAGGGTCAACGTCTGCTGGGGACACCGCCGACGCCAGCTGCGGACGTGGTGTCAGCGGAATCTGCGCCGGGGGAGGTATAACCCGGTTGACTGGCACCGATCCGGATCCAGGCCTGGATCCAAGGGAACCCTACGTCGCCGGGGCCAAAGCCGCCGGCATCAAAGTCCCAGGACCCCCATCTGAGTCCGCGGGGCCTGAAGGTGCGCCAGCTGAGTTGGGCTGCCCAAAGATGGCATGCATCGCTTCGTAAAATTGGCGAAGCTGGGCAGGGGTCGCCCCAGGTCCTGGGAAGGGGGGAAACTCGAAGTCGACCCTTCGGACTCTGCACTCGGACCCGCGGGAGGGGCACCAACCGACTGGGAGAAGTTGAAAAGCGAGGATGCTTCTTCGACTTCTTCTTGTGCTTCGACTTACGTGAGGAGTGCAAAGGCTTGGAAGAAGACTGGTGGTGGTTGTAGGAGAGTAGGGTCTGCTTTCGATGTTCACCCCCACTTTTTGCTTTTGCTTTTGCTTCACTGGTTTTCGGCTTAGATGTGGCTGTGGGCCAGGCCAATCAGACCCACAGCCCAGGTGTTCTCTCTCTAAATTCATACTATGTACTTTAGGTGCATAACCCAATTGGTGAGGATCACCTTATTGGCCCCTGTATAGTGTACCTTAGGTACCCAGGGCATAGGTGTACCCTAGGCCTACCAGGGGCTGCAGCATGTATTATGCCACCCCTGGCTGGCCTTCCATTATGACACAACTGGCTGATCACTCAGCTGGGGCAAGGTCGTGTAATCACCCCTTGCTTAGGTGTAGTATTCCTATACCTACCTTGTATATAGACACGTGTACCTATCAGCCACTCCTATGGCAGGCCTTAACAATCCTGGAGGCAGAGTGCTTGGTAACATGTGAGATGGTGCTCTAGCATGAGCTGAGCCTGTCTGCAGCTTTCGGAACCGTGTCCTTATAGCTGTTCTATGATATAGCCTACCATATACTCTTAAAGTGCCTTATAATCTTAAACGGTTATGGTAACTATGGTTTGGCTTTATCAAAACATGTCGTGTAAGGTGTCTAACACTTTGGAATAATACCCCCATACCATTTCTGGCCATGAGGATTCCCTTCTAGAGGGAGAAGACATGTTGAAACCTACTTACCCGGTTAAAGTTAACCAGAGCCCCAGCATCACAAAATGGATGCTGCTGCCACAGACACAAGTCTGACCTCCTGCTGCTGGGAGTCCTTCCAGCGAGGGAGGCTTGGACAATAGGTTTCCTGCCTTGGGAGGTGCCAGGACTTAGTGTATTGGGGCAGGGAGGGATGAAAGAAACTAGACACTGCCTGGGGCACACAAGGTGTCCCATGCATAGTCCAGTTCAAACCGGCGCTGGGGCACTCCAGCCCCAGCTCTGGCGCGAAACTGGACAAAGGAAAGGGGGTATAACCACTCCCCTTCCTGGTCCCACCCATAGGAGGGACCTTGCAGGTAGCCCAGCCCACTAGCCCAGTATATCAGTAGGTAGCTGAGCCCTGCAAAATTAGATTATCCTGAATCTCTAACTTGAACAGAAACTCTGGACCTTCGACATTCGACCTCAAGAAGAAGACTGAAGAATCTCCCTTGTGACCAAGGAGTGACCACCCTGGGCAACCAGGCACCATCCAGCGACCGCTGCTTGCTTTGCGACTGATCCTACGAGGGACGACTGCAGAGACTGACCAGCGCCGAGACTTCCAGACACCTCTGAACCAGATCCACCTCTACAGCAAAGCTGAGACCCGTGGAGGCGACGAGGGACGTGGGACCGGCGACTTGGGAAAGGTGGCTAGTAACTGACTAGCGCGACTTCTGAGGCTTCCTCGAGGCTGTGCTTGGGGAATTGAGAAGCCCCCATCCCGAGCACCATCTGCAAAGAAGATCAGCTCCCCACACTTCACGTGTTCTGCGTGGGGTCCTTCTGCACCTGAGTTGCTCGACGTGTTGTCCGGTTGCTGGCCCGTTGGCTAGTGACCTCTGCGACGACGAACCCTTGATTTCACCTTGCTGGTCGGGCTCCTCCAGACTGGCACCCGCTCCTCGGTGAAAGAGAAGCACCCCAGACGTTCCTGGTCTGCACCAGAAGCAAGTCCTCCATTCTGCGTGGGTTCCGCTTGCCAAGGCTTGTTGGGTCCTAACTCGACATCGACGCCGCCGACAGCAAGAGCCTTCGTGGGACAGCTCGCCTCCTGGTCGTCCTCGACGCCTCCTGGTACCCGTGGCTGCTGCGACAAGCTTCACCTCTTCACCTGCATCTGCACAACATCCTTCCTGGCTCCTGGCTGGTGACCTAGACTCTGTCCCTTCTGCTTGCAGGTATCCTTCCTTCTTGATTCCATCCTTGGGATCCACCGGACACTCTTCACTGACTGCCTGTCAGCAACTTTCCTTCAGGCATCCATAGGAGTCATCGACGAAACCCGACAAAAGTTCACACCTATGCACCCGCAGCCCATGGGATAGGTAACTTGAGTACTCCGGTGCTCACAAGGGTATTGACTATCCTAGGGTCTAGTTTCCAAGTCTCGAACTCCTAGCTATTCCAGAAGTGTCCTAAAACTGTTAATCTCTAATAACTACTATTTCTATTGACTTTTACGCATTACGCGTGAGTGTTTCCACTCTGCACCTGAATCCCGTGGGCCTCCCACTTCCTAACCTTTGGTAGTATAGTGTAGCCCCAGCGATTCCCTAGGCCTAGGCCTATCCTGTGTTCGTGACAGTGGTTCTTATACCACTTACTTGGTATATGGTTTGCGTGGCCCCTAGGGCCTAACTGTATTACTTACCTGTGTGACTTAATGTATGCTTAAATAAGACTGTGTTGCACTTACCTCGAATCTCATAAAGAGTGCTGAGGGTTTGACTAGAATAAATACATTCTATTTTTATATATATCTGTTGTGGTGTCCTTTCATTTGGTATTCAAGGGATTACATATGGTATAACAGCTGGCTTCACATGCCATACAGAGTTTAGCCTAAGACTGCTCTTGTCCATGCTACCACTAGGATAGCTGGTCTATAAGGTTGACTTTACAACCAATCACCATAAGGGTGGTTTGGACTGATACTAGGTGTACACTAGAATTAGTGACATCATAGATCAGGCCAAATTCTAAGAGTGGTGGTGGATCTGCGACCGATCCCTCGACTTCCCACGCGACGGGGACCTCGAACAGTGAGGAGCCGACTGCTGGGCCACAAGAAGCTTTCAGGACCGCTCCCGCAAAGACTTCGGATTCATGGTCCGGCAGTCGGAGCATGACAAAACATGCACAGGCGGTGCAGATCCATCACCGACATCAGTCGGCAACAGGAAGCACAGGCCTTAAAACCGGGCATCCCACGTGCACCAGAAGTCGAAAGACCCAGTAAAAACGGTGTCGACAAAAGTTGAGAAAAAAATCAGTCGAAAAGTGACTGGAGGTACCGCTCTCTCCGGATCTGCCCTGGCTGGCGCGGAAAAAGAAAGAACAGACGCCAGCGCGCGAGGGCGGCATCTAAGTAGCTACCGCGACGTCATCCCGCCGACCATGACGCCAACGACGAACACGGAGCCGACCGACACCATCTTTCGATGCGCAGAGGTACTGCTGACTAAAAACGTTCTGGATCCAGTCTGACACCTGGGGGTAATTCTAAGGTAAGGAATCTATAACTAGCTGTTTCTTTCAGATAGCCATAGTTATGGCCATTTGACATTATTTCCATGCATCAAAATGTATTACATATTCATCAAGTGGAAAGCCCTAAAAAAGTAAAATAAAGGATTTTAAAACCACATCCTCTGACCAAGAGAGCCAGCATTATGCCCCAGGACATGGAACTACTGTCTAGAAATAACAGTGTCTCATGGCAAAAGCCTAGTGGAATCGTAGGAGAAACCACCAACCAAAGAACTATTAATGCTCTGTAATAAATAATTCTTTAACAGCGATTCTTTCTATGAATCCACACTTAAGGTCAGGCAAATCAGAGAGAAAGATTTTAACTGAGCCAAACTAAACTGATCTCCTATACTCACAAAAGATCTAGGAGACCAAAGTCTACTGAGAAATTGTGGCTATTTTATGATTTTGCAACTATGCCGATACCCCTATTCAGCACATCTTCAAAATGCCTGAGAGAGTACACCTTCTTAAATGCTCTCATCTGCCAAAATCATGACACAAAACAGTAAAGATATCAGACAGTGGACTGAGGAAGCCCAGTCCACGCAACATGACAATTTTACTTCAAACAACATTTCAGTGCTTTTGTCACATCCTGAATATGGGATTTTCTTTAAATACGAGGTTCCTGTGGACAAAAGATGTTTATTTAATCAGTATCATATACTGCTACCATAATCATATTTGACATGAGCACCAAGTTTGCAGGTCAGTGGTTCTCCTGCCTAATGTGAGGTTTCCAAGAAAACAACTTTTTTGTATAATAAATTCCATACACACTGATTGAATTAGCTCAAATAGGTATTTTTTGATTGTCAGAACCATGTAACATTTTATTTCTGTATTTAATTCAACTGTAGCAGGACAATCGGAAGACAGAGTTACTTACCTTCATTTATTCTTTCTAATGCATCACTGAGTTGAAACCCTTACTCAGGTCTTTGTGTCAATAAGGGCAATGATGCTGTCCTTTCCTTTTTGTGTTTGTTTCATGCAAACACAAACATTTGATGGGAATGCCATTTCTGAGGAGGCAGCTATAGATAAACAGGCTATACCGCCTGGGTTTGAGAGGCCTGTGATGGAACTGCTTCAGATGATAATCCAGGTCTGACCAATGAATATGGCCCTGTTCCGTTCAAAATTCTCAGAAAAAACGTTAAAGTTTCACCACATTAGTGGTAAAGAAGTTACTTGTAATTATAGTTCTATAATATCGAGATCCCCTTTGAGTTCATAAAACATATAATACTACAGCTAAATCCCGGAACACAAAATTTTTATAAATCTTCATGTCTCCAAAAACCAATTAAATGCAAAGAGACATACTAAAAAAAAACAAAATGTAGTGTTTTTATGCCAATAGGCAAAAAGTTACATCACACATTTGGCTGAGAAACACCACTTAAAATAGTAAACTACCCAACATAAAAAGGAAATATAGAAATATACGTGGTAAAAACCAAACCTGCTCCTTTAAAAACAATGTAACACTACGCTATCCTATCATGGTCTGCTTGTTATTGTACACAAACCTGCTTTCCTCAAAGCTATTTGTGGCTACTATCACAAACATTTTGGGAAGTCATGGCTTTAGTCCACGTCTAAAGTTATAATCTTCATCTTTACACTTTTTAATGAGGAAAGGAGTGTATTTTTCCTTTGACTTTTTTGGAGGTGTTTCAACCCCCCTAGTAATTTTTGACCACTAAGCCAGCTCTTTTTTGGTAAATGCCTAACATCTGAGATGAAAATATCTAGGAATGGTGACCACAATATCTGCCTGCATTGTCTTCCTGACTTTCATATACAAGGACTGGGGGATTTTTCAAATGATGTCAAGTAGGAGGTTGACAGAAAGTGAAGGGGTTTACCTCAGGGCTAAGTAGTTGAGCTACCTCGGGGGGAAAAAGAAAAGACAATGGCAAACAACATAGAATAAAACCAACCAAATCCTTGGGGGAGAGGGGATGGAGTAAGTGCATTTAGAAACCTAGCGCTTGCTCATGTGGATCTATGGAACAGCTGAAGAACAAGGCTGCTTGTCCCAAGCTGCCAAGGCTGCAACCATAAAAGCTTTGTTAAAATTTTGAAAAAGGGGAGAAGAAGAAGCTCCAAAGGTGTGGTGTCAATAACCTTCATCAGAAATTCTGACTTATCATTTGTGGTAAAAGACTGCACATTTAAACTTCAGGTGCCTTCCTGACTAAAGCTTTGAAAGAAACTTGTTCCTCTCAAGGAGAGCTTGGTATTCACATTAAAAGGTGCCAGCAGATGTATCTTTGATACTTGTTTCTAGAATAAAAATAAATAAATAACTAACTGAAGCATTGCATCACAAAAATCTCTCATTTCAGCAAAAATTAAAAAAAGAGCCAGAGGCTTGCCTGAGTGGACTTTGGTTGCAGACTATCGAGAATAGAAACAGGTGAGGAGTCTCCTCACATAAGGAGCTGGACTCCAATGGAGATAGAAAATTATGCTAGAAGTGTTGCCCCTGTGAGCCAGAACACAGCCTATGATCAGAGAAGGCATAACCATCTTCTCCCTCTGGCACATTTTAAGATACAAGTTAAACTAACAAAACTGTCTCTCAAGTATGACCCTCATGAACTGGATACTGTGTAATGTGCCATTTAATGTCTACTAATAAAACACCTGCATAATTGATTCTGTTAACTAGTTTATGATTATTAGCAACTCCAAACCAAACGTCTTAACATCTAATGTAGAAAGATGGTAAACAAAACACAACCTTTCTGCCAAGTTAACTGTATAATTGTCAAAATCCTTTTTATTAAGCATCAATACTAAAGAATCGCAATGACGTCATGCTTACAATAGGGCGCGCAGGCCCCAGGGTTGCAGAACAGTCCGCTATGGGGGTCTCAGTTTCAAACAGCCCTAGGGTCATCCCACCCCACCTCTGCAAAGGCTAAGATGCAAAATTGAAATATCAAAAACCCCTGAGGAAGGTCTTCCGACAAGAGCCTCCCTCCCCCCCCCACGTTCCGGTGGTGATGAAGGTTCACAATTAAACAATATTAAGCAAAAGCGCTGATATGGTGGAGAGTAGACGAAACAATGTTCCCGCTGATCAAACCTCTAGGGTGTACCCCTTCACATGTTAGCCTTGCGCGAATCAGACCTGGAAGAGGTGCTTAGCCTTTACGGAGGGCGGACAAACTGTGGAGGGCAAACCTTGGGATAGATATGTGACCAGGGAACCCTACTTGTGTTCAAAAGCCTTATAGTTGTCTCTAAAAATGTCAGCCAGACGGTACATGGAGAGAATCTTCCACAAGCGGGAATGCCACAGTGATGTTGCTGGAGCCTCCTTTTTTTTCCATGCAGCCGCTATGGTAAGTTTTGCCGCCCCCAGACAGGTCCACGTGATCGCCTTGTCAGCTTTCGTTTGGTGCCCCAAAGCCGGATCTCTGATACCTAGCAGAAACCCCTCTATGCTAGTTGGAATATGGTAGCCCAACATGTCTTTGAGGTGGGAAAGGATTTCTTCCCAAAAAGGACGAATACCTGGGCAGTCCCACCAAATGTGGCAAAAATCCCCCTGGAGGCCGCAGCCCCTCCAGCAGAGATCAGAGGTATCAGGGAAGATTCGGCGCAATTTGGTAGGGTATAGATACCAGTCAAGTAGTGTCTTATAGTGGGCTTCCCGTAAGGCCACTGATTTGTTGTGTTTAATGATGTCGCCCCAAACATGTTTCCATTCCTCTTCAGTGATATACCTGCCCAAGATCCGTTCCCAGAAAGATATGTAGCCTGCTCGAGGAGAGTGCAAGGTGGTCAATAGCATATCATAAAGTGAGGGGATGACACCCCTCGAGGTGCCTGCTTTGCGTATGACCAAGCGCTCCATGTTTGTGAGTTCTCTAGTGGCTGCTTCTCTAATGTGGGGGGAGTGTCGCCCAATGTTTAAGCTGGAGGTAGTGAAAGTGTTCACTTTGGGAAAGCAAGAATTCTCTTTGGCAGTGTTCAAATGTGAGTATATCGTAATTATGGAACAAATCTGAGAGTTTTAGACAACCACCCTCCTTCCAACTGTCGAAGGGACCCTCGCGTAAGGCAGGTGGGAAAGCTGGGTTAAAATGGATTGGGGTACAAGGAGAAGGAAATGAGGTCCAGCCCTCCCTCCCGGTAACCCGATCCCAGATGGTCAGGGTGGTGCGTGTAGGGGTGCTAATATAAGCATTTGCGGGTTGGTCCCTCTTAGGCTTCCAAAGGACATTCCAAATGGATCTTCCCACCACCGAGCGATCCAAATGTAGCCAATGTTTATCAGATTCTCGCACGGCCCACTCTGTTACTACTCTCAATTGTGCGGCCTGATAATAAAGTCCCCTTTGCTCCTTGGTTGACGCAGCACATGAAAAGGAAGGCGAACTCTCCCTCCTCTCCAGATGAATTTGGTAATTAAAGATCGCAAGTGCGGCAATAAACCCCGGTCAAGGTTTATGGGCAAGGCCTGAAATAAATATAAAAATAGCATTAACTCGCCCTAGCCAGGAGATGAAAAGGGGAGACCATTGTGAGAAGTTGGCCTGATGTATGATGTCACTAGTTATAGTGTACACCTTATATCAGTCCAAATACCCTTATGGTGATTGGTTGTAAAGTCAACCTTATAGACCAGCTATCCTAGTGGTAGCATGGACAAGAGCAGTCTTAGGCTAAACTCTGAATGGCATGTGAAGCCAGCTGTGATACCATATATAATCCCTTGAATACCAAATGAAAGGACACCACAACAGATATATATATAAAATAAAGTGTATTTATTCTAAGCAAACCCTCAGCACTCTTTATGAGTTTAGAGGTAAGTACAACACAGTCTTATTAATGCATACAGTAAGTCACACAGGTAAGTAATACAGTTAGGCCCTAGGGGCCACGCAAACCATATACTAAATAAGTGGTATAAGAACCACTGTCACGGAAATAGAATAGGCCTAGGCCTAGGGAATCGCTGGGGCTACACTACACTAGCGTTAGTTAGGAAGTGGGAGGCCCACGGGATTCGTGTGCAGAGTGGAAACACTCACGCGTAATGCGTAAAAGTCAATAGCAATGTTACAGTTTAGAAATAGATAGATTTAGGACACTTCCGGAGTAGCTAGGAAGTTGAGACTTGAAAACTAGACACTAGGATAGTCACTATCCTGATGAGCACCGGAGTACCCAAGTTACCTAGCCCACAGGCTGCGGGTGCATAGGGGTGAAGATGCGTCGTTTTCGTCGTCGACTCCTATGGATGCCTGAAGAAAGATGCTGACAGGCAGTCAGGAGAGAGTGTCCGGTGGATCCCAAGCCTGGGATCAAGAAGAGAAGAAACCTGCAAGCAGAGGGGACAGAGTCAAGGTCACTAGCCAGTGACCACGTGGAACCAGGAGGGAACCAGGCGATGTCGTGAAGAGTTGCAGGGGAAGGTGAAGCTTGTCGCTGCAGCCAGGAGGACCAGGAAGCGTCGAGGACGACCAGGACCAGGAGGCGAGCTGTCCCACGAAGGCTCTTGCTGTCGGCGGCGTCGAAGTTGGACTAGGACTCACCAAGCCTTGGCAAGCGGAACCCACGAAGAACAAGGGACTTGCTTCTGGTGCAGACCAGGAAGGTCTGGGGTGCTTCTTCTTTGCAGAGAAGCGGGAGCCAGTCTGGAGGAGCCAAACCAGCGCGGAAGATTTCAGGGAGCGTCGTCACAGAGGCCACTAGCCAGCGGGCAAGCAACCGGACAGACGCGGCAAGCAGGAAAATGCTGAAGGGCCCCACGCAGGACTCGTGGAGTGTGGGGGGCTGGTCTTCGGTGCAGATGGTGCTTGGGGTTGGGGCTTCTCAATCCCCGGTGCACAACTTCGAGGATACCTCAGAAGCTGCGCTGTAAGTTACTAGCCACTTTTCCCAGGTAGCCGGTCCCACGTCGCTCGTCGCCTCCACGGATCTCAGCTCTGCTGCAGATGTGGATGAGGGTCGGAGAAGTCTGGAAATCAAGGCTCTGGTCGGGCTCTGCAGTCGGTTCCTCGTCGAACGTTTCACAAAGAAGAGGGTAGTCACTTGATGGTGCCTGTTTGCACAGGGTAGCCACTCCTTGGCTACAAGGGAGATTCTTCAGTCTTCTTCTTTCGTCGAATGTCGAAGGTCCAGAGTTTCTGTTCAGTTTTGCAGGTTCAGGATAATCTAAAGTCTTGAGGCCCAACTCCCACTCTTATACTAATCTGGGGGGCTGGGATACCTGCTAGGTCACGCCTTATGGGTGGGACCTGGGAGGGGGTGGTTACACCCACTTCCCTTTGTCCAGTTTCGCGCCAGAGCTGGGGCTGGAGTGCCCCAGCGCCGGTTTGAACTGGACTATGCAAGGAACACCTTGTGTGCCCCAGGCATGTCTCATTCCTTTCAGCCCACCCTGCCCCAATACACTAAAGGCTGTCTGGGGAGGTGCTAGCACCTCCCCAAGCAGGAAACCTATTGTCCAGGCCTCCCTGGCTGGGATCACTCCCAGCAGCAGGAGGTCAGACTTGTGTCGTGGCAGCAGCATCCATTTTGTGATGCTGAGGCTTTGGTTAGAGATAAACAGCAAGTATGATTTTAACATGTCTCTCCCTCTAGAAGGGGGGAATAATATCCTCATCACCAGAAATGGTATGGGGGTATTATTCCAAAGTGTTAGACACCTTACACGACATGTTTTGATACAGCCCAACCATAGTTACCATAACCGTTTAAGATTATAAGGCACTTTAAGAGTATATGGTAGGCTATATCATAGAACAGCTATAAGGACATGGTTCCGAAAGCTGCAGACAGGCTCAGCTCATGCTAGAGCACCATCTCACATGTTACCAAGCACTCTGCCTCCAGGATTGTTAAGGCCTGCCATAGGAGTGACTGATAGGTACACATGTGTCTATATATAAGGTAGGTATAGGAATACTACACCTAAGCAAGGGGTGATTACACGACCTTGCCCCAGCTGAGTGATCAGCCAGTTGTGTCTGATTGGAAGGCCAGACCAGGGGTGGCATAATACATGCTGCAGCCCCTGGGAGGCCTAGGGTACACCTATGCCCTGGGTACCTAGGGTACACTGTACAGGGTCCAATAAGGTGATCCTTACCAATTGGTTATGTACCTAGGGTACATGGAGTCCATTTTACAGAGAGAGCAGACAGCCTGAGACCCTGAATGGCAGGATCTCAGGCCAACTAAGTCGAAAAACCAGCTAGACACTAGGCAAAAAGTTGGGGGTAACCATAGTCAGATATCCACCTTCCTACACAACCCCCCCGCAAACGAAAGGAGATAAGGCTGGCCTTGACAAGGTAAGCCTCTATTGCCTGAGTGGCCATATAAAGAAGAACCAGCACTGGCATGGTTACCCCCTGTCTCATGGTCCACTAAGCAATCCCTCATCCTAAAGATATCATAGGGTCTCCACCATAGGGAATCTCTACCTTTGGTGTGTCTTTGCAAAGTAAAAGGCTGGTGTTGAGATGGAGTACTGAAGTGAGTGTCCCCAAAGTGAGGCCTCAGCTTCCTCCAATCATCCTCCACCATGGATGCCTTTCTTTCTCTAACTGAGTTGCACTGTGCTCTCAGGGTCAGCCTCTGGCTACCTAAAGCTGGAGGCTGGGTCCCTTTTGTGGGCTTACTGGAGGGACAGGTCAGGTTTGGGGCCCTAAGGTCCCATGTTTGCCTGTGTCCAACAGAATCCCTCTGGGGGAGGTCCCTAACTACCTGTGAAGGGGATCCCTCAGGAATGTTTTTACCCATCACCTGGCTAGGGCTACTAGCCAGGCAATCCTCATTCTTTTGATGGGGGGGTTCTTGTGGACAGGGGCCCTCTTGGGGTCCACTGGCCTCCCTGACCTCTGCAGCCCTGGGCTGACTGAGGCAGGGTAGAGAGAGGCAGGCTACCTGCACCAGACTGGGTCCCACCTTGGAAGGGGCCACTGACATCAGAGGCTCTGCCAGGCCAGGCCTGGCTACCTCTGGGGCAGTTCCTTCACAAGGGGTGAGGTCAGATCCCTGAGGAGGCTGACCTTTTCCTAATGTCTGGGGAGAGGGAGACTTTTCTTCCTCCCCACTACTCTCTGTTTGTGTGGAGTGATCCATAGTTTCAGGCATCACTACACCTATATCAGTCTGAGTATGGGCTGAGACCATTACAGCCGTGCCAACCTTTTCAGGAAGGCACTCAGTTTGTGTTTGAGCTGTGACTGTCACAGCTCTGCCAATTTCTACAGGGAAGTCTGTCTGTGCCTGGGCTGTGGCTACCACTGCCCTTCCAACCTTTTCAGGGAGGAAATCTACTTGGACAGGGGTTGTGAGTGGCACAACCCCACTACCCTTTTTGGAAAGGCCTACCATTTTAGAATGGGTGTCTTGTTAAACTCCAGCCCAAGCTGAGAGTTCTAAGTCATTCCCCAGCAAGCAGTCCACAGGCAAGGTTGGAGACACTGCCACCCTTTTAGGGCCAGTGACCCCTCCCCAGCTGAGACATACCTCTGCCATGGGATGACTGTTCTGTTTGCCATCAATGTTAGTTACCTGGTATGAGAAACCAGGCAAAAGCTGCTCAGAGGGAACTAGCCTATGGGCCACCATACTGATGCTAGCTCCAGTGTCTCTGTAGGCCTCAGCTTTTCTACCATTGATGTAGGGTTCCTGTCTGTACCTACCCAAAGTGTTGGGACAGGCAGTGAAGTTGGCAAACCCCATGCCACCATCACAGACAAGAGTAGCTGCTGTAGGGGAATTGGCTAAGCTAGGATCCCCCTGTGTTCCCCAAGAAAACCCCACCAAATTTTTGGGGGCACTCCCACCACCTGGGGGATTACTGCTGACAGTAATAGGTGGTGTGGCAGGAGTAGTTGGAGGAACAGTTTTGTTTTTAGCCTGTGGACAACTGCTGTCAGTTTTCCAATGCCCAGGTGTTTTACACACATGGCAGTAAGGCTTTTTAACTGTGGTAGAGGAGGGAGCTTGGGACCCACCACCCTGTGTGGAGTTTTGGGGCCCTGAGGAAGATTTCTCTTTTGCTTTATCCCCACCCTTCTCTTGAGGCTTGGTGGTATCTTTCTTTTGGTCACCACCCTGATTTTTAGGCCTAATCCTGGTCCTGACCCATTTATCTGCCCTCTTTCCCAATTCTTGGGGAGAGGTCAAATCTGAGTCTACCAGGTGTTGATGGAGAAGCTGGTTCTGACAATTACTAAGGATCTGCTCCCTCATAATCAAGTTGTACAATCCTGTATAGTCCTGCACCTTGCTGCCAGTTAACCAACCTTCCAAAGCCTTAGTGGCACAATCCACAAAATCAGACCAGTCCTGTGTCTGTGTCTTCTGGGTATCTCTGAACAACAACCTATATTGCTCAGTGGTTAAGCCAAACCCATCTATCAGAGCACTCTTCAGGACTTTGTAATTGTTTGCATCCTCATCACTGACTGTGAGGAGCTTGTCTCTACCTTTGTCAGAAAAGGAGAGCCACAAGATAGCTGCCCACTGACTTTGGGGTACCTGCTGTACTTTGCAGGCCCTCTCCAAAGCAGTCATCCATTTGTGGATGTCATCCCCATTCTGATATGGGGGGACTATCTTGCTTAGGTTTCTATGGTCATAAGACCTATCCCTATCTCTAGGAATGTTGCTGCCACCAGTGGGTTCTGACCCACACAATTTTTGCTCTCTAGCCAGAGCAAGCTTCTCTTTGGCAAGGGCAATTTCTTCCCTCTGAATCCTCAGATTAGCTTCCCTCATTCTGGCTTTATGCTCCTTTCTCTCAGGTGAAGTCATTCCCCTGTGAGAGGAAGCATTAGAGATGTTAGAGACATGGGAGTGGATGGATTCCCTTGAAGGGGATCTGTCCCTCCTGCTTCTCTGTGAAAGCCTACTTGGGGGTCTGTATGGGGGGACCCCATGCAAACTCCCATGTAAACTTAAGTTAGCCTGGCTAAGTCTTCCTACTTGGCCCTGGCTGTCTACCTCTTCCTCTGAAGTCCCATCTGACTCATCTGTGGTGGGTAGACCCTTATCTACAGCTATGGCACCATCCCTGGCAGCTCTTTCAGCATCATAGGCCTCCAGAAGCTCCACTAGCTGTCTAAGGGTAGGGTTTGCACCCTGTTTTATTCCTCTGGAGGTACACAATTGTCTCATCTCCTGGAATGTTAAGGTATCATACCTAGAGGGGGTCTTCTGCAGACCTGCCCCTCCTGAGAGAGCATCTACTTGATCTCCTCCCAGAGGCATGATCTAGTGAGGGTGTGGTGTGTGCACCTACCTACACTAGTTGTATCTACTAAACCTTTCTAGTAGTTGTAGTCAGGGTGTGTTATTCCCTTCAACCTACAACTACAAAGTCCAGTAGGACTTAAGTATAATAATCTATGTTATATGTGCCTAGACAATATCTGTGTGATCTTTCAATTTAGTATCTCAAGATTACAATGGTATTACAACAGCAAGCTCAGATCCCAACCGCTGCTCACCAATGTGAGAAGTTGGCCTGATGTATGATGTCACTAGTTATAGTGTACACCTTATATCAGTCCAAATACCCTTATGGTGATTGGTTGTAAAGTCAACCTTATAGACCAGCTATCCTAGTGGTAGCATGGACAAGAGCAGTCTTAGGCTAAACTCTGAATGGCATGTGAAGCCAGCTGTGATACCATATATAATCCCTTGAATACCAAATGAAAGGACACCACAACAGATATATATATAAAATAAAGTGTATTTATTCTAAGCAAACCCTCAGCACTCTTTATGAGTTTAGAGGTAAGTACAACACAGTCTTATTAATGCATACAGTAAGTCACACAGGTAAGTAATACAGTTAGGCCCTAGGGGCCACGCAAACCATATACTAAATAAGTGGTATAAGAACCACTGTCACGGAAATAGAATAGGCCTAGGCCTAGGGAATCGCTGGGGCTACACTACACTAGCGTTAGTTAGGAAGTGGGAGGCCCACGGGATTCGTGTGCAGAGTGGAAACACTCACGCGTAATGCGTAAAAGTCAATAGCAATGTTACAGTTTAGAAATAGATAGATTTAGGACACTTCCGGAGTAGCTAGGAAGTTGAGACTTGAAAACTAGACACTAGGATAGTCACTATCCTGATGAGCACCGGAGTACCCAAGTTACCTAGCCCACAGGCTGCGGGTGCATAGGGGTGAAGATGCGTCGTTTTCGTCGTCGACTCCTATGGATGCCTGAAGAAAGATGCTGACAGGCAGTCAGGAGAGAGTGTCCGGTGGATCCCAAGCCTGGGATCAAGAAGAGAAGAAACCTGCAAGCAGAGGGGACAGAGTCAAGGTCACTAGCCAGTGACCACGTGGAACCAGGAGGGAACCAGGCGATGTCGTGAAGAGTTGCAGGGGAAGGTGAAGCTTGTCGCTGCAGCCAGGAGGACCAGGAAGCGTCGAGGACGACCAGGACCAGGAGGCGAGCTGTCCCACGAAGGCTCTTGCTGTCGGCGGCGTCGAAGTTGGACTAGGACTCACCAAGTCTTGGCAAGCGGAACCCACGAAGAACAAGGGACTTGCTTCTGGTGCAGACCAGGAAGGTCTGGGGTGCTTCTTCTTTGCAGAGAAGCGGGAGCCAGTCTGGAGGAGCCAAACCAGCGCGGAAGATTTCAGGGAGCGTCGTCACAGAGGCCACTAGCCAGCGGGCAAGCAACCGGACAGACGCGGCAAGCAGGAAAATGCTGAAGGGCCCCACGCAGGACTCGTGGAGTGTGGGGGGCTGGTCTTCGGTGCAGATGGTGCTTGGGGTTGGGGCTTCTCAATCCCCGGTGCACAACTTCGAGGATACCTCAGAAGCTGCGCTGTAAGTTACTAGCCACTTTTCCCAGGTAGCCGGTCCCACGTCGCTCGTCGCCTCCACGGATCTCAGCTCTGCTGCAGATGTGGATGAGGGTCGGAGAAGTCTGGAAATCAAGGCTCTGGTCGGGCTCTGCAGTCGGTTCCTCGTCGAACGTTTCACAAAGAAGAGGGTAGTCACTTGATGGTGCCTGTTTGCACAGGGTAGCCACTCCTTGGCTACAAGGGAGATTCTTCAGTCTTCTTCTTTCGTCGAATGTCGAAGGTCCAGAGTTTCTGTTCAGTTTTGCAGGTTCAGGATAATCTAAAGTCTTGAGGCCCAACTCCCACTCTTATACTAATCTGGGGGGCTGGGATACCTGCTAGGTCACGCCTTATGGGTGGGACCTGGGAGGGGGTGGTTACACCCACTTCCCTTTGTCCAGTTTCGCGCCAGAGCTGGGGCTGGAGTGCCCCAGCGCCGGTTTGAACTGGACTATGCAAGGAACACCTTGTGTGCCCCAGGCATGTCTCATTCCTTTCAGCCCACCCTGCCCCAATACACTAAAGGCTGTCTGGGGAGGTGCTAGCACCTCCCCAAGCAGGAAACCTATTGTCCAGGCCTCCCTGGCTGGGATCACTCCCAGCAGCAGGAGGTCAGACTTGTGTCGTGGCAGCAGCATCCATTTTGTGATGCTGAGGCTTTGGTTAGAGATAAACAGCAAGTATGATTTTAACATGTCTCTCCCTCTAGAAGGGGGGAATAATATCCTCATCACCAGAAATGGTATGGGGGTATTATTCCAAAGTGTTAGACACCTTACACGACATGTTTTGATACAGCCCAACCATAGTTACCATAACCGTTTAAGATTATAAGGCACTTTAAGAGTATATGGTAGGCTATATCATAGAACAGCTATAAGGACATGGTTCCGAAAGCTGCAGACAGGCTCAGCTCATGCTAGAGCACCATCTCACATGTTACCAAGCACTCTGCCTCCAGGATTGTTAAGGCCTGCCATAGGAGTGACTGATAGGTACACATGTGTCTATATATAAGGTAGGTATAGGAATACTACACCTAAGCAAGGGGTGATTACACGACCTTGCCCCAGCTGAGGGATCAGCCAGTTGTGTCTGATTGGAAGGCCAGACCAGGGGTGGCATAATACATGCTGCAGCCCCTGGGAGGCCTAGGGTACACCTATGCCCTGGGTACCTAGGGTACACTGTACAGGGTCCAATAAGGTGATCCTTACCAATTGGTTATGTACCTAGGGTACATGGAGTCCATTTTACAGAGAGAGCAGACAGCCTGAGACCCTGAATGGCAGGATCTCAGGCCAACTAAGTCGAAAAACCAGCTAGACACTAGGCAAAAAGTTGGGGGTAACCATAGTCAGATATCCACCT
The DNA here is from genome assembly GCF_964204655.1 of Triturus cristatus. Taxonomy (NCBI): domain Eukaryota; kingdom Metazoa; phylum Chordata; class Amphibia; order Caudata; family Salamandridae; genus Triturus; species Triturus cristatus. The sequence goes on along the minus strand of NC_140590.1, from coordinate 631,485,275 downwards.
TCCTACAACCATCTCTTGAAGTCTTGTTGTAATTGTGCCTCCAGAGCCGGATAGTTGGCCTTGTAGAGGTCCCCAATACAGGCAGTAAGGTGGACCCCCAAATATAGTAGCAAGTATTTGGGCCATTGTAGTGCCGTCTGAGCCCGCAATCCAGTCCTCTCAACCCTAGAAAATGTAAGATTAAGTATAGATGATTTAGACAGATTTACCTTGAAACCGGCCACCTGTTCAAAGTGCTGCAATTCTTCCTGAACTGCTCGGAGCGAGGCAACGGGATCCTTAAGTGTAAGCAGAATGCCGTCTGCGAAGTGCGAAGCCTTATGTTCTATACCGCTAAAACGGATGCCCCGTGTGTCATCATTAGACTGGAATTTTGCTGCGAGGGGTTCAATACTGAGAGCAAATAAAAGGGGCGAGAGGGGACATCCCTGCCGGGTACCTCTGCTTAGGGTAAAAGGAAGCGAAGGGTAGCCATTGACCGTGACCCGTGAGTTTGGGAGATGATAACTGGCCCTGACCATGTTGAGAAAGGCATCTCCAAAACCGAACTTCCGCATAGCCAAAAAAAGGAAAGACCAGTCCACCCTGTCAAAGGCCTTTTCCACGTCAAGGCCTACCAGGACGGCCGGAATCTGATATTTAGACACCTTCTCGATCAGATGAATAGTGTGCCTGATATTATTGTGCATTTGCCTGCCTTTGATAAAGCCTGACTGATCCGGATGGACCAGATCCGGCATCAAATGTTCTAATCTAGCCGCTAAAAATCAAGGAGTAGAGCTTCGCATCCAGATTGAGAAGGGCTACAGGTCTATACGAGCCACAAAGCTGGGGGTCATTACCGGGTTTAGGAAGTACTGAAGTCACAGCCTCTGCCATAGAGACGGATACCAGAGCGCCTTTCGCTATACCCTGAAACAGTGTAGTGAGGTGAGGGATGAGTTCGGACGCATAGCATTTATAAAATTGCGCCGTGAGGCCGTCGGGGCCCTGGGGCTTTGTGCAGCTTAAGCCCTGAAATAGCTTTCCTCACTTCCTCCGAGGTGATAGGGAGGTCTAAGGATTCGGCAGTGGCAGGAGGGTCCTGGGGGAGCGTTACGGAGTCAAGATAGGTCTGTTGCAGGTTCGCATCAGGAGTGGTGCCTGGAAAATCGCCAAAAACATTGCTTTCGTGGGATCATCGTGGGTGAGGTGGCCCAGTTGGTCTAATATGCCCCCAATAAATTCACGTTCCCGTTGCACCTTGAGCTGCCTCACCAAATGGTGACCAACTTTATCTCCCTGGACAAAAGCTGTCTGTAGCATCTTCAAAAGGGTGTACTCTGCGCAGTTGGTGTAGATGGAGCGTAGTTTCCCCCTGATTGCTGTGAGTTGTCGTTGCAGCGCGCGTGTAGGTGTAGCTTTCTGAGCTTGCTCGACCGTCTCTAGCTCTCGTTCAAGAGCAGTGCGTTCACCCTCGGTTTGTTTAGTGTTGCGTTAAGTTGGATACACATGCCCCGCAGCACAGCCTTAAAGGCATCCCAGTTACCTTGTCCTGTGTGAGCGCCGTTGGGAAATACCACCTAGACCTTCCGCACTTAGGTTCACTCCAGGCCAGGCTAATGGTGATTAGGCTATGGTCAGAGACCGAGATCGGCAGGATCTGTGCTGCTTGCAGCGACCCAATCAGAGCTTGGCTAATGAAAGTTGAAGTTGAAGAGTTTTGTAAAGCGCTCTGTTACCAAGCGGTTTCCTGGCGCTGAAAAACAAAGACTATCTCGGGCAAGGCGGGAAGCAGCTACAACGGGTAAGCCATGGAGAATAAGTGAGTTTTGAGAGCTTTGCGAAAGTCCATATAGATAAAGGTAGATCTAATGGCAAAAGGGAGTGCGTTCCAAAATAGGGGGGCGAGAATTGAAAATCTTAAGCCGCCAAGTTTTTTCCGGCAAAAGCGAGGAACGCCAAGAAGAAGCTGGGTAGAAGAGCGGAGGTGTCTGCCCGGGACATAGGCGCTGATCTTTGATCTAATGAAGTCAGGGGCTATACCAGCTAGTGTCAAAGATCAGGCATCCCATCTTGAATAAGGAAAGTTCCAGGATGGGAAGCCAATGAAGGGTCTTTAAGAGGGGGGTAGTGTGCTGAAATTTCGGAAGCCCGTAAATAAGGCGGGCAGCCTGGTTTTGAATAAGCTGCAAGCGGCGACGTGCGTACGCAGGGATACCAACATACATGGCGTTGCCATAATCCAGACGGGATAAAATCATAGCTAGGACGATAAGTTTGAGGGCTTCCACTGAAAAAAAAACGGGAAATTTGGCGAATGATTCTGAGAGATAGGAATCAGGATGAGACCACAGAGCTAATCTGAGCGTGCATGGAAAGGTCTTGACAGATCTTAATACCCAGGGTTTTGACAGATGTGGAGGGAAGGGGAGGAGGACCAAGAGTAATGGGCCAAAAAGCGGGGGTCCAGGGGTTGGAAGGTCCACCAATGAGCACCAACTCCGTCTTGTCGGGGTTAAGTTTGTGCTGGTTTAAATTCATCCAATTATGGATGAACGTCATAGTGGAACTGAACTTAAGAATAGAATCGGGAGTGGAAGAGAGATTGAAAATGAGCTGAAGGTCATCGGCATAATTAAACACCGTGACCTCCATGTTCTGCAAAGCAATAATCAGAGGGTATGTGTAGAGATTAAAGAGAAGAGGGGAAAGGGACGAGCCTTGCGGCACCCCGCACGAAACTGGGCAGATGGAATCAGAGAAGCCTTGCAGTCTAACGGCCTGGGTGCGGTCTGTAAGAAAGGAGGTAAGCCAAGCCAGGGCTGAGCCCCGGACGCCGGCGCCCTCGACACGGTGAAGAAGAGTAGAATGATCAACCGCGTCTAAGGCGGCGGACAGGTCGAGAAGGACCAGGGCCTGAGGAGAATTGATAGTTCAAAAAAACAATGGTCTGGTGAGGTCAAAAAATCCTCGAGTAGCAGAGCTACAGTAATTTATTTGTGAGGAAAAAATAAATTTTTCACTAGTATTTGATGGTAACGGAAAATGAATTAGATCCAATTACGGAACGTATACAAGGACACAGAAAAGTAGAGGAAGACATCACATTTTATTAACATCATAAAATGGAGTTGCTTCCATTCCTATCATTTTTACTTTTGTGTATTGTATATACAGTGCTCACATATACAAAAGTGAAAGTGCGTGAAGTGAAGTGCTAAGTGACAATAAAAACATTTCATCGCATTTAGAAACAGGTCAAAAAACACCCAATTGGTTTAGACAGTGTTTAAGGGAATTTTGACACTGTGGTCGACGACGTTTCGATCTTAGTCAGTCAAGATCATCATCAGGACAAGGTAAATGTGAGCACGTAGGATTACGCGAGATCGTAGTGAGGGCCTACAAGGTTGGCCGAGGAGCCCAGTAATTACAGGAGGGAATCCATGTTGCAGACGAAATAACCGTTCCAATGCCTATGTGTGGGCAGATTCCAAGGAAGCCGATGTCAACGGAAGAGAGCCGCTAGCAAGCCGTGCTCTGCGGCGTTTTACGAAGTTATGGGCGTGTGGCTGGCCCGGGCGAAGTTAGCATGAAGAATTTTGCGGGGTGAATGAATCACGTCAGGAGCGCGCTGGCTTCCGGGCCAGCCACACGCCCATAACTTCGTAACACGCCGCAGAGCACGGCTTGCTAGCGGCTCTCTTCCGTTGACATCGGCTTCCTTGGAATCTGCCCACACATAGGCATTGGAACGGTTATTTCGTCTGCAACATGGATTCCCTCCTGTAATTACTGGGCTCCTCGGCCAACCTTGTAGGCCCTCACTACGATCTCGCGTAATCCTACGTGCTCACATTTACCTTGTCCTGATGATGATCTTGACTAAGATCGAAATGTCGTCGACCACAGTGTCAAAATTCCCTTAAACACTGTCTAAACCAATTGGGTGTTTTTTGACCTGTTTCTTAATGCGATGAAATGTTTTTATTGTCACTTAGCACTTCACTTCACGCACTTTCACTTTTGTATATGTGAGCACTGTATATACAATACACAAAAGTAAAAATGATAGGAATGGAAGCAACTCCATTTTATGATGTTAATAAAATGTGATGTCTTCCTCTACTTTTCTGTGTCCTTGTATACGTTCCGTAATTGGATCTAATTAATTTTCCGTTACCATCAAATACTAGTGAAAAAAATTTTTTTTCCTCACAAATAAATTACTGTAGCTCTGCTACTCGAGGATTTTTTGACCTCACCAGACCATTGTTTTTTTGAACTATCTACTACCCCAGGTCACATTCGTGAGGGGTTCCCTTGTCTTTTATACACAACTGAGGAGAATTGATGTCAGCGCTCCTCCTAAGCTCATCCACCACGGAGAGGACAACGGACTCCGTAGAGTGAGCCGGGCGGAAGCCAGCCTGGTTGGCGGCGAGGAGATGGTTATTTTCAATAAAAGCAGAGAGACAGGAAGTGAGATAGCTCTCCAAAATCTTGCTCAGAAAGGGGAGTATGGAAATAGATCTGAAGTTTGAAAGAAGGGTAGGATCAGCACCCACTTTAAGGATGGGGATGACTATAGCCGCTTTAAAAAAATCAGGAACTATTCCCTGAGAAATAGAAGCATTGAGCAGAGTAAGAGGAGGTTCCGGGCAGCTGGAAAAGATCTCCCTCAGAATATGGACTGGGCAGAGGTCAGAAGGAGAGCCCGACTTGACTCTCCGCAACAGAGTGAAAAAGGTCTCCTTAGAAATCAACGGAAAGTGATCAAAAGTGAAAGGGGTGGGCAGGAGAGGAGGCACAGAGAAGGAAGGAGGAGGTTGGGGAATGTGACGTTTAATCTTAGCGATCTTTTCAATGAAATAGTCATTGAGGTCATTACAAAGGGACTGAGAAGGGATAGGCTTAGAAGTAACTCTATCAGAGGCTGCAAGCTCGTGCACGATCGTATAGATCTCTTTGGATTTGTTGGCCGCTAGATGGATTTTTCGGGAGAAATAATCTGACTTGGCCAAAAGTATGGCTTTTTGTAGTCCCGCAGAAGAGCCAGGTAGTGAGTCTTCAAATCCGGACAATACTTATGTCTCCAGCGGCGCTCAGCCTGCCTGAGCGCAAGTTTCTGAATTTTAAGCTCTGTGGTGAACCATCTGTTGGCCTCGTGAGGGCGACAAGTTCTAACTCGTTTAAGAGGGGCAACTTGATCACAGGTAGTAAGTAGCCAGCAATGAAGAGTGGTCACCTGAGAGTTAAGGGAAGTATCAGTTAGATCAGGGAAAGAAGACGCCAAGGAGTGGCAAAGAGCAGGAAGATCCATCCACATGATTCCAATTTCGGGCAAAAATATTTTTGGGAAGGGTAGGATTAGTGGTCACTCGCATGTCAAGGAGAAAAGAGATCAAAAAATGATCAGACCATACACAAGGAGACACCAAGGGGATGGAAATTGGCTGGTTAATGGACCAGACTTGGTCCAAGATGTGGCCGTGTATGTGGGTGGAGGTAGAAATATGAGATAAAAAGTTCATACTGTGGAGGGTGTTGCTAAAATCTCTGGACATGGGGTCCTCGCGGGGATCACCTGGCCAGAAATTGAAATCTCCGAATAGGAGAACTTTAGAGTTGTTGACAACAAGGGTGGCTAGTAAGTCCTGTATGGCCGGAATAAAGTAAGGCATTGCTTGGGGGGGACGATAGAGAAGCACACAAGTAAGAGGAATCGCTAAGTTGATAGAGCGCACAACTAAACAGTCAACTGCAGCGATAGGGGGATGGGGAAGAAGTTGGAACTGAAGGTTGGAGCGGACCATCATCGCCACTCCACCACCGATCTTCCCCACCGGACGGTCAGCGCGAAGTACATAATACCGGGTGGGAAGAGCTGCCAATACGTCTGGTAAACCAGGTTTCAGTCAAAAATAAAACATCAGGCTTAGCAGTATCTAGGAAATCAAAAAGTTCCACTTGGTGTTTAACTGCAGAACGGGTATTAAGGAGATAGGTAATGGCTACGGGGGGGGGGGGGGGGGGGGGGGGGGTTGGTTGCACAGGGTTGGGGCGGCATGTGCAAGTGTACAAGAGGCGGCGCTGATATTTGGGGTCTCAGCAAGTGAATCAGCAGATTGGTGTGATCTGGCTGAAAAATGTAGTCAATCCTGGAGAATGTCTCCCAATCTCTCTCCTCAATGTGGAGGTTAAGCTATTGGCGACGATACTGGCCCTCCACTTACGCCAAGTAATCTCAGGCCTGGTGCATGAAGACCAGACAGGCTTCTTACCTGACAGAGCGACCAGGCAGAATCTACGGCTGACCCATAATTGGCTTATGGCGGTGCAGGGACGGGAGGACCCACATATGTTCCTCTCCCTAGACGCTGAAAAAGCGTTTGGCGCTGTGCATTGGCCCTTTCGGGAGGCGACATTGGTCAAATTCGGCATCGGTCCAAAATTGAGACAATGGGTGTGTCTATTGTATGCGGACCTCAGAGCCCGGGTTAAAGTCAACGGGATGTTATCTGAGGACTTCCCCATTAGAAGGGGGACCCGACAGGGATGCCCTCTGTCCCCACTACTATTCGCCCTCACCATTGAAATAGTGGCTTGTGAGGTCAGACAGGCAGAAGACATAAGGGGGTTCCAAATAACACAGACTGAATCAGAGGAAGAAAAGATATCGCTCTATGCGGTGATATCCTGTTGTATGTTGCTCAGCCGGCTACAACGGTCCCCGCACTGTTCAGGCTTCTGGGCAGATATGGCTCCTTCTCGGGATATCCGATAAATTGGAATAAGTCGATTCTGTATAGCCCGCGAACTGAGGAGACGTGGCCCTCCCTCCCAGGAGCTCTCCAGGTAACGCAGACTGGCTTCACGTACTTGGGGATCTACTTAACCGTGGATAGAAACCTCTCCTACCAAAGAAACATTCAGCGAGTTCTAACAAACTGCGCAGCTGATGCAGTACAATGGAAATCCCTCCCTCTCACGATACTTGGCCGTGCGGCAATGTTTAAAATGATCACCTTGCCCCGTTTCTTATATGCCCTTCAAAATGAATACTTCTCCCTCCCTAGACAGACGTTTAGGGCGATAAATGCAGAAGTGCGCTCCCTGTTGTGGTTGGGGAAGCAACCACGGATAGCACTGAGTACGCCACAGAGAAACCAGTATAATGGAGGGATTTCCCTGCCGGATACTGAGGCATACGACTGGGCAGAACATCTGGCGCCGGTAAATGACTGGCTCCGTGCCTCGGCTGATCATCCCACCTACAGGTTAGAAAGGGACACCACGGCATGCCGCTCATGTCTATTCTATTTATATGGAGGTCCAGGTAGGAGACGACTACTCCCGGCCACGCAAATAACCACAGAGGTATGGGATAGGGCGACAAAGATAATGGGATGGACATGCAAGCCGACAAAACAGACGCCGATATGGCACTGTATCTGGTTGAGGGAGCTCCACAAACTCAGGGGCTTTGGAAGGTGGGATGACATTGGAATCTCTACGTTGGGGGATGTGGTGGCGAAGGGGGATCTTAAACCCTTTAGGACTCTGGCAACAGAGTATGGGTTGCAGCCCACCCAAATGTTTAAATACGCGCAATTGCAGCATGGAAAGCAGAGAGTTCGCTCTCCTCTCCCTTGCCAGAATATGCCCCACTGGAGGGTCGCCTGCTACAAGATCAGATACCCTACAAAATACTATCTTTGGCGTATAGGACCCTGACCAACAACATGCCAGATCGACTAGGGAAGCTGAGAGAAACTTGGGAACAGAACCTGGGCGCAATGGACACAGTGGAGTGGGAGGCCGCCCTGATGCACCATAGAGAAGTGGCGATTAAATCCCGCCTCCGACTCATCCAATATAAGATATTGCACAGGGTATATTTTGACAGGGTCCGACTGCACCACATAGGCCGGGCCAGTGATCCAAACTGCCTTCGCTGTGGACTTCCGCAGGGGGACTTCTATCATACTATCTGGGACTGCCCCATCATCCACGCTTACTGGGCACAACACTTGGAGAGTTGAGTAAAGTGTTGGAGGCCACACTCCCTCTGGAACCTAAATTCATACTGCTGGGGATAACCAATGATATAGACCTGAGCCGCCCACACCTGATTTTCGCATTGTTGGCCTTAGTGGTGGCAAAGAGATACGTGGCACGGGCCTGGGGAGCGCACCCCCCAGCTGGGAGAGTGGAGGTGGGGAATGGATATGTATATGGCGGCAGAAAGGGTCACATACAAAGCGAGAGGATGTCCCAGAAAAGTATGGGGGAAGTGGAGACGGTACCATGGCCTGGATGGGGTCTGGGAACCGATTAGCATAGTGTGGGTCCTCTTGAATTATGCTTTGACCCGCAGTGATGTGGAATTGGACGGGTGCTTTGGACCCTGGGGGTGTTTATGCGGGGGAGACCGAGGGCGATCAAAAGTGTCACCTATGCTGGAGCTGGATACTGACTGGTTGGTTAACATGGATGTGTGGGTTGTGGGTGGGGGGGCTGAGGGCGCGTGGAAGACAAGTGCATTTTCTGTTTGAGCCCTTTGGAAAAGGTACTGGTATGCATCCGGTTAGAGTAGGAGCTGTCTGATGCGCCACACCAAGTTAGATTAAAGTCCCCCAGTAGTATCACTGGCCCTTCAGCAAATCCTCCCAGCAAGTCAAGAGCTTTAGAAAGGAACGTGGACTGCCCTGAATTGAGAGCGTAAAGTGAGATGAATGTACATAATACGTCCCTTCAACCTCCCTTTAACCATCATGAATCTCCCTTCCCGATCCGATTTAGTGGCCTCGGGCTGAAATGTAGTTGTGCTATGAAGGAACGCGTTACTTACCTGTAACTGTGGTTATCCAGTATTGGTATCTTTCATAGATTCACATGCCTGAATCATTCCCAGTCGTCGGGATGGGAGTCCCCGGTACATAAATAAAGTAATGTCTCAGTAGACATATAGAGTAATAGGCCAAAGGCCTCACCTTAGTAACATATCCACATCCTTTTGTAAAAAAAGGACCAAACTTTGGAGAGTAGCCAATCAGCTATCACCACCCTCTAGAACCTTCCTGGAAGGAGCTCCAGTCCCTCAGATTTTTGAAAGCACAGTGCTAAGTAGTTGTACACAGAGACCCAAAGGAGTCCTTCCAGGGGAGGTGGGTGGGTTGCATGTGAATCTATGAAAGATACCAATACTGGATCACCGATATTAGGGTATCTTTCATAGATTGACATGCCTGAATCAGAATAGTAAGCAATGATAAGCACATTTCAATAGGTACAGTATATATACATTCACAGATAACATCTCAATGTGAAAATAGAAAGCACCAAAAAGCAATGACATAGGAGAGGCATAAAACACAATAGAGAAATGTGCGTATAGAGAAAAGGATGGTGGGATGAAAGGAAGGGCTCACCTCTAATGAAATAGATGACGGAGCACCACTTGACCCACTGCAGCGTCTTTCATGAGTTCAGTATCCAGGCAGTAATGCTTGGTAAATGTATGCGGTGTATTCCATGTTGCCGCTCAGCAAATGTCCACAATGAGCACGCCTGCAAAAAGTGCCATTGAAGTAGAGATTGCCCTCGTGGAATGGGTCGAACTGTGGAGAGCAGGGGCTGCCCCGCTTGCTGGTGACAAAAAGTAATGGCTGCGGAGATCCAGCAAGAGAGACTTTGTTTAGAGAGTGGGAGACCTTTCCTAGGTCGACTGTAAGCCACAAAGAGTTGGTTGGATTTGCGAAATGTCTTTGTTCCGTCAATGTAGAATTTCAGGCAGCGTTTAAGGTCTAAAAAATGCAGAGTTTTTTCTGCCACTGTTTGAGGATTTGGAAAGAAGGAGCGCAACACAATAGGCTCATTGAGATGGAAGTTTGAGGGAACTTTAGGGATAAACTTCGGATTTGTATGAAGTATGACCCTGTCGTGTTTGAATTGAAGGAAAGGGTCTTGGATTGAGAAAGCATGACGTTCACTCACTCGCCTTGCCGAGGTAAGGGCTAGAAGGAGCGCTATTTTCCAGGAGAGATACTGGAGATCCGCTCTGTGTATTGGCTCAAAAGGGTGTTTCATAAGTTGAGCCAGAACCATGTTGAGTTGCCAAGCAGGAGTTAAAGGTTTTACCGGAGGGAATGTTCTAAACAGGCCTTTAAGGAATTGTTTAATCAGCAGATGAGACCACAGAGAAGGACCTGCAGAGGATCTCCTGAAACGTGATATTGCTGCCAGGTGGACTTTAATGGAGGCATGAGCAAGACCAGATTTTGCCAGATGAAGAAGGTAAGGCAGTATTTGCTCTGGAGAGGATGAAAGCGGGTGTATTTTGTTTGACTTGCACCAGATACAGAACCTCTTCCATTTTAAAGAGTATGTTTTGGTAGTACTATCTGCTCGAGCCCGAGCCAGAACTTCTCTACAGTCCGGAAGGATGTCTAGGCCCTGGAACTCTCTGAACTCAGGAGCCAAGCCGGATCCGGATGCTGGACTTGTTGGTGTTTCATAGTGAGGAGAGAGGGAAATGGTTTCAACCTGATCGGCGGTTCCAGGGAGAGAAGGTGAAGTTCTGTGAACCAGTGTTGGCGTGGCCAAGCTGGAGCTATCAGGATGAGCGTGCAAGGTTCCGCTTTCAATTTCCGGAGCACACTGGGAATCAGGGGAATTGGTGGAAAAGCGTATGCAAAGACGTTGCACCATGCGATCGAAAACGCATTCCCTAGAGACCCTTTCTGAGGATGCCAGCTTGCGAAGTGTTGGCATTTGGCGTTCTGCTGGGTAGCGAAGAGGTCCAAAAGAGGGGTACCCCATCGAGAGAATATGCGGTTGAGGGTCCACTGATTCAACTCCCACCAGTGACATGCGGCCTGTTGTCTGCTCAAAGAGTCGGCCAGAACATTGTGGGTTCCTGGAACATACTCTGCTCGAAGAGAAATGTTGTGAAGGAGCAACCAGTTCCAGATTTTTTGCGACTCGTGAGAGAGTGTTAGAGAACAAGTCCCTCCCTGCTTGTTCAAATAGTGCATTGTCGTGGTATTGTCGGTCCGTACAAGCACTAGAGAGTTTCGGATTCGCGGAAGGAATGCCAAAAGAGCGAGATACACTGCTCAGAGCTCCAGAAGATTTATGTGGAGTTTCCTTTCGGAAAGGGACCATTTGCCGCTGATCTGGAGTTCTTGGAGGAAGGCTCCCCAGCCCTCCAGAGATGCATCTGTTGTGATGGTATGTGGAGAAGCAGGAAGCAAGGAAGGCAAGCCTTGAGAAAGGTTCTGAGGGCAAATCCACCACCGCAGAGCCGTTTTCATCAGAGGGGTCACCTGAATGACATCGTCAAATGACCCCGTACATTGGACCCATTGAGCTGAAGGCGCTTCTTGAAGAGGTCGCATGTGAAGGCAACAGTGTGGAACTAGTAGGATCCAGGAAGACATCATCCCGAGCAGGGATTTGAAGAGGCACACAGAAAGAGTCTTTTTTGGAGCGTATGCGAAGCGCCAAGGAAAGAAGTTTGTCTTTTCGCTCCTGTGAAGGAAACGCCTTCTTTTGGAGTGTGTCGAAAGTAGCACCCAGGAAAGTTATGCGCTGGGAAGGCTGAAGGGCTGACTTGTCCTGATTGAGAGTAAGCCCCAAAACAATTGAAAAGCCATAGACAGGCGCTGGAAGACCTGGACGTGCCTTCTAGAGAGGGTGCTTTGACGAGCCTGTCGTCCAGGTATAGAAAGACTTTATGGTGTTGTTGTCGGAGATATGCAGCCACCGGAGAAAGGCATTTTGTAAAAATGGGTGGCACAGATTTCAGTCCGAACGGCAGGACACGAAATTGGTAATGCCTGCCCGCCACTGCGAATCTCAGAAATCTTTTGTGGTTGCGGTGGATCGGGATGTGAAAGTAGGCGTCCTGAAGGTCTAAAGACACCATGTAGTCGTCCGCATTGAGGAGCTGTAGCACTTCCTGGATGGTAACCATACGAAATAACTTTTTTCAGGAATTTGTTTAGATTTCTCAAGTCTAATATCGGTCTCCATTTTTTCTCCTTTTTGCGTATTAGGAAAAATCGGGAGTAAAATTCCTTTCACCTTTGACGTGGAGGAACTCTTTCTATAGCTCCCTTCTGGAGCATAAGTGAAACTTCCAGGAGCAGAGCACGTACATTTTTGTGAAGCATAGGTCGGGGAGGGGTTTGGGGAGGAATTTGAATGAATTCTAGTGAATGTCTGAATTTAACTAGTTGCAGGACCCAACGGTCCGTTGTTATTTGCTTCCAATTTTTTAGAAAGTGGGAAATCCTTCCTCCAACTTTGGAGGGCAGAGAGGAGTTGGAGACCGGCGGTAGTGGGAAGTCATTGTCGCTGATCCAGACCACTCACCCTCCAGTAAGATTTTCTTTGCCTCTTTCTTTGACTCCTCTGGCAAGGCCGCAAAGTATGGAGCAATATCTGCCCACATCTGCCGGTTATAACGTCCTAACAGTGCCAAGGAATTGGATGCACGCACTGTTAATGCAGACATGGACGAGAAGCGTTTGCCAATATTGTCCAGCCGTCTACCCTCTTTGTCGAGAAGAGCAGTCAGCAAAGTGGAAGGATTTTTTGATTTCCGCTGAGCAGCTTGTGTAATGACTGAGTCCGGTTTAGGATGGCCGGTCAGGCATGCCGGAGCAATATCTGGAGCCCTATATTTCTTATCCAGACGAGGTAATACTGGAGGCACCGAGGAAGGGTTTTGCATGATCTTAACACCCTGTTCCCATATGTAGTCTATAATAGGGATAGATCTAATGGATTTCTTAAAAGGCTCTTTAAAATCGTAGAGAAAACAATCCTGTTGGTGTGAGGGCATAGGCATTTGGAAGCACTGCGCCGCTCTTTTCACTATGTTGGGAAAGCCTCCAATGTCCTCCGGAGGCGAGTCAGCTGTGGCAGGCACGGGAGAAGCTGGACAGGGAAGTATGTAATCATCCCACTCGTCACGCTTAGATTGGGAATCTTGAAGTTCCCCTTCTTCATGTTCTTCCTCCTCCTCATCCTCTGTAGAAAGTGGAGGTGGTGATGTGACAGGCTCAGACTGTAAGCTCAACGGGGGTGGTCGTGGTCTTGGAGGCACAACCGGAAGCGGAGATGGTGCAGACGTTGGAAACCTCAGCTTATAGTCCGAAATGAGGAACTGTAGGTCAGAGACCAGGGATGTAGGCAAACAAACCATGGGAGGTGGAGGCGGATGGCATTCCTCAGGAGAAACCGCCTGATCTTCCTGCCCTTGATCATCATAATCCGAACTGTTTTGGTATTTAACGTGCAGTTGCGATGGACTTGTCGCCGTTCTGAACATACTGCCATCATCAGAGTCTTCTTCCTCCAAAAGATGTGCTGGAGGCAAGAGCTGGACTCTACATGGGGAGGTCAGGGCCGGTGTCAGTGTACGTTTCGTGATTGTTAGGTGCACGTACGTACTTTGTATGTCAGAATCTGCTGTCGTCGACGGTCCTGTCGATGGTATAGTCGTCGACGGTGAAGCGTGGACAGGCACCATAGTAGATGGAGGTCCCGCCGTCAGCCGTCGTCGACGGTGTCATCGTCGATGATGAAGGTTTCGTCGACGGAGCCGTCGCCGACGGAGTCCTCGTCGGCGATGACGTAGATGTCGACGGGGTAGTCTTCGTCGACTGTGTCGTCGTCGACGCCGTCGTCGGCGATCGCAGCATCGACGGCAGTTTGGACGTCGACGAGGTCTTTTTGATTTTCAGCATCGACAAGACAGACCTACCGGCCGTAGACGATGGAGTTGTCGTCGTTGATGTTGATAGGAAGTGAGACGGGACAGAAGTGGAAACTGTCGTCGTCGAGGAGGTCACATTCAATGCCGTCGATGGAGATTTCCTAGTCGTCGAAGCCACCATCGACGAGGCCGTCGTCGACGGGTTGGAAGTAGGCTTTTTGAAGGCATGAAGAAATTCCTGAGGAGAAACCTTCACTGGAAGAGTCTTAGGAAGGACCTCTGAAGACTTTTTATGCGCCTTCTTTTGAGGTGGCTGCAACAAAGGGCCTGGAGAAGCCACCCATGGTCTTTTCTGAGAGGACTGTGAAGAGATGGACGAGCCCTCACTTTCCTCAGAAGACAATATTGAGTCTTTGTCTTTAAGCCTCTGCAGCCACATTAAGAGGCGCCCCTCACGATCTTTAAGGGTCTTGGAGGAAAAAGTACAAGATACCTTACTATCCTTTGAAGAGTGGTTCGGATAAAGGGAGTAGAGACAGTCTTTGTGTTGATCGTCCACATGAAGTCTCTTTTTACCACAGGAAGCACAAGACCTAAAAAGGCCCTTCTTCGGAGTATCTGCCATGAGGAACTGAAGAACTTCACCCAGAAGATGGAAATTTGAAGCTAGAAACACTGGTAATCCAGAAACAAGGAATGCTGAGCAGAGCTCAGTGGAGACTCCCTTTGCACGACGAGCGGTAGAAAATCTGAGGGACTAGAGCTCCTTCCAGGAAGGTTCTAGAGGGTGGTGATAGCTGATTGGCTACTCTCCAAAGTTTGGTCCTTTTTTTTTTTACAAAAGGACGTGGATATGTTACTAAGGTGAGGCCTTTGGCCTATTACTCTATATGTCTACCGAGACATTACTTTATTTATGTACCGGGGACTCCCATACCGACGACGGGGAATGATTCAGGCATGTGAATCTATGAAAGATACCCTAATAGTGGATAAACAGTAGCGCTACTCCGTCATGTTTGGTGCTGGCCGAGGATTTATATATTAAGGGGTATGCTTTGTGCCGGAGTCTGGTATCTTCCGATTTTTTAAGGTGAGTCTCTTGAAGGGCCACCACTCCAAATTAGTGGTCCACGAGGTAATGCCATATTTTCTGGCGCTTCTGGGGAGAGTTCACACCCTTAACATTCCAAGAGGCAACAGATACCATCACCGCAAAAAAACCCTCCCCTTCCCCATATGGACCAGCCCTCTCCCAAGTGTGTATATACAGCTGCCCACAGCAGAGTGGGACCGGTCCTGCCTGCAAACATAAGGAACAGATCTTCTCCTCCATCCGCACTGTTGAAGTCCAGAAAAACCAAAAAACCCAATCTGAAACCCACTAGGACACCACCAGGACTACCCCCCCCCCCCCCCAAGTTAGAGCCATAAGACCAAAAGGTCCGAGACTCTCGATTCTTCAAAAAAAAAAAAAAAAAAGGAAGACAAGAATCAAGGGAATCATGGACAAGGCCCGAACCCCCCGGTCGCCAGTTGAGGATGTCAAGGGAGCAATACCGTTGGAGAGAAAATAAAAACCTCAGTGTCCATCATAATCACAGGTAATGTTAGGTGAGCCAGGTCTAGCACTCAGGTGTAACGGGTCTCGCCGCCGCTGTGCAGATTCTTCTCTGGAAAACGTGATGAAGTCAGAAGTAGCGGAGAACAAGACGGTCATGGAGACCCTTTATCCGCGGAAGTATAGTTCGGGGACTTTCGAGTTTTCGTGATTGTATGCCAAGATCTAGCGCTTCTCCTGGGAAGGCCCACCTCCGCAGTAGAGCTGGATGTGGAGGCTTCGTCAGGGAGTGGAAGGCCCAGGATGTGCAAACCATCTGAAAGATTGGTTACAAGGTGTGCCTTGTTGTGATACTCGAACAAGAGGCCAAAAGGGAAGGTCCAGCGGTAGCAGACAGCTTGGTCCCGTAGCTTGGAGGGGACTGGATGCAGTGCTTGATGTCGCGCCAAAGTGGAGGGAGCCAGGTCCTGATAGAGTGAGCACTTGAAGCCCTGGAAGGACACTTCCTTCTGCCTCCTCGCTGTGGCCAATACAGCCTCCTTTGTGGTGAAGGAGTGAAATTTGACCAAGACGTCACGGGGCCTTCTACATTCTCTGGATTGCAGGTAGACCATGCGGTGGACACGGTCTAATTTAAGCTTCAATTGTTGTGGGGCCACGATCTCTGCAAAGAGGCCCGTCACAAACGCCTCCAGATCAGGCCCCTTCGCCCCCTCCTCCAAGTCCCGAATCCGTACATTCTACCGCCGGGTTCTGTTTTCCAGATATTCTGCTTTCAACGTGATCTGCTGAAGCTGGGCCTGCAAAGATTATTGAGAGTCCTGTAGTTTGGTGACGCGAGCCGTAAGGTCCTGGGCTTGTTCCTCCACCTCTAGCACCCTGGTACCAACAGAGTCCACATCATGGTGCAGCGTCGACATCTGGTCTGTGAGGTCGGCTTTCAGTTGGTCTATAGAGGACCGCAGGTTCCGTTTGATTTCTTGGCATAGTTCGGCCTTGAAATCTCGTAAGGTAGCCACCAGATCCTCCATTGTGAGGGCCATGGTCTGCAGGCGGTCAGTCTCTACTGGGGACTTTTCCGCTGTGGTGAAGTATCGGGAGACCTTTTTCACGTTTTTCTTAGGAGGCATAAGGGCAAGGCCCAACACGGCGAGTGATCCGACAATGCAGGTTCAGTATACAACCAAGTGCCAGACGTCAAGAAGCGGGTAGCAAGCACGTGTATTCCCCACAGGAGGATGGCAACTGCTGCTGACTTGCAGGATTAGGGCGCCATAGTAGGGTCAGGCAGAACGAGGGATGCCCTGGAGGAAAGACATCAACACTCTGGTGTTTCAGAAATCAAGAAAGGCATTCAGACCATGGGAGTCATCTAGTCTCTGGCAGGAGGGTGGCAAGCCGAATCCTGCATAAAACCAGGGGATCTTTACAGCGTTTCCCGCCACCGCGCCGCCATCTTAAAGTCAGGCGTTAAAATCCTAGGGCCACGTCCCTCAGGCCCCTTGCTCCCAAGTTGATGGAGTAGAAACTGCACAGAGGAAGCAAACTAAACGGCCCATCTGCCGACCGCCACTGACGCAGCAGGGAATCCGCCACTCCGCAAATTCTCCGGTGCACTATGCAGCCGTCGATCCGGTCCCTGCTACAGCCACAGAGCCTACAGAAACGCGATCCTCGGTAAGCGGGTCCGGGGAACCTACGCAGGGTCGCAGTGCCAGGAGTATCACAGCATAAACCACGGTGAGCTAGGATTCGCCTCCGCCGTTGGGTAGAGAAGCAGGCAGAGTATCCGGAGGGCGCCGCTACGCCGTCTTAAGTGCGGCCGAGGGGCTCCACCGCGGCGGCAGCGAGATCAGCCACTCGGCAAGGCACTGTCAATTCCGCACTTTCTAGGGTCCTGGCAAATCTCTAGACACTGCAGGTGAGAAGCGTGTAAGGTAGAGCTCCCTACATGCTGTAGAGGGTCTTGAGGCAATCGTCGGGGTCCGGAGCTGAAACGGCTCACGTACGTTCAGCCATCTTACTTGGCCACGCCCCGTTAACTGTATATTATGGAGCTATATATAGAAATCATTTGGTAACAAGAAAAATGATTAATAACACAAGTTCAATTTTTATTAGATTTACCACATACACCATACAGGTATCCAAGGGCCCGATGTAGG
The DNA here is from genome assembly GCF_964204655.1 of Triturus cristatus. Lineage (NCBI taxonomy): Eukaryota > Metazoa > Chordata > Amphibia > Caudata > Salamandridae > Triturus > Triturus cristatus. The sequence continues at coordinate 631,467,838 of NC_140590.1, read as the reverse complement.
TAAATATGAAATACCGATTACTAAATACCGAATTTTACCGATTCGGTATTTAGGAATCGGTATTTCATATGTAGCTAAAAATTTGGTAAAAAATACCGAATCGGTAATATTCGTTATTACCGAATCGGTAATACCAATTCGGTAATAAGGAATCACCATCCCATTCATTCCTATGGGCCCGGAGGCCCATAGGAATGAATGGGAAGCCATTCACTATTACCGATTCGGTAAATACCGAATCGGTAATAGGGGGAGCACATTCAAGGGTGGCAGGGTGTCACATTGACACCCTGTTGCACCCCTGAATCGTGCATGTGTGTACATGTGGCGCACATACATGCCCTGAGGGCATGTATGTCTGCCACATGGCACCTTGAAAAAAGCAAATTATTGCTTTTTTAAAGATATTCGGTATTTACCACCAACTTGTAGTTGGTGGTAAATAACTAATCCTGAATGCAAAAATGCACTCACTTGAGTGCCTCCTACATAGCTTTTAAGGATTCAGTATTTTACCGATTCCTTAAAAAAAGGAATCGGTAAATTACCGAATCCTGAAAACCTGCCTCCTACATTAGAAAGTGCTAAATACCGGTCGGTAACGGGAAAATTACCGATTTTCAGCCGTTACCGACCGGTATTTAGCTACCTACATATGGCCCTAAATCTCTTACAAATGTTTTATGCAAACCTATCAAAAGACAGTATGTCTGTATTGAAAAACTCTTCTTTAAAAAAAGGTGGAATGTTCATTAAGCAAAAACCAAATATGAAACACTCATTAGAAAAGGCAATCAGGCTTTGGCAAGCATGATTTTTTTTGTTTTCTGCAAACACATGCCCAAAACACAATTCAGCAAAAATATAAAAAGAAGTATGTTCATTACCCTGTAAGCATCTATTTGTAGCTTGTAGTATTGCAGATTCACATGTCATGCATACTCCTGTCATCTAGTGTTGAGCCCGGACTCCACAAGTTGTTTTTCCTCAAGGAAGTTTTATAATTGGTGTTGTGCGTCGTCTCTCCTCCCCCTCAAGGTATTGCGCATGTTTAATGGCTCCTTTGTTAGATATTATTTCCCCCTTCCATATAGGGGGTAAGGATATAGTCTGCTAAGTTTGTTTTGCTGTTGAACATGCTGCAGTTGCATGTATATTTGTCACCATCTAAAACCTGCTGGGGAGGCAGGAGGGTGCATGTGAATCTACAGCACTACACGCTATGAATAGATGCTTAAGGGGCCAGTAACATACTCCATTCATAGCATATGTTGGCTGCAGATACACATGCTATGCATAGACTGTAAACCATTACTCCTCTTGTGGTGGCTTTAGGCATGAGGGACATGTTACTTACCTTCGGTAACGCCTTACCTGGTATAGACATAATCTAGCTACATATTCCTTACCTTAGAATATCCCAGGCTTCAGGCTGGATCCAGAAACTTTTGCTTGAGCAATACCCTTGCATGCCAGTAAGTGGTGTTGGTCGAATCTGCTTGACATAGTCGGCTGACAGGAAGTGACATCCCGTCACCTATATAGGTGCCACCTTGGGCGCTGATGCACAAGTTACTTACCTTCGGTAACGATATATCTAACAAACATTAGTTAGTTAGATTCCTTACCTTAGAATATCCCCAAGCGTCAGGCTGGATCCGGAAAGATTTTTTGTCAGCAGTATCCCTGCGCGTCGCTACACGTCGTCTGCGGCTCCGCGCCTGTCGTCGTGATCGCCGGGATGACGTCATCAGAGTATTTAGACGCCGCCCTCGCGCGCTGACATCAGTTCTGTACATAGCTTTCCGCACCAGGAACGCAGACCCATGCAAGAAACCGACACTGGTGCCATGCAACTAGGGCCCTGAAAGGGATGACCTTAACCCTAGATATCGGTTCGCAGAACGGGGAGGATGGGTGGGGCGGTAAGGAATCTAACTAACTAATGTTTCTTACAGATATATCGTTACCAAAGGTAATTAACTTGTGCATCTGAAAGAAACACGTTAGTTAGATTCCTTACCTTTGAATAGATACACCAGCAATACCAACCCCGGTGGTGGGTCTGCGAACCAAGATCACACCAGGAAGTGCAGGAGAACTGAATGGCCAAAGAAGCCGTCTCTCCGGACTTGGCTGTCCAGGCAGTTATGCTTGGCAAATGTGTGCAGCGAGGCCCAGGTTGCTGCCTGACAAATGTCCTGCAGAGGAACTCCCTGTGGCCAGAGTGGAATGGACCCCAGTCCCACAGGAGGATCCTTCTTAGCCAAGGAATAACAGATCTTAATGCACAAAACGACCCACCGAGAGATGGTTCGCTTGTACACTGCCCGCCCCTTCTTAGCACCCACGTAGCCAACGAAGAGTTGGTCGTCCACCCGGAACTGTTTTGTGCGATCCAGTTAGAAGGAGAGCGCACGTTTTGGGTCCAGACGGTGGAGCCTCTCTTCGTCTTTCGAGGGATGCGGAGGTGGAAAGAAGGTGGGTAAGGTAATGGACTGCCCGATGTGAAAGGCAGTAACCACCTTAGGAAGAAAAGAAGGGCGAGTCCTCAGAACGACCTTGTCCGGATGGACAGAGAGGAAAGGAGGTTTAGAAGAAAGAGCCTGGAGCTCGCTCACTCTTCTGGCAGAGGTGATGGCAACCAGGAAAGCAGTCTTGAGAGTCAGAAGACGAAGAGGACAGTTATGAAGTGGCTCAAAGGGAGCGCACATCAGATAACTTAACACCAGATTCAAGTCCCACTGAGGCATTACAAAGGGAACAGGAGGGAACATGTGAGTAATGCCTTTCAACAGGGGACTTGAAAAGAGAAGGCTGATCAGGAAGCCTCAAGAAGGCTGAAACAGATCCCTTGATGGTGCCCAGAGCCCTGCTGGGCCAGGGTAAGAAGAAAGAGGAGAACCTCAGAAAGGGGGGCGAAAAGGGGATTCACAGCTTTTGCTGTGCACCATGCCACAAATTTGTTCCACCTGCAGGCGTATACCGTTTTAGTGGAGGGACGAATGAGGGACGAATTGCTGACAGAGTGACATCACAGACTTCAGGAGGCAAGTCAAATGGCATCAACTGCCGCTGCTCAATCTCCACACATGGAGGTGGAGGCTGGACAGGTTTGGGTGGAGGACTATCCCCTGCTGCTGCGACAGAAGGTCCTCCTGAAGAAGCAGTCGAATCGGGGGATCGATTGACAGACTGAGTAGCTAGAGATACCAGTATCTTCGTGCCCAATCCGGAGCCACAAGGATGACTTGGGCCCGGTCGCGCCTGATCTTCTTCAGCACTCTGGGCAGAAGTGGTATAGGTGGAAAGGCGTACAACAGACCGCAACTCCACTCGTGACGAAAAGCATCTCCGAGCGAGTGCTGCCTTGGAAATACCAACGCGCAGAACTGATGACATTGTGCGTTCTCTTCGGTGGCGAACAGATCTAACCAAGGCTCTCCCCACTGCTGAAAGAGACCTTGCGCCACGTCCAAGTTCAGACGCCACTCATGATCCATCATGCACCAGCGGCTGAGTTCGTCCTCCCTGGCGTTCAGAGAGCCCGCCAGGTGTTGAACCACCAGGGTGATGCCCTGATGTTCCAGCCATGTCCAGAGGCGCAGAGCCTCCTGACAAAGGGTCCACAACCCCACCCCGCCCTGTTTGTTGCAATACCACATGGCAGTGGTGTCCGTGAACACCTGCACTACACTTCCCCGGACAGAGGGAAAGAATGCCTTCAGTGCAAGCCGGATCGCCCGCAGCTCCAATAGGTTGATATGGAGCCGGGACTCCGCCAGAGACCAGAGGTCTCTGATCTCCGCCTCTCCCATGTGGCCCCCCCATCCCAGGAGGGACGCATCAGTCACCACTACGTGCTCCGGTTGGGGTAGGGAGAGGGATCTGTCACGGACCCAATTGCGGTCCGTGAGCCACCACTGCAACTGTCTTGCAGTGCCCTCCGAGATCAGGACGTGGTCGGACAGGTTGCCCTGATGTTGAGCCCACTGGAACTTCAGGTCCCACTGCAGAGCCCGCATCCGCCACCTGGCGTGATGTACCAGCAGGATGCAGGAGGCCATCAGACCCAGCCGCCATAGGGCCAATCGGACCGAAACTCAGGATAAAGGATGAGAGATCGGAATCAGAGCCTGAATATCCCGAACCCGCTGTTCGGGAGGATAGACCCAAAACTGCGCCGAGTCCAGAACCGCTCCGATGAAGAGAAGCTTCTGGCAGGGACTCAGGTGTGACTTCGGCACGTTGATGGAGAACCCCAGTGAATGCAGGAAGTCGGCCGTTGTCTGGAGGTGGGAGACAACTGTTCGGGGCGAGCCAAACACCCAAGGGGCACTGGTGAGGCCGAAGGGGAGCACGGCAAACTGAAAGTGCTCGCGGCCTACCGTGAACCGCAGGTAACGCCGGTGAGTCGGCAGGACGGGGATGTGGAAATAAGCGTCCTGCAAGTCCAACGCTACCATCCAGTCTCTAGGGCAGCCAGAACCTGAGCTAATGTCAGCATCTTGAACTTCTCCTTCCGGAGGAAGGGGTTGACGCTCCTGAGGTCCAAGATAGGGCGTAGGCCCCCTTTGCCTTTCTTGGGAACCAGAAAGTAGTGGGAGTAACAACCACGTCCTACTTCTGGGCCAGGAACGCGCTCGATGGCCCCCTTGGCCAAGAGGGCCGTAACTTCCTCCTGCAGAAGTTACAAGTGATCCCCCGACATGCGGTGGTACTGCGGTGGCATGGCTGGAGGGGTCGCCTCGAAGGGGAGGGAGTAGCCCCTTTGCACGATTTGCAGCACCCACCTGTCCAAAGTGATGGTACACCAGTGGAGCAGGTGATGGCGAACTCTGCCTCCCACTGGCGTGGAATGGGCCTGAAAGCTCGGACTAGGAAGGCTTTGAGGCAGATGCAGCGGGAGCAGATGTGGACTGACCGGCTCTCTGCCCCCCTGCTCCGCCACGGCGGAATCTGCGACCGCGTTGAGGCTGGTTCTGCAGCCTGCTTTGTCGCCAAAAAGGCGACGGCCATTAAAGGGCATGTCCATGAGAGTGCTCTGGACATCCCCTGAAAAGTTTGTGGACCTCAGCCAGGCGTGACGATGAATCGCCACTGTTGTTGCAATCGCTCTACCCAGCGAGTCCGTGGTGTCAAGTCCACATCTAATGGAGTACCGTGCTGCATCACGCCCCTCAGCAAGAGCCTGGGCGAGCTGTGTCGTGGCCTCCTCTGGACACTGGGGCATCACATCCGCCACCGTATCCCACAGAGTGGGTGTAACGGTCCAAAAGGCACGCGGTATTAATGGACAGCAACCCCAGAATGAGGGAGGAAAACAGTTTCTTGCCAAACTGTTCCATCCTTTTGGATTCCCGGTCCGGAGGTGTGGACAGGAAAGCGGTTTGGGATGTGGAGGCCTGGATAACCAGACTCTCAGGGGTGGGGTGTACGGACAGAAAGCTGGGGTCGCCCGGAGGTGGGCGGTGGCGCCAGGCCACGTTCCGATCCACAGGAGAGACTGTGGAGGGCTTGGACCAAGTGCCCATCAGAACGTCGGTAAGGGCCTCATTAAACTGCAGCAGAGGCTCCGAAGAGCTTACTGGCGGTTGAAGCACCTCAGTGAGGAGGTTAGTCCTCACGGCCGCTGCAGGGATCTCCAGGCGCAAGGCCTGGGCCGCCCTGTGCAGCACCACAGCATATGTAGCACCCTCCTCCGTAGCCACGGAAGGAGGAGGGATGAAACCAGTGTCCTGGTAAACAGGCAGAAATGACGGAGCCGGATCGTAGATGAAAGGCTCACCCATCGGCGCCAGAGACGGCGCCGAGTCGCGCCTCTCCGACATCGGACCCGGACCGGGGCTGAAACTAGGGACGGCGTCGTCCGAGGATGGCGCCGGGTTGACACCATGGGGGTCGGCGCCAGCGGAGGAGTCGTGAGGTCAACTGGCGTCGACCGGGATCCAGGCCTGGATCCCACGGGGGCCTGCGGGGTCGGGACCGAAGTAGACGACGGCGCCGGGGCTGAAGCCGCCGACTCGCTAGGACCCCCAGTTGGACCTGCCGGGCCCGAAGGCGCGCCGGCAGGCCTCGACGGCGGGAAGAGAGTCCTCATGGCCACGAGGAAGTCTTGAATCTCGCCCGGAGTCGCATGAAGCCCAGGGACCGGAGGGTGTGGGGTCGGATGCGGCTCCGGCGGAGCCGCGCGCGTGGTACCACCCTAACCCTCGGCCGAGTCGCGCGAGGGGAGAGTCAGAAGAGTGATGTCGCCTTTTCGACTTCTTTTTGCCATGCCTCGACTTACCTGAGTGCAAGGACTTGGATCCCGACGAGCGGTGATGACTTCGGCTCCGCAACCGGTCCCTTGACTTCCTCCTCGACCGGGACCTCGAGCGGCACGAAGCCGACTGCTGGATCTCGAGGAGCTTGCGGCACTGCTCCCGCCTAGCCTTCAACGTCAAGGCCCGGCAGTTGGGGCACGACTTGTCATTGTGGTCGGCCCCAAGACTGTAGAGACACCGATGGTGGAGGTCGGTATCAGACATCAGTCGGTGACAGACGTCACACAGCTTGAACCCGGGCATCCCCCGAGGCACCAGGAGTCGAAGTAGACTGGAAAAAGATAGACAAAAATGTCCAAAAAGTTAGTCTAAAAATGACTAAGGGTACGCTCTTCCCGAATCAGCGCTTACTGGCGCGGAAAAAAGAATAACTGACGTCAGCGCGGGAGGGCGGCGTCTAAGTACTCCGACAACGTCATCCCGGCGCTCACGACGCCGGACGCGAATCCGCAGACCACGCCTAGCGACGCGCAGGGGTACTGCTGACGAAAAATCTTTCTGTATCCAGCCTGACGCCTGGGGATATTCTAAGGTAAGGAATCTAACTAATGTGTTTCTTTCAGATGTCAGTTACTTTTCATGACTTCTCACGCCAGGAGCACAGAGCAATGAAGTGCACCGACAGTGGTATGTATAGAACAACTAGGGCCCTGAAAGGGATCAGCCCTGACCCAAAAAACGAGTCTGAGTGGGTCAGTAAGGAATCTGCAGCAAGTTTATGTCTCTACCAGTTAAGGCGTTACCGAAGGTAAGTAACTTGTCCATCTGATTGAGACATCTGTCCGCAGATTCCTTACCTTAGAATAGATCCCCCATAAATACCATCCCCGGAGGTGGGACTGCAGACAAGTTTAGACCAGGAGTCCTGCTGGACAGAGCAACCAAAAAGGCTGTCCCAGCGGACTCGACTGCCCAGGCAGCAGGGCTCGGTAAATGCGCGCAACAATGCCACGTTGTTGCCTGACAAATGTCAAGGACTGGAACACCACGTTGCAACAGTGTGGTTGCAGCCTTAGCCCTGGTGGAATGAGCTCATAAGCCTTCAGGAGGCTGTTTCTAGGCTATGGGGTAGCAAATTTTGATATACTCCTCTTCTGCACAGCACGACCTTTCTTTGATCCAACGTACCCCTCGAAGAGTTGGTCGCCCACCCAGAACTCTTGAGTGTGGTCAAGGTAGAACAAGAACACTATTTGGGTCCAGACTATGGAGTTGCGCCTCCTCTTTGGAGGGGTGCGGAGGAGCATAGAAAGTAGGCAAAGGTGACTGATTGCCTCAAGTGGAATGGTGTTAAAACTTTTGGTAAGGAAGAGGCCCTAGCGAGAAGTACTAACTTCTCAGGGAAGATGTTCTGGTAAGAAAGCTTGGCTAACAGAGCCTGCAACTCACTCACCCTCCTGGAGGAAGTTATTGCCACTAAAAAGCCGGTTTTAATGGAAAGCAGATGGAGGGGGCAGTTGTGCAGCGGTTTGAACGATATGCACATCAGGAAGGTGAGAATCAAATTAAGGGCCAACTGGGGCATGATTAATGGGGCAGGTGGGAACATATGCAGAAGCCCCTTAAGAAATCTGTTCACAATAGGGGAATTAAATACACAGTCTTGGTAGAGGGACGCCTGGCAGCCAAAATCACATCACAGACTTCGGGAGGAAGATCGAATGCCGTCAAGAAGGCGTAGAGTTGACAGGTTAGGGTGGAGGACCCTCCCCTGCTGCTGCGACAGAACATTCTCCCAAAGGGGTAGCCTGATCGGAGGAGCGATGCTCAGTTGGAGAAGCTTGGGATACCAGACTCTCCGTGTTCAGTCTGGAGCCACGAGAATGACTCTGGCCCAGTCGCTCTTGATCTTTTTGAGCACTCTGGACAGGAGTGGTAGTGGCGGAAAGGCATACAGGAGGCTTGAGCTTCACTCAAGAAAAAAAAGTGTTGCAGAGTGAGTACCACCTTGGAAACTCCAACACACATAACTGCTGACATTGCGCATTCTCGGTGGAGGCGAACAGATCTAACCAAGGCTCTTCCCACTTCTGAAAGAGACCTTGCGCCGTCTCCTGATGGATCTCTGTGATCTGCTAGGCATCAATATCCTGGCGTTAAGGTAACCTGCCAGGTGTTGAACCACCAGGGATATACCCTGCTGTTCCAGCCAAGTCCAGAGATGCAGGGTCTCTAGGCAAAGGGTCCAGGACCCCATCCTCCCCTGTTTGTGCCAGTACCACAAGGCGGTGGTGTTGTCCGTGAACACCTGAAGCAGCTTTCCCTTGATGGAAGGAATAAAAGCTTTCAATGCCAAGTGAACCACTCGGAGCTCCAGCAAGTTGATGTGGAGTCCGAATTCCGCTGGAGACCAGAGTCCTCTGGTCTCCACTTCTCCCAGATGTCCGCCCCAACCCAAAAGTGATGCATCAGTTACTACTGTGTGATCTGGTTGGGGAAGGGAGAGGGGCCTGCCTCTGACCCAATCGCAGTTGGTCATCCACCACTGTAGATCCTGTGCAGTTCACTTCGCGATCTGGACCATGTCGGAGAAAATCTCCTGTTGATGCGTCCACTGGAACATCAGGTCCTAATGCAGTCTGCATATGCCATCTGCCTTGTGTAAGTAGCAGGATGCAGGAGGCCATGAGACCCAGCAGCCTCAGAGTCCTTCTCACTGAAATCCAGGATAGAGGCGGAAACACTGATATCAGGGCTGAAAGGGACAGAAAGCAGATAAGGGACGGGTGGTCATGGAGAGGCCCAAGGACTTGGTCGTAGCCCGTGAGTCGTTAAAGCGCTCCAGGCCATGTCTGCCAGGTCTCCGAAGAGACAGGTGCCATCAAAGGGCATGTCCATGAGGGACGCCTGGACAGCTCCAGAAGAGCGAGAAGTCCTAGCCAGGCATGGCATCAAACAGCAATAAATGAGATGGCTCTGCCTAGTGAGTCAGTCGTGTTGAGACCACAAGGAATGGCAAACTTTGCTGCATCCTTCCTGTCAGATACTGCCTGGAAGAGAATGGCCCGGTCCTCCTCTGGGGCATGTGGAAGCACTTGTGCAACTTTTTCGACAGGGAGTGGGAGTAACTGCCAAAAAGGCATGCAGTGTTCACTGACTGTAATGCAAGGCTAGCAGAACAAAATATTTTCTTACTCCACCTGTCCAGCCTCTTGGATTCCCTGTACGGGGTGCATAAGGGAATGGGTCCTGAGAAGTAGATAGCTGAACCCCCAAGCTCTCGGGGGAAGGGTGGTTGGTGAGGAAATTTGGGTCTCCTGGAGCAGAATGATGGTGACGGGCAATTGTCCTATTCACAGAAGCCCCTGTGCTGGCCTTGGATCAGGTTGCCAGAAAGACATCTGTCAAGGCCTCATTGAAGGGCAGAAAAGGTTCAGAGGAGGAAACTTCTACGCCGGTGCCAGAGTCACCGGCGCTGAACTCTTTGAGCCAACGGGGCTCGGCGTCTTTGGCAGTTAAGGGCAGTAGTGGGCAAGGTTCAGTTCAGCACCAACAGGGCACTACCAGTGGCACAGGAGTGGCTTGGTGCAGGATGCGAGTTCGAGGTCGGTCGCCTAATACAAATCAACGGAGATTGGGGGCAATCGGACAGAGGATGCTTACAGGTAAGTAGCAGCGGCTTGAGGGTTGGGGGGCAGTCTACAAGGGTTTAAGCAAGCAGGGTACAGGGACCAAGGCAGCACCAACACTACACCACCTGCGGCACAGGGGCCAACACAGTGTCGGGTGCCCAATGCAAGGCAATGGAGAATGGCCAAATCGAAAAAGGGCTTCAGGCTCAGGCCAGTTGAAGGGAACCAACAGCTGCAGAGGTAAGCTGCGAAGCTCGGGGACAAACACCTTAGGTCATCACCAAGGTCCAGGGCGGACAGGTGTAGGGGTGTCTTTTGGTGTCGTAAATAGTCTACTAGAGCAGGTTGCGGTGGGGTGGGGTGGAGTTCCGTGCTGAGGCTGCAGGCGATGTCTTAGAGTTCAGGAGAGGTCCACTCCCTGTGGACTGGGGCTACTTCAAGCTACCTTTTACAAGGGACTTGTGAGTGAGCTAGAGGGGTGCCAAATGTGGTTTAGTTTAAGGGAAAGAACACTAGTACTGGGAACCTGGACAACAGGGACCCAGTACACCTAGGTCAAAGTTGCATCAAAAGCCAGGCACAAAGTGTGTGTGGGAGGGGTGGGGTACTGCAACAGAAACCCAGTTTCCTACAAAGTTTCAACAGTATTCAAAATCCCTAGAGGGAAGTGTTGAACTTCTTATTTTTAAGGTTTGAGGCTATTTCGGCTTCAAGCCGTCTTTTCTTGTGCTCAATTTCGAGAGCACGTTCTTTGGCGTCTAGGGTAGGCACTTCTCTTTTTCAGGGTCGATGTTTTGGCTGCTGTTGACTGATCTGCCGTCCTCTTGTCTTTCTCTTGACCCTGATCCTCTTTAAATGTCTGTGCCTGCGGCATTCTTTGTATGGGTCCCGATGGGTGCTTTCTGCCTTAACTTGCCTTCGATCAGCGAGATTTTTGGCGCAGAGGCAGTCTTATGTGGTCTAGAGTCTGAAGCTTTTGACTCAACCGCTCGCATCTTTTCAGCATTACCTGTGTGTGTTCCTCCATCGGTCTCTTGTGCTCTGTTTCGACGTCAATCACTTTTTTTGCCGTCAGAGCCTTCTTTTTCTGCTCCGGCGGCGTTATCCTCTTCTTCACTATAGTTCAAGATCTCCAAATGAAATTGTTTCCTTCTGCCCCTGCATGGCATAGTGTGCCTGTCTTTGTTGCTCTTGGGTCTTCCGCATTTTGGTTTGAACTCTGCACACGCCTCGCACGAGTATGTCTTGTTGTCTATTAGCAGCCAGAGATGGCACACCTGGTGGTTGGGCGAACTTATGGTGGCACTCTGGGCAGAAATGGAATGGTGTGTTCTACATTTCACAAAGAGCAGGGAGCCCACTGTCTGTTCATTCTCAGTCTCTCTCTCAATGAAAGTTCAAAGTACTTTGATGTTTTTTCTAGTGTAATTCAGTGGAATCTCTGGGTAAATCTCATTTGCTTTGTTTTGGCGTTGATGTTTTATACGACAAAATCCTGTTTTCCTTCCTCTTCTTTCCCTCGGTTATTTGGAGACCTTCACAATGCTTCCAGACCCAACGGCTGGAAAAAAAATAGAATCTGAAGATGGTGACCACATGTAGGAACTTTCAGAGGACGTCTGACGTCAGAAGAGGCGGGATCAAGTATTAAGTGGTGGGGACCGTCAACGCCTAACAAGAAAAAAAAACAAGAGAAAAAGGAAGAAAGGACTACAATTCAAAAGGAGAGTTCAGGACTCAACAAATAGATGGCGGAATAAGCACAGCATGAGAATCCAAGCGGAAGAACTAATAGAATCAAGGAAACATTCAACAGATGTTGAACAAAAAGGAAGTTGTGATTCACTCCACCAGTGTCTGCACCACTGTCTCAAGCAGCAATATCTTATGCCACAATACTACCAGGGATGTCTCTTACCTACAACGGCTTCAAAATCAGTTTTAAAAGTAAATGTCTCAAGGAAGCCTTAAATTGGTTTAGGACACTAGGTATATTAAAACCAATCTAAGCAGCTGTGTTCAACAAGTTGGTATCTTCAGTGTTGCTAACAAAAGTATTTATATATAGTACCTACCAGTCTCTGGTTGTGCCCCTGCTCTTTTCGGATAATTTCAACAAGCAAGTCATGTTTCTTCTGTGCTACTTCAACCTACAGCACAAGGGAAACAAATAGCATGCTGAGCCAACTAATGTAAATGCGGCATATTTATCTTTTTCAAATCAATACATACAATTTAGGATGCAAAACTAACAAGTGGACCTCTTACAAGTAGCCAAATGCCTGTTTAAAGTTATGTAATTATTGTCATTTAACTGCAAAGCATTTTCCATTTTAGCTCCCATAGAAAATGTTCCTCTCCACTACTGCTAAAAACGATGGAGATTATGTGTGCAAACAATAAAAACCACAGGGATATATGAAAGGTGTTTATTAGAGTCAGTCTCAGAATCAAAAATGGGTTAAAAAGAAGAAACAAAGCCATCAAGCATTAAAAATGGGTTTAAAAGAAGAAACAAATCCATCAGGTATGAATGGCACCTGCATCGGTGATTGATGCAAGTGGAATCGGCACAGGGATGGTGCCAGTCAGAAGCAGGCACCGGAGCTGGTCCTGACCCAATATGGGTCCAAGTGGCATAGATGCCCAGAGGGTAGACCCCCGCCTGTGGAAGCCCAACAGGGGGCCCATGCAGATCCTTGGGGCCTGAAGGCACAACATAGGATGTTGGTAAAATGGCAAATATATGCAGCATAGCCTCCCTGAATGCTTCAACTTGCCTCAACGTCTGTGACAAGCCTGAAAACTCAGGGTGCATCTGGGCCAAACTCTCAAATGGGTCCAATGGAGAACGGGAGCGAGACAAGGAGACACATTGAAGCCCTCGCATCCTCTATGGAGTTACAGAGTGGCAGGAAGGGTCAATTTCCAACTTGGATTTCTTGTCTTTGATCTTCAACTTTCTTAAAGTCTTTGACCGCAGCAACGATCTGTTTGTGAAAGTGCCTTCACAGTTTAAATCCTGCGGATTAAGGGAAGACATTTCCCTTGCAAACTGGACAAATGATGTTAAAAAAAGTCTGGTCAAGGATTAGTGAGAAGCTCTGGATCTACATCTAAAGTAGCAGAAAGAAAGGAACTTTCTGTGTGCATGGGTGGGGATCATGTGCAGCTCCGCCTGTCATTTCTCGAGCAGAAAAACATTGGCCCAAACCCACAAGAGACTGCTAATTGACATGAAGAAGAACTGCTCTAAAAGGTTCCGTAGCCAGCATAATGCCTGGGGCAATATACAAAGGTGGAGGAATCTGCAGTTAGAAATTTCCATCAGTGGTTGTTCTATGTCATTACTTTTGTTCCATGTAAAGAGCACCAATACCACTCTATGAAATCAGCACTCCATAAACTATTACATAAAAATAATTATGGGGTACAGAATAAGATGATTACTTTTGGTGGCTAAATCTATGTGTTTTATCATGACCAGGTCTCATCTATTCTACTAGCGTGTGAAAAGTGTGTGTGTGAGGTTGTGGTTAGTTGCAGTTGTGGTAAATTACCAAAGCGAGGAGATCCCATGAACAGGATGACAGACACAAGAGATTGTGGTTCAAGTAATACAGCATTGAAAGCGTGGATGGAACTTCCTCAGAAGAATAATCTCAACTGAACTTAAGTTATTCAGCCCTCCCCCCAGTTGTACTAGAGCAGACTTGACTTTACACAAAGCATCCACTTTCAACCAGCCGCAGTCTCTAAAAGACAGACATGCGGTACTGTATTAGTACTTCAGCAGAGGTAGCTTTATAGCAATATAAAAAGTATCCACTTTAAATTACCCAGGAGGTTTCTGCTCAGGCTTCGGTATGGAATCTGTACTTGTGGCAATCCATAATCAACTAGAGGCTTGGCAGAAAGATGGTGAGAGTAGTGAACAATCCTTTAACATGGCCAACCATAATATCTTGCAGCATAGGTTTCATTAGGTCCTTTGGATTTTTAATGCACTTTTCTGCAGATAATAATCAGCAGCAGCACACATTTGATGAGCCCTCATTAAATTCTATTAGGCTGAAAGGCTGTATGCTTGGAATTCATAGAAGGATGTCTAATAATTTTCATGAACTAAATGAAGATAGACTGTGTTGCTTTTAATGAGTGGGTACTCTGCGTACTGGTGTGCCCTTCCATGGCTTACACAACTTGGCTTCAAATCCATTCTGGCAAGTGACGTTAAGAACATGGGAGTCCTTTTTGATCAGGAACTTTCTCGCTTAAATCCCAAAAGTTTGTATAACAGGATATACACAAATTAAGAGCTTCATGAACGTTCAACCTATTATTTCTGGGGAGAACTTCAAACAGGTGGTGCTGTTGTGTGGTCTTTCTCACTTAGATCATTGTAACTGTTTATCTGGGCCATCTGGATGAAGCTATTCCCAAGCTCCAATTGCTCCAGAATATGGCCCTCAGGCTAGCAAAGTGCTTAAGCAATTTGATCAAATTTCCCAAGAATGGCGTAATCTTCGCTATCCACCTGTAGTAAGGTAGGGTCCTTCTATCAGGATTACCCCCACTTTTTGCTGCTGTCAGTATGTTTATTTGACTAGTCTGACTGGGATCCTGCTAATCAGGACCCCAGTCACTGTACTTCCTCCCTAAATTGACCATGGTAAGTACTGTTGTACCTCCACAATTGGCTACTGGTGTACCCTTGTAAGTTCCTAGTATATGGTACTAAGGTACCCAGGGCATAGGTACACCAGAGGTCTCCCACGGAGTGCAGCATGTATTGTACCACCCATGGGAGCCCACTCAAACTGTGACTACAGGCCTGCAATTGCAGCCTGTGTGAGACAGGTGCTTGCACCGGTCTCGAAAGATCTAAGTTTTCTTATACCTGAGGTCACTACACTTAAAACTTATAAGTCACTCCTATGGCACGCCTTTCAGACCTGAAGGCAGGGTGCTTGGTTATAAGTGCAAGAGTGCCCCTGTGCGAGCAGGACACCCCTCCAAACCCCGGAGACGATTCTCCATGCTTTGTAAGTGCGGCTAGACATTTTGATACATATAGTAGCCATCCGCCATTACACGAGGGCTAACTATGTAGTGGTTGTCCCGAACCTGGGCATCTTTGGTATCAAACATCTTAGAATCATACCCCAACATCGTTACTGCTGTTGGAGGTATGATTCAATGCACTGGGGGGCTCCTCCAGGAAGCCCTTCAGTACTCCCGGTAACAGCCTTTCTGGGTCTGCCAGCAAGATAGTGCTGCTGCCAACCCCAAACACTATACTGCCCTCCTGCGGCTGAGCTGAATTTGAGCAGGGGAAGGTAGAAGGAATAGTTTTAGTTGTAACTCCAGTTCCTTGCAGGGGTATTTCCATGATGAGTCATAAGCACTTGAATAGTCCCGCCCATGTGCCAGGACCCAGGAGCACTTCTTTAGATATATCTTCTTAAGTGGATATTTTTCCCCTTTCTTCGGGATGGCCTGTAAAGACACTTAAGAGAAAATAGCTAAATAGGCTACAAAGGTCACAACTTTATCTTGAAGTGAAAAAGATGCCATAATACTATGATTTGTGTAATTTTTAATGGTGTTTAATACCCAGAAAACCCCCACTTCACAAAACTCTTTTTTCATGATAGAGATGAAAGGGTGGGACAGAGCAGCCCCCCCATAAGCTGCCATTATATGTCCAAAACTAGGCGCTGTGCCTTTGAGAAAACTCAGAGACCGCAGTATCCCATGATGCACAGTCAGTGGCAGTTACTTAAGTTCTTTTTGAAGGCGATGAGAAGTGAATGCCTATTTAGAACAAAAGATAAGTCTGTCCATTCCACCGCAGGGGGGGGGGGGAAGGGGGGGAGGGAGAGTTGCTTATGACTTATCATGGAAATACCCCTGCAAGAGAACTGGAGTTACAGGTGAGAAACTATGCCTTCTCTTGCAGGGGATTTCCATGTATAGTCATAAGCACTTGAATAGATTAGCAAGCCCATCCCTACAAGCATACGTGGTCGAAGAGACAGAGATTTAAACTGTAGTTTTAAACAAAGGGATTCCTAATGGAAGCCTGTCCTACTTAAGCATCTGCGTTGGCATCAAAATCTAGGCAGTAATGTCTTGTGAATGTGTGGACTGACTTCCAAGTAGAAGCCTGACAAATCTCCGAAATGGGTACATTACGAAGCAAAGCCGCAGTAGCTGCCTTCCCTCTGGTAAAATGAGCCCTAGGCTTACTAAAAAGGGGTTTGTTAGCTTTTTGATAACAGAGTAAAATACAAGAAACAATACACCTGGGGCCATATGTATCATGCAAAATTGCGATCGCAAATGCCGAAATTCACAGAATTTCGGCGTTTGCGATCCCAATTAGGCTAAATGGTATGTATAAAAGAAAAACTGACTCGCAAAATAAGGAATCGCAAAATTTGCGATTCCTTATTTTGCGAATGCATTTAAGGAATCACAAATTGCGATTCCTTAAATGGAATGTATGAGGTATCCAAGTTGTGCATATATGGCATAAGGAATCGCAAATTACCACCAACTACAGGTTGGTGGTAATTTGCGATTTCTTTCAAAAATGCACATTTTTGCATTTTTCAAAGTGGCATGTGGCGCACCTACATGCCCTTAGGGCATGTAGGTGCACACATGTGCACCCATGCTCATTTCAGGGGTGCAACAGGGTGTCCTTTTGACAACCTGGCACACTTGAAATTGCATTCTCAATTTGCAATTCTCGAATTGAGAATCGCAAATTGAGAATGTCTTCCCATTCATTCCTATGGGCCTCTAGGCCCATAGGAATGAATGGGGAGGTATTCCTTACTTGTGAAATGCAATTTGCGATTCGCAATTAAGGAAAATGTAGGATTCGCAAAATGTATTGCAAATCCTACATACATAGCGTTTTGCTATTCTCAAATAGCGATTCTCAAACATTTGCTGTTTAAGAATCGCAAAACCTAACATTGATACATATGGCCCCTGGAGATAGATTCTTTAGAAGTGGCTAGCCCTGTACGGAGAGAACCATAGTTTACAAATAACTGATCTGCTCTCCTTATATCTTTAGTTTTGTCCAGATAAAATTTCAAAACCCTATGTACATCCAGGGAATGAAGCGATCTCTCTGCCAGAGAGAATGGATGCTGGAAGAAAGTAGGTAAAGTAATAGTTTGGTTTACGTGAAAATCCTAAATTACCTTAGGGAGGAATTTCGGATGGGTCCTCATAACTACTCTAGATGTATGAAAGACTGTATGCGATTCTTGACAGCAAAGTGCCTGGATTTCACTAACCCTGCGGGTGGAGGTGATAGCCACAAGGAAAGCTGTCTTCCAGGACAGGTGCTGAAATGTAGCCTTATGAATAGGTACAAAGGGCTCTTGCAATAAACGAGAAAGCACCACATTAAGCTCCCAAGGAGGAGAAGGACTTCTAATGGGAGGAAAAACTTTTTTCAAACCTTCCAAGAAATCTTTAATAACAGGAATTCTGAAATAGGAAGTTTGTGAAGGGCATTTCCTGTAAGCAGTCAAGGCTGCCAAGTGAACCGTAATGGAAGACAATTGGAGGCCAGATTGTGCTAGGTGGAGCAAGTATGGAAGTATGACATCTTCCTGGCAAGAGGTAGGATCTTCATTCCTCGATGAGCACTAAATACAGAATTTCTTCCATTTGTGAGCATAAGCAGAGTATGTGGATGGCTGCTTAGCTTCCTTAAGAATGTCCATACAGCCCTGAGGAAAGTTCAAGTGTCCATACTACCCTAGCTCAGGAGCCATGCTGCCAAATTCAAGGAGGAGAGGTTAGGGTGTACCATCTGACCTCCGTATTTTGTTAGTAGGTGTGTTTTGCATGGCAGTCTGAAATGAGGACGGATGGACCGGTGAAGGATGTCTGTGAACCACTATTGACGTGGCCATGACGGGGCTATGAGAATCATCTTGGCGCGTGATTGAGAGAGCTTGATGAGAACTGTCGGGATCAGGGGAATCGGAGGAAAGGCGTAGAGAAATTTGCCTGACAAGTTGATCCATAAGTCATTTCCCAGGGTTCTCGGTTGGTAGAACCAGGAGGCGAAGTTTTGGCGATTGCTGTTTTCTGCGGTGGCGAATAAATCGACCTCCGGATTACCACAGTTTTCGAATATGTCTCACACCACGTCAACGTTTAGGACCCTCTCGTGATTTTCCTGAAGGAGTCTGCTTAGTGAGTCGGCCTGAGAATTTTGAACATCTGGGAGAAGGGTTGCTGTATGGTCAGATTTCTTGCTAAAAGCCACTTCCATATTGTCTGGGCTTCCCGAGACAATGGTCTAGATCTCGAGCATCCCTGCTTGTTGAGGTAGAACACTGTTGTTGTGTTGTCCGTCTGTACAAAAAGGAAGTTGGCATGGAATGATGGTTGAAAAGCTTTCAGAGCCAAGTGAACTGCTCTCAGCTTTAGCGGATTGATGTGGTAAGTGGATTCCTTGTGTGACCATCTGCCTTGAAGCTGAAGGTGATTTGTATGGGCTCCCAATCCCAGAAGAGAGGCATCCATGACTATAGTTTGAGTCGGTATATCTTTGTGAAAGGGAGTCCCCCGTAGGAGACTGGTGGGCGTGCATCACTATTTGATGGACTGGAGGGCATGTTGTGACAGTTGAATCCGGTCCTCCCAATTCCTCGTTCGCTGGTCCCACTGGTCCTCCAGACATTCCTGCAGGGGTCTCATGTGGAGACGTGCGATCTGTGAGAAATATGCAGGACGCCATGGAGCCCAGAAGAGAGGAGATCTTTCTTACAGTCGGGTGTGACATTGACATGAGAGCCTGAGCCTTCCGAAGGATCGATAAACGTCTCTCCCCCCCGAAGGATACACGTTTGCCGTCCGAGTATCGATCGATGCTCCCAGATATTGTAGGCACTGTAGACTTCATTTGATTCACGTGAAGTCCCAAACGACGGAGAAGGTCGGAGGTCCAGTTGAAATGTGTTTGAGCCTCCTGACACGTGGATGCCTTGATCAGCCAATCGTCTACATAGGGGTAGATGAACACTTAGTGTTTTCTTAAGTGTGCAGCCACCACCATCATGTACTTGGAGAAGGTCCTGGGTGCTGATTTTAGGCCTAACGAAAGCACACAGTATTGGTAGTGGTTGTTTTTCCTCTGCAAATCTCGAGAACTTGCAATGGTTCTTTATAATGGGAATGTGGTAGTATGCGTCCTGTAGGTCTACTGCACATAACCAATCCCCCCGCTGTAGTCGAGGATAGATCTGGTGTAGTACTAACATCCGGAATCTTTCCTTCTGAATCCATTTGTTTGACTCCCTTAGATCGAAAATGGGTCTGAACTCATTCTTGACTTTCTTTTTGACGAGAAAGAATCTTGAATACAGCTCTTTGCCTCATTGCAGCGAAGGAACAGGTTCTACTGCCCGTTTTTGTAAGAGAATATTCACTTCCGCTTGTAATTGCGATAGGTGGAACCTTGATTGCTTTGGAGGCACTGGTGGTGGAGGGCTGATGAATCGTAGAGAATATCCAATGCTCACAATATTCAGAACCCAATTGTCTTGCGTGATACTTTGCTACTCTGCCAGGAAATGTTGAATGCTTCCCCCTACCGGAGTGGGTAAAGGAAGAGGGAGAAGATCGCATTCAGGGCTTGAAACCAGTAGGGAACTTGCCTCCTTGTGAAGCTTGTTGTCCGAACCTTCCTCTAGGTTGCCTTTCTTGATACGGTTGGTAGGTTTGCTGTTTACCAGACTGACGACCCTGATACCACTGAGGGGTTTGAACCCTCTGTGTTGTATATTGTCTTGAAAAAAGATGGAAGAAACTTCGCTGTTCTTTGGGTTTCTCGAGACCCACCGCTTTTAATGTCTCCATTTCCGCTTTCATGCAGGCCATCTCCTCATCTGCATGAGAACCGTTAGTGTAGTGCCGGAGAAAGGAAGATTTTGAATATGCTACTGCGCTTCAGGCTTCAATGAAGTCAAGCGAAGCCATGAATGCCGCCTGAGTGCCACTCTATGACAATATACATGCGTAGCTAGAAGTGATGTGTCTGCAGCAGTGCTAATAACCTGGTTAGAGACCATAAGTCCTTCCGTTACTATTTCATTAAAATTCTCCCTCTTATCTCTAGGTAGATGTGAAGCGCCATTGCACTA
This sequence comes from Triturus cristatus, assembly GCF_964204655.1. NCBI lineage: Eukaryota > Metazoa > Chordata > Amphibia > Caudata > Salamandridae > Triturus > Triturus cristatus. The sequence goes on along the minus strand of NC_140590.1, from coordinate 631,447,756 downwards.
GCAGCTTTCATGGAGGTCGCTGCTGTGTTGCACACTTTTCTTCCCACTGAGTCTATTTTACGACTCTCATTATCAGGTGGAACTGTGGAAGTTGGGGCCGTGGTGCACAAGTTAGTTACTTGTGTAACGATACTTACCTGACCCCGATGCTACGAATGATGGTGTAGGCACAGCGACCGGCCCCTGGACCGCCCACGGGCATGGGACCTTGAGTGGCGCGGAGCAATTGCTGGGCCACAAAGAACTTCCGGGAACGCTCCCGCAAGTCTTTGGCGCCATGGCCCGACAACTGGGGCACGTCTCGGGGTGAAGGATGTGCCTGAAGCAGAATAGACACACGACATGCGGGTCCTCCGCCGACATGTTTAGACGGCAGTCCCTACAGGACCAGAAGTCGAGTACTCGACAAACAAGAGAAACAAGTCTCAAAATATGACTGGGAGTACCGCTCTCTCTCGGATCTGCACTTGCTGGCACAGAAAAAGAAAGAACTGACGTCAGCTTGCGAGGGCACGTCCAAGTAGCTCCGACGATGTCATCTCTGTGGCTACAACGCCAGCGACGTACGTGGAGCCGCATGATGACACCTACCGACGCGCAGGGGTACTGCTGATGAAAAACTTTCCAGATCCAGTCTGAAGCCTGGGGATAATCTAAGGTAAGGAATCTAATCACTAACGGGTCTCTTTCAGATATGTTGTTTCTTAGCAGCCACCACAATGACTGAGACTGGAGGCGGGTCCACCCTTAGGAATGTGGGGTCCTGTTCCGGAGGGTTATACTTCTTTTGCAGCCAGGATGGAGCCGGCTTAATAGAAGATGGTGCAAGGAAAAGTTCCATCGCCGGTTCCAAGAGGCCTGGTACCAATGGGAGCAAAGGACGAGATGCTTGTCTTTGCTGTAAAGTCTCAAATATGACTGAAGTTGATGGAGCAGGAAGGGACATAGGAATGTTCAAATTTGAAGCTCCTCGAACTAAGACTTCTTGAAACGTAGAGATATCAATTGGAGAAATCCTTTGAGGAGGAGAGTCCGATAAAGTAGGTAAGTATCTTCCTGTACTCTAGACAGGGATCTTCCACCGTGATGTCGGTGGTGGCAATGAGTAGAGGAGCGTCTACGTCGATGAGAATGAACCTTCGTACGAAACCTGGATCTCGGCCTTCTTGGTGGAGTAGAAGGTGGAGGTGAAGACAGAGGCGCAGGAGGAGGCTGATCATCTGGACGATGAAGAGGAGACTGAGCCGATGATACTGTCCTAGACGGAGAGTATGTCCGAGAATACTCAGAATCTGATGAGTAGATTAATCTCCTCCTTTTTCTAGCCTTCTGGGGAGGTACCGATTCCACCGGAAAACCCCCTTTCCCCCTCGACGCAAATCTGCTAGTCGAGGGCGATTTTAGACGTCGTCTTGAAAGAGAACTCCCTCCTGACATTGACTGTAGACTCTTTGAAGAGGATTGAGTCTGTGATCGACGGGTTTTTCTCGACGACGAACAACGATGTCGATCGGCTGCAACGTGAAAACTTCGACCATCGGTGAGGTGTCGATCGACAGTGATGGGTAGATGTCGAGAAACGCGATGTTCTTGTCGGTGATCTTGTGACCGTCAGAGGTGGGCTACTCGATGCCGAATGTGTTCTCGCCGTCAGAGCAACCACTGTCGTCGACCTTCTCCTCAATGCTGCATGTCGATGTCATTTCGACCCAGAGCCCTGGGTCGATGGCGAACAGGTCGCGCTGCTCCTCTCCACGTCGTGGTCTTCGATGTCGACTGGGAACAATGACGTTTTGCAGCCCGTCTTCTGCTGGGGAGCCCACCCCCCCCCCCCCCAGAGGCTGAAGATAGGGCTCTGGTAAAGGACTGACCCTCTCCTCGCCCTGAAGCCCCACCTGATGACTGGAACGGTTTTCTTCGCTCTTCTGTTCCCTGAAGGCAAATTCTCTCCATGTCACGCAGAGTACGCTTGGAAAAGGTTTTGCACATGGAATAGGAGTCAGGAACGTGAGTAGCAGGTAGACAAATAATACATTCTCTATGAGGATCAGATTTGGACTTCTTCCTTGCACAGTCTGGACACTTATCAAAAGGAGATGGCATTTTTTTAAAATAAACTGTGGTAATTTCTGTCAGAAAAAGATAGGAAAAGGTAGAGAAGGACCAAAGACGTCAAGTGAAACACTCAAAGTTAAATTTCTGAAAAGATTTTCGATGAAAAAAAACAAATTTGGTTGAGCTCAAGGGTCCTGTTAGAAGGAGCCAGAAAAAAGAACTGAAGCAACTGCCACTGACTGTGCATCATGGGCTAATGGTGGTCTCCGAGTTTTCTTAAAGGCATAGAGTCTAGTTAATGGCAGCCTATGGGGGGCTACTCTGTCCCATCCTTTCATCTCTATCATGAAAAAGGAGTTTTGTGATGTTTTTTTTTTCTGGGTGTTAAACACCATTAAAAATTACACAAAACATAGTATTATGGCATCTTTCTCACTTCAAGATGAAGTTGTGGCCTTTGTAGCCTATTTAGTTAGGTTGCTTTATTGTCTTTTCTATCTCTTAGGTGTGTTTACAGGCCTTCTTGAAGAAAGGCGAAAAATAACCACTTAAGGAGATTTATCTAAAGAAATGCTCCGGGGTCCCGGCACGTGGGCGGGACTATTCCAGTGCTTATGCCCATACACGGAAATCCCCTGCAAGAGAACAATAGGTTTCCTGTCACAGGGAGGTGTGACCACTTCTCAGACAGGATTTAGTGTAGTGGGCAGGGGTGGGGGTGCTTGCCAGCACCACCAGACTGCTTTGAAGGGCACATTTGGTTCCCCCCTTGCATATTCCAGTTTGAACCAGTTCAGGGAGCTCTTGACTCCCGCTCTGGTGTGAAACTGGACAAAGTACATGAGAGTATCGTCCCCTCTGTCCAGCCCCTCCTCTGGGAGGGAACCCTGAGTCGTCCAACCCTTTCCCTAGGGTACTAACGGACTTATTTGTGGGTGGCTCTTCAGATTCGTCGTGGGACAACACTCAGGCCTGAAACCAAGTCACTCTTCGACCTTGGACTTCACCTGGAACCTCAAGGAAGACTCCTGCATGATCAGGGACTCACTGTTCTGCAAGTCTTCTTTGTCGTGTGTGTCTGTGCTACTTCCAGGATCTTCAACAGACATGTGGGCATCAAGGACACCCAAAGTAATCTCTCTTGGAATGAAGGAGTCATCCCACAGACGTTGAAAGGCTCAGCAACACAGGTAGTGGTTGTTCAGAACCGCTGGGACCAAACCCCCGTGCACCGCATCGACTTGCCGTTGCCCAGGCTTGTTGGCTCTGCACTGCAGTGATGCTCGGGCTACAAGAAGCTCCAGCCTTCAGCATCTCTTCCTGCCAAGTACAGATTCCTCATTGCATCCTCTGAACGGTGGGCCTTCCTTCTTTGTGAGCTGCTCTAGGTCCTCTTGACACTCCTGTGTCTTCGGCCAGTGGGTCCTCTTCAGGGTCTTCTTATCCTCCACTGGGTTCCCCTGCTTGCTCGGGCATACTCTGACTCTCCTTCTTGTAGTGTGTCCCTTGGACCTTGCTGGTCCCAACGTTGTTCCTTCTTCACTTTCCACGCCTGTTACAACTGGCAAGGCTTGTTGGTGCTCTCACCAGACACCGACCCCCTGGTTCTCGACTTCCGACATGGAAGAGCTCGCGCACAGCTTCTGGTCTTCCTCAGTGTCGCTTGGTCTTCACAGCTGCAGCGACAAGGTCACAGTCAACACTTCTGAAATATCCGGCATCGGTGAACATTGCTCTTCCGTGCCTCCTGATTACCTCCGGGAGGCATAGATTCTGTGCCCTATGAGTGCAGGTTCTTCGCTTCAAGAATCCACCCTTGGATACCACCGGACTCTTGCATAGTCTTCTCCAGTGTCATCTTTCCTGAAGTCCTCAACTGAGGTCTACGGTTGATTCCGCCGTCACTTCACAACTATGCACCTGGCTTCCCTGTTGTGGGTATCCTGGTTTCTGGGGTATTCACGGGTGGAATGACTCTCCAACCTTCTGTCTGCCACTGGGTGTCTTCAGGGTCCACTGGGAAGGGTCCTTCTTTAAAACTGCAACTGTGACTTTCCTGTTGACTTGTTTTGAGAACACAGCTGTGTTTCCACTATGCACACAGCCTCCTGGGTACTTACCTTGGGGGGGGTCCTTCTGTACCCAGCTCTTCTAAGTCTCCTGGTCTAAGTCCTGACTTCGGTTGCAGTTCGCATTCCACTTTTTTAGTATATGGTTTGGTCTCCCTCTGGAGACCACTGTATTTTGTGCTCCATTCCTTATTTGTAATTGAAGTATTATTGTGTATTTGTGTTTATATCTCCGGGTAGGAGATATACCAATGTGTTAGTGAGCGTTGTGTAATAAATAGATATTTTTATATATACACTATGTGGTCCTTTTTTGTTTAACCTACACTACATGATTAGACGTGGTAAAACAAGCTGCTTAACACTCCTTCAAGATAAGCCTGAAGAATACTCTCCACAACTACCACTTTGAGAGCTGTCAAAGGTTATCAATGACCCCTAAAATCACCATAAGGGTTGCCTGGAATAGTGCAGGGTGCTTCAATTAAATAAGTGTGCACCATATACTAAGCCAGCCTCCTACACAAACCATTAAGCTAAGTATTTATATTAAAGTTATCTGCCTGACTTACAAAGCTTATCAGAAAACTGGACCTTCTTTGTCATGTCTGGTGACCGCTTACCAGTCAGTGAAATTGCTATAATCCCATTCTGCTGCCCTATTACAAGTTCCTTAGTTCAAGTGTTCTTGGTGCAGGGGGAGACCTTTCCATATGTAGGCTTCTAAGCTCTGGAATTAGCTTTCCCTGTACATACAAATCATCCAGAATGTTAGGGCGTTTAAATATGCAGTAGTATTTTATCTACTTTCTCAGCCTTAGCCCCTTCAAGGCTAGGTTGCATGCTGATTCTTTATGGTGTGCAGACTTTGTATTCTTTTAATAATAATTCTAGTAAAAATGTTCATGAATATAAAGAAAAAGTGGCATTCGCAAAAGCATGTGCGCTCCCTGCATTTTACTTTTGTTAAGAAAGTAGTTGTGAAAAAAAAGTTGTTCTACAATATAACTATCCTCATAATCACATCTTCAAAAATGTTATACACCTTCAGGGGAAACTGGGGTCTTCTCCTACTGTTTCCAATGGCATAGATGTATATCAAGACAATCCTTTTCACAGTCACACCTGTACAATTATTTCCTGACTGAGAGGACAGGGGGTCTCAGACTACCTGGACATCACCTCATATGGGTCCTCTGTTGAAAACCTGTGACAACAAAGGTCTTGATTCTCTAATATGCCCAACGTACTTCATTTTGAAGCCTCGCCCTGCTTCGCTCTTCTTCAGATGCAGACCTGCTCAGCTGTTCAATCTGAGAAAACTGGTGCTTCCACATTTTGTTGAGCGTGTGAGGCGATATGTGCAAGTATGGGAACTCCTCCATCAACAGCGGTAGCAAATCGTTGTCTTTTATTTTCACTGCAGGGTGAACAAATAAAATAGATAAGTGTTTACAAGAAAAAGGTCAGCATGAAAATTCAACATAAGAAATTGCATTTATGTTATGTCAAACGTTTGTCCTATTAAACCGAAGTGTGTTTTCAGTTGTAAAGCTCTGAAATAAAAAGAGTATGCACTTAAAATTTACTCTAGATGCCACTCCGTGACGTATTTATTCAAGGGAGTGCACACATTTATAGAATAGTGAAGATAATTAATAAACTAGTGTTGGTAGTTAAAAACTTTATCCGTCCACTCCCAAATATACATTTCATAACTATAAAATAAAATTAGGGCCAGCTGAATACTATGTTGGTATTTCAGAGTTAAAAATGCTATGCTTCTGCTCAAGAATCTCGATATTACACATTAAGGATGTATCAGTGAAATGCATAATGAAAATAACAAAAAAATTACAGAAACTGATAACGTCACCAAACCTAGTTATGTTGTTTTTATTTCTAAAAAGCAAATACACTGTGACTGCCTAATGATGAGCACAGACATTTCTCAAAATAACAAAGTTTTGAATATTGAAAGTTGTGCTTTTACTCCTCCACCCACAACTGAAAATGGTGAGGTTCCGCCAGAATTAGGCATGCAGAAACTTTCAGTACTTGACTGCAGCTACTGAGAAGCCCTGCCATCAATGTTAACTAATATAACTCGGGGATGATCAGAAAATTCCAATTTGCTGGTTTTAGCATTCTAGTAGAGACATAGTGTCTAAAATTGTAGGCAGGGCAACTGAGGGTGTTCCCAGGCAATACCTCATATACCAGGATAAGGGCCTGGAATGCACGGTTTCCACACTGGGATAGATACACGATGTGTGTCAAACATAGGTTAACTGCAGAATTTTGGCACGTTTAAACTTTTTTAGATCTCTGATTAATAGCAGTTGCCATAGTGTAAGATGAACTGCCCCAAAGCACCAACCACGGCAACGTGAAGGTGCGACTCTAAAGATGGTGACAAATTATAACATATTATATGATCAATTATATTTATGATCAATGCTAATGCAGTTGAATAATTTAAAAGCAAAAAATGTACTCTATTACCAATCTTCTAAACGCTAGTTGATCAGAAGTTAGATTTTACAATTTATTTTATTCCTTTATCCCCACTAAGACTGTTTGAAAATATGAACAAGTGTATCTTGTTGGCAAAAGAAGTACAAGTGTCTATAATATAGATTTGGTGACATGCAAGAGAACTTGATATACAAAGCAAAAATGTATATGTTTTGCTTCTGTGAAATGAGGTGATGGAGAGTAACCTTACTAAGCATGTAGACAGTGCTTAACTGGTACGCTGCTTAAGGCAAGAGAAGACAAAATACAGTGTAATTAAATTTTGGGTCTGTGTTCCAAATGGGGTAAATGGGTGTTGATGATAAGCAACATTATTAGTATGGTAGATACTAAGAAAAGTACGAATATGTTCTTTCAGTATAGCTACATACAAATCTGCATAATTCATAATGTTGCAAATCTTAACACACATTTGCTTGTTTTATAGTGGTTATTAGATAGCTTTTATCACATATGTAAATACTGACAAAAATATTTTATGCACCCACCTACTTTTTACAAATGGGTTAATCAATTTAAATATAATCCTGGACATAAAAAATATCTTGCAAACAAAGAAAGGCATTTGCAAGTATTAAAAGCATAGGTCTGTACAGAAATACTGTAACTGCTTTTTTCATGACCCTCTGTGTCGTATAACAGATGAGGGAATGTTGTGGCCTAGTGCATTCTGGCTACTCATTCGAACACTTATTCTTGGAGTTCACTGCAAGGTAGTTTCCAAAACGTACAGAACTGCGGTTCTTACTTGGAGTTGCTTTCCTTGGCTTCACTAGTCCGCCCCCTGAAATCAACTGGCTCGGTCGGGACTTCTGAGGTGTGTTTTTTTTAGAATAAACTTTGGCCGGCTGAGGAGTTTTTGGAAGATCTTGAAAGATGTTTTCTTTATATTCTTTTTCCTTTGGAGAAAATAGCAAGCATATGGAAAACAGTTATAAAAGATGCTGAATTTCAAAGTCTTGAGTGTCACAACAGGATAAATATATGCCTTTTCGGTTTTGAAAATTCAGGTATGTTTCTAATCGAAGCAGGGTAACATTTGATGTGAGACACTGCATTGACCATTAAATGGACACTGCAGACCATTCATTTGCATTTCTCATCATTTAAACTGTGCATTGAGCAAAAAGTGAATACCTATTTTATTTAGGAGATTTTAAGAACTGCATATAGAAAAGCTTATTAATCTATTCTAATTTCATTCTCTGGTATACACAGATGCCAAATTACATATAGCTCCCTTCATCAGGATGTGTCGCTGAAATATAGAAACAAGTCTACCCAAGTGTCAGCTCATTTCCAGCTCAACTGTAGCTAGATAGTAAAGACTAGTCTGATGAGTTCCTGCTACACACTGAGGAAGGGGCCCAAAGGCTTCCTCTCACCAAAGGGGTTTGAACAGGCCAATGAGCACGGCAGCAGCTGTTTCTTGTGAAGAACTGTTAAAGGGATCAGCAAACTTTTGCCACAATGATGATGGGTATTAATGTCAATAAGGATGACCGCACACAGCTGTGTTTGCAGATTAGTCTATGTTGATGGGCTGAGCCTTTTTTTTTTTTTTTTTATAGTGCATGAATTCTTCGTCTTAATACAGGTACTTTGCTTGTTTTTTCTTTTTAATTGAATTTTGCAGTTAGGTTGAAGGCTTTTTTTAAAAAAAAAAATACCGATTATTCATGAGAGAATGCAATTTTACAAGGTTTGCTATGATTGTATAACCGCCTACCATATTTCACAGTTGTAATTCATTTTTATGTACCCTTAAATTGAACTAACTCTACAACCCCCTCACCCACCCCCAAACCTAACCAGGCAAATCATAAAAAAAATAATAATAATTTAGGTGTCCCGGGCCCCGAAGTATTGGCGCCCTCATCATTTCCTCTCGCCCCTTACTACGAGTGGTAGGGTCTTTTACCGCCCGTCCTTATAATCGGGACAACAAACCCAGGGCCCTCCAAACTGGTGGTAACTGGCGGGTAGGGGAGTCCAGCAAAAGATGATTCAATACAGAGCCCCACTGAGCATCAAGTTGTAAATGAGGGTTTTCTAAATTGCTAATGAATGAGTTTCTTCATGGCTAATATAAATCAGAACAATAGATACCACTGCTCTATTGAGGGTGGATTTACTTTTTTCCACTGATGTGCTATTGTTAGTTTGGCTGTCCCCAAACATTGAGGTGCAACATACCAATCTGCCTTTATCATGAGTACATATCCTTAAGGTCTGAGGCACAACAAAAGTGTTTTCACATTGAATGGTGGTGGGAGACGCAAAATGAATTTCAGTACATCAGACGTGCTTTTCCAAAAGGGTGCCATTTTGGGGCAGTCCACATGTGAACGGTGGTCTCTACCATTACACATCTACACCATCAATGATCTGAAGCCACTGGGTTAAATGATGCATCTTTTCTGAGGAAAATATCAGTTATAAATTAACTTCTAAGGAGTCTTTGTTACATAGTCTAATAGAGCGTATCTATCCCCTCAGTCTTTTAATGCCCAATGCTCAGCTCAAATTGTTTCTATGAATAGTTTTTAAATGCATGGGATCACACCCTTAGTGGGAAGGAGTCGGCTTATTGTTTTTTTAAAGGGCGTCTTATCTTATCTTGGTAGCTGCCTCCTTGACTGTGGGATGCCTTATCCAATGCCATACTTGTGCGTACCTCAACCAATCAGTTTCTTTTAGTCGGAATTCCAATTTGCACTGGCTAAAGGACTTTATCGTTCCCCCGAGACAGGTCTGAGATTGTGCAGTATCCGCCCTCTTTCCATCATCAATCATTGTGGTTATGAATTTGGGGTTAATGTGGATGGAAATGCACGGAGAGGGGAACGAGGTTAGTATTGCAAGGTTCTCAGGATAAAAGGTGCCACCGACAGCATCACTGGTGGAGTGAATGTGGAGAAACAGGTTCACCTTTGCATCTGCTTTTTTAGATGAATTACTGTCCTGAAGAGTGGCAGAATATCTGGAAGAGAAGTGCCTGTGTTTTTTGTGCTGTCAAGGTAAACAAGGTTTCATTTTCCCTCTGAAGAGAAGACGCCTCTGGACAGCTAGTTATTTAGGACTCATTCAATTCCTGCTCTTCCCGACATACCTGAAGAGAGTTTCTACACCGTCACATAAGTGGACTGTGGGGTGGTGGTGGTTCAAGCCAATTCCATAAGGTTTGAACCTTCCTAGATAGAGCTCTTAACCTTCTCCCCTCATCCTTTTTCTGGCATTAAGGATTATGACAATGGATTGGGAGTGTAAGGTTGCTAAACTAGTGCTGCCGCTGACAGGATTCTGTACGTTTACATTCAACTCCATGTTTTCTGGCAGCAGGGTTACCTTTTTCCATTGAGAGCAAGGCATTTGTTGTTCATAAGCTATAAAGCTTAAATGCTGTGCAAATTAAATTATCCTCCTCTTTTAGTGCTCGTAGACTTATTGCAGATGCGACTGCATAGCTCAATGTTGAGGGGAAATAATGCTTCTATATCAAGGTTCTCAATGGTGTAGTTATAGACGAGGGTGAAAACCTAGACATCAAGCAAGTTATTGTCAAACATATCATTTTTAAACCATTCATTGATATGGTCTGGCTCAATGTCAAACACCCTTGTGAACGGCAGAGATGTTAGTCCTCAGAAGTAGTTTTTTGCTCTGTTCGTAGGGCTGTGCCAATGTTTACATGCCCCTTCTCTGGTGCTTTTGCTGGTGTGGGACTCTTAGGCAGAGGGTCATGATGCTTTTCAAACAAGGCTTCGCATTACCCTGAGACAAGCTCTCATTGTATAGACCACCTCATGATAAATGTTTCTACCCTCATGGGAACGTGAATCATATAGGGGGCCAACATACTGAAGGAGATTATTTTAGTCAAATTAATTTGATAGTGCCGATTATCAAATAACAACTGGAAATGAAAATAATAAATGTAATTAAAAGGTACATTTCAAAATAAAGACAGAAAATGCTGCCCCTTTATACATGTTTTGTTTCCAAAAAATGTTTTAGAAAATGAATGTTTTATATTTAAAATGCATTTTAGCATCCTGTACATAGATGGTGCAATTTTAAGTTTATGAAAATCTAAAGAAAATCCCAATGGGAGAAAACAAGAAGGATAAGTTACTTGCCTTTGATAACTCTTTCGAGTGGATACTTTAACGAACCACAGATTCCTCACCTTGTGACTCATCCCCCACACCAGCCTGGATCCAAACACTTACAACAACTCCTGAAGAACTGAGGCGCCACTTGCTTTTATCACAAGTTCATCACACCTCCAAACATGGTAACACATAGCCACTTTATAGAAACCACATCATGCGCGGTCAGTTTATCCCATATTTCTTTCACACCCTCAGATGTAAAGACAATATTGAAGTTGCACTGGCTGTATGCAAAACTTGCTTGGAACCTTGTTCAATTCTGAAAGTCCTCTCTAAAGAAAGGGGAGATGACTAGGTTGTGAAAGTCCTGCCAAAAGGTAAGCAACTTATTCTTTTGATTTATATTTCAATCAACCAATTTTTTCAATCAAAAGGAATGTTTATTTAGATCCTTGGTCCTTAAACATAAAAGAGCATTATAATCTTTTCATAATACAATATCAATAAATCGTTTATACATAATAAAATTACAATCCCATGATAAATAATTATTTCATTTCCCTAATCTAATTCATTTTATCCTAAAATATAATTCCTAAAATTCCCAATTTTATAAACTCTTTTAAAACCTTTTTTAGTTGAACATAATTCTCCCCAGTGCACATGCGATGTGCAAATAGGACATTTCCGTTAACAATTCTGCTGCCTATGCACGGTTCTTAATACTGTATTTTAAAAATATTGGTCGAAAAAACAATTTCCGTGCATCAAGAACCTTAAAACAATCTAATAGTATGTGCAAAATATCACATTTTGTGGCAAAGTTGCAGGTACACTTCCCTTCGGAATCCATCATAACCCCTTTTATCCAGTCATTCCCATAACAAGGATTGATTCCTACTTGTAATGTTAATACTTCATTTCTAAGACAGCGATTGGGTAATATATCTATGTACAGGAACTGTTGTTCAGATTTAGTCATAAAATCCACAGATTTTCTTTCCCCTTCAGGTACTGGCGATCCTGTTCTCGAGAGGTTTCTTTCCCTAGTATCTTCAGTTCTCGTCTTACAACATCATTTTGTAAGTCCTGAGGGTGCAGTTTAACTCCCAATTCCCTACATGCTGTATCTCACTCTGCAAGATTTCCCTTTTGCACGATTCTGCAGTTTTTTGCTCCTCCCCATTTCCCAGGCATTGCAAGAATCTTATTAATGCCATTCGCGCCATTACTTCCCAAGATACCGTGACGTTTCTATTCTTACCGCCTGAATCATAAATGACCCGGGTAGGGATAATAGATTTTTTTATACATTTTCTTTCTTCAAAATCCCACCCTCTTTTGCCACTCGTATGCAATATTTCTGCTCCATACTGGATCTGAGGCAGTATCATAGCCATATATACTTTCAAGACAGGTCTGTCTGACCTTTCTCCATAATTTCCATTACATTTTTTCAGCCCACAAACTGAGTTCAACGCTCTTATTCTTGGTGCATTCAAAAGAGAATCTAATTTTAGGGATCTTTCGAACCATATTCCTAAATATTTAGACTCATTTACTATTTCCCGCTTTGTGGAGCCCGGGAACCAAATACATTTCTTCCTTTTCTTGCCAAAGCTCAAAACCTTGTTTTTTTTCCAGATTTACAAAACAATATTCTGACTGCAATATTCATTAAACACATCCAGCTTCCTCTGCAGACCTATCTCTGTTCGATCTCAGATTACCAGATCGTCTGTGTAGAGTAAGCAAGCAATGTGTTTCCCACCTAATTTAGGACTAGCACCCCGTGCCTTATTCAAAGTGTCTGGTAGGTTGACTGTAAACAAAGAAGAGCAAGGGAGCCAAGACATACCCTTGTCAACCCATTTTCGATTGGTATCTTCTTTGGCAATGCTGCATCTGTGTCCAGGGTGATGTATATTCCAAACCACAGACTCCTTACCTTGTGAATCAGTACCAAAGCAATGAGGCCACCTCTTGCGCCAGTAAGTACTGCAGGACGGAATGGGCAAAATGGCCATCCCTGTGGACCTGCAAATCAATACAGTGATACTAGATGAAAGTATAGACAGAAGCTCATGTGGTAGCCCTGCAAATGTCCAGAAAAGGAGAACATTAAGATGCTGTGGTTGCAGCTTTTACCTTGCTGAAAATAACCACTAATGCAGTCAGGAGTGTCCTTTTTAGCCAAAGCATAACACCAAATGAAGCAAAGAACAATCCACTGGGATAAAGTCTGCTTCTGGATTACTTCTCCTGTCTTCACAACAGTGAACTCCACAAAAAACCGATGGACAGCACTAGTTAGTCCTATCAATATAGAAGATAATGGCTTGTTGGGGTCAAACCAGTGTAGACTCTTTTCTTTCGATAAGTGTGGGAGGGACAAGGACATGGGAAGCGTAATGGGCTGCCCTATGTGGACAGAGGCAACCACTTTTGGGAGAGAAGTTGCACAGGTCCTATGCACCAATTTGTCAGGCATACAGTTAGTATAAAAACGTTGAACTGACAAGGTTAACAGCTCAATGAAGCAATGCGCAGAAGCAACTGCAATAAGAAACAAAGTTTTCAATGTCAAAAGTCTTCGAGTACTGCCAAGCCGAGGCTTGAGGGGCCAACCTGATTTCCCCCACACCAGACAACATATCTAGCTGAATGGCCTGAATATATAGACTTAATGGAAAGGCGGCAGGCAGCCAGAATTCACTATTTAAAAAGAAAGATTGACACTTCTCAGCAGCCTGCATAGATTGTAGAGGTTGGGTGTAGCACCCAGCTGCTGGGACCTCAAATCCTCCCAAAGAGGTAGTTGAAGTAGAACGTAGATGCTCGGAATTAAGAATACCAGACTCCAAGCCCATCCATGGTGATACCAGCAAGGGTTGTGCTCTGTACCTACTTTCTTCAGGATATTCAGTATCACGAGCAGTAGCTGCAATGTGTATGTTCAGGAGGCCAAAGTCCTGCTCAACACATAACATGGGAAACGGAAGTACAGAACACCCAACACGGAGGGTTTTTGAATGTAGCAAAAAGATCTACCAAGGATTTGCCCCACTAGGCAAAGATACCCTCTGACACCTCTGGGAGCAGATGCTACTTGTGGTCGGGTAGATCATCCCTCCTGAGTTTGTCTGCTCTGATGTGAAGATCCATGAAATGCCAGTTAGTGACACAGCCTCAATGCCTCCAGAGAGCATGTGACCCTGCGCCGCCCTAAGTGTTGCAGTAGGACATGGCGGTTGTGTTATTCGTAAGCAACAGGACTGATCTGATTTTGTTGGAAGGTAGAAAGATGTGGACAGGATATGTAATATATACTTGCCATTTAGCCCACCGGTTCTATTGCTGGATGACTCTGTATTTTGAGGATGCTCATTGTCCTCCGCAAAGAGAAATTGCTGACACATTACCTATTATTGGCAAGAGTCAGAGCACAAGCTTGAAATACTCCTGCCTCCCCTAAGGCCGACACTGGTAGGCTAAAATATGGCACTAAATGCCATGTAGAGGTTGACAGCTTTGAAAGCAGATGGGATGTCAAAATCTGAAAGGGGAGAACAAAGACAGGTGGTTTGTGACCCCCGCCACTGTGATAACAAAGACCTTAAGAATCTCCCAACTCGGAGGTCTATCTGAAAGGCAGGGAGAAAACATGGGGCTGGACTTACAATTATTTGCATTATGTGCGTTGTTGAAGGATCTTTGCGATATAAGGCATCTTGGCTTGTAATTCTGACATTCTCAAAATCTCTCACTTTCTCATGTACTGGTTTGCAGGTCTTATGTTCATTAGATGATATGCACTGTGTGATAAGAAATGGATAAGATTATGTGGTTATCCTTTGTCCTTTAAAACAAGAACGTTCGAGAGAGTCAAGCTGATGTCATGCAGCTCCAGTACATTAATGTGATGGCGCTGCTCCATCAGAGACTAGAGACCTCTAATCTCCACATCATACAGATAACCTCCCTCATTTACAAATCATGACTGTCACTACCATCACGTTTAGAGGAGATGAGGAGAACGGTTTGCTGCACATCAGACTAGTTTCCATCATCCATCACTGAAGGACTTGCATCTGCTTCAAAAACACAGATCTTGTGGGAGAGGGTTTCATAATGTAGGGTCCACTGCAACTGCAAGTTCCACTGAAGGGCCCACATGTGTCTGCAAGCATTGGGTATGGGCAGGGTGTATGATGCTAGTAAGGCAAGGAGTTTCAAAACTTTAAAGGTAACTTTCAAGGTAGCAAAAGTAACTCTCCCCTTAAACAGTGGGAGCCTAAATGTGCCTGACTTGCTGGGAAGCTGGAAAAGCCTTTAAGGTGATCATACCCAGGATGGCCAAAATTAAGAAGGCACCCCTGAAAAGGAGCAATAAGAGATTAAGGCAGTGGCATAGGAGGCGTGATGTGGCCCGGTGCAAAGAAAATGTGCCCTCAATGCATTGGATGTATAGTGAAAGACAGCCAGGATTTAGGGTGCAGTGGGCTCCTACCAGCCATAGGCCCTGGTGCCAGTACACCTCCTGCACTACTGATAGCTGCACCATTTAATTTTGACTCACTAATGGAAAACCCCAGAGTGGACAAAAATGTCTAGTGCTCTACAAGTGATCTGACACTAGGTAAGATGAACTCACTTTCAACTGATAGTCGAAGTTTGGAACAAGTGCATCGCCAGTCTGCAACTACCAACAGAACAATCTAAATGACCTGAGGAACAGATGTAAGGCCAAAAGCCTAGACGGCGAACTGAATGTGGTCTGCTCCCACTACAGAGCAGACATACATCCTGCCTCACTGCAGGATTGCAAAAGGCACACAGATGATGGACGGAATGTAGAGCAAATCAAACATTCACTCCAGTCAAGAGATCTGGGTTAAATCCACAGTTCTTTTGCTCACCATGCCACACCAGTTTAGACCCAGCCATATGCAAATCAGTCTTGACCCTGTGCCTCATGGGAACAGTCCAGCCCAAATTGCCAAGGCAGGTCCTCCCTGGACTGGAAACTAGCATCCTGGCACCCGTTTCAGGGCAGCACTCCTCATCAGCAAGGCTAGCTTGAATCCAGTGGCACAGTGAGCCCGGGACCCACGTCTGGGCATACTCGGAGCACTTAAGGCGAGAAATCAAAAGACACACAGATGATGGCGCATGAAATTATGTGTCCTGCAAGCTCAAGGAACACATTCAGTCCTCATGATCTAAGGCCAGCAGAACTAGAACAAGAGTCACTTTGAACAACCCCTTTCCGAGATAAAATGTCAGTAACCTGAGGTCCAGAATCAGCCTGAAGCCGCCATTCTTCTTGGGGATAAGAAAGTAACACAAGTAGCATCCTATCCAGCTCTGCCTCAGGTACTGTATTGCACCTTTGGTGAGCAACATCAGCACCTTCCTATAGAGGATACCTGAACGATCTACATAAGTCCGAGTGTAAACTGAAGGAATGGGAGTAGGGGCGTCCAAAAAGGGAAGGGCATGGACAACTTGTAGGAACCATTCGTCAGATTTCATCAATTGTTCGTTCTTTAGGCAATGCTGAATCTGGCCCCCCAACTGGGCACAGTGTTCACTCAAAGGCAAACTAATCAATGCAGTTGCCTCGGTCTATACCCAGAGAAATCAAACAACTGCAAGGGCCAGCACTTCCCGACGTAGTGGACAGAGATAACTGGGCCGCATCCCCCCCAACCTAATGGTGTGGTGTCTCCCTACTGGGTCCTGTGGCATTGAGTGATGGCGGGCGCATCACAAGCTGCCTGGTGTAAAAGAGTGGGTGAGCCCAAAGGGGGGGCTGCACACATTTGTCAGTCTAAAACTCTTTCAAACCCCTGACAAGATCCGGAAAGGGTTGGGCTTTGAGGAAGTCAGTGGAGTCCTCCTCTCCCTCGCCACTGCTCTCCTGGAAGCAACTGAGGCAGTATCTTTGCGGGCCACAGGGGCACCTGAGAAACGTGAGCCTGAGGAGAACTAACCAAAAGGCTCTCCAGCAGGCTGGACACCGGAGACGGAATTAGGGAACACCTACAACATAAAAATGGTTTGAGTTAAAAGGGAAAAGATGGCACAAGCCAGAAAACTTGAAAAATATGCTTCAGGACTGACAGCACCAGCGAGATGTAGGGAACGCACCAACAACAGAGGACACTGAAAAGGGGAAACATGATCCATCCCTCTGAGTTGTTGCTCGCCACCAAAGAATCCCAAAGTGTCTTTGAGAACACGATCAACACAGTGGCCATGGATATTACCCTAATCCGGACAGGTGTTATGAAAATAGCAGTGTGACCATGGCAGAGGTTACCCTGCACGAGCACACCAGATTCCTCAAAACACTTCATGTAGAAGTCTGCCACCTCAATGAAACGAGTCACCGACTACATTCCTGGGCAGAGGATGCAGAAGGGACGTCCGGATGGAACAATGTGCAGATGGTGAGCATTTCAGGGAAGGAGGAGGACAAGGATAAAGAAAGCTTCTTTGAGGACTTTGTGATCAACACGGCACTACTGACTGTGTCCAACCTGGACTACTTCCTAATTCTGAAGTTGCAGGGGGGTGCAGGACAGGAGGGGTAGACTATTCCGAGACACACAATAACCAACAGGAATCTAAGACCACTCACCAATATGCACACAGCCTACGCAACAGGTCGCCCAGCAACGAGTTGACTGGAGACTAGACCCCAAGGAGTTGAGCACTGGCACGTGACAAAGGTGCTAACGACAAACACTGATTTATACTCAATCAAGGGCAGCTGTATGGGAGTCTTACACGACTGTAATCAGGGGTCACCCAATATCTCACACAACAGGGTAGAGGAGAGAGACTTAAGTGATGGATTAGGAGAACAGACTGACGGTTTGGGAGGCAGAGTAAGTACAGCAGCTTAGCCCGGAACTAACACACCATATCGCCCTTGTCACGGACAAAAACAGGACGTTAGTAGAAGGGGAAGCAAGGGCACAATTTAGATACAAAAAGTATAAGCTTTACGAAGTTGGGAACAAGGCAGGTAAATTGCTGGTCTGACTGGAACTCAGGGAGGAGGGTTGATATTGTAATAATATAGTAGTGGAGTATGAGAAAGTTGTGGTTGATATGGTGGAGGAGATAGCTCAAGCAGTTCTGGCCCACCTCACTGACTTATACAAGGTCCTGACCTGTGACCTTGCATAGTCTCTTCAAAAAATTGTCAGGGTTGCCCCAGCCCCGGCCATAGACCCTCGACAGGGATATCAGTGTGGAGGAGATCCAGGGAGTAATTTAGCAGCTCCTTGAATTAGGGGGTGATGCTAGGGGGTGCCGGTGGAAGTCTGCAGGGCCGCTATGGATTCCTAGAATTATTTAAATGCTTTGGAACCTGATATATGAAACTAAGAAAGGGGGGAGTTTGCTCTGGTATTTCAGAACAGCAACAGTGATACTCGTATACATCCATCAAGGTGCCCTACACGAAGTTAAAATATTGTCAAAAGTGCTGCCTTATTGCCTTCTTCATGTGATGGATAAATGAATAGCTCCCAATTAGTCAATTATGCCTATGCGAACCATGTGCCTAATCTTAGAGGGCTATTTAGGTGCCTGAAGTAGACATCATTCCTTGCAGGAGCCTGCAGTGCTGCTGGAACTAGATGCCGAAAAGGTATTTAATTCAATAGAGTGGAGCTATTTGACGGCAGATCAGCAGAAGATGGGTTTTGGTTTACAGATCCTGTCCTGGATGCAACTATTATATACTAACCTAGTGGCAAAAGTTAGGATCAATGACGCACTATTGAAGATTGAAGGAATTTTGCCTGTGGTTGGGACGAGGAAGGGTTGCCCACTCTCCCCCTTAATATTAGCTCTAGCATGGGAGTCACTAGCCTAGACATATTTGGAAAATACTCAGGGGTGAGAGTATTGCGTTAAATGACACAAATCAATGGGGTTCTCAATCACGCATTGGCATCCCTTGATTGACTGCGCATATCCTCTAAAATGTACATGAAAGGGATTTGAAGGCATCTATGTGACCCTGGACCCAACCAAGTTTCAGCGGTGTAACCTAGGGCAGATCCTAGAAGAATATAAGAAAGATGTAGGGCATTGAAGGAAGCTCCTCATATTACTTAATGCAGAGCTGAGGATTACCTTACACAAATTCCTATACATGCTGCAGAACACTCTATATGACTTGCCAGGCAACTTTTGCAGGACGGTAGATGCAGGGATATGAACATTACTATAAGATACCGTTACAGACTCGGAACCCTTAAACAGGGGGTATTGCCCTCTCAAACCTGCACTTGTACTACTGGGTGGCCCCGTTGCAAGTAGTGAATGAGTGGGCTGTCACCCCATGGGAACCCACATTATCACTGAAAAGGTGTGCGATGGATCCCGGCGGCTACTTACACAAGCTGTAGGGCAAGGATGATAATATAAAATAACAGATAGAATAAGTACTCACAATTTGGAAGAGGGCCTCACTGAAACTGGGATGGGAATGAAGGGTTGCATTTGAAGCCCCCCTATGGGTAACTGACATTCTTGCAGATTTGTTTTTTAAAAACTGAAGGGAACACGACAATGGGACATTTGGGGGATTTCAAAACTGGGCAACATGTGTGGTCTCATTTTATTTGACATGATACGACAACAATATAAGATGGCTGATAATCAACACTTCCGATACGTGTGGGAAGCTGTCTCTTTATATAGTACATCAAAAAGAGGTATACTGTGCAGAGAGTCAGGGTATCTCTTACAAGTGGACAGGTGCCTGCTCTAACAATCCCAAGGTGCTCTCTTAGGGGGCAGTGTTACCAAGCAGCCTAAGGCTTTTCTGAGAGGACTGTTAGACATCTGCAATACACACACAGTCAATAAATGATCCACAAGACTCAATAAGGAGATTCACACCAATTTATAAAAATAACAAGCATCTTTATTAGGCACCAAAATCATCACGATCAGGTAAGTACATTGCGAAATAGAGATATTTACAGTTTTGAAAAGTCAACAGTTCAATTTCAGAAGCGATAATGTTATCCCATGGAGGAACGGTATATACTGCAAACAGTTACTTCATAACAACTTACAGGAGCAATTTTCAGGACTTAAGGCGATTATGGGGCAAGGTCCAAAGCAGCACCAACAGGTCACCTTGAGCAGCACTGTAGCGGCCTGGTGCAGGGATGCAATACAGCATCAAGTGCCCTGTGTAAGTCAATGGGGATCGGTCCGCTCACAAAGGAGCTGCAGGCAGGGCCTGGGAGGTCATTCGGGCTGAAAAAACAAGAGAGCTCGAGTCTCACAATGCTCGGGGACGTGGAGACACCTTTGGTCCTCTTCTCCACAGGCTTGGACGACCGGGTGCAGAGGTATCCTAAGGCGTCAAGTTTTCATACCGGACACTCGCGGTTAGAGGAGGCCTGCATAAAAAGGCTGGAAGCGGTGTTGCACAGTCCAAGTGGCAAACCCATGGTGGGCTTCGGCTCTGTAAGGGTATGGGGACCTGGGGGCATGGCTTGGCGAGCCAATATGCTGGACACACCGTGAGAGTGCTCCCGGACCCCTCCACCATCCGCCCGCAATCCGCCCATCTAGTTGGCCATCCGGCCCGATACCTGCCACCGTTCCAGTGCCGCACCGCTAGCTGAGTCCCTGGCTGGCAAATCACCCCGTGGGCCAGAGCTGCGCCGCGTCTAGCCGACTGGCCGGAGCTCGCTCCCAAAATGGCGGCCTTCGCGTCCTGAGCTGCCTTGCCTGTGGGCTACAGACCTCGCCGCCTGGTCTCCTGGCCAGGTGCTTGGAGGAGCCCCCCCCAAGGGGTCGGAGTGCCCAGAGCTGTGCCCGCGTCCTTCTCTCCGCATCGCCTGCTGTGCTCCGGCACGGGCGGCCTCGGAGGCTGTATTCTGTCCGCTGGTGCTGGGGAAGACGCACCTAGCGCGGAGCTGCCTTTCTGCCTGCATTCTCCGACAACACCCGTCACCATTTCCTGGTGCCCTGGCAGAGCGGCCGCGATATCGGCCGCCACTTCGGGTGGCGGGGGCTGGGGTCTGACAGCAACCGGCTCCTGACTGCCGGGGAGTGGCCTTTCTGCTTGAGGCCTCGGAGACCAACGGCTCCGACGTCTGGTGAGTCCCGGCGGCGGTGGGGGTCCTGGGTCAGCAGGGGGGGGGGAGCTCGCTGTGGTGTGGAGCTGGGCCCCGGGTGCTGCTGTTCGTTACCTGCAAGCTGTGCCTCCTCATCCTCTGTGCCCTGGGACTCTTACTCCAGCCCCCTGGGCCCTGGCTGGGAAGACTGCTTCTGTGAGAGGGCTGCTTCTGGAATCCCGGGTGGGAGGGCCTGGAGAGGTGGCATCGGTGGCGTCCTTAATGCAGTAAGAAGACCCTAGTGGAGACCTTCCGCCACCCCCTGCCCCCAGCTCGTCTCTGCCTTGCCTGGAGAGATCCCGGTGTGGTGACCAAACGAACGGTCTTAGCGACCCTGCCCCTGCATTTTAACCTCTGGGGGTGATGGTACCGGGAAGGGGGCGTTCGGCCGTTTCCATCGAACGGCGCGTAGAGCTGAGTGACGATCCCCCTCGCCATCCCCCCTGGCCTGCATTCGGGACGCCTGCTAGGGACCGTGGTCCCATTCACAAGGTCCCCGGACCAACCCCATACCGCGCTGCCCTGGTTGGGGAGTGGGCCCCAGGGAGGTAGAACCGGCCGCAGACACCAAGCGGCGAAAGGCCTAGAGAGACACCTCCTTCACCGTCCCCCGGCTTTTGCCCCGCCCATGCGGCACCCGGTGTGGACCTGGGGCCCCGACCGCAGAGGTCCCACTACCGCCTTGGGAACAGACCACCACGCCATCCCCATCGGGGCGCAGTCTCGCCCGGTGGGTGGTACCGGCCGCGCACATCGAGCGGCGAAGGGTCTCAGGGAGGCCTCCTCCTCCACCACCAGCAGCCGTTCAGTTCTTGTGCTTTCTGGGATAGTCCCTCTGTCGCCCAGGGTGACACCTCTCGAGGTCCCTACCGCGGCTGTATGGCACCATGGGCGAGGACAAACCTGTCAAAACGGACAAACCTGTCAAACCGGACAAACCTGCCAGGATCCCGGCCACCCAAACCAAAATGGACCATTACACCACTGCTGAGGCTGGGGCGACCGGGGAATCCACGGACGGGGAGGCCCTGCCGGCGGCGGATCTGTCCACCATCCTTGAGCCATCCATAACTCCCAAGCTTCAGTGGAAGGCAAGATCGCAGAAGTTCGGGTGGATATGACCCTCATCAGGCAGGACCTTCGAAATGCCATGGCCCGGATCAAAGAAACTGAATCCCGTATTGCCACTGTGGAGGATGATGTCCAGCAACTTAAGGGCCTAGTCACGCGTCTCCAGTCGCACACCCAAGAACAGCACCGGCGGGCCGGAGACGCAGAAAATAGATCTCGCCGCAACAACCTTCGTTTGGTGGGCTTTACGGAGGGGGGAGAGCAGGGCCGCACCGTGGACTTTGTGGAGAAATGGTTGCAATCCTGGACCCCTGGCGGCTCCCTCTCTCCACGGTTCAAGATTGAACGGACCCACCGCTACCTGGCGCCAAAACCACCAATGGGTGCTACACCCAGACCAATCATAATGCGGGTTCTCAACTTCAAAGACCGCGATTCTATCCTGGCCAAAGCCCGCAAACGGCAGAGTCTCAAAAACGACTATCACACAATTATAATTTTTCGGACTACACTCGTGAAGTCCAGGGTCAGTGCCGATCGTTTGACGAAGTCAGGCAAAATCTGCGTGCCCTGAACAAACAATATAGGCTTCTCTTCCCGGCACGCCTACGAGTGGTGTTTTCCAACCAGACTTTATTCTTTGACTCTCTCGAGAAGGCTTGGACTTCGGCTACGGAGTTGCGTCCCCTTTGGGTCAACGGCCAAAATCCACCACCGGGTGGTGCAGATGGTGGTCCCGCACGCCCAGAGAATCCTGCACCCCAGCCCCAGCACAACCATTCTCGCAGGCGTCGTTCCCGGCGGCGAGCCCGCTTGGACTCCCCGCTGGGCTCCTCACGTCAGGCTACGCGGCCCCCTGGCGATCCTCTGTCTGCGAGGCGCTCTGGCTCCTCCGGCCATCTGGGGATGCTTCGCCTTGCCTTTCATTGCTGGATCTCCCCGACACAGACCTTTCATGTAGCCCGACGCTTCTTGGGGACCCAGCTTGAAGTCGCCGGGCTTAGCTCTGCAGCCGGAGGCGGCGTACCGTTCACCATTGTTCTCACTTCCAACTGACTTGATTAAGTACATCCGGCAATGAGGAGGGGTCCTCCACACTTCCCTACGCCCTGCTCTATTCTCGGTGGGACACACTGATTCTTCTCTGGACACCCTGCCGGGCCTCCAGGCGACCCAGTCTCTGGCTGAGCTTCCCTGTGAGACTTTACCCCGCTATCGAGACTGATTGCCACTATGTCTGACACACGGCTCAGACACACCTCCCTGCGCGTCATGTCCTGGAATGTTGATGGCCTCCTGGACCGCTTCAAGCGCATGGCTGTACTGCGATACGCGCAACACTTTGAGGTGGATGTCCTACTGTTACAGGAAACACATTTGATGGGTAATCACTGCCCCTTTTTAGCGCGCTATGGGTATGACAGGGTTTGGCACTCAGGTTTCACCCGGGGTTCTCGTGGGGTGGCGATCTTGATGAAACGCTCCCTTCCTTTTGTGACGACACGAGTCGTCCACGATGTCCAGGGTTCCTTTGTGGCCCTTTCCGGCTCCTTGAATGGTGCTCCCCTCAATTTGGTGTCCCTGTATTCCCCCCATCGATGTTGACAGCGACCCTAACTCACTCCGCGGCACTCCTGGCCTCTCTGCCACTGGGCTCTACTCTTCTTGGGGGAGACTTCAATGCGGTCACCTCCCCTGACAGACACGACAGGTCCCCCTTTCCACAATAGGCTTGCGCAGGCGAGACAGTTGACCACTTGGTCTGAATCACTGGGTCTCTGCGACGCATGGCGCACTTGGCACCCACGTTCCAAGCAATTTACACATACCTAAGCAGCTCACCGCACGCAGGCTCGTATCAACATGATTTTCGTCTCATGATCCAAGATGTTTCCATCCTCCCTCGAGGGATATCTGATCACTCCCCGTTGTTACTTAATACGGGCCCACCTCAATGCGTCAGACATGGAGGTTAAACGCTTGGTTCCTTCAGGACAAGGAGTTCCGGAAGGTGGTGGGGCGGGAACTCAAATATTATTTTCAGACTAATGAAGGGTCTGTATCCTCACCGGGCACCTTATGGGAGGCTAGCAAGGCCACGATTAGGGGAGTCGCCAAGGGCCAGCTCAAACACTAGCGGCAAGCGCAGGTGGAGCAAATTACCCTGGGAGAGGCGCAGGCTATACACCTTGAAAAATCCTCTGCTCAGAACCCAGACGCCCCCGAAGTAAGGCTCCTTACTCATATTCGTGCGGAGCTTCGACAGCTCTCACTGGACGCGGCCAAGCTCCTCTGGCGTTCATCTGTTGCTAGGGTGTATGGTTGGGGTGATCAAAACGGCTCACTTCTCCACAGACTGGCCACCTACCCCAGGGCAAACCGCATAATACACGAAATCATAACTCCAGAGGGTTTGGTGAACCGCTCCCCAGCGGAGATTGCCTGCACCTTTGCCTTATACTATCACCAACTGTATACTGCCAAAGCCCCCTCCCTCTCTCTCTCGGGCTTGTTGGGGATTGGGAGTAACTGCCTACCTTACCTGGACCCCACTGTTCGGAGGGACCTGGACCGCCCCATTACCCAAGAAGAAATTGGGGAGGCCATCACCTTCACCTCCTCCGGCAAGACGGCGGGCCCGGACGTCCTCCCCCAGGAATATTATGCGCTATATTGGTATACCCTGGTTCCCCACCTTGCAAGCCTGTTCCATGAGGCGGTGGAGAAGGGCTCCTTTCCTCCTGAGACGGATATGGCCACCATTGTGGTCCTTCCCAAATCCCATCCACCCTTGACTCAGTGTACGGACTACCGCCCCATTTCGATCTGCAGGGGAATGAGGCAGGGATGTCCCCTTTCCCCCCTGCTCTTTGCTCTGGTGATGGAGCCCCTGGCGGCCCTGAAACGCTCGAGTAAACACGTGCGGGGTTGGGAGTGGCCTAACACAGACAGACAAGATCGCCCTTTACACGGATGATGTCCTCATTTATTTGGCTGACCCCGCACAGTCGGGCCTCGATTGCCTCCACATCCTGCACTCATTTGAGCAGGCCTCTGGCCTCCGGCTGACCCCAGACAGGTCGTTCCTGGACCCTCTCCACATGTCTCGGGAGTGTTTTGACTGGCAGTCCAGCATACCGCTCCACCGCCAATCATTCAAATACCTCGTTATATGGGTGACTGTACTCCCCGAACTTAGCTGGACCCTCAATGTTACTCCCCTGGTGAAGAAGGCCAAGGCAGACCTCCAGAAGTGGCAAGCGCTGCCCCTGAACCCCATGAGAAGAGTTGCTCTATTTAAAATGATGGTTCTTCCCAGGTTCCTTTACGTTCTTCATAAAACCCCCCTCAGCTTTCCGAGGGCCTGGTTTCGCGACCTAGACAGCATGGCTTCTAAGTTCCTCTGGGGGAAAGGGAGGGCCCGCCTAGCTCTGAGTGTCTGTAGGATCCAGACCTTCGACGGGAACTGGGGATGACCCATTCATATCTATATTACTTAGCCACACGTCTGCTATCTATACACAACTGGTTGAATGGGGGCTGGTCCGACCCGGCATACAGGCTGGAGTTGAGGGAGTTGGGTTTGAACAGAGTTCATTCGATGCTATACGGGGAACCAATTCCGTCCTAACTGCCGGAGGTGACGCGCTCCACACTGCTGGCCTGGCGAGCCGCGTTGCGACACACCAAGTGGACACATATACTGACCCACTGCACGCCCCTGTGGCAGGGTACCTGGCTCTGGGAGGTCAACGGGCTGCGGGGGTTCCGATCCTGGAATCTTATAGGGATTTCACAATTGGGTGACGTATGGGTAGGCAACCACATGCGTTCCTTTGGTGACCTTCAAACAAGGCACTCCCTGCACCAGTCGCAGTTTTACAGGTACCTGCAGCTGCGCCATGCTCTTCAAGTACGACAGGTACACGGCTTCCTGACCACAGCCCGCCTGAGGCACAGATTATGTTTGGGGACCTGGGGAGGGGGGACATATCTCGCATTACCGATCATTAATCAATAACACCTCAACATCTCTAGATCGGTTACGAGCCCACTGGGAGGACTGGGTGGGTACTCCGGAGGAGGAGGATTGGTGTGATGCCCTTATGGCCCCCAGGACAGTCTCCTCCTATGCCAAATTGCACATGGTACAGCTGTACTACCTGCATGCAGCCTACCTGACCCCTGCGCACCTACATCGAGCAGGACTTTGCCCGACCCCCCGCATGCGCTCGATGTGGACATGAGCCTGCCGACTTCTTTCATATGGTATGGGTCTGTCCACGCTTGGCGCGGTTCTGGGGGGACATTGAAGAGGAACTTACCGAGATACTAGGGTGGGCGAACCCACATGACCCAAAACACACGATTCTGGGCATCACAGACGGGCTAGATGGGTCTAGAAATGAGAAACTGTTTTTTTACTACGGCAATGGTTGTGGCTAAACCAAGCGTTGGGAAATGGCAGGCTGGGGTTGACTGGTGCACCACGCAGGAAAAAACCGTATACAAGGCAAGTGGGTGTCCCAAGAAATACCGTAGGGTCTGGGGGAAGTGGTTGGGGGGAATGGTTTAGTCTCACCTGGCAGGTTTCATCGTATATCGTTGTGTGTTCATCCTTCCCTGTAAAATGGGTGAACGAGAATGTTGCATATATTCCTGTGCATTTATGGTGTCTTGAGGTATGGTTAGTGCTTTCTGTCAAATCAATAAAAAATTTGTTTATCAAAAAAAGAAAAAAGGGTCTGGGGACCACGCTGGCATCGTTGGCCCATTTTAACTCAGGTTAGGCGGCTTGGGTGCAGTGGTGTTTGAGTGTCTGGTTCTGGTGGTCCGGAGTCCTCACAGGTCTTTTGGGGTGCCTGCAGGTTGCAGGGAAGCAGCTCCGCTACTCCACTGGAGCTCCTGGGTCTTTGAGGAAGAGCTGGCAGTCGTCCTAGACTTTTGGTGGTACAGCAGCTTTAGGTCGAGTTGAAATTGGCACAAGGATCGATGACAGCAGGCAGGCCGGTCGGCCGGCAGGGTTGGGGGCAACTCAGTAGCAGCTCATCTGTTTCAGGTCGGCAGAATCAGATTTTCTGGTGCCAAGTGCTGCACTAAATACTAGATTTAGGGGCGTTAGAAGAGTGTAGGGTAGTAGCCAATGGGTTACTTAACACTGGTGTTACTACACCCCCCATATGATCACTTCCTGGACTGAAACACCCCCGCCATCTCCCCCCCCGCCCAAGCAAATGGAAGCAGTGAAGGGCAAATTTTGCGGCACCCAAGAAGAAATTTTGCAGCATACAATTTTGTTTTTGGCTGAATTTTTACTGCACTTTGTTGTCCCATACCTGGTTGTCCTGACCCTCAAAAGCACTGATTATCCAGTTAATACCTCTAACCCAGCACTTCTTGTTCAGAAATGAGTATGAAACCAGAGCTGAAAACCAATGTGTACTGAAGTGGCCAGTGAGAAAGCGGTGATGCTCGAGACAATAGTAAACCTCCTCATTGTCACCCTTGCCTTTCCCTTCTGAATAAGCTTACACATTTGAATTGTGAATAAGTGACTGCCCCAGACATTTTGCTGATCAGTCTACATGACAATTCCACAATCTTCCCTCTGGTTAGGTCTGCAAGCCTTTTATTCACTTCCCTCTATGCCGCTTGGGTTAGTATCTGCATACATTGTTCTCCCTCTCCCTTATCATCCTTGACCCTCCCTATCCCTCAGCCTAATAACACCCTCCACCTTAGAACCGGGCCCTGGTTCGCATATAAACCTATGGGGATGATGCGCTTCACTTGAAAGTACAACCATCAGTACATACATTTCATTATCTCTACCTTTTGTCCAGTGCTCACAGTGTACCTACCATGCGCAGGCCTTGAGAAGTGGTTTGAAATACGAAACCCTTTAACAAGGTTATTTTCAAATCGGCCATCGGTTTCTTTTTGTACTGTTACAAACATGGACACGTCACACTTTTCAACACAGCCCTATAGTTAGTTTAAACTTAGCTCAGTTTCTCAAATGAAAGGTTTACATCCGGTATGTCGCGGATAGTGCAGATATGGAGGATAGATAATGCAAAGAGTTGTGTGCGTCCACGCTCCCTCCTTAAAGCAGTTCCCATATTTTGGAGACAAGTGAAGCCAGGTCTCTTTCCCTGGGAACAAACATTTGAAGTTTATCTCTGCCCGTCCTCTGACTTACCTAGCAGGCAGAGGCTGAATGCAAGTAGCGAAAGGAGAAATAAAAGACTGCCAACACAAGGGATTCCCTGAAGACATTCAAAGCAATGTAATGACGTGCAGCACATCAAAGGGAAAGCATCAGTTTCTGACCAAACAGGAGCAAGAAAATAAACACAGCAGGGAAGTAGTGCGTGCCAGTTCCATTTTTATTAGCAAGTTTGTTTAAATACAGGGGCATCGCTGAACTTCACCAATACAGTGGTAAATTTGGGAATTGCGAAATGCTGAAAGGTCTGCCTGTTGGAAGTGGGAATGAACCTGTTCCAGAGTTCCAAATTCTGCAATCACAAAGATGGCAGACTCTGAAATTTCGTATTCACAACAGGTGGTCCACCTCTGGAGTGGAACTAGCCTAAGGGTGAACACGCCTCTTTGACTACTAATTTTCCCGCATGTCCAGGTGCCAAATGGGCCCAAGTCAGGGGGGTTGGCATCACCTCTAAGGGAAGCATGATAAGCATAACAAAGGTGGCAAGCTCTTAGCATTCCAAGGCAAGGAACTTCAGATTTACAGGTCATCCTGTTTGGAGGGGTGAAAACACCCTATGCACGACAGGCTTTGTTTCTGACCTCTCACCACTGGGGTTCAGAAACTTGTCGGTGGTGGCAGGCTGGACAGAATCAGTCAGCTAGCACACTAGCAGTTGATAGGTTTTCAGGGGGCACCTCTATGGCCCCCTCTGGGTGCATGCATTAATAAATCCATCACTGGAATCAGTGTGAGTTGATTAATACAATATGTTTGGTACCTTACATCCTTGGTTTCTGTGATGCCATCATGTAGCTGAGGAACTCGTTTTTGACCAGTACCTACCACACGTTCTTAAAATGACTTCCCGGATCACTTGTACTGGCAGTAATTGAAACGGCCAGCATAGGGGCATATCTGCTCATGAAGATATGTCCACACATGTATTATAGTGCACCCTGGCTTAGGGCTGTAAGGCTGACTTACCTATACTGCATGCAGCATCTGCTGGCATGGCACAAAGGCTGTGTGCCATGTCATGTTTTCACTTTTGCCTGCACCAAGACAAGCAGCCTGCAGTGGCTGACGGTATGAATACATGCTGCAGCCCTGAGGGACCCTCTTTAACTTCCTTGCACTAGGTACCAGGGGTACCACTTACTAGGGACTTACATGGAGGGCTAAAGGCATTGCCAATTGGGGAAACAATTGTATAGTTCAGGGAAAGAGGCCCATCACCGGGGACCTGGTTAGCAGGTACACAGTGCACTTACAGTCAAAATTGCATTTTATCCAGGCAAAAAGTGAGGGAGACCATGTCAAATGGTAAACTTTCCTACAATACATACATCTTCATCAGGAATAAAATCACCAAACACATTCAACAAAGGAACCTCTGCTCTAAAGGGGCATCTTCTATCCCGCCACCTACCCTTCTCTATCCAAATAACTGAATAACTTATCCACCATTCAAAATACTTCATATTTCACTATACTAATTTTCAACACTAATCCTTTATGGGTTCCGGAGTAGCGTGCTACTAGCCAGAAAAGCGCTTCAATACCCATCAGGGGTTACAGGTGCTATATGAATGGAAACCTTTCTTGCCCTTCTATCCCTCCACTATCCTTCTCACTCCAAATAACTGACTAATATTCACCACTCAAATTACTTTCATATTTCACCATACTAATTCACCACTAATCCTTTATGGGTTTCCGGAGTAGCGTGCTTCAACACCCCATCAGGTTTAACAAGCGCTATATAAATACAAACCTTTTTTCCTCTTCTATCCTTCTGCTATCCTTCTGAATCCAAATAATTGACTAACCTATCCACCACTTAAAATTTACTTGCATGTTTCACTATACTAATTCAACACTAATCCTCTATGGGTCCCGGAGTAGCGTGCTACTCGCCGAAAAAGCGATTCAACGCCTAGTCAGGGGTAGTAAGCGCTATGCAAATGCAAATACAATACAAGTAAAACATGCCTTTGTAGGATATAATGATGGATTACAGGAGCGACTCCATTAGCATACTGACTACTAGTGGCCCTATTACGCAAACATGCAATTTCACAGGTTTATAGGACTCTAAGAAGCACAGTCGGGAGCCTTTGGCAGCACCAAAAGACAGATGGTACCATGATCACGAGTTTCTAGTAGATCTCTGGGGAGCAGAGAGCCAATGCTCAAAGGATGTTACGATTAAAGCAGGTCTCCAGCTAGTGCAACTAAAAATACTGCATTGGGCATATTTTACCAGACTCATTCACATGCGGAAGCTGGACAGTGATACGGGCCTGCACAGATGTAATCAGACAGGGCGACTCCACGCTCAATGGGCCTGCCCCCAGATACTGACATACTGGACACAATTGGGCCAGCAGATCTTGTGAGTCACGAGGGAGCATCTGGCCCTTTCTCCTCCCTTAGCTACACTGGGGAAATGGGGCGACCAGACACTGTTTAAATAAACTTTGCTGCTGTGCGCTGTGGCTCTTGTGGTAGCCAGAAGAGGCAGTGTCCGGCAGTGGGGGAGTGGGGAAATTCCAGAGTTGGCACAATGGGCAGCTGGAGTGGACTGGTGTACGGTAGCAGAGTGCACCATATGGTTTGACTTCCAGTAGTGTGGGAGAGCAACCACGGCTGCCACTGATCTAATGTGGTCAATTACCAAAAGTGGGTGGGAGAGAGAAGGGAATGGTGGGGGTGCGACCCATCGAGTCTGGTATAAAAAAACTGCAGTGCTACTATAACCATCTTAAAAGTCAATGTTGAAAATGCCAATGAGTAATATGGGTGTTGCAGTGTTTGTTGATGCTTTATTTGTTTACATGGCAAACAAATCTTTTTACAAAGGTGTAAAAATAAAATTAAAATACATATGTCCTGTACAGTGTGTTAGTGTAAGATGGACCCACTGTTGAAGCTCCAGCCTGGCTGAAGACGGCTGTAATGCCAGAAACCGGTCCTAGGAAGCTTGTTTCCGGTCCAGGGAAGGCATGGCTTGGTAGTTCGGGCTGGACTGTTCCCATGAGGCACAGGGTCAGACTGATTTGCATATGGCCATGTCTGAACTGGGGTGGCAGAGTGGGCTAAAGAACGGTGATGGATCAAACCCAGATCTGTTGACTGGGTGTGAGTATTTGATTGGTTCTGATGCTCCGTCCATCACCACCCCTTTTTGTACTTATTTGTTTACATGGCAAACAAATCTTTTTACAAAGGTGTAAAAATAAAATTAAAATACATATGTCCTGTACAGTGTGTTAGTGTAAGATGGACCCACTGTTGAAGCTCCAGTTCGCCTTTCACTGTGCAGGAAGTAATGCAGCCTTCATTTAAAGGACACAAAGATACCCCTGCAGACAGGTACAATAAGTGACTGCTACCTGCCTAAACCACCTAAAAATGTTGCAGTCACTCCAACCAGTGACAGCTCCTTTGCTTCTGCACAGTGTCCATAATGAGTTGCAGGTGCAGTGGCAATGTTTTTCCTCATTTACATGGGGTAATGCCCCTTTACAAATAAGAGCACACCCCTCTGCACCCCGACATTGCTCTTGTGCATGTGCGGCACGGAGTGAATTGTATTACAGAAGGGGAGCACAAATGCCTACAGTCCCTTCTGTAATACCAACGTGGAAAACTGAGCACATGTGTCTAATGGGCTCCAGGACACAAGGGAGTAGCCAGAAAATGTAAATAACCTCCATTTTGAACCAAAACACTTATAACATCAAGCAAGAGAAGCAAGTCATTGGGACACTACCCAGAAGGGCTCTGCTGGTCTCTTCCATCCCAGCATCTATCCATTCATCTATTCATTCTTCCATCCACTCGCTGATAATCACCATTTCACCTTTACATTCTGTCATCCATTCAGACTTTCATCCAATATTCAGTCCTTCACCATTCTGTCCAACCTATCCATCAAATATATCTATCCTTTCACTCAGTCATCCATCCTTTCACAGTCATCCAACCTTTCTCTTGTCCATCTCCCTTTCATCCATTGATCCTTTCATTCATCTATCCATCCTTTCACTCATCCATCCTTTCACGCATCCATCCATCCTTGCACAAATCCATCCATCCATCTTTCCATTCATCCACACTTTTACTCATCCATCCACCCTTTCACTCATCCATCCACCCTTTCACTCATCCATCCACCCTTTAAATCTCATCCATCCTCTGTCACTCCTTTATTGGATCCACCCTTTCACGCAATCCATCCACCCTTTGACCCATCTATCCTTTCATCCATCCATTTACCCTTTCACTCATCCATCCATTCCTCTTTTCACTCACTCATCCATCCACCCTTTCACTCATCCATCCGCCTACCCTTTTATCCAGCCATCCATCCATATACCCTCCTTTTCACTCATCCATACATTCTTTTACTTATCCATGCATACATCCTTCCTTTCATTCATCCTTTCATCATTCAATCCGCCATCCACCCTTCCACTCATCTATCCATTCACCCTTTTACTCATCCATCCACTCATCCATCCATTCTTCCTCTACTCATCCACCCTTTCACTCATTCATCCATCCATGCATCTATCCATTCACCTTTTCACTCACACATCAATCGATAATCTATTCAAACTTTCACTCATCCATCCACCCTTTCACTCATCCATCCACCTTTTCACTCACACATCCATCCTTTCTTGCCATCCATCCATCTTCCCTTTCACTCATCCATTGAGCCACTCTTTTGCTCAGCCATCCTTTGACTCATCCATTCACCCATTGGCCCATCCATCCACTCATGCATTTACACTTTTACTCATCCATTCTTTCACTCACGCATCCATCCACCCTTTTCACTTATCCATCCAACCCTTTCATCCAGCCATCCATCTACCCTCCCTTTCATTCTGTCCATCCATTCTTTCACTCATCCAGCCTTTCACTCATCCATACATCCACCAATCCACCCTTTCGCTCAGTCCAAACATCCATCCATCTATCTTGACTCATCAATGCATCCTTGCACTCACTCATCCATCCTTTCATCATCCATCCAGCCAACCACCCTTTTGCTCATCAATCCATCCATTCACCCTTTCACTCAGTCATCCATCCTTCCTCCCTTTTATTCCTCCATCCTTACATCCATCATTTCACTCATTCATCTATGCATCTATCCATCCATTCTTTCCCTCATTCATCCATTCACCCTTCTTTCCTGGCTATGCATCCAGCCTTTCACTCCATCCATCCCCTTACTCATCCATCCATAATTTGATCATCCATCCATACATCTACCCTTCCATTCATCCACCCACCCTCCCTTTCACTCCTCGATACTTACATTCATCCTTTCACCTATCCATGCACCCCTTCACTCACCCGTCCATCCATCCATCCATCATTTCACTCACCCATCCAGCCATGCTTTCACCCACTCACCTTTCTACCCTTTCGTCTGCCGAGTTTCAGACAAAAGAGGCCCATCAAAAACCCCATGCACACTGCAGCTGCTAAAGTGGGGGGATGGACAACGTCACTGCCTTAACACATAGTGCAATATAGCCCCCTCCACCGAGCCTCCAGTTAAATTTCCTATTGCATAAATTACAGATGTTTCCTCACCCACCCTGCTCAAATCCTCACACCTGCAGCACCAAGCAACATCAACCTAATGATACCATCAGCCATAACTAATAAAAAAAATGTAAAACATTTATTATTCAGTTTTTCGTAACAAACAGCAGCAGTGATGTTAGGACTCTATACAGTACATGATGATGCTTGCTAAAGGGCAATATCAGGACAGAGAGTTCTTGGTGAAAGCAGGCAAGCTTCATGACCACTTCAACATAGTGTTGCAATATGTACGGTGTGTGTCGAGAAATATAGTGTAGATGCCTAGCCACTTCCGCATTCTCCATCAGCACCACTGATAATTGATCTGCTGCCACTGATCCTGCCAGTAGGCACTTTTCTCAGTTATCTCCCTCATCCAACCATCTGGCCGCATATTGCAGGTGTGCGGCAGAATAACACAGCTCTAGATTAGGCACTTCCAAACCACCCTCTTCGTATCGTCGGGTTAAGGTGCTTTGGTCCACCCTGCTACGACGACCCACCCACAATAAGGAAATAAGCACAGAATTCAGCTGCTTAAATATCATCCTAGGGATGGGACACGGCGAATTAAGCAGTGTATATAGACATCGCGGCAACATCATCATTTTCAACACAGCCAATCTGCCTATCAGTAATGGGGGAAGCATGTTCCAAAAAGCCACCAAATTCCGCAGGGCATCCAATACCCTACCCTATTAAGGCGTAGCTGTTGTACCTTGGTATGGGCCACCTGTATCCCCAAATACCAGAGACGTTCTAACTCCCAAAGCAATCCCAGGCTGGGGAGGCCATCCAATGGAGTATCAACTAAAGAAGCCAACAGAAATAGGAGAGATGTTTGCCTATTAAGATATAGCCCAGATGGACCTCCAAACTCATCCAAGTGTTGCAACAGCATGGGTAGTGCCACCTGTGGGATAGCAATATAAAAAAATGCGCCGTCCACATAGAGCGAGATCAGGTGGCGGGATTCCAGCAGACGTATGCCTCAATTTAGCAGTCTCAGACACGCCCAAATCACCAGGGGTTCGTTCGCTAATGCGAACAGAACCAGCAAGAGGGGGGAACGCTGTTACATTCCCCACTCCAAGTCCCGCGTCTCCGATCTACTGCGACCCACGCAAACTCTGGCGCTGGATGCGGTGTATAATAGTTGGACCCAACTCCCAAACTGAGGATCTGTACTGCTCGATTTTCCCGGCCTTCCGGTGTTGCAGGGCAATCCATATGACTTCAGTCTCTTTCCATCCAAGTCTAAGGACTGGAGTAGTGAATAGGGCCTAGCTATTAGACATTTGTGACACAATCCCGTGCTCCTTGAATTCAGGCCTGGTAGGCCTTAAGCGGGAAAGCATGTTTATTGAATGTATAATAGACTGAAGTCAAGGGTGGAATGTACTGCTCGATTTTCCTGGCCTTCCGGTGTTGCAGGGCAGTCCATGTGACTTCAGTCTCTTTCCATTCAAGTCTAAGGGTTAGAGTAGTGTATAGAGCCTATTTATTAGGCACTTCTTCCCCATAGATCAGGGTTTGCACACATAGCCTAGGGGATAGATTCGGTAGCCTTGAGAATAACTTGCCCTATAGTGAGGGTATTGCATAGAGCTGTGTTGAATTCAGGCCTGGTAGGCCTTAAACGGGAAAGCATGTTTATTGAATGTATAATAGACTGAAGTCAAGGGTGGAATGTACTGCTCGATTTTCCTGGCCTTCCGGTGTTGCAGGGCAGTCCATGTGACTTCAGTCTCTTTCCATTCAAGTCTAAGGGTTAGAGTAGTGTATAGAGCCTATTTATTAGGCACTTCAACATGACCCTGTGTTCTTCCCCATAGATCAGGGTTTGCATACATATCCTAGGGGATAGATTTGTTAGCATTAGGGGTAATATGTTCTGTAGTAAGGGTATCTAATGGAGCTGTGCTGCATTCAGGCCTGGTAGGCCTTAAATGGGAGAGACTCCATCTTTCCTCCTGCTCTAGCAGCTTGGGAAGTTTCTAGGTCATAGGCAGTGTTTTAGTTAAAAGGTGTTATTCGCTTGGAAGAGAACCGGTTCAGGCCGGCCCTTATCGAAGGATTGTATTCTCCTTCATGCTGAAGACACTACAACAGGCCGGCCGGCTGGGAACGTGTCCTTGGCACGGGGAGGTACAGGAATTTGGTGGGCGGCAGGTTTCGAGCTGGAAATTTCCATGAGAGAATGCACATCTATATTAGTGAAAGTCTGAGGCAGAGACTGGCACTTGCTTCTAGACCATAGGCGGCATCTGGCCGTTAGCAGTAAAGCTACTACTTATTCCAGGGAAGACAGATGATGAACCTGAATCTAAAGAGGAGAGATCAGCTGATGAGGAGGAGGTTCCAGTGACTCGGAGGAAAAAGAGAAGGGAGTAAATCTGTGACTGCAGAGGTGTGACTTCCAGGCGAAGCCAAGGCGCAGACGGAAAGGGAACCTAGATGACCTTTGAGTATATAACCAGGTGACGTTAACCCTTTACTATTAGAGTATACAACTTGACCTTTTACTTTCCTTGCAGGTTGTCTATATATATAATGTATTACTATTAGAGTATACAACTTGACCTTTTACTTTTCTTTGTAGGTCGTGTGCTATGATGCAATGTTATGTGACTGCGTATGTAATGACTAATAAAGTGTCCCGATTGTAATGAACCAACATGTGCTGCGTGTTCTTGTATGAGAGGATGGCCTATTCTTCTAGTCAGTTGTAGTTTGATCTGTACAGAGGACGATCCTGGACAGGTAAGTGGTAACTGAACAAGGGAGAAGGGAGCTCCTCAAACTGGAGAACAGGTTGTGCTCAACTAACAGTCCTTGTGTGATCTGATACATA
Organism: Triturus cristatus; assembly: GCF_964204655.1. Lineage (NCBI taxonomy): Eukaryota > Metazoa > Chordata > Amphibia > Caudata > Salamandridae > Triturus > Triturus cristatus. The sequence continues at coordinate 631,411,067 of NC_140590.1, read as the reverse complement.
GTGGTACCGATTCCCCTGTTGCATGTCGTGGTAACCATAGGATGAGCACGTGTGAGGCTGCTGTCTAGGCAGGAGTACCTGGGTCCGTCTGGGACCGCGAGGACTTTGGAGCTGCCGCTGAGGTAGGAGTATCTGGGTCCGTCTGGGACCGCGAGGACTTTGAGTGTCGCTGCCGAATGGGTAGGAGATTCTGGGTCTAACAAAGGCCGCGAGACTTTGAGTGTCGCTGCCGAATGGGTAGGAGGTTCTGGGTCTAACAAAGGCCGCGAGACTTTGAGTGTCGCTGCCGAATGGGTAGGAGGTTCTGGGTCTAACAAAGGCCGCGAGACTTTGAGTGTCGCTGCCGAATGGGTAGGAGGTTCTGGGTCTAACACAGGCCGCGAGACTTTGAGTGTCGCTGCCGAATGGGTAGGAGATTCTGGGTCTAACAAAGGCCGCGAGACTTTGAGTGTCGCTGCCGAATGGGTAGGAGGTTCTGGGTCTAACACAGGCCGCGAGACTTTGAGTGTCGCTGCCGAATGGGTAGGAGGTTCTGGGTCTAACACAGGCCGCGAGACTTTGAGTGTCGCTGCCGAATGGGTAGGAGATTCTGGGTCTAACAAAGGCCGCGAGACTTTGAGTGTCGCTGCCGAATGGGTAGGAGGTTCTGGGTCTAACAAGGGCCGCGAGACTGTGGGTGTCACTGCCGAATGGGTAGGAGATTTTGGGTCTGAGATTGCGAGGCTGTGAGGCCTCCATATATAATTATAATAGGAATTCCCTGTCCTTAGGTGGTACGCATATATGTGGTTATTTAGGTGTAAAAAGGCCCTAGGGAGGGGGTAACGTTCTGGTTTGGGTTAAAAAAGGCTCTGTGGAGCAGGTTCTATCAGGAGGAAAAACCCAAGCAGAACAGGATCAAAGCCCATAAGTCGTAGCACTTCGAGTAAATAGCCTCAGTCCACCATGTCAAAAGACTTTTCTAGATCAATAGCGACCAATGCCAGATCCTCATCCTTGTGTTTCACTTGATGCCCTATATGGGCTAGACGTCGAAGATTCATGCCAGTGTTACGGCCAAGTATAAACCCGCACTGGTACTCATGGACCAGGTGTGACAAGTAGGGCACCAGACGACCGGCAAGTAGTTCGCACAGGATTTTCACATCTGCGTTAATCATGTTAATTGGTTGATAAGCAGCTGGATCAAACTCCATACCACCTGGCTTGATGAACGTAAAGATATCTCACTTCCTCATGGATGGGGGCAGCAAACCGCTCACGTGTTTCCAGCAGGACTTCCAGGAGAGCCTACGTGATTTTTGACGAGAACGTTTGATAGAACTCAGGGAGAAAGCCATCTCAGTCAGGTGCTTTTGCTCATGAAAGCAAACTCAGAGCAGCGCAAAGTTATTCCAGACAGATGGGGATTTCCAGGGACTCGGCATCCAGTTGCGCTAGCCTCTGGAGATCTAGTCCTTCTAGGAATGGAACATATTGGGCCACTGTTGTGCCGGGATCTGCAGTATATAAGCACTTCAAGTGTTGTTGTAAGACTCCCAATATTCTTGCCCTAGTGTGCATGCGTGCAATCCACTGACATCGTAATCGTATGGGGGAGGGAGCTCTCTGCGGAGTATCCATGCCAACAGCCGACCTGACATATCCCTTTCCCTATGTAGTTTCTGCCCATATTGTTCGAGTGTGTACTTATCTAGTCTGACCCATATATCCAACTCATGTACCTGCAATGCGCCTACGCACCTCCTGTTCACGGACGCAAATGCCAGACTGCGAGTATTCCCTAGCTTGCAGAGAAGACAGGAGGTCCTCTACTCTGGCGAGCTCCTGTTGTACTGGTCTACACACCCAGCACGTTAAGCTGATACATGTGCCCCTCAATACCGCTTTCAGAGCCTCCCATTCCATGGCCCTGCTGCAATCTGACAGTGCTTTCAAGAGCTCTTCCTTACCTACCTGGTCCACAAGGATATCAGCAGATATCCTCCAGGTGTGATCCTCACACAAAGAGGACGCCCCCCCAAACTGCATGACACACCCGACTGGCGAGTGATATGACATGCATCATTCTTCACAGCGCCTTCATCATTAAAGGTTTGGTACCCACTATGGGGGGTGCCCTGTCCAAGTTTGCCTCCAGTATACAACTGAATTCACCCAGCCACAGTAGTGGTATGCTAATGTCATATTTTAACACATCTTGGACATCATTAAATAACATGGAGTCGTCAATGTTCGGGACATATGTGATCAACATGGTCAGGTCCCGTCCGTCCAGTGTCCCCTTCAACAGAACAAAGCGATTGCCCACATCACTTTCCATATGGCTAAGGGAGAACGGGACCCCAGATGCTTCCCAGATAAGTGTGCCCCTAGCGTACATCGAAAATGAGGGCTAGAACACCTGCCCCCACCACTTCCTAGCGAGTCAAGAGGCACCCGCATCATTTAGGTGTAGCTTCTGCAGACAAGCTATGGAGATCTCATGTCACTTTAAAAAGGAGAACAAAGCAAACACAAAGAGATAATGGACGGAGAGCTGAAACTTTTCAGACACTCACCCCCAGTCACAGATCTAAGTTGAATCCATCATCATTCTTTAGCTCACTTCGCCACCTCAGTTCAGACCCAGCTTTATGCAAATCAGTCTTGACCCTATGCCTCATGGGAACAGTCCAGCCCGTACTACCAAGTCAGGTCTTCCCTGAACCGGAAACAAGCATCCTGGGACCGGTTTCTGGGTCACATTCTTCATCAGCCAGGCTAGCTTGAATCCAGTGGCAAAGTGAGCAGGGGACCTACATCTGGGAATACCCTGCCAACTTAGGGTGACCAAAGCAAACACAAGTAGATGATGGACGGAGCACTGAAGCTTTTCAGACACTCACCCCCCAGTCACAGAACTGGGTTGAATCCATCATTCTTTAGCTCAGTTCAGACCCAGCTTTATGCAAATCAGTCTTGAACCTGTGCCTAATGGGAACAGTCCAGCCCGAACTGCCAAGCCAAGTCTTCCCTGAACCAGAAACATGCATCTGGGACCGGGTTTCGGGGTATGTCACCCTTCTTCAGCCAGGCTAGCTTGAATCCAGTGGCAAAGTGAGCAAGGGACCCACGTCTGGGCATACACTGCCAACTTAGGGCGAACAAAGCAAACACAAGGAGATGATGGCAGGATGCTTGTTTCCGGTCCAGGGAGGACTTGGCTTGGCAGTTTGGTCTGGACTGTTCCCCTGAGGCACAGGGTCAAGACTGATTTGCATATGGGTGGGTCCAAACTGGGGTGGCGTAGTGGGCAAACAAACAATGGATTTAACCCAGGTCTCTTGACTGGGGGAGATGGTTTGAACTATTCAGCATTCCGTCCATCATTTGTTGCAGTTACACTTTTTGCCTTAAGTGTGACGGGTGTGCCCAGACGTGGGTCCCTTGCTCACTGTGCCACTGGATTCAAGCTAGCTTGGCTGAAGGGTGACATACCCTGAAACCAGTCCCAGGATGCGTGTTTCCACTCCAGGGAGGACCTGGCTTGACAGTTCGGTCTCGACTGTTCCCATGAGGCACAGGGTCAAGACTGATTTGCATATGGCTGGGTCCAAACTGGGGCGGCGTAGTGGGAAAATGAATGATGGATTTAACCCAGATCTCTTGACTGGGGAAGATGGTTTGAACCATTCAGCATTCCGTCCATCATTTGTTGCAGTGACGCTTTCAAAAGGAGAGCACTCCAACTGCCTATGTCTCTTTGGTGTGTTAAGTACTTGGGGATTAATGTCACGGTGGACCCCCACCTTTTTACCATTCTTATTTGGTCCCTATCTTAGAATGCTTCGCAGCGGATGTCCAACACTGGAGGGAATTGCCGCTCTTCCTTCTGGGCAGGGCGGCAATGTTCAAGATGATGACTCTGCCCCAGATACTTTCTTCACTCCAAAATTCTCCATATTGTATACCCGAGGAATATTTCCGTAAGATGTCCAGAAATTGATACGAGGAGTGTATGATGGTGGGATTGGCCTCCCAGATATTATAAAGTACTATTGAGCTACGCAACGGACAGTGGTTAATGACTGGGTGTTTGCAGCCTGGGACAACCAAACGTTCAGACTAGAAAGATTATTTTTGGGAGTCCTGGGGTACTTTACGTCCTGCTAACACTAACACACTCCTGCCTCAAACACATACCGTGTCCCAGGTGTGGAAGAAGGCGACAGTCTATGGGCTGGCAGGGGAAGCCTTCTGCAATGACCCCCCTGCGGTGCAGTGATGTCCTTGAGGAGGTGGGACAACTATGCGGCTTCAGGAAATGGAACCTCATTGGTATATCCACATTGGGAGTAGTGTGGAAAGGGGACGCCATGCCCAGTGTGGCAAACATGCAGGTCCAATATGACTTGGCACTCACTGAATCCTTAAGTTATTAGCAATTATGCTCGGATGACACATGTGCCCAGACACACTTTGGTCCCAGAGTCCTCACCACCGGAGGACAAAATCCTTATGGAACCATTACCCAAAAATACTTTCACTTACTACAAAAAAATAATCAACAGTTCGCCTAATATCCTGGCCACCCTGAGGACTAAATGAAAGGGGATGTCTGGGATTGTGACGACAAAAAGTGGGAAAAGGTCATGGGAGTTTACTGAGAGGTGGCAATTAATGCGGGTTTATGTTTAATTCATTTGAGTATCCTGCACCGTTGCTACTACATTCTTTAACACCCTGAGGTCCTGCCCTCTAATACGGTCACACTGGGTGGCACTACAGAAACTCGCCGGGGAGATCGTAGGAGTGGTGATACCGGACTCAGCAAAAAACATGCCTCCTGCACATGTGGTGGTACAACCCACTGCAGAGATATGATCAAATATGGCTATCCTTGGGTCTCGCAGTGGCAAAAAGCAATATAGCACACTTGTGGGGTGCAAGAAAGGCTCTGACTGTGGCGGGATAGGACAGACATGGACTGGTGTATGTCAAATGGAAAAAAAAAAAGATTTATTTGGGCAGGGGATGCCCACGAAAGAGGAAGAAAATCTGGTTGGGGTGGTGCTCCTATTGAGGGATGGAACAGGAGTTCGCTGGGGGTCCCGATGGCCCCAACATGGGTTCCCCAGAACATTGAGGAAATTGGTCTTGTATTGGTCACTGTATCAATTCTTAAACTATTGTAAAATTGTTAATTTAATGAGCCTTCCCCCTGGGGGGAGACAGGAAAATGATATGCGATCTATACGCTGCTTTATTTTGCAAAATCTCGATAAAAAGATTTAATAAAAAAGAGAGCAAAAAAGTAATGGCCCTCTACCTCCCCACCATGTATTAGTCCCTTTAGACTGCCGCAAACTCAAAAACAGAAACATGCAATACACAACAATAACCCCTGTTCCACCCACGGAGAAACATAGTACAACCATGCCACTATCGATGCCCACCTCATGCATATGCCAGAACGTGTACTCTAACCCAGGGAGCCCAACAGGGACCAGCAAACTCTTTCAATCAGCAACCAAAAACCCATATTGCGTCAAGGAATACAATTCTGCGTCCTGACATTTCCAAACAAGCTGCACTCGTTAGCGCCTGCACAGGTCTGGTCCACGCTGAGGCCCTCATGCCCCTAGGTGAGACAACGGCCCCCAGCACACGTGCAGGATACACAATTGACATCCTCATTGTCAACAACTCCGTCATTCACCCAGACCAACACCAGTTATAACCCCCCCATCCAATCAAGCAAGGCCAGCTTCTATCTTCCCATTCAGACTTCACCACTCCCCTCCTCCGGGGCATCCAATGTGTCAGGCACACAGTCCAATGCAGGGCTCTCTACCCCTTTTGCAGCCCCATCAGTAGATAGCAGAACATCGTCTTCTGCACTGTGTCCAGCGTTTCCACTGTGTTGAGCTGTATGGTGCCGTCCTCCCGCACCGTGACACTCCCGTACTCCAGCGGGATGGCGTTCATCCACGACCAGACAGCGTTGACGGGATCCTCCTCCTGTTTTTGAGCCCCAATTATGTTTGTGGCTACATCCAGCATGTGGTGATATTGGCTCACCTCGAATTTCTAACCATTGCCAGACATCTTAGGGGATTTTTAAAAAAATGCACCTTCCCTTGAGTTATGACCTTCAGTTTTGTCAGATAAAGTAACATGTACTGAAGCTGTAGAGTCCTCAATTGTTGCTTAACACCGAGAAATGACTTGCGTTGCTCCTGCACCTACTTAGTGTAATCTGGATAGCCGGTAACTTGCTGTTGCCAAAAAGGGGGGCCACTCATTCGCAGGCCACTCAATGCAATCATGGTCCATGTAGTTAAGGATTTTGGTGATGATGGCGGGGTTGAGTTCCTCCAGAGATTTTTCAGTTGCGCCCACCCTCAACTCTCTCAGGAAACCCCAGGACGTGGGTGGTACTGCGTTGGGTGTGTCCTTCTGCATCCTAAGCTCGCTGTTCAGGTTCCTTTGAAACCGCAATCAACTGGGCATTTGAGGGTCTCCACCTCACCTTGTAAGTCCTCAATACTGCCCTCCACCGGCGTTACTTTATCAGCAACTTTTCGTATGCTGGCTCACAATAGATTAACATCAATCGATACAGTTTCTTTTTTGTGTTCCAGTGAAGTTCTGAAGCCTTGAATCGCAGCCAGTAGGTCAGTGTGGTATGGTTCTGTCACCTCCTCCTGTGCCTCCCCCACATCACTCAGCCTTTTTTGGAGCATTATTCTGAGTGGGGTGCCCGTGTGGCATACTGAGTGATGGTGTTCACCAGATTCTAACAAGCCGGCTTATCCTTGCCCATGTCGAGCCTAGGTTTCCATTCCTGCGCTTCCTGTCTCCCGACAGTTCAGGCACCTCCGGTCATTCAGTTCGTTGAGAGCACAGGGCCAATGTCTCCCCTCGCAGGATCAGTAACCTCAGGCGGTCAACTATACACTTACGCTGAGGGTATCCATGCAGGTCAGCCTCACTCCCCTATGAGGCCCAACAAGGCACCTACCACTCCCAGTTACAGCAGCACTCCTCACCGCCTAGGCACCAGCAGCAGTTCCTTCCTCTCAGGGCCTGCAGGGTCACCCGGGTGAGGACAAGAAGATGTAGTAGCAAAACGCAGTGCTCCATGCCGGAATATCAAGGCCAGATGACACCCCAGGATAACCGAACACATCCATCAATTAACGTTGCAACAGTGTCCGATCGCACCGGTGGTCCTCAGGCTACGCTGGTTACAAGCACCGGAACCTAGGCCCACAACGGCATCCTCCTGGTAGGCAGATAGGCAGAACAAACTGCATGTGGGACCGGAGCTTCCACAACAGGTCACCGGTACGTTGACGACAGCCCCTCCTCTGCCAGTCGACCTCCCAGCAGGCAATGGAGGGGTAGTATGCCACGTTAAGTCGGTCACCCTCAGGGGTGCTGAGGAGGCAGTCTACTGGGAGGCTCCCTGACACCATTCAGTGCCTGACAGGTGACTCGCTGGGATATTGCAGCCGGCAGCACACAGCCCCCCACGTCACACTGCAGTCCACTGGCCCATCAGTTCAGGCTCACAGCAAGTTTCCCAGGGGCCAGATTAAATAAGTTACATCACAGGCACCACACACAGCAGCTGCTACTCACAGTTTCACATGGAGCTGCTACAGTGGGTGCCCCACTCCAGTGGGACCTCACTGTCGATATATGGCAGCACCAGCAACAACACTGGCTCCCAAAAATTGCCTGCTAGCTTCTACACTAGAAGGATCACCTTTGGTCCCGCAGGGCCTTTCCAGTGCTGCCTGCTTACCTTGTCCTGGCTCAATAAATGTTGCAAGGGCCCCTGGGGCAGCGTCCAAAGGCCTGCTGCCTCAACGTCAGGGGGGGCAAACGAGCGCTCACTGTAGTGTAATGCAGGCAGCTGAAAGACTGGGCCACATCAGCATCACCGGGTTTCCTGTGAAGCTCCGGTCCGCGGCTCTAGCACCGCCCGCCTCTCACACCCCATACCAGGCGTCAACCTGGGCACAGGGCAGCCCCTGGGCAGGTGGCCTGTCTCCCAGGCAGTGCGACAATCAGCAGTTTGTCCGCAGTTGCAGCAGATTGGATTGGCATAACACTGGAGACCGCGGTCCAGGTTTTGCCCCACTGGTATCTTGGTTGACCTCATTTTATGTCTTAAGGTCAGGACTGTGCAGGATCATTAAGGATTATTGTGATGACTGTCCAGGAGCTGTAGGGTTCACGTCCTATTGGCCATGCTGCTTGGCCACACCCCCAACAAATATATATATATTTTTAAATAAATGAAAGGTTTGACGCATTATCTATCATTTACTAATTTTGGAAGCATGTTAATAAAGGAAATCGGAAAAAAAAATGCTGAATCTGTGCCTGTTGAACAAGTTACTTACATTTGGTGACGCATTATCTGGTAGAGACTCTAGCTAGCGGCAGATTCCTTACCTTTGAATTTCAAAGGCGTCAAGCTGGATCCAGACACTTTTGCTGAGCAATACCCTTTGCGCGCCATGTCGGGTGGCTCAATTCGGCTCAACAGCCGGAGGGGCCAATTGTGCAAAGGCTCAAAGACAGCACACATCAGGTAAATGAGGACCAAATTAAGGTCCCACTGTGGCATAATAAAGGGCGTGGGAGGAAACAAGTGAGCCAGCCCTTAAGAAATCTATTTACAATTAGAGACTTGGAGAGAGGGCAGGTCTGGCAGCTGCAAAAAAGCAGACCGAGCAGAAAGGTAACCCTTGAGAGTTCCTAAGGCAGAGCCCTGCTGAGCAAGGGTTAGAATGAATAAAAGGACAGTAGAAAGAGAAGCAGAAAGAGGGTCAATAGACCTTTCTGTACAGCATAAAACAAATTTCTGCCAACAGCAGGCGTAAATCGTCTTGGTGGAGGACCGCCTGGCTGCCAGAATAACATTACAGACATCGGAGGAAGGTCAAAAGCTATCAACTGTCGACGCTCAATCGCCACGTATGGAGGCGCAGAGTTAACAGATTTGGGTGGAGAACCCTCCCCTGCTGCTGTGACAGAAGATCCTCCCGAAGGGGAAGCTCGCTCGGAGGATCGACACTCATGCTCAGACTCTCTTTGTCCAGTCCACAGCCACAAGAATGACTTGGGCCCGGTCGCTACTGATCTTCTTCAGAACCCTGGGCAGGAGTGGTATGCGCGGAAAGGCGTACAACAGGCCTGAGCTCCACTCGCGGCGAAACGCGTCGCCGAGCGATAGCCACCTTGGAAACTCTGAGTCAAGAACAAAAAACAGGGGAACCCTACTCACTACAGAACCAGGGTAGATAAAGTACTTTCAGAAACAATGGCTCCTGTGGACTGGTATGATCTGTTATGATATTAATACTTTGCATAATAGCAATGTGAAGGGTTATTGAGTTGTCAGAAGGCAAAGAACCACCAATACCAATAATTAAATGTATCATATTAGATTTTATGATTTAGAGCGGAGGGAGAAGTATATACAGTATCAGAAAATTAAGACAAAATTAAATAAACAATTGTGCGTAGTGTCCCAGTGAAAACAGGAACCTCAAATAATAGTGCTAAATAGTGAAAATTTTTGAACAAGGTTTCCACAATTCTTTACAAGTCGACCATCGAGTATGTACAGAATGTGCAGCAGCTATATACAATGATATGCGCTTGTTAATGGTTCACTTTTGCTTTGTGCCAACGACGTTTCGACCCTCTGTGCAGTACAGCGTCTCATCAGGACCTAGGGTTGAAGGGACATCTATGGAGAAAAAGGGGATAGTATCAGCATAGGGCCCAATTAATGGCACAAATGCGACTGAAGGGAGGGAGACTATAGTGTGAATACCTGGTAGTTTCGCGCAGCCAAGTGAGAAGTGTGTGCCAACCGTGGGTGAAAGGTGTGAGAAGTTGGCCTGATATATGATGTCACTAGTTCTAGTGTACACCCTGTATCTGTCAAAACAACCCTTATGGTGATTGGTTGTAAAGTCAACCTTATAGACCAGCTATCCTAGTGGTAGCATGGACAAGAGCAGTCTTAGGCTAAACTCTGTATGGCATGTGAAGCCAGCTGTTATACCATTACAATCCCTTGAATACCAAATGAAAGGACACCACACCAGATTAGAATGTATTTATTCTAACATATACCCTCAGCACTCTTTATGAGTTCAGAGGTCTAAGCACAACAATTTCTTAAGTAGCATACGTTAAGTTACACAGGAAAAATACAGTTAGGCCCAGGGGCCACGCAAACCATATACTAAGAAAGTGGTATAAGTACCATGTCACGAACAGGGAGTAGGCCTAGGGCATCGCTGGGGCTACACTACCCTACAGATAGTTAGGAAGTGGGAGGCCCACGGGAAGCGTGTGCAGTGTGGAAACACACACGCGGGTTACATTAAAGTCAATGAGAATGTAACAGTTAGAAATAGGAAGAATAAGGACACTTCCGAAGTAACTAGGAGGAAGCAACTAAAGACTTAGACACTTGGATAGTCAATATCCACTGGAGCACCGGAGTACTCACGTTACCTCACCCACAGGAGACGGGTGCATAGGTGTGAAGATGTGTCGGGTGTCGTCGCTGGATCCTATGGATGCCTGAAGAACAGATGCTGGCAGGCGGCCAGGAGGAAGATGTCCGGTGGATCCAAGGGTGGATCTTGAAGGAAGAACACCTGCAAGCAGAGGGGACAAAGTCTGGGTCACTAGCCAGTGATCGGGTGGAACCAGGAAGGAACCAGGTGATGTCGTGCAGAACACAGGTGATGTCTTGAAGCTCGTCTCTGCAGCTGCGTGGACCAGGAGGCGTCGAGGATGACCAGAACCAGGGTACAAGCTGTCCCACGAAGGATCTTGCTGCTGGCGGAGTCGACGTCCCGATTGAAGTCAACAAGCCTTGGCAAAGGCAACCCACGCGGAAAGGGAAATTCGCTTCAGGTGCAGACCAGGAAGGTCTGAGGTGCTTCTCTTTCACAGGGAAGCAAGGGCCAGTCTGGAGGAGCCAAACCAGCGGTGAAAAGTTAAGGGTTCGTCGTCACTGAGGCTACTAGCCAACGGGCAAGCAACCGGACAGACGCGTCGAGCAGGAAAATGCAGAAGGGCCCCACGCAGAACTCGTGGAGTGTGGAGGGCTGATCTTCGGTGCAGATGGTGCTCGGGGTTGGGGCTTCTCAATCCCCAGAGCACAACTTCGAGGATGCCTCAGAAGCTGCACTGGAAGCTACTCGCCAATTTTCCGAGTAAGCCGGTCCCACGTCTCTCGTCGCCTCCACGGATCTCAGCTTGGCTGTGGATCAGGGACAGAGAAGTCTGGAGGTCAAGGCGCTGGTCGGGCTCTGCTGTCGGTTCCTCATAGAACTTGGGCAAAGCAAACGGCAGGTCGCTTGTTCAATCAATCAATCAATCAATCAAAGGCATTTATAACGCGCACTACTCACCAGGAGGGTCTCAAGGCGCTTGGTGGGGGGGGGGGGGGGGGGATCAGCTACTGCTCGAACAGCCAGGTCTTGAGCTTCTTCCTGAAGGAGAGGTGGTCTTGGGTCAGGCGTAGGTCGGGAGGGAGGGAGTTCCAGGACTTGGCGGCCAGGTGGGAGAAGGACCTTCCTCCTGTTGTCGCTCTTCAGATGCGGGGTACGGCGGCGAGGGCGTGACTGGTCGATCGGAGATGGCGTTTGGGAGCGTAGAAGTTGAGGCGGCTGTTGAGGTAACTCGGGCCTTGGTTGTGTAGGGCTTTGTGTGCGTGGGTGAGGAGCCGGAAGGTAATTCTCTTGTTGACCGGGAGCCAGTGCAGGTCTCTCAGGTGTCTGGAGATGTGGCTGTGTCTGGGGATGTCGAGGATGAGTCTCGCTGAGGCGTTCTGGATCCGCTGGAGTCTCTTCTGGAGCTTGGCGGTGGTTCCGGCGTAGAGGGCGTTGCCGTAGTCCAGACGGCTGGTGACAAGGGCCTGGGTGACCGTCTTCCTGGTCTCGGTGGGGATCCACCGGAAGATCTTACGTAGCATGCGCAGGATGTTGAAACAAGACGAGGAGACGGCGTTGACTTGTCTGGTCATGGAGAGGGAGGAGTCCAGGATGAAGCCCAGGTTGCGTGCGTGGTCTGTCGGTTTGGGTGCGGTGCCCAGGGCGGGGGGCCACCAGGAGTCGTCCCAGGCGGAGGGCGAGGAGCCCAGGATGAGGACTTCCGTCTTGTCTGAGTTCAGTTTCAAGCGGCTGGTCGTCATCCATTCGGCTACGTCTTTCATCCCTTGGTGTAGGTTGGCTCTGGCGGTGGCGGGGTCGTTGGTGAGGGAGAGGATCGGCTGTGTGTCGTCTGCGTAGGAGATGATGTTGAGGTTGTGTTGGCGTGCGATGGCAGCAAGGGGGCTCATGTAGACATTGAAGAGGGTGGGGCTGAGCGAGGAGCCTTGGGGAACGCCGCAGATGACTTCTGTTGCTGCAGATCTGAACGGGGGTAGGCGAACTCTGTGTCCTTCCAACGAGGAAGGAGATGATCCAATCCAGTGCCTTCTCCTGGATTCCGACGTTGTTGAGGTGCTGCACTAGGGTGCGGTGGCAGACAGTGTCGAATGCCGCGGAGAGGTCTAGGAGGATGAGGGCCGCTGTTTCTCCGTTGTCCAGCAGGGCTCGGATGTCATCGGTGGCAGCGATGAGGGCGGTTTCGGTGCTGTGGTTGGCCCGGAAGCCAGACTGTGAGGGGTCGAGGGATCCGTTCATCTCGAGGAAGGCGGCCAGCTGCTTGTTGACTGTCTTCTCGATGACTTTGGCTGGAAACGGGAGGAGCGAGATGGGGCGGTAGTTCTTGAGTTCGGTGGGGTCCGCTGTTGGTTTCTTTAGTAGAGCGCTGAGATCGGCGTGCTTCCAGCTCTCCGGGAAGGTGACGGTGTCGAAGGAGGTGTTGATGATGTCCCGCAGGTGGGGTGCGATGACAGCGTCGGCCTTGTTGAAGACGTGGTGAGGGCAGGGGTCGGTTGGGGATCCGGAGTGGATGGAGTTCATCGTGCGGATGGTGTCTTCGGTGTTGATCGGTGTCCAGGCGCTGAGGGTGGTGGGGGGGGGGGGCGTTGGTGCGGTCGTGGGGGGCGTTGTTTGTGTGCTGAAGCTGTTGTGTATGTCAGCGATCTTGTTGTGGAAGTACGAGGCGAGGGAGTTGCAGAGGTCTTGCGATGGGGTGATGTCGTTGTTTCCGGCATTGGGGTTGGAGAGCTCTTTCACGATGTTGAAGAGTTCCTTGCTCTTGTGTGCGTTGTTGTCCAGGCGGTCCTTGAATGCTGTTTTCTTGGTGGCGTGGATCAGTTGATGGTGCTTTCGGGTGGCGAGCTTGAGGGTAGTCATGTTGTTCGGTGTTGGGTCTCTTCTCCAGGCTTTCTCGAGGGCTCGGCATTTCTTCTTGGAGCATTTGAGTTCGTCGGTGAACCAAGGGTCCTTCTTGCTGCCGGGTCTGCTGGGCGGGGTCCTCAGAGGGGCGAGTTCGTCCGCGCAGTTGGTGATCCACTTCGTGAGGTTGTCGGCGGCCTGGCTGGGGTTCGCTGAGCTGGCGGGAGGGTGCTGGCTCAGGGATGCGGCGAGTTGGTCGGCTGTGATCTTGTTCCAGCTTCTTCGTGCAACCTGTGGCTGGTGGTGGTGGATCGTGGTCCTTCTGAAGCTGAAGTGGATGCAGCTGTGGTCCGTCCAGTGGAGTCCGGTGGCGTGGCTGAAGACGATGTCCTTGCTGGATGAGAAGACGGCGTCGAGTGTGTGTTCGGCGAGGTGGGTGGGGGTGGTCACCAGCTGCTTGAGTCCGAGGTTGGCAAAGTTGTCAAGCAGGGTGGTGGTGTTGCGGTCGTTGTCGTTCTCCAGGTGGAAGTTGAGGTCCCCGAGGAGGATGTAGTCAGCGGAGGAGAGGGCGTGCGGGCTGATGAAGTCGGCGATGTCTTCGCTGAATGGTGAGCGGGGTCCCGGGGGTCGGTAGATCAGGGTGCCTCTGAGGGTGGTCTTGGGGTCGGTGTGGATCTAGAAGTTCAGGTGTTCGGCGGTTGTCAGGGTGTCGTCGGTGTTGGTCGTGATGCGGATGGTGTTCCTGTGGATGATGGAGATGCCTCCTCCGGTCTGGTTGCCGCGGTCCCTCCGGGTGATCTTGTAGCCCTCTGGGATGGCGATGGCGATGTCGGGCGCTGAGGAGGCGTTCATCCATGTTTCCGTGAGGAAGGCGACGTCAGGAGCTGTGGTGTCGAGGGGGTTCCAGAGTTGGACGGCGTGTCTGTGGACGGAGCGGGTGTTGAGCAGGATGCACTTCAGGTGGTTGCTGCTGGTGTTCGGCTTGGTGAGTGTTGGTGCAGTGCAGGTCCGGATGCAGGTGAACTTGCAGGAGTGGCAGCTGAAGGGTCCGTGGGTGCGTCTCGGGGTGGCTCGGTAGCATCCTGGGATTCGGCCGGTGTTGAGTGCGTTGAGGGTGGCGGCGTCGTAAGTCCGGCGGGTGGGCGGGGGTCTGCGGGGGCCAGGGGTCCTGGCGCGGGGCGCGGTCCAGGCGCGGACGGGCGTAGACGGGCTTACCTTTGGCGCACCTTCGGCGCTCAATCGGTGCTGCCGCTGCGCGCGTCCGCTGCGCGGTCGCTCAGGGGGCGTCATAAGAAGGGAGCCGGGAGGGAGGGTCCGCTGCTTGTTGGTGCCTGTTTGCACAGGGTGGCCACTCCTTGGCCACAAGGGAGATTCTTCAGTCTTCTTGTTCGAATGTCGAAGGTCCAGAGTTTTGTGTCTAGTTTCAGTTCAGGATAATCCAAAGTCCTAGGGACTCAGCTCCCACTCTTATACTAATCTGGGGGGCTGGGTTACCTGCTAGGTCCCTCCTATGGGTGGGACCAGGGAGGGGGGTGGCTACACCCCCTTCCCTTTGTCCAGTTTCGCACCAGGACTGGGGCTGGAGTGCCCCAGCACCAGTTTGAACCGGACTATGCATGGGACACCTTGTGTGCCCCAGGCAGTGTCTCGTTTCTTTCATCCCTCCCTGCCCCAATACACTAAGCCCTGTCTAGGGTGGTGCTAGCACCTCCCAAGGCAGGAAACCTATTGTCCAAGCCTCCCTCGCTGGAAGGACTCCCAGCAGCAGGAGGTCAGACTTGTGTCTGTGGCAGCAGCATCCATTTTGTGATGCTGGGGCTCTGGTTAACTTTAACCGGGTAGTAGGTCTTCAACATGTCTTCTCCCTCTAGAAGGGGGGGGGAATACTATCCTCATCGCCAGAAATGGTATGGGCTATTATTCCAAAGTGTTAGACACCTTACACGACATGTTTTGATAAAGCCAAACCATAGTTACCATAACCGCGAGGATTATAAGGCACTTTAAGAGTATATGGTAGGCGATATCATAGAACAGCTATTAGGACATGGTTCCGAAAGCTGCAGACAGGCTCAGCTCATGCTAGAGCACCATCTCACATGTTACCAAGCACTCTGCCTTCAGGATTGTTAAGGCCTGCCATAGGAGTGACTGAAAGGTTACCCATATGTCTATATATAAGGTAGGTATAGGAATACTATACCTAAGCAAGGGGTGATTACACGACCTTGCTCCAGCTGAGTGATCAGCCAGTTGTGTCATGATGGGAGGTCAGCCAGGGGTGGCATAATACATTCTGCAGCCCCTGGTAGGCCTAGGGTACACCCATGCCCTGGGTACCTAAGGTACACTGTACAGGGCCTTATAGGGTGATCCTTACCAATTGGGTTATGTACCTAAAGTACATAGTATGAATTTAGAGAGAGAACAGCTGGGCTGTGGGTCTGATTAGCAGGCCCACAGCCACATCCAAGTCGAAAACCAGTGAAGCAAAAGCAAAAAGTGGGGGTGACCATAGGAAGCAGACCCTACTCTCCTACAAAAGGAATAGAAAAGGATACTCACAATGGGACCCAGCCGGGTGCTAATTGTGGGAGAAGGAAAGGAGAGCTTAAGATTTGAAACCTAGAGTTTTTTATTTGAGGTTTTTTGGTAGAATGTAGAGGCTCTTACCCCAATTGTAAGAGGAAAGAAGGGGCTGCTCGTCAAGGATAGCACAGCGTTTCAGTTGAAGATTAATACACTATAGCATAGGATGGCTAATGTGTGGCGAGGGAACTTTTCGGGGAAAAAGGGGAAACATATTAGCATGTGTCTTCCAGAGTCAGAAGTTCTAATACTGTACAAAAGGGGAATTCATTACCTGTATGGTAATGTAATCAGGCTTTAGAGTTCCTGTTCCATTAAGTATACGGGATTGTGCTTTGTTATTCCAGCGCCCTGCCGGTGCTACCATCAGTATTATTAGTATTATCAAGGCAGGTCATGTAAGAAACAGGAATTGCAGTTAATTGCCCATTGCATGCCACTACTTTTTAATTATTTCAAAAAGGCCCTGTATTTATCAGAGACCTTGTCT
Organism: Triturus cristatus; assembly: GCF_964204655.1. Classification (NCBI taxonomy): domain Eukaryota; kingdom Metazoa; phylum Chordata; class Amphibia; order Caudata; family Salamandridae; genus Triturus; species Triturus cristatus. Next base: position 631,394,672 of record NC_140590.1, on the reverse strand, counting down.
TTACTATGCGCGTGGGAGCGGTATCAGGCAGGGATCGCTTTTATCTTAAGTTTTCAGAGAGTTCTACCAGGATGCGGGACGGTCCACCGCGTAGTTTTCGCAAAGCCGCGTGAGTCAGCTCTGCCTGGGATCAAATGACACCAAGCGCCTTGTGACAGTTACCACTCCCACGCGCATAGTAACGGGCAATTAACTACCATTCCTGTTTCTCACAGGACCCGCCTTGATAATACCAATAATACTGATGGTAGCATTGGCAGGGCGCTGGAATAACGAAGCACAATCCTGTATACTCAATGGAACATGAAGTCTAAAGAACAAGTTACTAACCTTCGGTAACGATATATCTGTAAGAAACATTAGTTAGATTCCTTACCTTAGAATATCCCTAGGCGTCAGGCTGGATCCTGAAAGATTTTTCGTCAGCAGTACCCTTGCGCGTCGGTAGGCGTCGTCTGCTACTCCGCGTCCGTCGTCGTAATCGCCGGGATGATGTCGGAGTACTTAGACGCCGCCTTTGCGCGCTGACATCAGTTCTATACATTGCTTTCCGCGCCAGGAACGCCGAGCCATGCAAGAAACAGGGGACTTGAAAAGAGAAGGCTGATCAGGAAGCCTTAAGAATGTAGAAACAGCTGAAAGATATCCCTTAATGGTGCCCAGAGCAGAGCCCTGCTGGGCCAGGGAAAGAAGGAAGAGGAGAACCTCAGAAAGAGGGGCGGAAAGGGGATCCACAGCCTTTGCTGTGCACCATGCCACAAATTTGTTCCACCTGCAGTCGTATAACGTTTTAGTGGAGGAACGCCTGGCTGCCAGTATGACATCACAGACTTCAGAAGGCAAGTCAAATGCCATCAACTGCCGCCGCTCAATCTCCACGCATGGAGGTGGAGGCTGGATAGGTTCCGGTGGAGGACCGTCCCCTGCTGCTGCGACAGAAGGTCCTCCTGAAGAGGCAGTCGAATCGGGGGATCGATTGACAGACTGAGTAGCTCTGGATTCCAGTATCGTCGTGCCCAATCTGGAGCCACAAGGATGACTTAGGCCCCGTCGCGCCTGATCTTCAGCACTCTGGGCAGAAGTGGTATAGGCGGAAAGGCGTATAACAGACCACAACTCCACTCGCGACGAAAGGCGTCTCCGAGCGAGTGCCGTCTTGGAAATTCCAACGCGCAGAACTGATGACATTGCGCTTTCTCTTCGGTGGCGAATAGATCTAACCAAGGCTCTCCCCATTGCCGAAAGAGGCCTTGCGCCACGTCCGAGTTCAGACGCCATTCGTCATCCATCATGCACCGGCGGCTGAGTTCGTCCACCCTGGCGTTCAGAGAGCCCGCCAGGTGTTGAACCACCAGGGTGATGCCCTAATGTTCCAGCCATGTCCAGAGGTGCAGATCCTCCTGACAAAGGGTCTACGACCCCACCCCGCCCTGTTTGTTGCAATACCACATGGCGGTGGTGTTGTCCGTGAACACCTGCACGACACTTCCCCGGACAGAGGGAAGGAATGCCTTCAGTGCAAGCCGGATCACCCGCAGCTCCAATAGGTTGATATGGAGCCGGGACTCCGACGGAGACCAGAGTCCTTTGATCTCCGCCTCTCCCATGTGGCCCCTCCATCCCAGGAGGGATGCATCCGTCACCACCACGTGCTCCGGTTGGGATAGGGAGAGGGATCTGCCACTGACCCAATCGCGGTCCGTGAGCCACCACTGCAACTGTCTTGCAGTGCCCTCCAAGATTAGGACGTGGTCGGACAGGTTGCCCTGATGTTGTGCCCACTGGAACTTCAGGTCCCACTTCAGAGCCCGCATCCGCCACCTGGCATGATGCACCAGCAGGATGCAGGAGACCATCAGACCCAGCAGCCGTAGAGCCATCCTGACCGACATTCGGGATAAAGGCTGAAAGATCGGAATCAGAGCCTGAATATCCCGAACCCGCTGTTCGGGAGGATAGACCCAAAACTGCGCAGAGTCCTGAACCGCTCCGATGAAGAGGAGCTTCTGGGAGGGACTGAGATGTGACTTTGGCACATTGATGGAGAACCTCAGCAAATGCAGGAGGTCAGCCGTAGTCTGGAGGTGGGAAATGACTGTTCGGGGTGAGCCCGCCTTCAACAACCAGTCGTCGAGATAGGGGAAGACTGGAACCCCTAATCTGCACAGATGAGCTGCGACCACTGCCATCACTTTCATGAACACCCGAGGGGCACTGGTGAGGCTGAAGGGGAGCACGGTAAACTGAAAGTGCTCGTGGCCTACCGTGAACCGCAGGTAACGCCGGTGGGCCTGCAGGATGGGGATGTGGAAATAATCGTCCTGCAAGTCCAACACTACCATCCAGCCTCAGGGTCTAGGGCAGCCAGAACCTGAGCTAAAGTCAGCATCTTGAACTTTTCCTTCCGGAGGAAGGCGTTGACGCTCCTGAGGTCCATAATAGGGCGTAGGCCCCCTTTGCCCTTCTTCGGAACCAGAAAGTAGTGGGAGTAACAACCCCGTCCTACTTCTGGGCCAGGAACGCGCTTGATGGCCCCCTTGGCCAAGAGGGCCGTAACTTCCTCCTGCAGAAGTTGCAAGTGATCCCCTGACATGCGGTGGTACTGCGGTGGCATGGCTGGAGGGGTCGCCTCGAAGGGGAGGGAGTAGCCCCTTCGGATGATTTGCAGCACCCACCTGTCCGAAGTGATGGTACGCCAGTGGAGCAGGTGATGGCGAACTCTGCCTCCCACTGGCATGGAATGGGCCTGAAAGCTTGGACTAGGAAGGCTTTGAGGCAGATGCTGCGGGAGCAGATGTGGACTGACCGGCTCTCTGTCCCCTTGCTCCGCCACAGCGGAATTCAAGTCCGCGACCGCGTTGATGCTGGATCTGCGGCCTGTGGCTGGACGAACGTGCGGGGGCGCCCCTTCCTTTGCCACGAAAGGGACGAAAAGCAGAAGGTTGCTGGTGCCGGGCCGAGAGGCCCAAGGACTTGGCTGTAGCCCTGGAGTCCTTAAAGCGCTCCAGCGCGCTATCCACTTTGTCGCTAAAATGGCGACGGCCATCAAAGGGCATGTCCATGAGGGTGCTCTGGACATCCCCTGAAAAGTTTGTGGACCTCAGCCAGGCGTGACGACGAATCGCTACCGTCGTCGCAATCGCTCTACCCAGCGAGTCCGTGGTGTCAAGTCCACATCGAATGGAGTACCGTGCTGCATCCCGCCCCTTAGCAAGAGCCTGGGCGAGCCGTGTCCTGGCCTCCTCCGGACACGGGGGCAGCACGTACGCTACCGTATCCCACAAAGAGTGGGTGTAACGGTCCAAAAGGCACGTGGTATTAATGGACCGCAACCCCAAACTGAGGGAGGAAAACAGTTTCTTTCCAAACTGCTCCAACCTTTTGGATTCCCGATCCGGAGGTGTGGACGGGAAGGCGGTTTGGGACGTAGAGGCCTGGATAACCAGACTCTCAGGGGTGGGGTGTACGGACAGAAAGCCGGGGTCGCCCGGAGCTGGGCGGTGGCGCTGGGCCACGTTCCGATCCACAGGAGAGACTGTGGAGGGTTAGGACCAAGTGCCCATCGGCACATCAGTGAGGGCCTCATTAAACTGCAGTAGAGGCTCCGAAGAGCTTGCCGGCGGTTGAAGCACCTCAGTGAGGAGGTTAGTCCTCATGGCCGCTGCAGGGAGCTCCAGGTGTAGGGCCTGGGCCGCCCTGCGCAGCACCACAGAATAAGTCGCACCCTCCTCCGTAGCCACGGAAGGAGAGCTGAAACCAGTGTCTGGCGAAGTGTCTAGACCACTGGCATCCCCCAGCTCGTCTGCCTAGTCCTGACTTAACTGGCACTGCTGTGCCAGAGGGTCCTCAGACCCCTCCAAGTCCTCCCCTTCATCTGTCTCCTGGTAAACAGGCAGAAAGGACTGAGTCGGGTCATAGATGAAATGCTCACCCATGGACGCCAGAGACGGAGCCGAGAGGCGCCGCTCCGACGCCGGACCCGGACTGAAACTAGGGACAGCGTCGTCAGAGGACGGCGCCGGGAGCGGCACCATGGGGGTCGGCGCCGGCGGAGTCGTAAGGTCAACCGGCGTCGACCGGGATCCAGGCCTGGATCCCACGGGGACTTGCGGCATCGGGACCGAAGTCGACGACAGCGCCAGGGCCGAAGCCGCCGGCTCCCCCAGTCGGACCTGCGGGGCCCGGAGGCACGCCGGCAGGCCTCGACGGCGGAGCGAGACTCCTCATGGACACGAGGAAGTCCCGAATCTTGCCCGGAGTCACATGAGGCCCAGGGACCGGAGGGTATGGGGCTGGATGCGACTCCTGCGGCTCCGGTGGAGCCACGTGGGTGGTGCCGCCCGAACCCTCGGCCGAGTCGCGCGACCGGCGAGGGGAGTCAGAAGAGCGATGTCGCTTCTTCGACTTCTTTTTACTGTGCCTCGACTTACCTGAATGCTAGGACTTGGATCCCGACGAGCTGAGCCGACTGCCGGTTCTCAAGGAGCTTGTGGGACCGCTCCCGCCCAGCCTTCGAGGTCAAGGCCCGGCAGTAGGGGAACGACTGGTCATCGTGGTCGGCCCCAAGACAGTAGAGACACCGATGGTGGGGATCGGTAATTGACATCAGTCGGTGACGGACGTCACACGGCTTGAACCCAGGCATCCCTACCGGCACCAGGAGTCGAAGTCGACTCAAAAAGAGAGACAAAAATGTCCAAAAAGTTAGTAAAAAATGACTAAGGGTACGCTTTTCCCGGATCTGCGCTTACTGACGTCAGCGCGCGAGGGCGGCGTCTAAGTACTCCGACGACATCATCCCGGTGATTACGACGCCGACGACGGACGCGGAGTCGCAGACGACGCCTACCGACGCACAAGGGTACTGCTGACGAAAAATCTTTCCGGATCCAGCCTGACGCCTCCCCCAGAGAGTTTCCTCGCCACACTATTAACCATCCTATGCTATAGTGTATTCATCTTCAACTGAAACGCTGTGCTATCCTTGACGAGCAGTCCCTTCTTTCCTCTCACAATTGGGGTAAGAGCCTGTACATGCCATCAAAAAACCTCAAATAAAAAACTCTAGGTTTCAAATCTTAACCTCTCCTTTACTTCTCCTACAATTAGCACCCGGCTGGGTCCCATTGTGAGTATCCTTTTCTATTCCTTTCACCCACGGTTGCCACACACTTCTCATGTGGCTGAGCGAAACTACCAGGTATTCACACTATAGTCTCTCTCCCTTCACTTGTATTTGTGCCATTAATTGGGCCCTATGCTGATACTATCTCATTTTTCTCCATAGATGTACCTACAACCCTAGGTCCTAATGAGACCCTGTACTGCACAAAGGGTCGAAACATCGTCGACACAAAGCAAAAGCGAACTATTAACAAGCGCATATCATTGTTTATAGCTGCTGCACATTCTGTACATACTCGATGGTTAACTTTGAAAGAATTGTGGAAAACTTGTTAAAAAATGATTGTCACTATTTAGCACTGTTATTTGAGGTTCCCGTTTTCACTAGGACACTACGCAAAATTGTTAATTTAATTTTGTCTTAATTTTCTGAGACTGTATATACTGCTCCCTCCGCTCTATACCATATAATCTAATGTGATACATTTAATCATTGGTATTGGTGGTTTTTTGCCTTCTGACAACTCAATAACCCTTCACATTGCTATTACGCAAAGTATTAATATAATAACAGATTATACCAGTCCACAGGAACCATTGTTTCTGAAAGCACCTTGGAAACTCTAGCACGCAGTGCCGCTGACATTGCGTGTTCTCTTCAGAGGCGATCAAATCTAACCAAGATTCTCTCCACTGCATCTGAGAAAGAGTCAGGTGTGACTTCGGCACATTTATAGAGAACCCCAGCGAATGCAGGAGGTTCGCCGTAGTCTGAAGGTGGGAGACGACTGCCTGAGGCAAAGACGCCTTCGACAGCCAGTCGTCGAGGTAGGGGAAAACTGACACCCCTAACCTGCGCAGATGAGCTGAAACCACCGCCATCACCTTGGTGAACACCCGAGGGGCACTGGTAAGACCAAAGGGGAGCACGGTAAACTGAAAGCGCTTGCGGCCTACCTTGAACTGCAGGTAACGCCTGTGGCCCGGCAGGAGGGGGATATGGAAATACGCCTCCTGCAGGTACAATGCCACCATGCAGTCTCCATGGTCTAGGGCAGACAAGACCTGAGCCAAAGGGAGCATTTTGAATATCTCCTTTTTGAGGAAGAGATTGACGGTCCAAAAATGGGCCTAAACCCCTTGTTCTTCTTCAGAATCAGAAAGTAGCGGGAACAACAGCCACTGCCTACTTCTGAAGCTGGGACCCTTACTATAGCTCCGTTGGCCAAAAGAGCCGTAACTTCCACTTGGAGCAACTTCAAATGATCCTCCGCCAGCCGTTCCTGACTTGGCGGTATAGGAGGAGGAAAGGAAAGGAAAGGAAGAGAATAGCCCTCCTGGAAGATCTGCAAGACCCACTTGTCTGTTGTTCTAGATCTCCAGCGGGGAGATGATGAATTCTCCCACCCACTGGAGTAGTGTGGTCCTGCAGAATCAGCATAGAAGTGCTTGGAGGCTGCGGCTGCCGGGGGCAGTGAGGTAGACTACTTCTGGCCTCCATTCAGAGGACGGAATGTACCGCGTCCACGTACGGCTTGGGTAGTTTGAGCGGGACGGTGGCTATGATAGGGCTGATGCGGCTGGAAACCCCTCCGTTACCACATGAGGGGCGACAGGAAGACTGGCCAGGAGGAGTGGAGGAGAGGCCCAAGAATCTGGCAGTAGCTAGAGAGTCTAAACCTGACCAGGGCCGAGTCTGCCTTTTCGCCAAAAAGACTGGTTCCGGGGGGCGTGGTCTCGGAGCAAATGAAGTGAGACGCACGCTGATCGAGCTCCGGGCCGCCGCCGTTATAATTAGCGATTTCAAGCGGTGCAGCGGCTTCGGGGGTGGCCTAGCTGGGGGGAGTCTAGCTGGCGGATGGACTGGGGCTAACTCTGAGGCCTGGCGACATTCCTGTGCGGCTGGCAGCGGAGGGAAGGGCGGCAGAAGACAAGCGCTCCGGTCCTTGGCGGCGCGCCCGCCATTTTGAGAGTCTTGAAACCGCACGCTCCCGGTGTGGTGATCCCGGTGCGAGCCCACATTCCGGAGCGGGCCCTTGTCGGAGAGGCAGTTCCTGGTCCCTGGTGGTGGGACCGAGGCACGGTGGAGTTGGCGCTGCCGTTCTCCTACTTCCCCTACAGAGACCCGTGGAGCGACAAGGCAAATCGGCGGGCAGGAGCGAGCCTGCCATTTTACGGACCCCTGACGGCGCTAGGGACTACGGCCTGGATTGCTCAGGTACGGGGGCTGGGGGCATTGGTGCAGCTGATTGGGGAGCGCTCGGACTGTTTGGAGCCCAGCCTCCACAACTCACCTCCCCCCATGAGGCCTTGCCTAAAATCCAGAGACAGCACCCCCTAGCCCCCCCAGCGCTACTCCTGGAGGCAGACACGGCCGTCCTTCTGCAACCCTCCAGAGGTCCTTCACGCGCAGGTGATCGTGCTGGAGCAGACGTTGGGAGGAGTGGTCGAAAAGGAGAGAAGAGGGCCCTGATGGCAGGAGCTACAGCCTTTAGATCGCCACTTGCAAAGGAGCCAGCATTACCGGAAGCGAGCCCCCTAAGCCCCCATAGACTGAACTGCTGCGCTAGGCCTGGGCTCCCCTGTTCAACAGCCCTTCGTCCCCCTGCGCCATCCCACCAGAGAAGCAGTTCCTGGTCCCCGAGGGTGTGATTGAGGACGGAGGGAGTTGGCGCAGCCGCCCTCCTGTTCCAGCGACAGCACATACCGGCGGTCAGAGGCGGTCCCGCCATTTCACGGACCCTAGTGACGCTCCAGAGTGTGCCCCAGCTCAGGCCAGTGAACCCCGCACCCCACTGGCGACTACTGCTTGGACTGTTCAGGTACAGGGCTGGGGGACACGGGCATCGCTGTTCAGAGAGCGCTCGGTCAGTTTGGAGCACGGCTGGCCGCCATTTTAGGCTTCTGCAACTCACGTTCCCCATGAGGCCCCATCTATAAGCTAGCGCCAGCACCCTCTAGCCCCCCATCCCTACTCCTGGTGGTGGACACGGCCGCCCCTCAATAACCTTTCCCGGGGCCCTCTACGCGCCTACGGCCGTGTCGGGGCAGCGGCTGGGGGGAGTAGACACCATGCAAAATCAACAGTCCAGTAGACCTATGCCCCCACCAACCGCCATTAGACTGCCGCCTTTTTAGGAGCTAGGACCCCTCCAAGCCCCCACAGATCGCAGTGCTTTGCTGGGCTTGGCTCCCTGGTTAAACGCAGAAGTGTCCGCCCTCCTGCAACTCGGCTGGCCTTTCTCCCCTCTGTGCCATCGGTGCGAGGTCTGGTGCAGACGAGTGGGCCCTCCCAGAAGAGCGACGCCGCTGGTAGTGGCTGCCAGGTGGCGAAGACAGTGGGCCCCTCAGCGTGTCCTGGGGATGTTTGCTCGGCGCTGAGAGATGGTATGGTGCAACTGAGTCGTGAGGCACTGGGGCCTACTAGAAGAAACAGCGAGGCATAAGTGAGGCGGCCCTGCGCTCTGAAAGCAGGCCTGTTTGGCGTTGGACGCTGGCGGTGGGGGATTCCTAACGTGTCCCCCAGCCATTGAGAGAGCTAGTGTGCATCCCTTGGGTACATAAACGCTGACACCGCTGCTGCTGACATTCTGTTACTTGGATACTGGATCGGGGAATTGGGGAGTGCGTGATTTTGCCCCGCTCCTCTCCATGCACCAGAGCGGACACCGCACCACAGCATAACATTGTGGCGTCACCCCTGCCTCTGCTTTGATCCCCCCGGCTACCTTCGGCAACACACCATCCACTAGACTCTGCACCTCCTTAAGGACCCCGGGGGTGGTGCCCCAACTTGCTGGGGAATTGTGATTGAGCGCTCTATCTTGCGCACTGCTCGTACCGCATACAGGCTTCTGGAGCGGAGTACACAGAGATCGGCTGTGACAAACGGCGGCTGGCAACGCATTCCTTGGGGCGTCCGACGCAAGCCACCTCTCCTACGAGAACATGACTTGCTCCAGGGCCAGAAAAGAGCCCCCGGCAGCCCTTAAAGACAATACAGTCATGGCCCTATGGAACAAACCGGGTTCGGTAGCAACAGAGGGGGAAACGTCGGCAACTGGAGGTCCCTCGGAACCGGTCACACAGACCTTCATGGCCCACTTTATGCATGAACTCAAGACCGAGATTGGGTCCCTGCGCACCGAGGTACAAGCCTGCGTCAAAGATCTCCAGAAAGATGTGGGAGAGCTCAGAGGGCGAGTGGACGACTTAGAGAAGACATTGGATTCCCGCACAGAGGACCACCTCTGGCAGAGGTTGGCTACACTTGAAGAGCAACAAATCGAGCTACAGATCAAGCAAGAAGACCTGGAAAACAGGGGGCGTCGGAACAACGTACGCCTGAGGGGGATTCTGGCTGGAGCGGAAGGCGATTATATCATGACCTTCGTGGCTGACCTGCTTCATGACATCAGAGGAGATGAAGACACCTCCCCCCCTGCTTTGGACCGTGCACACTGAGTAGCTGGCCCCCCGGGAGACCTGGCCTTGTCCCTGATATTCAGGCGTGGGTCCATTTCTTTGTTGAGAAGGAGGCTTTCCTTAAAGCTGCCAAGGACAAACCTGAGATTCTGTTCAAGGGTACGCCCATCCAGCTGTTCCAAGATTTGGCCCCCGCGACACTATGCCGCCGCAGGGCCTTCCGATCCATCACGGACAAACACCGGGAACTCAACATCCGCTACCAATGGGGGCACCCCTTTGCTCTCATATTCCAATGGGAGTCCAAGCGCCAAGTGCTGCGGTCCTACAGAGAGGCGGCCCAACTACTTCAGATACCCGACACTCCCCCAGCCAGTCCATCGCGAATACCACCCAGGGCTCAAATCCCACTGAAGCCGCAATGGACCACAGTGCATCATGGAAGACACCCGTCCTCCCGGGGACGTCACAGTTCCTCCCAAGAAAAGCAGGACATTATCCAACACATATGATCCCTTGAAGGTCAGTCGCCCTCAGTATCCCATGCGTCTGACAACAGATAACTGGACATTTCACCCACTGGTGAGCTAGATGTGTGCTCTCCCCCCCCTTGGCGAGCCAACTACTGAAGTACGACTACTGCCCTGCCCCCCTCTCGGCAGTCCAGCCGACGCCACCACCCACGACTTGTTTCATGCTACGACGGCAGCCCAAGGCCGTGCTCCCAAGGAACCAACACCACCCAAATACACGACTAAGATGACCAGCCCCCATCTCTATTTCTTGGAGAGTGACATCTCCGGGACAGCCTGTGCCATTGTGCCTGGCTCCTTCCTAGACTGGAATAGGCTCTGTTGGCCATGTTGGCCGTTATTATATTTTGGTTTTATTGACCATCTCTGCCCTTTACCTTCTCATTCCCTCTCCCACCCCAGTCCCTGGCGGGTGGACCCCTCCAATACTGAGAGAGATCTTCACAGGCAGACTCGCCTGTTCCCGCTCCGCCCTTATGCAGCTAATGCCGCATTCTCGAGACCCCCCTGCTCCTTCCCGGGTCTTGACCAGTTTGCTTCCTACAACCCCCTGAGCCCACGGCTTGAGACAGCACTCGCACATGACACCACGACTATGACCTCTGCACCCTGCCTGAAGTTACTATCCCTTAACGTGAAGGGCCTTAACTCTCCCAACAAGCGGCGCCAGATTTGGAGATATCCCAGATACTGTCTACTTACAGTAGACCCACCTCCTCAGAGCTGACATATCCCGCATGACCCACCCACGATTCCCTCTTCAATTCTGGAGTTCAGCTTCCACTAGGACGGCGGGCGTAGCTATCCTCTGTCGGGCGGGTGTTACACAGGGGGAACCTGGAGTGGTCCGCGGTGAAGATGACAGATTTCTTAAGGTGGTGGTCAAGATGGGGCACCGCACCCTTACCCTATGCAATACCTACGCACCAAACACGGGCCAAGACTCTTTCCTGCAGGGGCTTGCGCGAACACATAACACATGTGGATTCAGACCTCATACTGGGGGGAGATTTTAATTTAGTATGGGATGCGGACCTTGACCGTAGCGGAAACTGGAATGGCATGGTGAGCAAAAAAACGATGGATTTAGGCCCAGATCTCTGTACTGGGGTGAATGTATGACATTGTTCTGCATTCTGTCCATCAATTGTTATTTTTGCATTTGTCAGTTCAAACTGGAATGGCTTGGTGAGCAAAAAAACGATGGATTTAGGCCCAGATCTCTGTACTGGGGTGAATGTATGACATTGTTCTGCATTCTGTCCATCAATTGTTATTTTTGCATTTGTCACCCCGAGTGGGAAGGGTATGCTCAGACGTGAGTCCCTTGCTCTCCATGCCACTGGAATCAAGCTATCCTGGCTGACGAGGGCTGAAAGCCCGAAACCGGTCCTAGGATGCTTGTTTCCAGTCCAGGGAGGACCTGGCTTGGCAGTTCGGGCTGGACTGTTCCCATGGGGCACAGGGTCAAGACTGATTTGCATATGGCTGGGTTCAAACTGGAATGGCATGGTGAGCAAAAAAACGATGGATTTAGGCCCAGATCTCTGTACTGGGGTGAATGTATGACATTGTTCTGCATTCTGTCCATCAATTGTTATTTTTGCATTTGTCACCCCGAGTGGGAAGGGTATGCTCAGACGTGAGTCCCTTGCTCTCCATGCCACTGGAATCAAGCTATCCTGGCTGACGAGGGCTGAAAGCCCGAAACCGGTCCTAGGATGCTTGTTTCCAGTCCAGGGAGGACCTGGCTTGGCAGTTCGGGCTGGACTGTTCCCATGGGGCACAGGGTCAAGACTGATTTGCATATGGCTGGGTTCAAACTGGAATGGCATGGTGAGCAAAAAAACGATGGATTTAGGCCCAGATCTCTGTACTGGGGTGAATGTATGACATTGTTCTGCATTCTGTCCATCAATTGTTATTTTTGCATTTGTCACCCCGAGTGGGAAGGGTATGCTCAGACGTGAGTCCCTTGCTCTCCATGCCACTGGAATCAAGCTATCCTGGCTGACGAGGGCTGAAAGCCCGAAACCGGTCCTAGGATGCTTGTTTCCAGTCCAGGGAGGACCTGGCTTGGCAGTTCGGGCTGGACTGTTCCCATGGGGCACAGGGTCAAGACTGATTTGCATATGGCTGGGTTCAAACTGGAATGGCATGGTGAGCAAAAAAACGATGGATTTAGGCCCAGATCTCTGTACTGGGGTGAATGTATGACATTGTTCTGCATTCTGTCCATCAATTGTTATTTTTGCATTTGTCACCCCGAGTGGGAAGGGTATGCTCAGACGTGAGTCCCTTGCTCTCCATGCCACTGGAATCAAGCTATCCTGGCTGACGAGGGCTGAAAGCCCGAAACCGGTCCTAGGATGCTTGTTTCCAGTCCAGGGAGGACCTGGCTTGGCAGTTCGGGCTGGACTGTTCCCATGGGGCACAGGGTCAAGACTGATTTGCATATGGCTGGGTTCAAACTGGAATGGCATGGTGAGCAAAAAAACGATGGATTTAGGCCCAGATCTCTGTACTGGGGTGAATGTATGACATTGTTCTGCATTCTGTCCATCAATTGTTATTTTTGCATTTGTCACCCCGAGTGGGAAGGGTATGCTCAGACGTGAGTCCCTTGCTCTCCATGCCACTGGAATCAAGCTATCCTGGCTGACGAGGGCTGAAAGCCCGAAACCGGTCCTAGGATGCTTGTTTCCAGTCCAGGGAGGACCTGGCTTGGCAGTTCGGGCTGGACTGTTCCCATGGGGCACAGGGTCAAGACTGATTTGCATATGGCTGGGTTCAAACTGGAATGGCATGGTGAGCAAAAAAACGATGGATTTAGGCCCAGATCTCTGTACTGGGGTGAATGTATGACATTGTTCTGCATTCTGTCCATCAATTGTTATTTTTGCATTTGTCACCCCGAGTGGGAAGGGTATGCTCAGACGTGAGTCCCTTGCTCTCCATGCCACTGGAATCAAGCTATCCTGGCTGACGAGGGCTGAAAGCCCGAAACCGGTCCTAGGATGCTTGTTTCCAGTCCAGGGAGGACCTGGCTTGGCAGTTCGGGCTGGACTGTTCCCATGGGGCACAGGGTCAAGACTGATTTGCATATGGCTGGGTTCAAACTGGAATGGCATGGTGAGCAAAAAAACGATGGATTTAGGCCCAGATCTCTGTACTGGGGTGAATGTATGACATTGTTCTGCATTCTGTCCATCAATTGTTATTTTTGCAATTGACCGTAGCGGAGGCTCATCCCACGGGGTGGGTGCCATGTCGGCGGCAACAAAGACACATATCACAACACTGGGCCTGGTGGACATTTGGCGATACCACTCACCTGACAGTCGCGACCATTCCTTCTACTCTCATGCCCATCGCTCTTATTCACGCATTGATTATTTTTATGTCTCGCACTCTCTGGTTAAGGACGTCCTCTCAGCCTCTATGTCTGACATCTCAATCTCCGACCATGCACATGTTGAGCTCCTTATCCACGAACACTTCACCAGCCCCAGGCGACCTACTAGATGGAGGTTCCCTCCCCACATTCTTAGAGACCCCGTTGACACAGCGGAAATCAAGACCGCTATCTCATCCTATTTCGAGACCAATGACCTCCCAGAAACGCCACTTCCTGTCCTCTGGGAAGCGTTCAAAGCTACGATCCGCGGTACTCTCTCATCCATCGCTATAGACCGGGCCCGGGAGGCCCGCTTGCTCGAAGACAAGCTCACACGCGATATAAAGGCGCTTGAAAAACTAGACCAGGAGCAGCCCTTGGCGATACACAAGCAGCGTTTAGCTATACTTAGGGGTCAGCTACGAGCTCATAGAACGAACAAAGCCGAGCATGCCCTCCTTGCGTTGCGGCAGCAATATTACGAAGGAGGAGACAGGGTGGGCACAGTTCTGGCAAGCCGACTCCGAATGCGAGCGGCCAAAATGCACATTGCCAAACTAAAGCTCGGAGACGGGTCCTGGGCCATTACGGAAGCTGCCAAGCTGCAGGCCTTTCAAAGTTACTACGCATCCCTTTATGCACGTGATGCCCCTGAACCTGATCAAGTATCGGATGCCTTAAATGCTTGTGAGTGGACTCCTCTTAGCCCATACCACTCCCAAATGTTAGAAGAACCCATCACGCTCGAGGAACTGACCAACGCTCTTAAGGAACTTCAACTCGGCAAAACACCAGGCCCTGACGGCCTTCCAGTCTCATTCTATCGTGCCTTTCTGCCGCAACGTCAATCGCCTATGCTGCGCCTTTTCAACTCCTTTACAGACACGGCCGGGCCATCTGCGGATATGGCCATGGCTGAAATTGCCCTAATCCCCAAGCCGGGAAAGGATCCCACGCTATGTTCTTCCATTCGCCCCATCGCTCTCTGAAATACTGATCTCAAACTCTATACAAAGATTTTAGCTAAACGCCTTCGCACGCACCTTCCTGGCCTCATTGAGCCGGACCAGGTGGGCTTTATCCACCAGCGCCAAGGGGCGGACAACGTGCGCCGTGTTGCGCATTTGGAAGGGAAAGTGCGCCACTGAGGGATATCCTCTTGTCTACTCTCTCTCGACGATGCTGAGAAAGCGTTTGATAGAGTGGACTGGGTGTTCCTCCACGCAGTCTTGCAGAAAATAGGGTTAGGTCCACAGATGATAGCATGCATCATGGCCCCTTATCTCTCACCGCACGCTAGGGTGCGAGTCAATAGTCAACTTACACAACCCATCTCCATCCTCAGGGGCACCCGGCAGGGATGTCCCCTGTCCCCCTTATTATTTGCCCTTGTAGTAGAGCCCCTTGCTATCATGATTGGTCAGTCACCTGACATCCACGGCCTCACCATAGGTGGCATTAACCACAAGATCGCTTTATTTGCGGACAACCTGCTCCTTACTTACATTTTCCAACCCGAGATGTTCGCTGCCGGCGTTGCACACCCTGCTCCAGGCCTACGAACGTGTTTCAGGGCTCAAAATCAATCACGCGAAATCATGGGCCCTTAACCTCACGATCCCAGCAGCCGAAATACCGGCTCTACAAGCTCTCGTTCCCTACCAATGGGCGACTAGCACCATTAGGTACCTAGGACTCAATCTGACTCCTGATCTGGCCACCTGGTTCCAAGCAAATTGGCAAGAGTGTAAAACTGCAGTCTTAGCCGATCTCCGCACATGGAGGTCCTTGCCACTCTCATGGCTGGGGCGCTTCAATACAGCTAAAACGTCAATCCTCCTAAAAATTCTCTCTCTCTTTCAGACACTGCCCACGCCTATCCCAGAGCATCAAATCTAGGGCCTTCAACGCGAACTTGTCGCATTTATATGGGGAGGGAAAAGATCGCGATTCTCTATCAAAATTCTCATGCTCCCGCGAGACAGGGGTAGATTAGCCTGCCCTAACCTGTTTGAATACTACTGGGCGTCACACCTTCGCTTTATACCGGTATGGTTCCATATGGATAGGGCGGTTACCTGTCGCCCTATACTGGACCAGGCGTGGCTCCCAAGAGAGGCTTGCTCACGTAGTGCGTACATGGCGGTTCCTTCCAGGACAGTGCTTGAGATATGGGACAAACTTGCCACCCGTAGAGGCCTCACTTCATTTCCGTCTCCGCATACTCCAATTGCCCGCAACCCCCACTTCCCTCCTGCTCTCCACCCGCCCTATATTGCGGATTGGATGGAGACAGGTTGTAGAACGATACAGGATTTATTCGTAGGAGGCAAAATTTGAACCTTTGACCAGTGCAAACGAATTCCAGCTGGATACAAGACTCCTCACTAGCGCAAGCAGCTACACGCCCTTTCACCCAGTTTGAACAGCTGGCCCGCACATTTGATAACTCCAGGGGATTAATATCACGCATTTACCTGGTTCTTCAGCACTCGCAACCTCTCACTCCTCACCCTTACCAGCAGCGGTGGCAATCGCTGCCTGACGCCGGCATTACACCCTCTCAGTGGAAACGCCTCTGGCGCGAAATACTGAAAACCTTTCACAGTATCCCCCAGCAGGAATCTGCCTACAAGGTAATGACACAATGGTACTACACGCCGCACAAGATACATAAAATGTTCCCCAACTCATCGCCCCTATGTTGGCGCTGCACCACAGCCCTGGGGGATTTCATACACATTTGGTGGTCGTGCCCACTCTTGACTACTTACTGGAAAGAGGTCCTTAGTCATATTAAGAAGGTACTAGGCTACCCGCTGCCGGACAACCCACCCACGGTCATTCTGGGTCTCAGGCCGGTGAACCTACGAGCCATGAGTCGCCGAGATCGGCATCTTAGTCTTCATATGCTTGGTGCTGCCAAGCAGACCATAGCTCTCTACTGGAAAGGCAGAAACGCCCTCCATAAACGTGTGGTTCACCCGCCTGTGGAACACAGTGGCGATGGAATTACTTACAGCGCGCCTACAGCTCCGAGATACCCACTATACAAAATTGTGGAAGCCCCTGGTAGATCATCTTGGTTGAATAGACCACGTTAAATTGCAACCGCCAAGACTGCGGGCTCTACGACTTTTCGATGATGTTGTACGCCCCTCAGACCCCGATAGTCTCTGGAAACCCACTGATGAGTTAATCTGAGTTATATCCCTAGATCTTCGCCAGAGCTTAATTCCCGAGTCCCATGATGCCTTGTAGGTGACCAGCCACTCCCCGCACATCACTAGAGATGTGACATAGCTGCGTCACAGTTGCACTCTCAAGCGCGTGGGATACTGCATGCGCAATGCCCAGCCTCTCTCAGCCCCCCCACCATACCCCCTTTCCAACTCTCCCCTCTTCCCCCCCCTCTTTTTCTTCATTGGTTCCTGTTTATTGATACACCGCCTATAGTTTTACTGACAGTGCCTCTGAGCAGACCTAGACTGGTTTCGGTAGATCGAGCTCGGCAGAGGTAATCAGTCGCCTTGCGGATTTGGCAACGGAATTCAATGAATGTACATGGGTAACATCATTGTTCCTCTGCCAGCAATTTCCAACTGCACTGGTCTAGGGCCATTGTTGACACTACTTGAATATGCTTCATCTAACGCAGCCGGCCCGATGTGGTTGTAGGCGGCTTGCTGTGTGCCCCTTCCCCGCTTACACTGCTTTGAACTGCACTGCATGTGCGATGCCGGCCCACTCAGGGATGTAGGCACTACGCTCTGGCCCATGTTTGGTATTCTCAATAAAGGTTTTGAAAACTTAAAAAATAAAAAAAAGACTGGTTCCATCAAAGGGCATGTCCATCAAATTGGCTTGGACATCCCCCGAGAAGTCAGTTGTATGAAGCCAGGCGTGGCGTCTCAAGGCCACCGTCGTTGAAATCGACCTGTCTAGCGAAAAGTTGTATCTAATCCACACCATATGGCGAATTTTGCTGCATCTCTCCCATCCTTGACAGCTTGGAGAGCTCAGCCCGAGCCTTCTCCGGGACTTGTAGCAGCACCTGCGCAACCGTTTCCCAAAGAGAGTGGGAGAAACGGCCCAATAAGCATGTGTTATTCACAGACAGCAATGTCAGACTAGAGGAACGAAATCTCTTCTTCCCAAATGAGTCCAGTCTCTTGGATTCCCTGACCAGAAGGGAATGCGCTTTGGGAGGTAGAAGCCTGCACCACCAAACTTTCTGGGGTGGGGTGTTGGCTGAGGAACTTTGGGTCCCCCGGAATTGGGCGATGGTGGCGTGCAATCGTACTATTCACAGGAGCCCCTGTGCTAGGTTTGGACCAAGTTCCTAGAACGACGTCCGTAAGTGCCTCATTAAAGGGCAATAGGGGTTCAGAAGTGGAAGCCCCAAGCTGAAGCACTTTGGTCAGGAGATTAGTACTG
Organism: Triturus cristatus; assembly: GCF_964204655.1. Classification (NCBI taxonomy): domain Eukaryota; kingdom Metazoa; phylum Chordata; class Amphibia; order Caudata; family Salamandridae; genus Triturus; species Triturus cristatus. The sequence continues at coordinate 631,376,756 of NC_140590.1, read as the reverse complement.
ACCTGCACGGAGAGCAGCTCCAGACCCAGGACCTCAGTTGCCCTCTTAACCACCATGGCATAGGACGCCCCCTCCTCCGTAGCCACTGTAGGTGGAGAGAGCATGCCAGTGTGTGGGGAAGTATCCAGACCACTGGCCTCCCCAAGTTGCCCATACCAGTCCATTGTCTCCTCAGACATATCCTGGTTCTCAAGAGGGTCTCCAGACTCATCACAATTCTCTCCTGAGCATAGCACGTCCACAAAGTGCTCAGGCGACAACATAGAACCCCTGGGTTCTGTCGACGTCAGAATCGGTGTCGCTCTATGCCGTTCCGGCACCGTGTCGTCGGGGATGAGGGTGGGGCTTGCGCCACCAATGGGGACTTCGGATTCGACGCCGGGGAAGGTCGTGTTGGCACGACCGGCGTCGATCGGTATCGGATTCCTGAGTCCCCGCCGTGGCCGGAGCTGAGGGTGTCAAACTCGAAGGGGCCCCAACTGACCCAGCAGGGCCCGAGGGCTCACCAACGGGGTCGTTCCGCTCAAATACCCGGCGCATGGCTTCGTATAACTCTTTAATTTGAGAGGGAGTAGCTCTGGGTCCCGAAAAGGGTGGGAGGCGCGAAGTCGACTTAGGCTCTGTTTCTGCAGAACCGTGCCTAGAGCGTCGGTGCTCGTTACCTCTCTCGACGAAGGGCGCCAGCTGAGATGAAGTTGAAGTCTGCTTGGCCTTCTTCTTCTTGTGCCTCTTCCCCGAGTGACTAGAAGACCTCGAATGGGAGGAAGAGGACTTATGGCTCCATGAGAGGTCCCGTGACCTCCTCTTCTTCAAATGGGACAGTGACCTCCTTGGAGTATCGCTTGACGGTGTCGACTGCCAGGCCGTAAGCAACTTCATCGCTCGCTCTCTCAAGGTTTTCGGGGACATCGCCCAACAGTCAGAACACAACTTCGAATCGTGGTCGCGTTCAAGACACCACAGACATATGGAGTGGAGATCGGTGACCGACAGCATGCGGGAATAAGTCCCACATGGTTTGAAACCGGTCTTTCTCAAAGACATCGCTCGCACACGAAGTCAAATCCAAAAATATCGCCAAAAGTCAAGAAAAAGACTGCCAAAAAGCAGCAGAGGGGTAGCTCTTCCTGGATCGGCGCTTAACTGGCACGGAAAGAAAAGAACTGACATCCGCACACCTAGGTGGCACCTATATAGGCACTGCAACATCATAACCGATGCTACCGATGCCGACGTCGTCACGCGGAGCTGAATGGAGCCACACAATGTCGCATGCAAGGGGTATTGCTCAGCAAACATTTCCGGATCCAGCCGGACGCCTAGGAAATTCAAAGGTAAGGAATTTGCAGCTAGAAGTCTCTATCAGATGATTTTTACTTTGTTCATGCTGCCATCATCCATCATTTTATTTGTGGACATGAGCTGTGCAAAACAATCCCTATTCAACAAACTCATGCTGCCATCATCCATCATTTTATTTGTGGACATGAGCTGTGCAAAACAATCCCTATTCAACGAACACACTAAAACAAAGAAAGCATCAAAACCTAAATGCCCCTCCTTACCTATGGTAGTGCGAAGCATTCCTAAATGACCAGATTACATTAATCTCTTTCATTGACTAACATTGCCACTGAGCAGTGCAAAATGCAAACCCAAGTTCATCTCACTGGATGTTAAACCTACCTTTTCTTTCAATTTTGCTTTTAACTTTGAGATTTGGATCTTCTCCTTCTCTTCATAAGATTTTATTTCCTCTTCATATGCATTTGTCACAAGCTACGCACACAAAAACAAAAATTGTACACAATGTTTGTTTCTAAGCCGGTTTCGAAACAGTGGCAAAATGAATCAATTACAGGGGAGGGTGCATTAGGCAATGACATTTCCTTACAGGTCAAAATTGTGATTTAGTTTCACCCAGATACATTTCAGTGAAAAGCACACAAAGAGTGAATATATATCTAACAATAGGCCACTCAGATCTATCAGCAGAGAGCAGTGCAAAAGTATTTATTTTGAAAGAGCAAGACTATTTCATAATTGTAAAAATGTCTTCTCAAGAATTGTATTTTTACAAGCATTTTCAACTCCTAGAAATGCTACATTTTTGGGATTTTTTTTTTTAACCATCACAAACTCTTTTCTAATTTTTTTCCACAATGTTATGATGCCGGTAACGCTCTGTACTAGGATAGCCATTTCTGCAATTAATTAATAAGTAAAATGCATTAATTTAATCAAATGTAATTTATCACATTGCAACTAGGATGGGTACTATTGAGCAGGTAAAAATAAACAAAGCAGGCTGGGCAAAGTGGTTTATCGGCCAATAAAAAGTGGCCACATCTACGGCGCATTAGACCGGCTTCCCAAAAATAAAGACCAAGAAATTTAGATTCAAATCTGACCATTGATTAACAGAGAAGCAGGCCAAGAAGAGCTGACAAAGAAGCAAATTACATTTGAATCTTGCATCATGGACCTTACACCTAAGCAAAATCAAACAAGCATTTGCAATGCAATAGGTCTTGCATTAGTTAAATGGAGAGCTATTGGTTTTGCAAATGTAAAAGAAATGTGGCGTCTGCCTGCCTTTGTTTTGTGATTTATTGACTTTTGTGGCAATGGTGGCATGCCATGATTTAGATGTTTAAAGCTAAAGTTTGGCGTGCCGCCACTGCTACAAACGTCAATAAAGGGTAAAAAAGTTTGCGGCTGTCATAGTTTTTTTCTATTTATTTACTATTGTAGCAATCACGGCATGCCGCACTTTAGCTTAATATATGTTAAAGTAAAGTGCGGTGTACCGAGATTGCTATAAATGTATATAAAAAAGGAAAAAAATGCGGTGTCCCCCCGCCTTTTTTTTTTATTGATTGATTTTGTAGCAATGATGCATCTTTTTAAAAAAAAAATCAAATTTAGTGAAAAGGAAAATGCTACTTACCAGTATGCATCTGTTCTTGGCATGTAGAGCTGCAGATCCACACACTTTGCATTAGATCGCCATCTGGTGTTGGGCTCGGATGCTTGCACCTTATTGTTGTCTTGGAAGAAGTCTTTGTAGTCACAAGATAGGTGACTCCTCCCTTGAACGATAGTGCGCATGGGCATCGACTCCATCCTCAGATTGTTTTTCGCCATGATGGGAAATGATGGAGTTAGTAGAAAAGAAAAGGATGTCCATGTGTATATATCTAAATAAGACAGTACTGGAACAGATACAGGTCCCGGGGAGGTGGGTGGGCGTGTGTGGATCTGCAGCTCCACATGTAAACAACAGATGCATACTGGTAAGCAGCATTTTCCGTTCGAGGCATACGAGCTGCAGATCACACACTTTGCATAGACTGTACAGCAGTGTCTCCACTAGCGGTGGTCACCTGTATTGGTTGCCGTAGTTTAAAAGAGTGTCTTAAGAACAGCTTGGCCTACAGAGGCTTGTTTGGCTTGAACGTCAACACAATAGGGTTTAGTGAAGGTGTGTGTTGTAGACCATGTGGCTGCCTTACAAATGTCATCTAGGGGAATGTTCCCTAAGAAAGCCATGGAAGCCCCTAGTTTGCATGTTGAATGCGCTCTAGGAGGAATTGTCAATGTGCGTTTAGCCTTTTGGTAGCATATTTGGATACATTTAACAATCCACCTTGCAATACCAGCTTTGGAGATGGGATTACCTTTATGAGGTGGGGAGAAAGCTACAAACAATTGTTTTGTCTCTTCGAAAGGATTTAGTCCTGTCAATATAATAAAGTATAGCTCTTTTGACATCTAGTGTGTGAAGAGCTCTCTCTGCTACGGAGTCTCGATTTTGAAAAAATACGGGTAACTCAACTGATTGGTTAAGATGGAATGCAGAGATGACTTTAGGAAGGAATTTTGGATTTGTTCTGAGAACCACCTTATTACGATGTATTTGTAAGAAAGGTTCTTGTATGGTTAAAGCTTGGATCTCACTTACTCTTCTGAGAGAGGTGATTGCAATAAGGAAAGATACTTTCCATGTGAGGAACTGAAGTTCACATTTATGCAGAGGTTCAAATGGGGGTCCCATGAGCCTAGTAAGTACAATGTTGAGATTCCACACCGGGGAGGGTGGTAATCTGGAGGAATGATTCTTTTAAGGCCCTCCATGAAGGCTTTAATTGCTGGGACCCTAAAAAGTGCTAAGTGTTGTCTGTTTTGTAAGTAAGCGGCAAGTGCTACTAGATGTAGACGTATGGATGAGTATGCTAAGTTACATCTTTGCAAATGTTTTAAGTAGCAAATGATGTTCTGGATGGACGCATCCAGTGGATGAATGTTATTGTTAGTGCAGTAAATGGCAAATCTTTTCAATTTTGCCGCATAGCAAGCTCTAGTGGTAGGGCGCCTGGCTTCTTTAATGATGTTCATACAGTCCGGTGGAGGGTTAAGGTAACCGAACTCTAGGACTTCAGGAGCCAGATTCAGCTGAGTTGGATCGGGGTGCCTTATCTCTCCATGGTTCTGCGTTAGTAATGATAGGGAGAGACGTAGTTTTTGGTGTGGGACTAGTGAGAGTTCCAATAGTGTTGTGAACCATGGTTGACGTGCCCATGTGGGAGCTATTAGGATCATTATGAGAGACTGTTGTCGGAGCTTGCGTACCACTAGTGGAATGAGTGGGAGTGGCGGAAAAGCGTACGCAAATCTGCCTGACCAGTTCATCCATATCGCATTGCCCTTGGACAGCGGGGGTGGAGATCTGGTGGCGAAGGTTGGGCATTTTGCGTTTTCGGTGTGGCAAATAGATCTATGTCTGGTTGGCCCCACCTTTGGAAGAATGGTAGAAGAACTTGTAGATGTAGCTCCCATTCGTGAATCTGTTGCGTCCGTCGACTCAACAGATCAGCAATCTGATTGTGAACTCCTGAAAGGTGTTCCGCAAGCAGGTATATGTTTTGTGGGATGGCCCATCTCCAAATATTCTGTGCGAGCTGGGACAGCTGCAGAGAATGTGTGCCTCCTTCTTTCTGTATGTAATACATGGCTGTCATGTTGTCCGTCCGGATGAGGACAGCCTTGTTTTGTACATGTAGTTGGAATGATTTTAGTGCTAGGAATATTGCTAGTAGTTGCAGATGATTGATATGGAGCACTTTTTGTTGAGTGGTCCATTTTTCCTTGGGATGTGTGATTGAGGAGGTGGGCTCCTCATCCTGTGAGTGATGTGTCTGTTAGTACTATCTGTGGAACAAGTTCGAGGAACGGCCGCCCTTTGGTTAAGTTTGTTGTGTTCCACCACTGCAGAGAGCGATGTGTGCGGCTGTCCACCAACACCAGATCTGTAAGTTGACCTTGAGCCTGATTCCACTGATGTGCTAGACATTCTTGTAAGGGACGCATTTGAAGTCTTACATAAGGTACAATAAATATGCAAGATGCCATCATGCCTATGAGTTGCATGAACACTCTGGCTGGGAGAGTGTGTTGAGTTTGAAATTTGGTGAGGAGAACTTGTATACTGGCTATTCTGGCTGGACTGGGATATGCTAGAGCTGTGGCAGTGTTTATTGTGGCCCCTAGATTTTGGTGTACATGAGAGGGCTGGAAATGGGACTTGGTGTAGGTGACTGTGAACCCCAAGTTGTGCAATGTTTGGATAGTTTGATGAGTATGGTGAACACATTGGTTGAATGACTTGGCTTTTATTAGCAAGTCGTCTAGATATGGGAAGACATGGATTTGTTGTCTCCTTAAGTGTGCTGCTACCACTGCAAGGCATTTGGTGAATACTCTGAGTGCCGTGGTGACTCGGAATGGAAGGACTTTGAACTGATAGTGTTGTCCGTCCACTACGAACCGTAGATGCTTCCTGTGAGCAGGATGTATGGGAATGTGGAAGTAGGCGTCCTAAGAGATCTAGTGTGGCAAGGAAGTCTCCTTGTTGCAGCAGTGGAAGCACTTGTTGTAGAGTGATCATGTGAAAATGATCGGAGTGTATATTCAGATTGAGGGGTCTGAGGTCGAGTATTGGCCTTAGAGTCCCGTCCTTTTTGGGGATTAGGAAATACAGTGAGTAAACCCCTGTTCCCTGATGTGGTAAGGGGACTGGCTCTATGGCTTGCTTTTGAAGCAGTGAGAGAACTTCTTGTTTTAAAAGTGTAAGATGTTCTGTGGACATTGGATGCTGCTTGGGTGGTATGTTTGAGGGGGTATCTGAGTTCCAGGCAGTAACCATAATGGATAATCGGTCTTATCCACTTATCTGTTGTGATGGAGTTCCAGATAGGTAGGAACTGTGATAATCTTCCCCCGACCAGAGTGGAATGGTCTGGGGGGAGTGGAGGGAAGTCCGTTTTTATTAGCAGGGGAGGTGCGAGCGTTGTTGTTACCTCGGCCTCTCCCTTTGTTGTTATTCCCCCGGTATCCTCCTTTAAAATATCCTCTATTGGAGGATGTTTGAGTGGTATTTTTTAACGAAGATGAGGTATCTGCACCAACGTTTTTGGAGGCTCCTCTATAAAAGGATCGCCGAAATGAGCCACGTGTGTGTGGAGACTGCAATGCTCCCATGGACTTTGCAGTCTCTGTGTCTTTTTTCATTTTCTCGAGGCCAGTGTCCACAGCCGGTCCAAAAAGTTGTTCTTGGTTGAACTGCTGATTTAGAATTGCTGTCTGGACCTCTTGCTTGAAGCCTGAAATGCGTAACCTGAGCAAAACACTAGTATTAATGGGCCTAGAGGCAGTGTCTGCTGCTTCAAGGGCGCATTTAATGGAGGCATTAGTTATTAATTTGCCCTCTTGAATTAGGTCATTTGCTTGAGTTTTATATTGGTCAGGCAATTGCTGTAATAGGGTCTCCAGCTGGTCATAATGGGCCCGATCATATCTAGCCAGCAGTGCTTGAGTGTTAGCTATGCGCCAGTGATTGGCTGCTACCCTTTTGCCTGATGCATCTAATAATTTGGATTCTTTATCCGAGGGTGGTGCATCCCCGGAGGTTTGTGAATTGGCGCGCTTCCTAGCGGTGGAAAGCACTAGTGAATCCAAAGGCAGCTGTCCTTTAATATACGCAGGGTCGTCAGGGACAGGTCTATATTTTTTATCGATTCTAGGATTAAGAATCCTAGCTCGTACAGGATCTTTGAATATTTCAGGGGCATGTTTAATGACACCTTTAATCATCGGTAGTATTTGTACAGTTTTTTGGGACTGTTCAAATGTATCTAAAAGAAAGTCTTCCTCTGTTGTGTCTGAGTGCATGCCCACACCGTGAAAAACACATGTGAAAATCAAGGACCCCCTGTGAAACAATATAGTTCATGGGACAGGGCAAAAACAACAATTGAAAGGAATATGCTACTTACCAGTATGCATCTGTTCTTGGCATGTAGAGCTGCAGATCTATACACTGTGCATAGATCGCCATCTGGTGTTGGGCCCGGATGTTTTCAGTTTGTTTTTCCTCTTGGAAAGTCTTTGGGAGTCACGAGGTCGGTGACTCCTCCTCTGGTTAGTATTGCGCATGGGCTTCGGCTCCATCCTCAGATTGTTTTTCGCCAGCAGGGAAAGATGGAGCGTAGTAGTAACAGTAAAGAAACCCATGTGTATTGTATCTAAATAAGATAAGACTGGAACGGATACAGGCAGCCGGGGAGGCGGGTGGGCGTGTAAAGATCTGCAGCTCTACATGCCAAGAACGGATGCATACTGATAAGTAGCATATTCCGTTCGAGGCAAATGAGCTGCAGATTATACACTGTGCATAGATTATATAGCAGTACCCAACCCCAGCGGCGACCACCGGCATCCGTTGCAGTTGTCTGAAACAGTGTTTGTAGTACAGCTTGGCCCACACTAGCTTGTTGCTTGGTTCGCAAATCTACACAGTAATGTTTTGTGAAGGTGTGTGGTGTTGACCATGTCGCTGCTTTGCAGATGTCATCTAGTGGTATGTTCCCTAGGACAGCCATAGAAGCCCCTATCTTCCTTGTAGAGTGGGCTTTAGGGGGAACCGATAGCGTTTGTTTTGCTTTGTGGTAGCAAATCTGTATGCATTTTACAATCCACCTAGCTATCCCTGATTTGGAAATAGGGTTGCCTTTGTGTGGTGGGGAGAAGGAAACAAATAGATGTTTGGTTTTCCTGAAAGGTTGTGTTCTCTGGATGTAGTAAAGTAAAGCCCTTTTAACATCCAGTGTGTGTAAGGCTCTTTCCACAACTGTTTGGGGTTGCGAGAAAAAGACTGGTAATTCTACCGACTGGTTTAGATGGAATGGAGAAATGACTTTGGGTAGAAATTTGGGATTGGTGCGGAGTACAACCTTGTTGTGATGCATCTGAAGAAAAGGTTCCTGTATAGTGAGTGCTTGTATTTCACTAACTCTTCTGAGGAAAGTGATGGCCACTAGAAAAGCTGTCTTCCATGTGAGGAATTGCAGCACGCACTTATGTAATGGTTCGAAAGGGGTCCCATAAACCGTGTGAGGACTATATTCAAGTTCCAAACAGATGAGGGTGGCACTCTGGGTGGAATTACTCTTTTGAGGCCTTCCATAAAGGCTTTGATGGCAGGCACTTTGAAAAGTGAGAGGTGCTGCCTGTTTTGTAAATAGGCAGCAATTGCAGCAAGGTGTAACCGAATGGAGGTATATGCTAGGTTACACCTTTGTAAATGGAGTAAAAAACATACAATGTGTTGTAAGAATACATTTAAGGGATTGATTGCGTTGTTGTGGCAGTAAACAACAAATCTTTTCCACTTTGCTGCATAGCACGCCCTAGTAGTAGGGCGTCTAGCTTCCCTGATAATGTTCATGCAATCAGGGGTAAGGTTAAGGTATCCAAATTCTAGGACCTCAGGAGCCAGATCGCAAGGTTGAGTTGAGCTGGGTCCGGGTGCCTGATCTCTCCATGGTTCTGGGTTAGGAGGTGTAGGAAGGTGGATATCTGAATATGGTTACCCCCAACTTTTTGCCTAGTCTCTAGCTGGTTTTTCGACTTAGTTGGCCTGAGATCCTGCCATTCAGGGTCTCAGGCTGTCTGCTCTCTCTTTAAAATGGACTCCATGTACCCTAGGTACATACACAATTGGTAAGGATCACCTTATTGGACCCTGTACAGTGTACCCTAGGTACCCAGGGCATAGGTGTACCCTAGGCCTCCCAGGGGCTGCAGCATGTATTATGCCACCCCTGGTCTGGCCTTCCAATCAGACACAACTGGCTGATCACTCAGCTGGGGCAAGGTCGTGTAATCACCCCTTGCTTAGATATAGTATGCCTATATCTACCCTTATATATAGACACATGTGTACCTATCAGTCACTCCTATGGCAGGCCTTAACAATCCTGGAGGCAGAGTGCTTGGTAACATGTGAGATGGTGCTCTAGCATGAGCTGAGCCTGTCTGCAGCTTTCGGAACCATGTCCGTATAGCTGTTCTATGATATAGCCTACCATATACTCTTAAAGTGCCTTATAATCTTAAACGGTTATGGTAACTATGGTTTGGCTTTATCAAAACATGTCGTGTAAGGTGTCTAACACTTTGGAATAATACCCCCATACCATTTCTGGCGAGGAGGATATTATTCCCCCCTTCTAGAGGGAGAGACATGTTAAAATCCTACCTTGCTGTTTAACTCTAACCAAAGCCTCAGCATCACAAAATGGATGCCGCTGCCACAGACACAAGTCTGACCTCCTGCTGCTGGGAGTGATCCTGGCAAGGGAGGCTTGGACAATAGGTTTCCTGCTTGGGGAGGTGCTAGCACCTCCCAGACAGACTTTAGTGTATTGGGGCAGGGAGGGCTGAAAGGAATGAGACATGCCTGGGGCACACAAGGTGTCCCATGCATAGTCCAGTTCAAACCGGTGCTGGGGCACTCCAGCCCCAGTCCTGGCGCGAAACTGGACAAAGGAAAGGGGGTGTAACCACCCCCCTCCCAGGTCCCACCCATAAGGCGTGACCTAGCAGGTAGCCCAGCCCCCCAGATTTGGATAAGAGTGGTAGCTGGGCCCCAGGAGATTAGATTATCCTGAACCTGCAACTTGAACAGAAACTCTGGACCTTCGACATTCGACGAAAGAAGAAGACTGAAGAATCTCCCTTGTGGCCAAGGAGTGGCTACCCTGTGCAAACAGGCACCATCAAGAGACTACCCTTTGCTTTGTTAAAGTTCTACGAGGGACCGACTGCAGAGCCCGACCAGAGCCTTGACTTCCAGACTTCTCCGACCCTGATCCACATCCACAGCCGAGCTGAGATCCGTGGAGGCGACGAGAGACGTGGGACCGGCTACCTGGGAAAAGTGGCTAGTATCTTCAAGCGCAGCTTCTGAGGCACCCTCGAAGTTGTGCACCGGGGATTGAGAAGCCCCAACCCCAATCACCATCTGCACCGAAGATCAGCCCCCCACACTCCACGAGTCCTGCGTGGGGCCCTTCTGCATTTTCCTGCTTGCCGCGTCTGTCCGGTTGCTTGCCCGCTGGCTAGTGGCCTTTGTGACGACGCATCCTGAAATCTTCACCGCTGGTTTGGCTCCTCCAGACTGGCTCCTGCTTCTTTGAAAAAGAGAAGCACCCCAGACCTTCCTGGTCTGCACCAGAAGCAAGTCCTCCGTTCTTCGTGGGTTCCGCTTGCCAAGGCTTGGTGAGTCCTAGTCCAACTTCGACGCCGCCGACAGCAAGAGCCTTCGTGGGACAGCTCGCCTCCTGGTCCTGGTCGTCCTCGACGTTCCCTGGTCCTCGTGGCTGCAGCGACAAGCTTCACCTTCACCTGCAATCTTCACGACATCGCCTGGTTCCTTCCTGGTTCCACGTGGTCACTGGCTAGTGACCTTGACTCTGTCCCTTCTGCTTGCAGGTCTCCTCTCTTCTTGATCCCAGCCTTGGGATCCACCGGACACTCTTCACTGACTGCCTGTCAGCAACTTTCCTTCAGGCATCCATAGAAGTCCACGACGAAACCCGACGCAAGTTCACACCTATGCACCCGCAGCCCGTGGGCTAGGTAACTTGGGTACTTCGGTGCTCACAAGGGTAGTGACTATCCTAGGGTCTAGTTTCTGAGTCTCGACTCTCTAGCTGCTTCAGAAGTGTCCTTAAACTGTTTATTTCTAAACTGTACTATTTCTATCGACTATACGCATTACGCGTGAGTGTTTCCACTCTGCACCTGAATCCCGTGGGCCTCCCACTTCCTAACTGTTGCTAGTGTAGTGTAGCCCCAGCGATTCCCTAGGCCTAGGCCTATCCTATTTCCGTGACAGTGGTCCTTATACCACTTACTTAGTATATGGTTTGCGTGGCCCCTAGGGCCTAACTGTATTACTTACCTGTGTGACTTAATGTATGCTTAAATAAGACTGTGTTGTACTTACCTCGAATCTCATAAAGAGTGCTGAGGGTTTGACTAGAATAAATACACTTTATTTTATATATACATCTGTTGTGGTGTCCTTTCATTTGGTATTCAAGGGATTATATATGGTATCACAGCTGGCTTCACATGCCATTCAGAGTTTAGCCTAAGACTGCTCTTGTCCATGCTACCACTAGGATAGCTGGTCTATAAGGTTGACTTTACAACCAATCACCATAAGGGTATTTGGACTGATATAAGGTGTACACTAGAACTAGTGACATCATACATCAGGCCAACTTCTCACAGGAGGCATGGGGAGAGGCGTAGCTTTTGGTGTGGTACTACTGAGAGTTCCAGTAGTGTGGTGAACCACGGTTGTCTGGCCCATGTTGGAGCTACTAGGATCAGAGTTAGGGAATGCTGCTGTAGCTTCCGCACCACTAATAGAATTAGTGGGAGAGGTGGAAAAGCGTATGCAAATTTGTTTGACCAGTTCATCCATATCGCATTGCCTTCGGACAATGGGTGTGGATATCTGGCGGCAAAGCTTGGGCATTTTTTGTTTTCGTGGGTGGCGAATAGGTCTATGTGTGGATGCCCCCACTTCTGAAAGAACGGGTGAAGAACTTGTGGGTAAAGTTCCCACTCGTGGGTCTGCTGCGTTTGTCTGCTGAGCAGATCTGCCACGGTGTTTTGGACTCCTGGGACGTGTTGGGCCAGGAGAAAGATTTTTTGTGGAATTGCCCATCTCCATATGCTCTGAGCTAGCTGAGAGAGCTGTGGAGAGTGTGTGCCCCCTTGCTTTTGAATGTAGTACATGGCAGTCATGTTGTCTGTGCGAATGAGAACTGCCTTGCCTGAAATCTGCGTCTGGAAGGATTTTAGGGCAAGGAAGATTGCAAGTAACTCCAGATGATTGATGTGGAGTAACTTCTGTTGTGGCATCCAAGTGCCCTGTGCTGTGAGATGTAACAGATGAGCTCCCCAGCCGGAGAGCGATGCGTCTGCTGTTAGGATTATCTGTGGGACCGGGTCCAGGAACGGTCGACCTCTGTAAAGGTTTGTGGTGTTCCACCACTGCAGAGAGCGATGAGTGCGACCGTCTACCAACACCAGATCTGCCAGTTGTCCCTGGGCCTGGTTCCACTGGCGCGCTAAGCACTCCTGGAGTGGACGCATTTGGAGTCTTGCATGGGGCACTATAAAGATGCAAGAGGCCATCATCCCTATCAGTTGCATAAACACTCTTGCTGGGAGAGAGTGTTGAGATATGAATTTTTGACGCAGAGCCTGTATCTTTGCTATCCTGGCAGGATTGGGATAGGCTATGGCTTTTGAGGTGTCTATGGTGGCACTGAGGTATTGTTTTGTGTGTGATGGTACCAGGTGGGCTTTTTGATGGTTCACCGTGAAACCTAGCTGATGGAGTAGTTGGACTGTAGCGGCGGTGTGTTGCACACATTGATCGTAGGACGTGGCTTTTATTAGCCAGTCGTCCAGATACGGGAAGACGTGAATGTGCTGTCTTCTGCGGTGTGCGGCCACTACTGCTAGGCACTTGGTGAAAACCCTTGGTGCTGTTGTTACCCCGAACGGGAGCACCTTGAACTGGTAATGTTGCCCGTCCACCACAAATCTGAGGTACTTTCTGTGAGAATGGTGTACTGGGATATGAAAGAATGCGTCTTTCAAGTCCAGAGTGGTGAGAAAATCGTTCTGGGAAAGAAGTGGGAGAACTTGTTGAAGGGTTACCATGTGAAAATGGTCCAAATGTATGTAAGTGTTTAGAGGTCTGAGATTTAGGATAGGTCGTCGTCTGTCTTTGGAATCAGAAAGTACAGGGAGTAGACCCCTAAATTTTGCTGATTTATGGGGACCTGCTCTATGGCTCCTTTTTGCAGGAGGGAGATCACCTCCTGTTTTAGTAGTGCAGTATGTTCTTGAGACATGGGGCGGTGCCTGGGTGGAATGGAGAAGTGTGGCTCAATGATTAGAGCGGCAGACCCTGATGCAGAGGTCTAGCCCGGGACCAGGGTTCAATTCCCCGCCTTGGCGGGTCTTGGGCTCAAAATTCCACGGACCTGTTACTTCTCGCCTCGGTGCCATTCCAATCATGGAGTCCCACTCTGCAACTCTGGGCAATAGCTTGCTTAATCTCCACAACGGCCCCCACAACGCTAAGGATGCCTGGCCTCCACCTTGGGGGTGCCCAGGAGTGGACGCCTCACAGGGAAAGCCAGGATGGGTTCCACAGCGGTATTCGTACAAGCGCCTTGAGACCCTTGTGGGTGAGTAGTGCGCTATACAAGTATCAATTTACATTTACAATGTTTGGGGGGGCAGATGTTAGTTCTAAGCAATACCCTGACTGAATAATTTGTGTCACCCATCTGTCTGAGGTGATTGTCTCCCAGACGTGAAAGAAATATTGTATTCTGCCCCCAACCGGAGTGGAATGGTCTAGAGGGAGTGGGGGAAAGTCATTGGGTATTAGGTGTGGCAGAGCGGGTGGTATTTGTCTTGCCTCTGCCCTTGTTATTATTGCCGCTGTATCCGCCTCTTTGATAACCCTTTGTGAAGGTAGATTGAGGAGGGGATTTGTAGGACGTGGATGCAGAATCCGAGGAGTAGCCTCTGCCCGTGCCTCGAAAGGAAGAGCGGTGACAGCAGCACCTAGGAGTGTGTGACTGTAGGGCTCCCATGGATTTCGCTGTATCAGTATCTTTTTTCATCTTTTCGAGGGCTTCGTCAACTTTTGGGCCAAATAGATGATCTTGGTCGAATGGGTGATTTAATAAAGAGGCTTGTACCTCAGGTTTAAAACCTGAAACTCTGAGCCAGGCATGGCGACGTAGAAGGACACTGGTGTTTATGGCCCTGGAGGCTGTATCTGCTGCATCTAGGGCACAGCGAATAGAGGTATTAGTTATTAGTTTTCCCTCTTGGATCAATTCATTGGCCCTGTTCTTATATTTTTCAGGGAGATGCTGCATGATGGTCTCTAACTCATTGTAATGTGCCCTGTCGTATCTGGCCAATAGCGCTTGTGTGTTGGCGATACGCCATAGATTGGCGGCTTGTGACGCAGTGCGCTTCCCTGACGCGTCTAGGAGCTTGGACTCTTTGTCAGGTGGTGGTGCTTCGCCTGACGCCTGAGAATTGGAGCGTTTCCTAGCTGTAGATACTACTAGGGAATCCAAAGGTGCAGGGCCTTTAATATATGAAGGGTCTGTGGGGGCGGCTTTGTATTTCTTCTCTATACGGGGGTTTAGGACCCTGGCCCTGGCTGGGTCTTTAAAGACCTCCGGTGCATGTTTAACCACCCCTTTTAACATAGGTAGGATGGCAGTAGACCTATGTGCGTCGTCAAAGGTGTCTAGGAGAAAATCCTCCTCTACTGGGTCAGTGTGTAACTCCACTCCATGGTAGTGTGCCGCCCTTTGTAATAAGTGGTGAAAACCCAAGGAATCTTCAGGTGGGGATGGCCTAGATGGGTAAAGGTCATCCTGTGGGACATCTGGGATGTCCGGATTATTGTAGTCGTCCCATGGGTCTGGAGATCCAGTAGGGGTGGGATCCTGTGGCACATCTGCTGGATCATAAAATGGGTCTCCTAAGTCATCTGGGACAGGAGACAAAGTTGGGGAACAATGTGGGGGTGGAGAGGGTGGGGAAGGTGGAGGAGGAGGGGAAGGCACTGTGAAGGGAGAGGTAGCAGTGTCCTTCCTCTTTGGAGGTGGAGCTGGTTTGTCCAAGTGTCTCTTTTTTGTAGACAATGTCAAATGTCCAGTTTTTGGATCCTTAGTGAGAGTCTTTTGGAGAGGAACCGGTGTAAAAAGTTCTTGCGACACTGGTTGCTCGGCCGGCGCCGAAGTTTTTGGGGCCGATGGCTTTTTAGGCTTGTCCAAGCCGTGCTTCTTTGGGACCTCCGATCTTTTGGTCGGCGTAGAAGAAGGCTTCGGCACGGGAGTGTCGGTGCCGAGGGCCTTGTGATGTTTGGTCGGCATCGGCAGGGCAAGTTTCGACACCGAAGGCTTGGGTACTGGGTTCGGTGTGGGAATGGAGGCTGATCTATTCTTCGGTGCCGAAGGGTGTTTTTCGGTACCGATAGTAGGCTGGCTCGAGCCCGAGCTGCCGGAAGGCTTAATAGGCTTCTTTACCGGGCCCGAAGGTGGGGTGTGAGAAGCAGTATCCTTGGTCTTGCCTAGGCCCGAAGGCGAAGGTGTGACCGAAGCCTTTTTGGGTATCGACCCTCTGCGCCGGGGTGATGTCCTCCACATCCGAGTCGTCTGCCTCGGAAGCACTGACGAGGTCGTCGTCCTCTTCGATGTTCTGCTGTCCCGGAGCTTTGACATCGTCCCCGAAGATGTCGACTGGAGTGGAGGTCGAGGAGTGCGCCATGTTAAGTCTAGCCCGTCGATCTCGAATAGTCTTTTTAGAGCAAAAAGACTTGCAGGCGGGACAGTCTCGAGCCTCGTGTTCAGGGGAGAGGCAGAGGTTGCGCACCTCGTGGAGAACGGTGTGGGGAAACTTGGACCCACATCGAGGGCACTTCTTGAAAGGAGCCGGAATAGGCCCGAAGGACGCCGTCGACGACCGGAATCGAAGAAGTGCCGAAGAGAAGGTGATTAAGATGATTTATTGTCTGAAGTATCTCGATGAGCGAGGATTTTGCGTAGATCGTTGAACTGGAAAGTTCGGAACCGGAGCGCGAAGTATTACATCCGAGCCCGATGGCGGAAAAAAACTATCTGAGGATGGACCGAAGCCCATGCGCAATACGAACCAAGGGAGGAGTCACCGAACTCGTGACTTCCAAAGACTTTTCCAAGAGGAAAAACAAACTGCAAACATCCGGGCCCAACACCAGATGGCGAGCTATGCACAGTGTATAATATGCAGCTCATATGCCTCAAACAAAAGAGTTATCGGTTTCAAGGTAAGTAATCGGTCTTTTGAGTTAGGGTTCTGGGGTTAGACTCAGGGGTCTCCCAGGGTCAGTGATGCACTATTGTTGCACCTTCAGCGTGTTGAGGCCCAATGTTATCCTATGAGGGATAGGGGGACTCCGGTTGGTGGCTGCTGACAAGCAGGTCACAGGGTTGTGGGAGCAAAGCTCCTAGGGTTAAGCTCAGGGCACGTTGGGGACCAAGTTAGCACCAAAGTGACACCCTCAGCGGCGCTAGGGCATCCGGGTGCAATTTTGAGGTCGGGTTCCCTGTTGAATTCAATGGAGATTCTCCGGGACAAAGAAACACTGCAGGCTCGGGAACGAAGATCTTCCAGGAGTGACCACCACTTTGAGGGGTAAGTTGGGATGTAGAGGGATGGTCAGGCACCACTGGGTTGGGCACACAAGGCCGTGGGGCGTCGGGTGCAGGGGTGCCTTTAGACGGCAGATTTTCTTACCCGCTCTGGTCGCGGTAGGGGGTCTCCTGGATTGAGTCTGCAGGCGTCGTCTGGAGGCTTGAGGTAGGTCAAGCCTCACCGGATCTCAGGTCAGGATCTCCAGGGGGACCTCCTCGTGGTGTTTGTTCACTCAAACACGGGCCGGGCTCGGCGGATGCAGAGTGTGCTGGATTCGCGGGTCCTGGCTGGCACCAGAGGCGCGCAGTTCAAACACGTCCGGTGTTCACGGGAGAAACAGCTTGGAAAGTGAATGCAGGCAGGTCCTCCGGGGTTTTTGCGGTTGCTGGCCGCTGGGGTTTTGCAGGAGCAGGTTCGAGAGTAGACAGGCCTGTAAGGCTGGGGCCAAGTCACTTGGCGTCATCCTCTTGTTAGCTCTGCACGGCTTCTCGTCCTCCTTCTTCTTCTTCTTTTCTTGTTGTTGATGGATCTGAGGAACGACAGTTCAGGGTGCCCCTAAATACCAAATTTAGGGGCGTTACAGGTAGGTAAAGGGCAGGGACCCTTCCCTGGGGTGGGTACACCCCCTATCCTGCCTCTCTCCAGTGGGAGGGGGGCAGGAGCCTGTCCATGGTTGGCTGGGTCCCCCCATCCTCAAGATGGTGGGGACTCGAGGTTGTGCTTCACCTCACCTCCCCCACCTTAGGGGAGGAGTTGGCAGGGGTGGGCACACGTCTCTTCCTCACTTTGTTTCTCCCGCCGGGACTCCCGCCCAAAGTGAGGGAGATCCAGTGGGGACCAGTTGCTGAGTACAGCAAGTGGTCTGGAGAAGCTCACAAAGACTGCATGCCTGTGAAGCTTCTCCTTCGTGAACCCTGCTCATCCTGGGGGGATGCCCTCTGTCGTGTATTTTACATTAAATCAGTGTGGGTTTGAATTGCTGAGGAGTTTGATACCAAACTTTCCAGTCTTCAGTGCAGCCATTATGGTGCTGGGGAGTTCGTAATCACAACCCCCCAGCACCATATACTCTTATTGGCAGCACTGCACTTACAGGGACCAGGAATGGACCTGGGCACTGTAGGGGTACAGGGCTCATGCACCTGTATCCTCACCATTGGCATAGGGCACCCAGCTAGAGGGGTGACTGATGTATGCCAGGGCAGTGGTTTGTGGGCATGGCACACAGGGGTGTGTGCCATGTCGTCTTTTTGTTTGGTTCTGCACCCAGACACACAGCCTGCAAAGGCAGTGTGTGTGTGTCAGGGTACAGGGCCTCTAAGGGTGGCACAATAAGTGCTGCAGCCCTTAGGGGCCTTCTCTGGGTACATATGGTACCATTTACCAGGGGCTGACATGTGGCCAGAGATGCCACTTGGGTTTAGGCTTTGATGCAGTTTTAGGGAAGGAACACAGGCCCTGGGTACCTGGTTGGCAGGAGCCCAGGGCACACTCAAAGTACATCAGCAATTCAGCAAAAAGTGGGGGCATACCATGCAAGAATGAGGGCACTTTCTCCCACTGATATAATTTGAAATATTTGTACATTTAATTTACAGGTATTTAAATGTCATTTGTTAGAAAAATGACATCCTACATGCTATCCATTCACACTCGCTGTACCCAAGCAAAATTGTCAGATAGTTCACCTTACAAAGTGCTCTTTATAGCCAGAGAAATAAAAGTAAACTCCAATCCCCATGTTAAAAGAATAAGTGACAATTTATCAGAAGACATAGCCTGACATTTCACCTCTGTCTTTGAAGGCACAGGATATGTGACAAGATAAGAACACGATGTAAATTAATCTTTATTGCTCATGCCACCTTCTGAACTCAAGCATGATTATTTGAGGGTGCTGCAGCACCCCCAGCACACCTAGCTCCAGTGCCTATGTGCGACAGTTCCCATTGAACAGCGCAGACACATCCTGGGGGAGCAGCTGTGAAGTCCGGGACCAAGAACTGCGCACGATCTGCAGACACGCCAAGGAATCACAATCGTTGAAACGAGCATTGCTACAGCAGGTGCAGTGGCGCCAGGTCACAAGAAACCCTGATGGTTGCCGTGTTTTACTACCGCGACAGTTAAAGTGGCGAATTTTCTTGCTGTGACCAGTGCCAATGGCATCCTTGCTATGCTACTGCGTAGAACAGGGTCATTAGCCCCAAAGCAAGGAAAGAAAATGCGTCCCCACTCCAAATCTCCTAGACAGCATAATTGGGGAGCAGTCACACCCTTAGACTCCCTAAGCCCCTCGATGTAACTGCAACTGCTGCGCTGTCAGTAGAAAGAAGCGCCACCTAGAGGAAGCAGCACAAGTGAGCGAGAAGGGAGGATAACACGTGCACTATTTAATCAAGATTTTTTTTTTTTTATTGAAACGCAAGGTTCCATTTATAAAAGGCAGGGTTCCCCAAAAGAAGGGACATCGGGGCCCTCTTTAGGCCACCTGCTTTTTTTAATTAAAATATGCAGCGAAGAGGGGAATGTTCTCAGTGATGAATAAAGTGAGTATCTTTTTATGATTTGACAAATGAACAGCCCTCAAATGAGCTGAGATGTATCCTCCACTCACTTTTTGGCAGTGATGTAGCGGATAGTGAATGAATAGTTACATGAATGAATGAGTGATTAAATGTGTAGCGCACTCTATAAACCGTGGCTTGAGAATACTCACTGCATCAGGGAGTTTGATGCACACTGATCTGCACATGTATCTGCTGTGTGGAGACTGCGCTGATGAGCGTGCTATGAAGTGGACCCTGGTGGGCAGTGAGAGTACTTTTTCACTGATTTCACGTATAAAGTGCTTACACTGGTGGGCTGTATACAAAACTGGCACAGATTATTAGTGAAAGCACTATAACGATAGTGGGTGGTGGGCAATGGTGAGGATGTGAAGAGCTTGCACTACAGAACTCATTGCATTGATTAATAATGGACCTCGTGAAGAGTCTGATTTGGTGTGAGAAGTTTGCACTGTTGTGCTGTGCAGACCTTATTTTGAAAGATGAGCAGCAACAGGTGATTACACTGGTGTACTATGCAATGGTTAGTAGTGCAAAGAATGAGAACTCTAGTACAGGGTGCAAAACTAACAGGTGTGCAGTATGAGGAGTATGGGAGAAAATGACACTAAGGAGAAGCTGGAACTGAAGTATAGTGTCAGGAGCGTGCACGGATGTGCTGTGTGACGATCAGGAAGTGGCACTGGTGTGACGTGTGAGAGCCTGGCACAGGTGTCCAGTCTGAGAAGCTTTCTCAGGTGTTTAAAGCAAGAAGGTGACATTGAGGTGTGCCGTGGGGAAGAGTTGGTCTGTGTGTGCAATGTAAAGACCTGGAAAAGGTGTACAGCGTCTGAAGCGGGCACTATGAAGCACAGGAGACCAATGTGAGAAACAGTCACTAGTGAGTTGTGTCAAAAGATGGCAGGCAGGGCATACATGTTTGAGAAGCTTGCACTAGCCACTTGTGTGATAAGATAGCACCAGTGGCAGTCGTGAGAAGTTTTCACGAGGGAGCAGTTTGAGATGTGACACAGAAGGAAAAATGGAGCGACGTGGAGCCAGCAAATGGCAAGCCTGTGGGCAGGCTGAAGCACACAAAGCAGATACATCATGTTCTCCCAACCCCTTTTCCTGGGAAATGGGGCTGGGGAGGTTCAGAGGGGCTTTCCCAGCGAGGCATGGAAGGTCCAGAATTCTGTAGCTGCTCAGTGTGACCTGAAAGGTTAACCAGAAAAGCTGGCAGATTCCACATGGAAAAAACATCCATTGCCTTCAACTATGAGTCACTTGTACAGGCTCAGGGACCACCAATGTCTCAAGACCCTTTACCACCAACAACTCCTTAATGTCCTTGAGATCAAAGACTATCTTCCCAGTCCACTGATTGCAAAAACGACCATGACTGTGCCGCCAGCTACTGCATTAGGACTTCAATTCCTGGAGAGAAGTCACCATGAAAACGTTGACACCATTCATGCTTGAGGAGCCTATGCCTCTCGCTCTCAATTACCACTCTGTTCTACTATCCGTGAACTCCTCCGCCCTGAAGATTAAAGGAAGGGACCCCTTTGCAGGTTATCTGTTATAACTTCACATCCATTTCAAATGTCTCTTCAATGGCATTTGCTTGAATGTACACTGGGTCCTGGAGGGTGATATCAGTCACAGCAGAGTTGCTTCAGCGTTTTCACTTTCTGGAAGGTCTTCCCCCTACTCCCGTTTCATCCACACCCTGTACTCTGTTTGCCACACCCTCTAATTTTTCTGTCCACAGTAAGTGAAATAATGTGTCCTTGACATGTCACACCACAATGCATCGATGGAACATCTGAGGACAGTCTCAAAACATGGAAAGCATGATTCCTCAGCAGGTATCCCTACATCATCAGCTTGGACTTTTCAGGTTGCCGCCCAACATAGATGAACAAAATTCTCACTGCTTTAACCGTGCTCTGATATGCCTACACAGAAAAGTACAATAGATGAATGACAAGCCAGTAGAACACAAGGGGCTTTGGCCACAGTCGCAAGCACTAGGGCTCACTACTTATCCCTTGTTAAGTTACACCAGTAAAGGTCTGCAGAAGGAGTGGACCTGGCACACCCGCCAGCCGTCAGGACCAAGTCAGGATGCATGCAGTAACCTCCTGAGGCTGCATCATCCTTCCACCTCCATGCACTATGTGGGAATTCACAATGGCTATGGATATTCAGTCACACAACCAGTGCTTAATTTGTCAGGAAGCCACTGAAGCTTGCACCCACCATAGCCCCTGCCAATGACAATAGCAACACAGCTACCAAACATCACACTCCTACAAATGTAACAATTCAAACTATTCCAGGCTCCTCCAAAGCTATAAGAATGGCTTGGGTAGCAGGTATTGGTCATTATGTCGAGTCTAAGATCAGCGTGCATGAGCTGCTCTCTCTGCGAGGCATGCTGTATTAGAGTATGTTCTTGAAGCGTCTCCCACTCTCCGCCCATATTTGTCATTGGCTTATGTCATTGCCTTTCGTAAATGCTGGCTTCGGATTCATTATGAGGCTTGTTTGTCCCACCTTGGTGCCGCCTTGTCTCCATTTGTTACCGCCCATAACGACTGGACTGTTTACTTGGCTTGTCACACGGTCAGCGTTGCATGTGGGTGAGCACTATTTCGTTTATTGACTACGGGGACAAACAATGGCAGCTGCTTTTTTGTTTGTATTTGCAGTGAGCCCACCGCTTTTCATATAGAGCGCGATGCCGCTATAACTTTAAAATCGGCTGCACCTTACCCCCACAGCACTGGCTGCGAAGCTTTTTAGGTCTCGCCTGGCGTTGGAGCACGTATGCACTCCTCGCCTGCAAGAGCTATAGTAAACACTAGAAAGAAGGGGACTTAAATCCACGCCCCTGTGTTCGAATAGTTTATGATTCGCTCGCGTCCTGATATATGTTTAATTGTGGCTTTCAATTGGCTGGACGTCATTTTTGTTACCGCCCTTGCAGTTTTGTAATGCCGCCCATCGCGACAAGCGCATATGTTTTCACTCAGCCCAGTGTGTTGTTCACGCTGTCTGCATGGGCTAGTTGGCTCACTTATTGGTTGGCAACCACCAAATAAGCTTTGTGATTGGTGGACCTTGTCAACCAATCAGAGAGCCTACTGGCGCGTGCAGGCAGCGTGATCAATACAGGCTGTAGACTCGTGTCATGGGCAGCAACGGCGATAATGTGCGTGTAGATATGAAGGTAACCGTCATGCTGCCTCCCGCCTATGGTTGGTTTGTTGTCTCTCCGCGAGTGCAGATGTCCCCCCACCCACCCCGGCCGGGCTCTCCTTCCCAGCAGTTATGCATTATTGCAAACAAAACACCTCATGTTAGTAGTGCAATACTAATAGAATTTTTTCAAAATATATTTAGCGAAGCGATTGTAGTTGTGTTACACGCCGACAGTGTAATGTTTGAGCCGTGTGCGCTCAGGATGCAAGCTCAGCTCGGTTTCTCGGACTAGCACGTTGCACCCAAGGGCAACCACCGCGACTCGTGGACACTGCCGCGAACCCTCAAATGCGGACCGGGCACCGAGCAGACGGCGAGCGATGAAGAATGACCGCGCTGGGGCGCGGGAGGACGCAGTCCCCGCCTGAATGCGTATCCGCCGCCTCCCAGGTCATGACCATGGGTAGCGGTGGGGGCGAGGCAGGCCGCCGGAGCTGCGGCGCCCGGGAGCAGCAAGTGCAACTGAAGCACAAGCTGCGCGAGCTGCCCGGCCTTCTGAGAAGCGGCCTGACGTTCCGGAGGAAGAGCAGCGAACAGCACCTGCAGCAGCACGGTGAGTCCCGAGCTGCCGTGCCCGTGAGAGGGGCAGTGCACGGCTCAGGGGCTTCTGTAACCCGGGGCTGGGAGGGCAGAAGGCAGGCGGCACAGGAAGGGGTCAGTGTTGACATCTTGCACAGTGGGGTCAGCGGGACACACTCGGCAGGTGGTTCTGCTGTCTGGACCGCAGAATTAGGCGTGTGGTTTGTTTTTAAATAAAGGGTCATGTGCTGGGAGCCTTTGCAACCCCCAAGGAGAGGTGTCCGTCACCGTGCTGTCCCCGTTAAAATCCCTGCCGAGAAATCTTTATATGGGATTATGGATATATGGGTACAGCCAATATAAGCCAAGGACACACAAGAAACAGTGTACCGACACGGACGCATCAATGTGAAATAAACATAATGCAAGCTGGGCAGTCCAAGCAGATGGGGTCAGGTGCCGGAGGCGGTCTCCTAATCTGACGTGACCCTGACAGCCTAGGTGTGGCTGCATTGTGCTCATTAGACAAAACACTTTTCATCCAATAGAGCTGGGGGGAATCTCTTTCTACTGGGAAAATGCACTTAGAGGTACTGTTGTGATGTGGCCAGTATCGAACTGGTTTACAGAGCTGCGCTACACCCATCATTTATTTGTTCATCTTCCCATTCATTCTTTCGTTCCGTCATTCCCTCGTGGAAAACAACTATCTTGTTACACACCCGAGCACCATTGACAGGCTGGCACTATATGTTTGGATAGTCCGCCCACGTAAAACTCAACCCAAGGGGGTTTGAAATGGATTTTGAAAGACCAGAGTTGATTGGCCGCAGCTGTAATGTTATGCATAGAGATGGGTAGCTTGATTTGATTATTGGTTTTACTGCTCTGAAGGTTAATGGCATAGCGACCATGTCATATAAGCTCAGTAAAATTTAAATAACCGCTCCAGTGAAAAAGGCAGAAAGATTGCACCTCACACTTTTGTTGGCGGAGCATGGCTGCAGATTTAGAACAAGTGTTGTGAGTGTGATTTCAAACGCACCTCAAGGGAACGTCACACTTGTAAGCTGTAAGCAGATGTTAGATTGTTTTTACACAACAAGGATTCGCGAAAGGTTACAGAGGGACTCTATAAAAAATAATTTTAATAATTAGGGAAAGCAATCCTTTCCAGTCTGCACGACCCTCACTGAAGTAGTGTAACCTCAAACCTCGATGGACAGGAAGGGCAAGTAGTTGTTCCTGAGGGGATTGTTTTAATTTTTCGCGAATTATGCTCCTAGCTGGCTCCCAGCAGACACTGTCATTTCGAAACAGCACATTGGAAGGTAGCATGTTTGATATTTTGTGGACTCAGTGGAGACTTTGAGCAAGGGTGCATGGGTGATGCGACTACATGGCTTCGGAGGAGCAGTGCTAACTGTCCTGGTTTGCCTTTGATGGTGAAAAATACCTCTGTGACTCACCAGCTCACACCATTGACGGCCACCATTGGCTCTGCACATAAAATCCACTTTTTTGCATACTGATTTTTTCAAGATGTAAGTTAATTATGCGTTTCTGGTGTAGCAATGCTTGATGTGCTGTCACACCAGCAAGATGTCTTTTACAAATAAAAGGAGTTTCAAACTATGTATATTTGCACTTTTAGTAGGCAGCAAGATTATTTTGGAGCAAAATGATCATTTCCTACATAAATCCTTCAGTGGTGTTCATGGATTTAATCGTACATTAGGTACCATGCTATGGATAGGAAAATAGGAGTAACTTTCTGTATAGCCCTGCTCTCAGCTCGACCATGTGCACTGCATTATTAACAGAAATAAACTTGTTACCAAGCAGAAAGCAGAACCTCCGGTCTGGAAATTTCTATGCACAGGCTGTGTGAGCACAAGTGAGCGTTCATCCACTGTCTATAGAGAGATGTCCATCGTAGGGTCAAAAGTGAGTGATCCAAGCCAGATTTTCAGGATTACTCCACAGAAGGTAAAACAACTGCAAGGAATGTATTATGTCTATATTTTGATGTCATTGTATGTATGATTGTATATCCTAAAAATCTTTCATGGATCTAACTTCTTACACCTATGATGTTCATACAAACCCTACATACACTACGCAGAGCTGCCGTGGGTCAATTCAATAGTGCAAAATGTGCAGTAAAGGTGCACATTTGCAAAACTTTAAGCTATTAGCATTGCAAATGACAATGCCTTTTATTTGTTTTAAAAACCAAAACATAAATAAAACACATTGTCATTTGCAATCCCAATAGGTCAAATATAAGGCATTGTCATTTAAAATGCCATTAGCTCAAAACAATGTAATTGCGAGACCTATTGCATTGTAAATGCTTGTTAATTATTACTACTTTTTAGAAGAACGCAGCATCCGCTTCATGGACCCCGTTCGTTCTTTCACCTTTTGTATTTTTACAAAAAAATGTGCATTCTGAGCGCGGCTCCTGCTTTAGGAATGCCGTGCTCAGTTTAATTTTTAATTTTTTTTAACTGTAATGTTGAGCGCAGCGCCCGCTTCAGGAACACTGCGCTCTACAATACAATAGGTCTGTGACTGGAATTAACTTTCACTGCTCATTTCCAATTACTATGGCTGGCCCTTTCAATCACTGTCACGGGGAGGTAACTTGTGCCGCCGGAGAGCAGCGCGCCCTGGCTGGGGTCTCTGGAAGCACCGTGCGCTGTCTGGTACTCTCTGGAAGGGAGTGTACAGGACCTAGCGGTCTCTGAATTGAAATGCGCAACGCAGGGCGCTCTCTGGGTTCAGTTTCTGTTGCTCTCTGAAAGCAGTACGCAAAGCCTGTTATTCTAGTCTTATGCTCTTTGAGGCACGTGCAGTGCTGGTATTTACGCACTGACTGGTGCTCTCTGGGGACAATGTTAGTTTTAATTGCTCCCTGGAAGCAGTGTGAAACGCCAGCTATTCTCTGCAATTAAGTGTGCAGTGTCGTATGCTCTCTGCATGGACATGCAGTGTCTGGTGTTACCTGGAAGGGAGTGTATAGTGAGTGACTGGTGCTGTCTGGAAGTAATGTGCATGTCTGGTGCTCTCTGGACGGGAGGCTACAGTGACCGCTGCTCTCTGAGGACAGTGTGACGTGCCCTGGCAGGGAGTGTGTGTACAGGGTCTGGTGGTCTCTGAAAGGGAGTGCGCAACACATAATGCTTGCTCTCAGGGATAAGTTCACTTTCTGATGCTCTCTGCAAGCAGTATGCAGCACCTGTTATTCCCTGCAGTTTGGAGGGATTGTGGAGTGACCGTTGCTCAGCTCTCCGAGTGCAGAGTGAAGTCCGTGGTAATCATTCGCTGGGTGGCAGGGTGCAGAGAGGGTTCACCCAGGCACCACGTATACAGCGCCAAGGCATCTCTGGCAAGAAGTGTGCAATTCCGGGCACTCCCTGGCACGGAGCGAGTAGTTCCTGGCACAATCAGGCCATATTCCACATGGCATCCTTTTTTAGGGAAGGCACGTGGAGTTGGTTTAGGACGCTATAGATTAACTATTCCTCCATTCATCACTTGAAATATTGGGCACATCACCATCCCTACATACGCATACTGGAGTATGTGCACGAATACGGTGTGGCAATTACGTGCTTTTTTTCCTTCTTTTACAGTTTTATATAGTGCGAACTCGACCAGAAGGTATCAGAGCGCTTGACATGAGCACCAGTTACGTTTATTCATGGTAGACATGGGGAGATGAAATGATTTGACCAGAATCACAGGATGTTAAGCCGACGCAGAGACTTGAACCTAGTTCCCAACTCCAAAGCTCTGGCCTCAGTCACTCCTTGAATATATAACGTGTTCCTTGTGTTTGTGATATGCTAATTGATCTGTAGTACACATTATAAACAAAACATGCAGTTATTCGCATAGGGTCAGGCGTATTTCAGTGGGGACGAGTTTATGATGATTTGAAAGTGTCTGGGGCTCAGCTTACGTTTCTTGCTCCTTGGCCACTTTGGACGCCAGTTCCACCAAAGGTATATGCACCATTATTAAACCATAAACGCAAATGCTGCGTGAGAATGCCTGTCGCTAGCATCAAAGTGGCCAGAAGCGTTTGAGGCGTTATAATGAAGAAATTAAATACAATAATCATACGTATTTACAAGAGTCTGAGCTATTGGAATTGTAAATGACAATGCCTTTTATTTAGGTGTTAATTATCAAAACAGATAAATAAAACGCATTGTCATTTGCAATGCCAATAGCTTAAACTCTCGCAAATGGGAGACCTATTGCATTGCAAATGCTTGTTTTTAATATGTATTGAATTAATGAACAACTGTTGTTGTGCTCATATTTAAACTAGACACACCGCCACCATGTGGCGCACTATCATAAGTGCCAGAGTTGACAATAAACATACACACAGGCCATATAGATGCTTTAGAGAACGCCCCAGACTGTCCTCGGTCGCGACACTAATACGTTTTGTGTTCCAAATAATATAGTAGTGCCAATCCTTCTGGAAGTTCCGCCCACCACTGAATGATCTTGTCGTAGACCAGGAGTCTTATCGGACAGAAGTTTGCACGTCTCTTTCCTGGTTTGAACGTGGCCACCGCGGCTTCCCTTGCATGTAAACACGGCAGATATCTCCGCCCGGGTCTGTTGGCTCTGCACTCTCCCAGCTCCTGCTCCAAAGAGGGGCCTGTTTCCAGACCCCAGGTTCTTGAGGGGGGCTGGGGTGATGCCGTTTGACAGCCGAGGAGTTAATACCCAAACAATTTTCCTGCTAGTATCGAGTGCTAGCGGCAAAACGTGTAACGCTGTCAACCTTGTTCAAGATGTCGGCATATATATGTGAGCGAGAGTGTCACACACATTAAGATCACCCATACAGTTCTTTTTTAATCACTTTATAATTTAGTTTTGTAATCTGATTATTTATTTGCATTTTATGTGCAGTGGTCTAACCAGCCCTAAACTCCTCGGGAAGCTGCTGTATCTGTCCGGAGCGGATGCATATTTAAAATTTAAAGCACAATGCTCGGTTAGAAAAAGCACGTTGTGCCTGCAGTGAGAGTAGCTTAGTGAGAAAAGAAAAAAGTGCTTTACGGCACGTCATGCCTGCAGTGAGAGTAGCTTAGTAAGAAAAGAAAAAAAAGTGCTTCGCGGCTAATTGGGAACCGAGCGTATTTAAAATTTAAAGCGCAATGCTCCGTTAAAAAAAGCACATCGTGCCTGCAGTGAGAGTAGCTTAGTAAGAAAAGGAAAAAGTGCTTCGCGGCACGTCGTGCCAGCAGTGAGAGTAGCTTTACCCTGTTCAAGATGTCGGCATATATATGTGAGCGAGAGTGTCACACACACATTAAGATCACCCATACAGTTCTTTTTTAATCACTTTATAATTTAGTTTTGTAATCTGTTTATTTGCATTTTATGTGCAGTGGTTGAACCAGCCTTAAACTCCTCAGGAAGCTGCTGTGTCTGTCCGGAGCGGAGCGTATTTAAAATTTAAAGCGCAATGCTCCGTTAAAAAAAGCACGTCATGCCTGCAGTGAGAGTAGCTCAGTAAGAAAATAAAGTGGCTAGCGGCTATTTAAGAGACACTGTCTCCCGCCGCCAGTAAAAGATGCAATCCCAGTGGGCGGGGCCAAAAGCGGACAGGGTGGTAACCAGGAGGGACTAAAAAGCCTCCTGGACAATCATAACACACGGTTTTGCATAATTGGTGATGCAAAATGACGCGCACCAGAGCAAAACACGTGCGGAGCAGAAAGTGGGCTTCTGGAATCGTATTGATTCCAAGAAGCCCTCGCATGGCGAGAGCAACGCATGCATGCTGCTAACGCCAGGTGAGACCTAAAAAAGGGCGCCATAGGTCTTTTTTTGATCCAGGCCTCCACCTACTCTGCTCCAGACTTTGGGCCTGATTACGATCTTGGAGTATGGGATACTCCATCACAAACGTGACGATTATCCCATCCGTCGTATCACATGTTCCAGTGGATATAATAAAATTGTAATCTGGTGGACGGGATATCAGTCACGTTTGTGCCAGAGTAACCCTTCCACCAAGATCGTAATCCGGCCCTTTGTCTTGGAGAGCTCCAAGGTTCCCTAGAAAAAAACAATCAGTATCTGCTTTTATTTACTTTGTCGTATGAATGTTTCTGCACAGGGACTGTGGCCTAAAAAAAGCATTTTTTTGTAAATCAGAAGCATTGTACCTAAATCACACTTAATTTACTCATTGGAATTTATGTGAAACAGCAAAACCTGCAAATTACATAGGAGTAAGTTACAGGTGGAGTAAAATTCAGTGATTTAAATTACAAGTGGAATACGTTTTTAAAAATTCCCAAAACCTTTTTGGATCAGTCCTATAGTAAATACACTGCTGGTTATAATACAGAAGTGTGATTTAGGTACATTAACCCCATTAAAATAATGTTTGTCTGATATTGAAGTGACTTGTTTAGATCTCCCACTCATTACTTCAGGGTTAGACAGAGGGGCGTTATAGCCCTTCAGTGACATTTCTTGGGAACAAGAGATTCTAAAGAGGGACGGACATGAATACATGTACAACTACAAGCCAAATTGTTATTTCTATAAGTTACTTATTTTTGATGTCTAATGATTTTCTTTATATTGTTTGCAGACAAATAATTCAGGATTTATGCACCTCATCATTTCATGAGTTCCTTATGGTGCCTTAAACTCCGTAATACTATACTGCTAACATATCACCTTGCTTCATTTGATAATGTGTGACTACTTTGTATTCTCTTACAGTCAAATATTGATCAAGCCTAAATTAATCAGATACACTTACTATGCTCTCAAACCCATCAATTATCTCCCTTTTCGTTTCCCACAAAAGCCCTGTTTTGACAACTGTGCCACACTTCTGTGGTACATACTAGAACTGTACACAAAGGTAAATTATGTGAGTCTGCCATCCTTTGGTTGCATTAAATACATTTTGCACATCGTTAAAAGTCAATTTGGAGTCTATGACATTAGAGAACAACTTCTTGGAGGTTTTAACATATGATATTAATGAACTCCCATTTTTTTGTTACAGTCTATTATGAGGGTTATTAATTTTATACAGGTTTTTGAATTTAACTAGCAATTACGTTTCACAGTTATTGCAGTATTATTGTGCACAGACAGCCTTGAGCAGGATTGGATGATTTCCAACATGCAGAAGAGATTGCTGAAAGCACCAGCATCAATTAAAGAAAGAAAAATTATGTAAGGGGTTGAAAGTGAGAACATTCCTGTTCCTTAATTTTAAAAGAACAAGCAAAACACTTTTCCAAACCATCCATAGGTATAGCCAGGAGGAGACCTACCTTTGCTTTTATTCTCTGCTGATCCAGCTCGTTCTGTATTTCCCTGCGCAAGCTTTTCATTTGGTCCTTTGCGTCTTTATTCAGTGCATCTTCAAACTGTGTATGAAGGGTATATCTGGTAGTTGGTTGAGCCAGTGGTGGTGAAGAGGAAAGTGAACGTGGTCTCCTGTAGGATTTTCTGCAATGTGCGGTACCTAGCAAATACAGAGTAGAGATCTTATCTTACAATCTAATGATTCAAAAACCTTCATATCAAATATCCATATGTAAATTATTAGATGTGCTATTCATACAACTGCATTCCCTTTATCAAGGCCCATATTTTTCATTCCATATACTTTGGATCAAATTTAAGGAAAGTGTTTTACAAAAGGATGTGATCCCACATTTATTTCTTTACTTAGTAGGCGGTGGTTCAAGAATGATGTACAGGTAGGGTAGACGCAATACAGGTTAGAAATAAGTTTCCATTATAAACGCGGTTATGCAATTGGCCAAGACTAAATATGAGCTTTTATGAAAAGTAGCATGATGATTAGTATTTCAAGAGCCTTTGCATTTGGCTGGAAGGTCAATGTCCCCATCACCTACGATACTTCGAGCCACCCACTCTCGCTCAGGACACAAATCCATAACAAACTACTAACTCGAGAATATACAGCATCAAACCCCTTACAAGTCATCATCAAGCAACAACCTTTACCATTATAAACAATTAACTCAACTGAAGTAAAATGCTTTTCAAAACTATCAAACATTGCATCAGCCCCACTGGCCAGCAAATACTGTTTTCAATACAATACATTCAGTACATGGATACATTTTTCAACAAGAAACAGTACAAGATCAGGAAGCACATTTATTATGCCAGGATGTCGACCGCTATCTCACAAAATGCTTCCAAGTGAACACACCTCTCACCATAGACAACATGGCAAACCTCTACCTCACTCAAAGACAACTCCCATGTAGACATTATCCCTTCGTCAATAGTGAAGCCAAGCTATGGTTAAGCACTCATGCCTCTGTTGAGCACCCTAGTCAATGCTTCCATCTCTTGAGATCTCTTACCCCAATCCGTCTTGTGGCCACTGCTAGGGAAGGCCAACCTCAACACATGAACTAACCACACCACCTTCCCTGCTTGGAAGATCAATGAAAAGGTAGTCATTGCCAAACTACACAAGCAATCAAACAGCAAGGATTTGGTCAGCAATGAAGTACAGAGCCGGAACACCCCGGCCTCCTCAAATTCTCCACAGCTTAAGTAACAGTTGACCATCAAGTCCTACTGAAAAAGGGTATTCAAATACTATTCAATGGCACAGTTTTGAAGTGGTTTGTCTCCCACGTGAACAACAAACAGCAGCTTTTCCACATAAGCACCACCTGATCATAAAGTATCTCTATAGTAACCTCTATATAGAGCCACAGAGTGAACTCCTGGCTAACAAGAACATCTTCAATACAGAGACTTCATACAACTATGTTTCAGGATCTCACTGACAGCAACATTGACTGTCTGAAAGACTTTCTATCCACTATTTAGGCTGGAAAAACAAAGACAAATAAAATAAGTAGCTGAACCATCTGAAAACAGATTTTGCCTCAGCATCCAAGACCGGCACAGGTGCAAGAATGGTTCCAGGTGATGAATCTGGATGAATTCAGGCCTGAGCTTACAGACCAAGATAAATATTTGTTTCTGAATTGAGAAAATTGTCATCCTCAAGATTATCGAACAATACGAAGACAGCCTAGCACCAGCTCACACTTCTGTGCTAAGACTTCATAAAATAGACTTTATAACTAGTGCTTAAGCACTGGTACTTTTCCACATAGACCGTGATAACACCCTGCTCATTGACATTTCCTGGCTGTTGGCCTAGAAAGAGTAAAGAGCTTGGAGGAGATTCAATAAAGGGATGAATGTGTACAGTGGGATAATGCTTGGGAACAGCGTACCTCCCTATATGTAGATGATATACTGCTATATCTGGCAAAACTAGAGATGAACATTGATTGTGTGCTTCAGATATTTGCACTCTTTGCAGGTATTCAAGTTTCCAGATACATCTGGGAAAATCAGAACTACAGCCACAATCTGCGTGGTCACTAATAGGGGCACTTTAATTCCCCCTCACCATTGATATAGTTGGCTTTTGAAATTTGGACATTCGTTTCAAACGAAATCAGGAAAAGTTCCTGAGTACAACTCTCTACACAATACGAAGGCTTACTGTTTCCGGTGTATTTCCCATTCGTGCAAATTTGTGTAATGCCTGCTGAGTTTGTCTACTATGTGGTTGACTATTCCCGGGACATATTCCGCTGTAAATTCAACATGGTTGTCGATCACCAAGTTCCATAACTTCTGAGCCTTTCCCATCCCTGTTTTCTTATATGGGACATTACAGTTGTGCTACATGTATGAATCAGCATGTCTATCCTGTATGGCTGGGACAAAAGCTTTGAGCTTACATTGATGGAGTGATTTGTATTAAATTGGTCCACTCCCCTGTTATATGAAGTCGCAGAGCACAAAATTGCTCTTGAATTATACGTATCCTCAAAAGATATTGGGGTAATAGGGGACACACATGAGGAAATGGTCCCTAGACCTGATATGAAGTTTCGTACTGTTGCATTTTGGTTCGCTGCCAACAAAGTTGCTTGCTACATGAGTTTCTTTCTACTACCGAAGATGGGTAAACCTTTCCTGTGTGTGCCGGGATTCTTGAGCCTAGGAAAAGTATTTTTGTCATTGGAGTGAGGACTGATTTTTAGTTTGTTGAGTTCTAGTTCTAAGCCTGTTAGCACTGATATTGTCTTCCTAAACGTCCGTGAAATGAGATTCAACTGTGGCAAAACGACCAAATTCTTTGCAAAATGTATGGGTATCTGGCATTGTCACCATTGTGTCTATGCAGGGAATACCCCGCCTACTAGGGTCCTATCGGGGTAGACAGATGACACCCAATGATAAAGTCCATTGATTGTGGGCAAAGTATGTAGCCCTCCGAGTACGAACAGCAATCCGGTTCCCTCACGATGTGCGCACATCTTTTGCTCGGGTGCGGGGTCATTTTTGTTTTCGTTGATAGTGGTGATTCATAATCACCTTCTGTGGGATGTATGTGGGTCACATCCCAGACCTAACGCACAGGGATTTAATGTAGATTTGATAGGTTCACACTAATAGCGACGTTTGGTGCTGGATTCGTAAAGCTTTGACCCCTCACAGTATTTTTTCCTAGCACTGATATTGTCTTTTGGATCATTTGTTGACAACTGTGAAAGTTTTGAACTCTTGCTAACCAGTTGTCCAAAAAGGGTTAGACAGTGCAGTTGTTCCTTCTTAAATATGCTGCAATTGATGCCAGGCACTGTTCTATATAACAAAAAAGAAGGGACAAAATCTCTACTCTTTAGGCTCATCCCCCTTTGTAGGTGTATTTAGACAATTGATTTCCTCATTTTCATTGCGTTGGTTTTGCTGGTTAATTCCACTGTTTTTGTTGTCAGTCCTCTTGACCATAAGAGCCTTACTGCTTGTATGCAAGGTAAGAATTTATTTGAATCTGTTTTTAATTCTGAGGTCTGTAGTTTTGAAAAGTATGGCACATTTGGAGAACCTCTAGAGACCTGGCAGTGTCACGGTCTGGTTTGATTGTTTGGAGTGCATCTTCAATCTTTTTTTCCCCAAATATGTTACTGTCATCGGATCTTTTATTGCACCCCAGGTCGTAAGGAGGTGCTAATCAGCCATCCGTAACAACGCATAACAGTTGCATTGCCGATCGGTATATATTCGATATGAGAGGCATCCTTTGCTCAATGACCATAAGGGTTGTCCTCCATCGTGGACAATAGCATTTTTTTAAATTCTGTCCTCAGGTAATTTTGCAATTAGATGTCCCAAATCAATCCACAACTGTTGATCAATCCTTGCCACCATTGCTGATATGTCATTTTTACTGTGTCTGCCGCAAAAATGTGTATGCGTTTCCACATTAAGTCACATTTTTTCCCCTTCTTTGTCCAGCAGAGCAGTTTAAGGCGTATAATTATTTTGGGATCTTTGTTGCACTGCTGCTAGCTGAGACCACTGATTCAGTGTTTACTTTGATTAGGATGCAAGTCTTATGTTTCTTTTCAATCCATGCTAAATTAACGAAAGCTGTTGCCAGGTTCTGAATCATCGGTTGACCTTCTTAGATGCAATCTAACAATGGTATAGACTTAGTATTTCAGGAAGGGAGGGAGGGCGTGGCATACTAAAATGGCTGACAAGTCACATTAACTGGGAGCTCGGGATGCCCCACAATAATCCTACGCAATCCTGACACACACATATCCGGTGGCCTGAACTGCTGGAATATTAGACTGGTTCCCCTACTGTGCTTTGATAATATTTTGAAAGCTTTTTTCAAATCTATGTTTTTTTGCAATAAATAATAATGATTTTCATGTTGGAACTAATATGCAAATGATGACCTAACATGATTACAGTTGAAACGAGTTAAATGTGATGTATACAAGTGAATTTATTAACATGAGTTAGTTGTGCCACATTTTATTCGAGAACTCCATCTTGAACAATATGGATGCTGTTTTTGTCATTCACTTCTGTAATCACCGCCTCCAATCATGCCTCCCTGTGCAACTTCTCTCCTTACAAGCTTTGCAGGGCAAAGACGGCTAATATAATGGGTTTTCCTACTGTTAGAAATACAAAGCTTAGACTTACATTTCTAGTATTCCTTATATGTTGCAATATCCAATGCCCTTCTGTTATAGTTCTGCTATGCAAACTGGTCTTATTCATTTGAGTGAAAAGATATTAAGTGAAATGAAACTGTTGAAATGTTTCATATTTTGTTTGAACATCTCCAGATAGCAGTAGTGTGGAAGATGCTGGACGCTTCCAGAAAAATGGAATAGTACTTATGTTTTAGGTAATGACGTTTTACCATCTGATTTGTTAAACCGATTGTTACATGTAATCATGCTATGAATCTGCAGTTTTAACTAATTTGTTATGCAAGAATTGCATATAAGAAGTCCAAGATATTGGAGATGAGCCAGAAGACTCCCATTCTACAAGTGATACTGTCCAATTTCTTTGATATTTTAAAGAAGACATTCCTATTCTACAAGGGATGCTGTTAAATTCCTCTCTAATTTTGCTGCTCATTTTGGACTGTATGATTTCGCAGTTGAGCATTTATTCTGCACCACTTAAACCCTTTCACTTTTCCTCTGTCCTAGAACAAAATTGATATTTTGATACTGCGCTAACTGATGTCGGGGAGGGTACCTTTTTACACAATTATTTCTAGAGGAAGAACTGCAAGAGGAAAGTTTTGGCATTTTGGATTTGTGGGGGTGTCATAAATATTGGTGAATGGGTTTTGCTCTGAAAAACAAGATACTTACACCTTTGCCAAAGCATTATTTGGTTGCGATATGATTTAGCTGCATATTCCTTACTTTAGAATCATCCTCCAGTCGCGAGACTGGAACCGGAAACTTTTATCCACAGTACGTCCGCGCGTCGGAAGAGGGAGGCGCGCAACTCAGTATCGACGTCATCACATGATGTGACGTCGAAGGAGTTCATATAACCCCCACTAACACGCTGATGTTAGTTTCTTCTGTGACTATTTTCCGTGCTCAAAATGTGGAGCCACAAAGAGAAACTGCCTATTGAAACAGTGTGCTAAAATAAAAAATACCTGTGTCAAATAATCACTGATGTAATAATTCAGTAAGTGTTTTTTTGGGGTTTTATTAAAACAAAATCATTGAGACCAAAGAAGACTCAGTTGCAAATAATCACGAAGGGCATAATTCAGTATGTGTCATCTGATAAAGAAATCAATCAGACCAAAGAGAACTCAGTTGGCAGAGCGGGAAGGAAGGTAAGGGCGTAAGAAATTTGCAGCTAGATCCTATCTCTACTAGATAATGCTTTGCCGACGGTAAGTAACTTGTTAATCTGACAGAGACCTCTAGCCGCTGATTCCTTACTTTATAATCAAATACCAAAGCATACCATCCCCGCAGGAGGGTCTGCAAACTGAGCCCAATAAGTCTCTAACTTAGACCAAAAACAGGTCTAGAACCAGAGAAAACGTCCAGAACTTATAATAATGAAGGTGAGCAATAACTATGCTTTACAATTTTAAAAACCTGTGGAAGAACTACAGATAAGTAAAGTGACAAGACATTAAATAGCATGGGAATAAATCATTAATGTTAGCAAGACAACCATGGTAGAAGCCAATTGACAAGATAAATAAAAGACTAAAGCCATGCACGCCCACCACATAAGCCCAGCAGAACGGAGCACAGTAAGAAAGGACATAAAGACATAGAAAGCATATTAAGAATGTTTCCCATGGTAGTAGGAGAATTAGCCAAAATACTCCATTATAAAAACTATTGGTGAGCATTTCCATACTCAAACAGTGTATTCGATACTTGGGAAACACAGATCAGCAGGTCATGCCATGGAGCAATACGTCTGTGCTATATAGCATTTTATAAGTGTGAGAGAGAGAGAGAGAGAGAGAGAGAGAGAGAGAGATTTATCATCCATTGTAAAGCATAAATAATGCTCTATAAAAAAAGACTGGAAGCCAATATAACATAAATGTGGATTTGTAAAGCGTACATTCATCACAAAGGGGAACTTGACTTGGAATAACAGAGGTACTCTTTCTCTCAATCTATGATGAAACGTTGAGTGGACCCCCCCCCCACCCAAGATATGAACCTGTGAACATAAGGTTAAACACAGGGCCCTATTGTGGATGCATGGTCCATCAAGCCGCCAGACTGCCAATAGCAATTAGTGGCAGAGAAACAGTCATATCCTTAGGAAACTGGAATAGGGAGAGTACAATACTGCTAGAATATCCAAGAAATATACGGACATAGGAGTAAGATAAATAACCGCCTATGTGTAGACAAAAGAAAAATATAACACTTAGAAATAATTAAAGCCTAATAACAGTCAGTAAATGCTGACCTAATGGTTTGGAAACCACAGTGGCCATTGCACCATGTAGGAAAGCAACAGCCCTTCAAAATGTTAGCATAGTGCAAAATGCCTGAGAAAGCATTAGTAAGCAATAGAGTATAAAATTGAAGAAGATACAAAGAATGAAAAAGAAACCTTGAAGCTTAGTGAAACCCAAGGTTAGTAGGATCTTACATTCCGAATAGAAAATAAAAGCCATCTACAAAAAGTAGAAGCTATGAGGGAAACACCTAGGGCCAGATGTATGACCGTTTTTTGCAGTCGCAATCGGTCCGTTTGCGACTGCAAAATAGGTCTGGTCTATGTACAAACTTTATTTTGCAAGTCGGTAACCTATTACTGACTCGCAAAATAGGGTTTGCGACTTGCTATTAGGAAAGGGGCGTGCCAAGGGCGTCCCTTCCTAAAAAGGAGTCACACTTCTATGTAAGATTGTTTTGCGACTGTAATTTCAGTCGCAAAACACTTGCAGTTTACCACCTACTTCAAGTAGGTGGTGAGCCACTCGCAAACAGGAAGGGACCCCTTCCCTTTTGTGACTGGTAGCAAAAATATTTTCTAAGAGCAGCCAGTGGTCCCATGGACCACTGCTTACTCTTAAAAAATAAACAAACGTTTCATTTTTCTTTTTTAAATGCATCCCATTTTCCGTTAAGGAAAACTGGATGCATTAAAAAAAACAATTGCTTTATTTAAAAAGCAGTCACAGACATGGTGGTCTGCTGACCCCAGCAGGCCACCATCCGTGGGAGTGCCAGCCATTCCCAATGGAGTCGCAAATTGAACTTGCCTCATGAATATTAATGAGGCAGGCAATTTGTGACCCCATTAGGAATCGCAAACAGTGTCCATGACCCTGTTGTAAATTCCATTATGCAAGTCGCAAATTGCGAGTTGCAAAACAACGCGATTTGTGACTCACAAATTGTAAGGGTCGTACATCTGGCCCCTAGTTCCCTCATGGCCACGTGTAGAAATAACAGAGAGAGAAGAAAAAGGTACATCATGAGAGGGTTATGACCTTCAGAAGAAGAAATCAATAGCAATAACGCAAACCATTATAAAAACCCCAAAAGAGTCAATAATATAAATACTCTTCATAATAGAAGGAAAGAATGGATGGACTACGTCTCTCTAGAAATCACGGTTAAAAAAAAAAAAAAAAAAAAAAAAAAAGGAGTGGAAAAGCCAATGAAAAGCCAATGGCAATAAGACAGAACCTGAAGAGTAAAATACAAAGTTTTAAAGCTCACAAGATGATAATCCTGTGGCCAACGAAGATCATATATATTGAGAGCAAAAGTAGAGAACTTGTGCCATTAATCATAAGTAACATCTATCCAGTAAATGAAAGGCAAATGCAAAGGGAAAAGCAGAAGCCACATAAACCAATGATGTAGACTACCAGCTACTGAAAATACCACATGTAATTTTCCTGCAAAGACATGTCTAGGTGTACAGGAGTCTTTATCACACCGTGCAGCTCTAAATCGCTACAAAGTCGAATCTGCATGTACACCAAATAAATATACACCATCAAATGACATATCTTTCAGGGCATTCTGTACACGCTCTGAAAAGCGAGACTGATGCAGCCAAGCATGTATGCGCAGTGCAACTGACTGAGCCATAGCCTACCCACAGAATCAGTGGTGTCCATACCACAATTCATGGTGAATTTTGCTGCCTCTGGACCATCCTGCACCAACTATTGACGTTGACGTTTAGCTTCCTCTAGAACAGAAGGCAGCAAACTCTCCTGAGTTCCATACTACATTGGGAAACCTGCCTAAAACACATGTACTGTTAAAAAGACCGTAATGCTGCACTAAAGGAAGAGAAAATATTTCTCCCA
The DNA here is from genome assembly GCF_964204655.1 of Triturus cristatus. Taxonomy (NCBI): domain Eukaryota; kingdom Metazoa; phylum Chordata; class Amphibia; order Caudata; family Salamandridae; genus Triturus; species Triturus cristatus. The sequence continues at coordinate 631,337,531 of NC_140590.1, read as the reverse complement.
CAGCTATCAAGCCATCTGTACTTGGTGAAGCCAGAGGGAGGACAATTGAGTCCCCAGAAGCTGTAGCTACTTGTACAACCAGACCTTTTGTGGAGGGATATTTGAAGTGACAATCAGGGTCCCTAGGGGTGGGACGATGCTTAAGGGATATTGCCCGGTCTACCGGCATTCCTGTTACCGGCCTTGCCCAAGCCCCTAACAAAATGTCATGGAGAGACTCATTGTAAGGAAGTAAGGGCTCCACACCCATCTTACCCTGGTGAAGAACATCCACCACAGGTTTTGTGGAAAATTCCACTGAGGGGAGCTGGCAGTCTAAGACAACAGCTGCTATCCTTAATACCGCAGCCTATGAAGAACTCACCTCTGTTCCCATACCGGGGTGAACCACCAGCGAGGATCCAGGAGGGCAACTTTCACCTCTTTTTCACTAGAACACGTTCGAGTGTTTGTTATTTTTTTTCGTTCCCATTTTTTCAGTCCCATTTATTTGTATTTTAATTAGAGTAATACATTTCACAATACCGTCATTCACCGGCTTCGTATTAACAAAGTCCGCTTTCTATGCGTATCTTTTTCACAAGCTCCGTTAAATTGCACATCCGGGTCATTGACACGCACTAACCAAATTCCCCGCGAGGAGCGACGTTTGAACTAACTTGCTTGGACACATCACAATGGTAAGAGAAATGCACGGTCCCCCATATGGGCGTTAACGTATTAACGACATCAGGGAATTATGTTTAATCAATGTCACCGAACACTCAATAATAATACGGGAGCACGTCACTATCCTTCAATTTGACGCGTTTAAAATGCGTTTATGAAGCTCGCAGTTAACTTCGCCACCTCATAACAACATGGGAACGCGACCGCACCGTAAAATCGAGCACGATCATCAACGTTAAGTTTTTCAGGTGCTTCAATGCAATCCGTTCGTGCACCTTTCTCACACATGGTCACAAATGCCGGTAGTTCACTATTGTACTATCTTACAATGCAATAACTTTGCGCACGTAAGATGCACGTTCATGCCCATTATTTAGAACAGCCACGCATGTACACCCTGGGAGCACTTATAATTATTAGGCATTCTTCTAGTATGGCACAGATCTAAAGTCAATCACATTTATTTACAGATCCTCCCCAGATGAAGGCTTATGGCCGAAATGCATTGGGCTTGAAAAATGTAGGATTTAAAGCTGAATACTACAAAATAATCTTTCCGGAAACAATGCATTCTGGGATCTGAAGTTTAACAATATTGTGATGGTACAACAATATTAAACAACATTAACATCGATGGATTACATTTATTTTATTGAACTCAATATAAGTTATTGAATCCTGTGACAAGGACCACCCCTGTGCCCAGGGAACACACCCCATGGATTTGGGGGTGCAACCATAGATATATTCACAACACCCTGTTCAGAGAGTGATACCCTGGAGCACGGAACACTGATATAAACTTTTTCACTAAATAAAGCGATGCCTAGGCTGAATCTCAATTATAGGCTGGATAAGTACACCCTTACTAAACCTAAGCAAAGGCTTTACAGGGAATGGGATAAATTGGGCGACTTGTGGCTTGGCTTTTAAAACGGGAGACCCCACACCCATATTCTGATACGGAGAAGATACAAGAAATGGGGGGGCATTATTTTGAGGGACAGCATCAATGACTAATACAAAAACCACCTAGATCTATTCACACACTAGTATGAGACATCTATGGGGGACATGCTCCTGTACCTGGCAACGTGTGTTTACCATTCTCATCCCCAGACCAGAGGAATTAATTCCAAGTCCCACTCACGTAAGAGGAGTCTCAGGAGGCCCTGGACAGAATGGACAAATAAAAAGCCCATGGCGCAGACAGACTGTCAGAAGATTTATATCAGACCATGTCAGATTCAATGTCTGGGGAACTCCTTCAGATATTTTAGAGGCCAGAGAGGTGGGTGTCCTACCTGGGTTCATGCAACAATCACTAATCACATTAATCTCGAAGGGAGATATAGACCCAACACTTTTGAAATCCTATCCCCACCTTATCCATGTTGAATAGCGATGTGAAAATACTAAGCAATGATTCGCCAACAGGCTGCTTAGGGTTATGAGTACGCTAATCCTTACAAATCAGTGTGGTTTTATTACAGGTAGGAGCACAATGCACATCATAAAGCATTTAAACCACGTATTGTCTTTAATGGTGGAGTCGCTCAAGCCACCAGTGCGGACACTTCTGGATGTTAATAAGGCCTTCAACACGGTATCGTGAAACTATCTCTGGGCTGTGATGGAACGTTTGTGCCTGAATTCTGCACCTGCTGTGTGAACAGCCCGCAGTTAGGGTGCGATCGCTAGGATTGTGATCTACAAAACTGATAATTTAAAGGGGGAAATGGTAGGGATGCCCATAGTTTCCGATGTGGTTTGTCATTGCTATGGAGCCACTGGTGTGCAGTCTCTGTGCTTCTATGAGGGAGTGGGGCATGAGGGTTGGAAACAACACATGTGATCTCCTGTTATGTGGACCATACATTGGTGTACTGCGGGACCCAGGTGTGTTGGTCCCAGTTCTCCTTTCAGAATTGACCCGGTTTGGCACTGTGTCTGGCTTAAACATAAATAGGCATAAATCACTGCTCTACCCACTTAGAGAGTCGCATGGTTGATCTCAGAAAGGTCACCTGATAATAGATATTAAATGGGAGTCTTACCATTTTCGATAATTAGGCATACAGGTCTTGGTCTACCTTAAGGCACAATGTCATCTGAATCTGGGGCGAGTGTTAATTGGATTGAACACCTCAGTGGAGTTTTGGACCTATCTGTTATAGGCCAGATACCACTGGGCACGATAGTGTTTTTGCACCAATGCTTACACACACTATTGAATACAATGTGCCCCTTGCCCAGTAGGCTCTTCCAAGAACTGGTTACAATGTTCGGGTCTCTGTTTTGAGTGGCGAAGCACGGCAGTGTTAAATATGATGTTTTAAAGCTCCCTTAGACGAAAGATATGTTGAGCCTTCCTGGCCTCTTCTTGTAATATGCAGTTCACTGGTTTGATCCACATAACTGGGAGAAGAGGTTGCTAGCTGGATCTCTGGCCAAGGCCTTCATGTTGGAGTCGCGGCTGCGATGCTCTCTTCCATACATTGTTGGTCAAGTGGCGGCACTGTGGAAGGGGTGACTGCAGGGGTTTTGAAGAGACCATTTTATGACCATAACATTCCACTATGGGTGTTGAAGCCATTTAAAGAGATTTGCTCTACAATGTCTGTCTAGAAGTGCAGAGTGGGGGGATGCAAGGCAGTGGGAAATTTCTATATCAATAGGCAATCCCTTACTCATGACCAGGCATGAGACACATTTGAGCTGAGCACTGGCCAGGTTTTACAGTATACATGTATTGTATAGATTGCTAGACATATCTGACGCACTTTCCCTGAGGAGCGCCCAACAATTTAAGCCATAAGCAGGATTTTGTCCCAGGCAGGGAGTAGATGTTTGGGGACTAATTTTTAAGCCACCCTTGCCTCTAATGGGGGCGAATACAGCTGTGGCTCATGGTAGGTGGTCATGAATCTGCCCAGAACCACTATCGGAAGTAGACACGTGGAAGGCGTGTGTGCAGGTGAAGACCATTTTTACTAATGCTCACTCCAAGCTAATTCAATTTAATTTTCTCTATATACCCATCTCACCCTGAAAAAATTGGCTAGGATTTACCCTGGCTGGACGTGCAGGAAGCAGACTTCTTGCATATGGTTTGGGATTTCTCTTGAGTGGCGGCATTCTGGGACTCTGCTGATGAGAGCTTGCAAATAATGACTAATGGTTTGCTGGTCCACTCAATAAAAGTATGCTTGTGCACATTTCCTATCATGCAGTCCTTAAAGATGAGGACATATACGGCTGCACTGGGCATGGTGCTGGCCAATCGCAGGATAGCCACTCACTGGGTCTCCCCTAAGGCCCCCAGCCATGAGGCTTGGAAAAAGAAGTTGCTTGAATGGGCAGTAGCAGATGAACATTACCTACAGATTACAAGAAAGGACGAACATTGTCGTAAGGTCTTGATGGTTTGTGTTTATTTTCTGCCAAAAAATAAATTATAAAAAAAAAAAACTGCCATCTATTAGATCATTCTTCAGAATCAAACCGAAAACACGATCTCGTAACCGCTGAAATCAGCAGACTGAAGCAGAGTGATGCTTTTTCTATTAAGGCATGAGATTTTCCAATGTCGCTAGGAGGTGAATCTCTCAGAGCAGGCTCAGGGCTGGCAGCAGGAGGCATTATGAACTGATTTCATTCAGGGTCTTTGGATGGCGATCCTGCTGGGCCATCTGAGGAATTACTATTATTATCATTATTACCCTCATCATTATCAAAAATAGGAGATCTTTCCAGGTCCCTAAAATAATTATTATCGCCCTTGTCCAGTCACTGTTCTTCATCGGAACTGGAGACATCTCTATCTATTCTGCTGGTTAGCCTGCAAAGTGAAGCTGGTTTTGACAAGGGTTTACCCTTTGCAGGCTGGATATATGACTTAGTGTTTCTGTTTTCGATTCAGAATTGGTGGCAATGGTGTTGATGTAATGTAAAGTAACATGGATTTGTAGACCGCAAAACCTGTCAACCATAAGGGTACCCAGGCAATAAGTAGGTGCGGGTTCTGCAAGAAGGATCAGTTTAAGAGCCAGGTTTTCAGTTTCTTGCAGAAATCCATAAGTGGTTGACCTGATGCGATGGGGGTGGACCGTTTCAGGATTTAGCTGCCAGATAAGAGAAGGCTCTTCCTCCTGTCTTGCTGATATGGGGGTGGGCAGCACAAGTGATGCAAAGCGGAGGTTCCTGGTTGGTTGGTGGAAGTGTAGATTGTGGGTAAGGTAGGTGAGACTCGGTTTGTGAAGTGCCTTGTAGGCATGGGTGAGCATCTTGAACTGGCAGCATTTCTGAATGGGAAGCCAGTGTAGTTTTTAGAGATGAGGTCTGATGTGCATGTGGTGAGGAAGGTTGAGGATTAGTCTGGCGGCAGAATTTTGGATGGTTTGCAGCTTGTGCAACAGGTGTGCAGAGATGCCATAGTAGGAAGGGGTTGTCATACTTCAGTCTGCTTGTGATGAGAGCCTGGGTGACTGTCTTTCTGCTGGCAGGATGGAGTGGTTTGATGGTTTTTCGGAGCATGTGAAGTACATGGAAGCAGGTGGAGGTGACAGCATTGATTTAATATCTCATGGTGAGGTTGGTGTCCAGGATGATGCCCAGGTTCCTGGTGCGGTCGGAGGATGAGGAGGTGGGGGCTTAGTTCTGTGACCCACCATGTGGAGCATCAGGGTGAGTTATTGTTGCTGAATATCAGTGCTTCCATCTTGTCGGCATTGAGTTTGAGGTAGTTGTTTCTCATCCAGTTGGCCACGTTGGTCATGCACATTTTGAAACTACTTTTGGTGTTGTATGTGTCTTCTGAGAGGGACAGGATGAGTTGGGTGTCATCAGTGTAAGAGAGGATGTTGAGTTTGTTGGTATGAATGATGCTTGCTAGAGGAGTCATGTATACATTGGAGAGTGGAGCTATGTGAAGAGCCTTGCAGGACTCCGCAGATGAGGTTCTTGGGTTCTAAGGTGAACGAAGGGAGATAAACCCACTGTGTTCTCCCAGTCAGGAAAGAGGCTATCCATGAGAGCAGGTCCTTGGATTCTGGTTTCATGGAGTCTGGAGAGGAGTGTGCTGTGGGAGACTGTGTCGAAGGGGCAGATAGGTCCGGGAGGATGAGTGCAGCAGTATGGCCTCGATCTAGTATATTGCGAAAGTTGTGTGAAGCTGCAAGGGCCGTCTCAGTGCTGTGGTTACAGCAAAAAGCTGAATGTGAGCTATCCAAGGGTTCGTAGTGTTCAAGGTGGTGGGAGAGCCGATGGTGGATGGCATTTGCTATGACTTTGGCTGGGAAGGCGAGCAGGGAGATGGGTCTGTAGTTAATGAGGACTTTGGGGGTCTGTGGACAGTTTCTTGAGGTATGGGGTGACATCTGCGTATTTCCAGGCGTTCGATAAAATGGCTGTAGCGATGGAGGTGATGTTCCTCATAAATAGCATACGCAAGCCACCTCTCTCACTCTTTGTGTCTTTTGTGAGAAGGTCGTACCAATCTCACATTCTCCAGGAAATGGACAATGGTGGATACAGTTGAGACACTTGGTGTGTGGATTATCCACATAAATCTTTCTCTTCCCACAAGATTTGTAGACTTTGAAAGGTGATTTTGTTTCACAGGAACGTCTTCCATTATGTTCTAAAAGCTGTAGCAGGTCGATAGTATTTTTTTATTTTTGAGAGAGAAAGGAAGGCAGGTCTTGAGGATTCACTTGAATGTGTGGTAGAAAATCTGGCAGTTGGAAAACTCTGGTAGGGGAGTACTTCAGGGTCTCTGAATTGGCTGAAGTTTGGGTCATTTATCACCAGGCGAATGGGGGGTACACAACTGTTTTGTAATCTTCAATGTTAATGAGTATAAAGTTACACTGCTATGCTAACATTGTTTACAAAAGGTTCCCAGCCTGACAATGGGGAATAATTCAAACATATGAATCTATGATAGATCCAATGTTGGAGAAATAATGTCACTGAAGGCAAGCAAATTTTCTTCTGATGTATACCCCTTCCCACTGATTCCTCACCTTATGAATGAATACCAAAGCAATACCTCACCAGAAGGTTCAACTTAGTAGAGGTGATTAACCAAGGAAGTCACGCAATATAGCCTCGGTAAAGTACCAACAAAGAAGTGCCTGGCCTATGGATCAGTAATTTTTAGGTAATGTATGCATGTCTGACAATGAGAGTGCTCTGGTGAGAGCTGTGGTAGAAGCCAAGGAGTGAAGGGGGAAGAAAGTCCTCCAGAGGTTCTTTGTGGCACAGCCATAGCAGATCTTGATAGAAAGGTTGACCAATGAGGAAATGGTGCATTTGATCACTGCCATGCCCTCTTGGCTCTGACAATAACCACAGAGTTGATCATACACTTTCTCCGTCTTTCCCATCGGGTGTGGTTGACGTAGTGGGAGCAGCGCGGCTGGGGTCGAATCTATGCAGTAGCTATTCCCTCTTTGTTGGAAAGGCAGATGCTGCCTTGCATAGGACGTATGAGCAGATACGAAGTATCAACTAAACTGGGATGAAAACCAAACCATGCAAGTCTTGCAGTTCTCTGACCCTACGGACTGAAGTTACTGCCATCAATAGTACAGTCTTCAAAGTAAGGACTGGACAAAAGTGCATCAGCTTGAAAAAGATTGATATTAGGAAAGTCAACATGAGATTCAAATCACAATGAAGAACAATAAATAGAGTGGGAGGAAGCAAAGAACAGGTGTCAATAGTGGCAATCAAAACCAGGATGCGGCTCAGGAAGACACATGAAGGCAGACAAGGAAGCCAAATAATCTTTAGCTGTGTCCACCACCAGACCCAATTGGACAATGTACAGTGAGAAAATGCGATATCTGATAGTAGTGACTGCGAGTTGGAAGGCTGTGATCCTTTTTTAGACTAAACAAACTTGTCTCAGCAATCTGCATAAATTGATTTTGTAATGGCGTTCCTGGCATCGAAGTCGACATCTCCAACTTCAGTGGAACGTAAAATGGCTATAGCTGACACCGCTCAATCCTGACATGTACAGTCACAGCATTCAGGTACTGAGGTGGAGGACTTGATCAATCTGCTGCAGGAGAAGAGGAGGCAGCCGAATGCATAGTGACAACAGATCCCCTTCACCGAATCTGGGGCATTCAGAATCAGTATCAGTTGTGCTCAAAACTCCTGCACTCTCTGTAGGACCTATGGCAGAAGGGGAACTGGTGGAAACACGTACAACAGGCACCAAGTACAACAGTCGGAAGGCAACGTCTATAGAATCATTCAAAGGGAAGTATATGCCACAAAACTGAGAACAATTCCTATTCTGTCATGCGGCAATCAGATCCACAAATAAACACCTATTACAAAGAATTTCACCTTAGTCACTTCAGGATGTAGTTCCCAATTTCAGCCCCCAAGTGAAAGACTACGTAGATAATCTTCTCTCACTTTGAGGGAACCAGCAGTGAGCTGCTACTGGAAAAATTATGTGTCACTGCACTCACTACCATTGGCAAATCGCTCTCAACTTAGTATCCACAACTCCACCCCACTCTGTGTGGCAATCTACTGAACAGTGCTGGTGTTATCTGACAGAACCTGAATGGCGATTACTAAGGTGGGTGGGAGCAATGATTTTATAGCAAGGTGAACAAGCCTGAAGCTCTAGCACATTTATGTGTGGACGCTGCTCCAATGTGGACCAAAGGGCAAGCCCCATCATGTTAACCACCGGGCAACGGGGAAAGGAGGTGTCCGTTATAATGTCTTGAGAGTTTTATGATGGAACACTTTTGGCCCCGAAACGGACTCCGTACAGCTGTGAGGTAGGTGTCAGAGCAGAACGCAATGAAAGCTTGTTTTAGAATGTTGGGTTTGTAGTTCGCATTCACCATTGCAGATCCAGATGAACTGAGTCAAAGATCTGCACCCAAGCAGAGAGAGGCTTGGTGGCTGAGCCACTGTTTTCTCAGGCACCACTGAAGTGTCCTCATACGGCATCTGATGAGTGGCATCAAAAGGATCCACAAGGCCAGGGAGCCCAGTAGACACAAGACATGCAGAAACAAGATCCATGTCAGAGACAGAAACTTTAGAATTATCTTCTGAATATCTGCAATATCCTGAAGAGGAGGAAAACTGTTCATGTATGTCTTGTCTAGTACAGCTCCTAAGAAGGTTAGACTTGTTAAGCTAGTGAGATGAGAATTTTGAGCCAGATAGTAAAGTCGAAGCCATGGAACAGAACCACCATGCATAAGCCATGGAGCAGAACCAATTTGTTCGGTGGCCAGGGACTCCGCTTTCACCAACTATGGGAATATATGGACTCCTGACCATCACAGTCAAGCTGACATAACTGCGACCACTTTCATAAAGAATCGTTCATCAGTCCAAACAGTGTGAGATTGAAGTAATAGTGATGTGACCCCACCATGAATCGCAGGTAACATCTGTAGGCCAGGAAGATTGGTCTTTAGCAATTGGAGTCCTGGAGTTTCAGGGATGCCAACCAATCCCCTGCATGGTCAGCTGAACTTGGATCTGGGGCAGCATCTTGTACTTATCCTGCTGAATGTACAGGTTCAGGAAGCAAATGTCCAGAATGGTCTTCACACCCCTCACCACCTTTGGAACCAGTAAGTAAAGGGAGTATAAATCATGTTTCATCGAGAGGTACCGCCTCTAATGCCTCATAGTTAAAGAGGGCGATGACCTTTTCTAAAATGAAGGCATTTACTGGACAGCTTGTCCAGGTATAGGAGGTCAGTCAGGAAGTGAGGAAAGAAGAGGGTGCAAACTTTGTGGATTAGTTGAATGATCAAGCGATCCATCATAATTGTATCAGTTGGTGAAAAGTGTAGCCTGGCTCGCATACATTCTCCATTTTAAATTCAACTCCTTAGGTTGACATCTCTTTCTCGTGGTGCTCTGTGCCACACTTTTCTGCTAATGCGTGAATGTGCTTATTATGAGGTCCCCGCACCAGACTGGATGGATTATTCCACTCCAGGATCTATAACGTCTGGCTCCTCGCCTGAAGCTACACTTCTAGCACCCTTGCTCTCGACTTTCGTTGATGAGTCTGGTACTGACCAAGTTGGTTCTTTGGAATTTGCTATCCAGGCGAATGTGGATTTGTCGTCTACAGATGCAATTTCCTTCCAGTACACATATACCTTCATGGAAAAGGTGGACATTTCCGTGCTACCATCCGGTAGCAAGGACGTCTCAGACTCTTTCAGCCTTTTTCACTTTTTAAATGATTACAATTATTGTTTTAGTAGTATACAGGATTCTTTAGTTGCAATTTTTAATGCCCTTTATAGTACTCATATGATTAAAGTGTTGCCATATATATGGGTATGCCTTTTTTATTGCTTGTACAGTGGCTTGCTTTTAGTGAATGAGTCTCCTTCACAACCAAGGGGAAGGTGTAGCAAGGCTCACATATATTCTTCTCTTTTTTTTATTAAACTCCTTAGGTTGACATCTCTTTCTAGTGGTTCCCTTTGGCACTCTTTTTTGCTAATGCGATAATGTGCAATATGCGCATCTGTGATAGGCACGGATTCCCTGTAGTCTGTACAGTTAGTTCCAGGGTCGTACTTGAAGAAAACGATGCTACGGTTTTCCTATGACATTCCTGTTGGTCTAAAACACAGTCTTGCTATATACGTAGAAACCATATCAAAAAGTATGAGAGACGCTCTCCTCCTAACCAGAAGATGGTTGTGCATCGAGAGGGGAAGGGAGTATCAGAGAGTTTTTGTGGCAGCAGAGGAGGCAGGGTAGGGTGATTCTGGAACTACTTGGGTTGGTTGGGATGATGTCCCCTAGATCCACTCCTGCCAATGAAAAGAGTGATACATCGGGCGGAGGCATGTGAAGCGGTTGCAAAAGTTTGCATCGTCATGAGGATTCTGACCTGGAGAGGCCTTTAAGAACAAGTTACTTACCTTCTGTAACGCATTATCTGGTAGAGACTATCGAGTGGGATGAAGAGGACTTGGGGCTCGGGAGTGGTCCAGCGACCACCTCTTTGATCGAGACCGGGACCTCCCTCCGCAGAGTCTCACTAGATGGTGTCGACTGCCGGGCCGCAAGGAGCTTCATAGCCTGCTCCCGCAATGCCTTCCGAGCCATAGCACACCAGTCCGAGCATGACTTTGAATCGTGGTCGTGCTCGAGACAGCAGGGACAGATGAGGCGGGTGTCGGTAACAGACATCATGCGGTGACAGGCACCGCACGGCCTAAACCCTGTCCTCTTCGAAGGCATCCTCACACACTAAGTTGGAAAAAATTTCAAAGTCGAAAAAAGGCCTTGACAAAAAGAGACAGGGGTAGCTCTTCCCAGATCGGTGCTTAACTGGTGCGGAAATGAAACTGAACTGAACTGACGTCCGCTAGACTGGGAGGCACCTATTTAGGGGACGCAACGTCATAACCAACGCTACCAATGCCGATGAAGTCATGGAAGCCGAATGGAGCCACCCTGCGGCGTGCGTAAGGGGCATTGCTCGAGCAAAAGTTTCCGAATCCAGCCGGACGCCTGGGAAATTCAGAAGGTACGGAATCTGCAGCTATTAGTCTCTATCAGATACTTCAAATATAGTTGGAGAAATTGCCTCATTGGGGATCTCTGCTGTTTTTAAGGCACTCTAAGGATGTGTTAGCCTTATCTTCCAATAGCTATTTGTCAAGCGGCATATCCATTTGGGTTGCCAGGCCATCTCCTGAAAAGCTAGTGTTATGCATCCAAGTATGGCAGAACAGCGTGACTGCTGGGTCCAAGGACTGAGTCACAGTGGGAGCGCTAGATGGTGCAGCAGCAAGATGGGCGCAAGCTAGCAAGACCCTGCTGGCCAGGAATCAGTTCCATCCATGGTCCCCAGGGGACACTGTCGACCCTCTGGGGTGCAACAGTAACTCCTGACAGACTGAGCCTGCAGATTGACAGTGGGGCTCTCGGGTTGCAATCTTCACAGAGAGGCAGTACACCGAGCCAATGAAACTGCTTCAGATGTGGGCTTGTTGTTGCTGCCATACTGGACAGAGGTGTGGAGCAGCCAGCGAATCCCTGCCTCTGAGGGGACACACCCGAGGTGAGACCAGAGAGTGAAGGCGTCGGGGATGTGCGTCTCCAAACAGGTCAGAATTCTTAAAGACATCAGAAATAGGTTAAATAGACTAGAGGCAAAAGAAAAATACTTGGAAGAGGCTCCAGTTAGGGATGGCACTCTAGCACTCCTGGTGGAAGTATGAGCCACACTTGACGAATACCAAAAAAACATCAAAGAGTGAGCTCAATCATCTAGGCAGGGAGGCAACAGCCCACATAAATGGGGAAAGTGATAGACCAGGTAAAACCCTGGCCGTCTTGCTGCAACACAGCTCTGTCATCACAGAGATAGTGACCGCAAGTGGCAATACATTATATGTATAATCTATACCAATTTAAAGTCTCTCCACCCAAGCACAAGTTAGATGGGTACCTCAACACCATAGCATTGAAATGGCTAGAAACAGGGCACAGACAATACCTGGAAAGGCTCATTATGATAGAAGATATAGCTACGGTTGTCATGGAATGACCATGCCTTATATAAAGAATCTGTGCTTTTACTAGTGCCACGTCTGCTCATGTTGTATGCTGAAACCTACAACAGGGGAACACTTACCCATCCCTAATAGAGGCCCTGTTAATAATGTTTCCCAAACTGAAGAAACCTCCGACAAGTAAGGACACATACAGACCAATCTTTTTAAATAACACAGACAAGATCTTAGCTAAATAATTTGCAACCAGGCTGTTGCCACTGCTCCAGAAGTTGATTTGCCAGGACCAAGTAGGATTTATACCAGGTATGTCCACATTACACAATCTGAGAAAGCTCTTTGGGATGCTACACCACATTGACACTTTGATTTGCTTGAGTGTTCTACGTGTTGAGAAGGGTGGGCGTCAGAGTGGGGTTCCTGCGCTGGCTGCACCTATTATATGCCTTTCCAATGGCTATAACACTGAAAAATGGGTCGGTATCAGCACCACTGACAATGGCTAGGGATACTGAGGAAATGGAGTATATTATATGGTGTGGTTGTGAGACCGCACTGCGTAATACACTACCAAACCCTTTAGGTCCAGCCAGGTTTCGTTTGTTTAGACACCAACATGAAAAAGATCCACTAGAGGGATTCAGAGATACAGACTTTACAAGGTATAATAAATCACAACTTTACACTTAATCGCTAACAGGCATTGGATAATTCAATGAATTTGACACAAACTTTTTCAAGAAAAATCTGGTTAAGTATCAATGCAGTTACTTAGCGTTACTTGAGGTGACTAACTCTGGCAGGGAGCCAGACAGGGGGACCAGCAAAGTCCGCAGAAACAGTCCCTCAATGAGAAAAGCAGGATCCAGTCCAGTTCCAGCATCGGTGGCTCCTTCCCATTGATTTCTATGGAGTGGTCCTGATGCAAGAGATACAGGATGCTGAAGATGCTCCAGAATGTTGAAGATGCCATGCAATCGACGAGGGTCCTCCTGGGGCTACTCCTCAGTGCACAGGCCTGGTGAGGTTATCCTTGCCACAGGAGTCGCGTCCTTCAAAGTCATCTCGAGCTTGCCAGAAGTCCAGTCGCCACTGGGCTACCAGAGGTTTCAGAGGTTCCCTTCTTTTGACAGTAAACTGCCTTCTGGGTGACCAAACTGCACTCCAACAGCTCTCCTGCGTTCAGCAGAATCGGGGGCAACATTTGAGCCTTGGATCCTGGTCCCTTGGGCAGCCCGGTGGCAATCTGGAATCTGGGCTACCAACTCACCCAACAGGCTTCATCAGTTATTGTGGCCCTATGCTGAGACAGGAGGTCATACAACTGACCCTTGGAGTCTCTTTCTTTAACTGGGCTCAAGAGTGGACTTCTCCACAAGCAATACACATCAGTCCTTTACTTTGCTAGCCATCAGTTGCAGTTCACGTTGGTGCAACCTCTCTTTGCTGGGTCTTTGGTGCAACAGGGCATTCCTTCAGCAGTCCTCTTCTACAGTCCAAGGAGATCTGAGTTCTGGGTGCGAGGGATGCGCTTTTTATGCCCAGAAAGTGCCCTTTGGGGAGGTTGGGGTCACTAGCCAATGGGCTTCTCGGATCTCTACCGCCTGATGACAATTTCCTGTGAAGTGTGGTATCTAACTAGCTCATTGTGCTCTATTCTGCCCACCCTTCAGATGGCAGAACCTCTCTCTCGGTCTCGAGAGCTTGGTAGCCGATCCCTGCATTGTGGAAACCTGTTGGCTACATGCGTACGGAAAAATTGGTTTGGTAACGGGCTTCACCTTTCTATTCCAGTTGGCAGCGTGTTCACCTACACAATGGGGCAGGCCCTCCCATGTTTGTTTAGCCTTCAAAGGTGGCATCCCCTTTGATGCTCCCCTTTTGGGTCAACCCCCTGTGTGGGTTTCCTGCCAGGAGGTGGTAACACCTCCTCAAGTGGCATGTCTCTATTGTTCACTTTCCCGGGAGTTGCTCACATGTATCCCCAGGCTGGCAGAAGGCTGTCTTCTAGCCAGCCTCAGCAAATGGCCACTGGAAAATAGGCAACAAAATAGCAACTTTCTAACAGTTGCATGCTGCAACAAGTTACATTGATTTCAACAAAGGCATCAAGTCTGGCTTAATGTAACAAGGTGTTTAATCTTCTTGAAGTACCAACTTTGGTGGTGCCATTCAGAAGTTAGCATAGCTGAGGGGTCAGCGTGTAACTCTGTATTTGCCAATGGTGATACCAGTCTCTCTCACAGTAAAAAAAAACAAGCATTTGCAATGCAATAGGTCTCGCGTTTACGCGAGTTTAAGCTATTAGCATTGTAAATGACAATGCCTTTTATTTATGTTTTAAAAACGAAAACAAAAATAAAAGGCATTGTTATTTGCAATGTGAATAGCTCAAACTCGCGTAAATGCGAGACCTATTGCATTGTAAATGCTTGTTCTTTCTGCAATGCCTTTACATTTTTAATAAACCTTCATGGTTTCCATTTTAATTATTTTCAGTCTTCACTGCGAAGCCTAATGTGCTTTACGTCTAATTCTGAGGTGTTATTTGATATTAAATTTCCATATTGTCCAAGTCCAGTTGTGGAGCAACAAACTCCTTAAAGGATTACCCCTTCTCCCGGTTCATCAATAGTGTTTAAGATTGAAAACCACAGTATAAGCACTACATCTGTATCAAAGCAGTCTACATAACAGAAAGACGTGTTAAAGCATAGACAGCAGATAGTCAACTCATATGCATCTACTTATTTTCCTTGCTTGAACTGTGTAAATATTATAAGTCCAGATACTCCCTGTGAAAACGTGCTAACGTCCTCTTCAAATAGAAAACCCAAATACATATTATTTCTCTTCTCAGTACTCAAAGTATCTAATATCCCCCGAATACAGTCACATATTCCCTCATTAATCGAAGGTTAGTTAGCATTCCCGGGGGAAGGGGTGGTCGCAGAGCAACGTAAGAGCTAGCAAGTGAAGAACCACACATGCACGCGCCCTCCAGAGCCGGGATAAGTAAAGCGTCTATGGCTGGGCACCTGTAGCACACGTTCTTCCTCATCCAATAAGCTATCCCCGGTCACCAACCGTCTACCACCCCGTCGATGCTGTTGCGGTATGCGGGCATTAGTTGGGCTACCCCCTCCCTGTGTCAGTACATTGTGCAGTTGGTTTGGCTGTGACGCAGTAGACCCCCCTTTGCCTTCCTGCGGATCCGGCACTGAGGGCAGGGATTTGAACCACTCGGGCCGGGGGTGAGTGTACAGCGGTTCCGCCCCCATCCCAGCAAGTGGCGGATTGTAGGGAGGGTGCGCGTCCTCTACCGTGCCATCCGCTCGGACCCCAACCGCCACATCACAAGAATTGCGTGAGTCCCGACGCGTGGCTGCTCCTCCCCGCCTCAAGCCCCGCTGACGAAATCCCTGTTGCCGGGGCGTGTAAGCGCCTGCACCCGTGGGAGCGGCTATGGGGAAGAAGACGAGTTGATGGAAGAGATGATGCTGGCCATGGCAGAGATCCCTGTGAGTACAGCGGCACCTTGGGGGGGGGGGGGGGGGGGGAGGGTTGGGTGCGCCTGGCATGGGTAGGAACTCAAACGGTTTTCGTGCCAAATTAGCCCTCAGCCTTCTTACAACCATTTATCCCTCCCCCATAACTGCCTGTGATCTGCGGCATCCCCAGTATTTCACAGGATATTGTTTTCTTTCTGCCCCTGGGGGATGATTTTAAGCAGCGATAAGCGGTGGTAGATAAGCCTGTCAACTGCTTAGTTATTGGGTTGAAAACTGTAACGCGATGTGCATAAAACTAAATAGTTTATTTCGACGCAAAGTTATTGCGCTTTCGCAAAACTTGGTATCTTCGAAACCAAGGAAAATGAACTATTGGTCCCCTTGCTGCTGGAAGTTCGATCAGTCGTTGTCTCTGTGCACGTGTCCGCCTATATAAACCAGCCGTACACGTGCACGTTCCCAGTGAGCAGAGCACCAAAAAATGCGTACAAGTAAATTGTATTAAAACGTATGTTTATAAGCAAAAACACAACATGTGTGCATAAGCTGTTGGATGCATATCTCTAAATTATTGATTTGTTCAACAAGGGAGCAGTAGACTGTAAGACGCCGTAACTGTTAAGTAAAACTAGAAAAAAACAACAGAAAGGAGGCGTATTACAACAGCGCACCGTTAAAGCTAGCCTGTATTTCTCCTGTCTTTGTTAATTAAGGAAACCCATATGGCGCCAGTGAGACGCCCGCCTATTTCCTCTCCTGGGAGTTGTCAAAGCAGGGAGCTCATTAACGCGGCGCCAGCTGTACATGTGCAGATCTTCTGCCCTGCAAGTTGACTAACGCCTCACGGTGTAAGCTGGCGCGTGTTCACAGGTGCGTTCATAATCGCAGTCCTTCCTGCACATGCACAGGTCCTGTCTCCCTTCTAAAGCAAGTCGACAACAATGGCTCTCGCAGCGACAGTGCTTTCGCACTGCGTCGCTAGGCGAGACCTAACAAAATAAGTGTGGGATTTTCACTGCATGTTCTACTTAACTAATGTGCTGCACTCTGCCTTAGGACTCAATGAGCCTGCTGTAGGGCTGACTTACAGACATTAGAATGGGAGTTTCGGCTTCACCATTGAATAAAATGTCAAAGTCGAGCTGGCAGTTTAAAACTGCCATCCCAATCTGTAGTGGCAGACAGAGCCGTGCTTTACCTTTTCTCACTCAGGGTAGCTCAACAAGTGCTTCAGTTCCTGAAGAGGCACCTAAACTTACAGATCCTGTGTAGCCCTGGTACTATATACTAGGGACTAACAAGTAAGTTAGGTTGACCTTTTTAAGGGTAAGAGCACATATGCAGAGTCCTGATTATCAGGGCTCAAGGCATTTCAGAGCCATTGCACCACTGATTAGTAGTCAAAATGGGGGCAAAAAGTAGGGTGAAACCTGCAAAAAGCATATATCCTCAAAGGGATGGATAAAGGATGCCCGCTGACCCCACTCTTGTTTGTGATTGCGATGGAGCCCACGGCAGCCAGATTGCACCAACTTCAAGCACAATAGGGCCTCGCTTTATCGGTGAGACTGGTTCTGCTATCCCTGTAAGAAGATGATGTCACGCTCGATATAAAAAGCCCAGCAATAAATATAGCGCCCCTCATTCGTAAATTCATATTCGTCAGACTCTGTACAAGTCTCCTCTTGGCAAGGCAAACAAAGGTTTACTGTCGCGGCAGGGAGAGCAGCTATATCCACACAGGTAAACAGCTGGTCTCAATTTGCTGTTCACAGGCTCTTTCTTATACAAACGAAAATCCGCTGATAATACAATTATCTCCAAAGCCATTAAAAGGTCCAAAAAGTGCATCTAATTGATCATAAACATCACATCACCTGTGTCCTTTAAACTTTCCTCTACGTTCTCTTATCATATGTCTAACAAAGCTTTTGTACAATATTAACTGCCCCTCGAACGTATGTGCATGTTTATCGCTCTGCTCCCAAGACTTCTTATCTGACTTTGTGTGAATTTAACTGAAGTTACTTTTCACCTACATTTTCTCCAGGTCACATTTCCGTTAACTAGGAGAATAAGATAGGTGCTTGTGTGCTGTGATCATAAACATTTCAAAGTTTGTTTGAACAGGTGTTTCCATTTACCTGAACCTTACTGATTGTGCATTCTAATCCCTAGTGAACTCTCACCTACATTGTATCATCGTGAAGCTTAGGCCTGAACTGTTATTTAACCAGGTATCATTCTGCAACATTCTCTACTGATGTCTGCTGTAGTGAGATTTCTTCACATTTTATTTTCTACTTAATATCTAGCATACTTTTCAACTGGATAAAGAGGCTTATGATGCCTCTTTTGGCTCCACACAACCGTGCAAGCTGGAATACACACTGGTATGTACACGGGAGCCATTCAGATATCTGGACATCCGAGTCAGCGGAGATAAAAACAAAATTATGACAGAGAACTATGTTAGGGCCCTGATCAAAACAGAAGGGGTTGACATATGGATACCTCTACTTGTTCAAAAACATCCACATAGCCCTAGACGCCATTTTTTTCAGCAGTTGAGGCCCTTCCTCATTAGACTGAAATGGGCCAGGAAGCAAGCATGGCTGACATGGTAGGCCTCCTGTATGAGAAAGAAAGGCAAAACGCATCAAAATGTGAGCTCTACTATCCCAGTGCTCAAGCTCAATATATAGATTAGTGACACTTCCCAGTTCCACAGCAGCTGCATGTAGCTATAGAGCTTGACACCCTAATGCCCATAAACTCAGCACGGATATCTGCACCGATGAGCGTCTCCTGGGCAAGGACAAACACAGCGAATGTTACAGTGTGGGCATGGTGCTATCTGCTGACTAGGGTATGACAACCTCATGTATGCCCCCACTATACCTCTAGCGAACAATCCCATGTTACAGCTGACATGCAACAATGCAGTGGTGGTGCAACTGCAGGCCCTGAGTCTCAGAAGAAGGGTAATCTATACAGAGATGGTGTATATATCCTTCCCACCCCAACAATATCTTGAACCAAGACAAATACCACGCTTTACATATTCCAATAATGTAGAATCTGTCTATCGTGTAGAGGCTTAGGTACCCCATTCCAAGCCCACCACCAACATTCCAACACTCAAGCATATGCTCACCACCCCATCTTCCAGATGTCTACTATAAGGCATATACAACGCAGCGCAGGTGGAGCTCCGGGTAGCTCCCATGGCGGCTGTAGCATATTGAGACTATAAGCACTAGGACCCTTGTGGTTCTGGGATAGGCTCTAGACAGGAACTACTTAATAGGCGGGGAGGTGTCCTGGTGCGGTCAATAAAAAGTAAGATGTAATGTTCAATGTGTGAATGTATGCGGAGGAATAAAGTAAGGTTTGACCGCAGCTCCAGTGTGGCGTATTTTATCTGCATGCTCCTGGGCTGGCTAAGAGGCTACATCTGGCTACAAGGGTTGGATATGTGCCCAGAAGTAAACAGGACTGCTCTCCCTGAAAGTTTGCAACGATACAGCAAACTGCTTGCGCCTGCCACGTGTACCGAAATTGATTCAAAGCAGTCTGCGACTGTCACATGTGGAGTCAAAGCCATGCTCGAGTCCATAAATGGCTGCAGAAGGAGTCAAAGGCCCTGCCGAAGAACATTTTCAAAACACCTGCCATGAAATTGCCGGGGAGGTCACTGGCAAAGAACCTGCGCAGCTCTCAGAAAACAGAGCAAGATTCAGACGAAGCAAATAAGATAGCAGGGACAACCAGGTACGAACAACAGAAATCCACTCACTGTCTTGGACAAGTGAAGCGTTTTACGGCCACTGATCAGACGTGGAGAATCAGGCTCAAGCAAGGGGGTGTTGCATGCAGAGGTTGCCAGTCCTGCTTGGTGCGACGAATGCTGTATGAACAGCACGTGCACTCAACAGTGGCAGAAAGGAGCACAAAATAAACTTTAGCCGCGTTCTTGAAACTACAAACACCTTTCGACACTTCTAAGAAGCAGAACTTCAGTGCCAGGTGGGCTGCGTGGATTGAAACTTTTGATGAGTTTATAGATAAGTTAGAAGAAGAAGTAGATCATCAAATACTTGAAAAACCTTGCAAGTGATAGGGTAAAGAAGTGCTAAAGAAGATTTTACAAACTGAAACAAAATCATACCAAAATGTAAAAGAAGCGTTAGAGGCCAAGTTCAACCCAATGCCAAAAGTCGATTATGAAAGATGCATCTTCAACCAAGCACGACAACAGGTTGGTTAAACAATGGATGAATTTGTTGAAAAACTTGATAAACTGAGTAAACATGACAAATTCTAGGACTTCACCAACAAAGAAGCCATTCTTCCAAGAATCATTGAAGGCTACCTTTCGGATTCATTTAGAAGGTGCATGTTGAAAGAAACACACAGTTTAGAAAAATGCTGATGGCTGCAAGAGCAGAGGAATGAGCAGACCAACAAGCTGCTGATATGGAAGCAGGAACTCCCCACAACGAATCAGCCCTGACTTTGAAAAGCGAGCACTAGCAAAAACAAGATGCAAGTGAGTCGACATCTTTAATGAAATCAAAGTTATGCTTCCAATGTAGATTTTCATTTCCCTATGAAGGTGAATGACCAGCTATTGGGCAGATCTGCAAAGGTTGTTAGAAAAGAGAACCATTTCTTAACAGTATGCAGAGCTAAGAAAAAAATCATGTGCACCACGATGGAAAGACAAGATTAATGGTAGCATGTTCCAGAAGAACAAGTTACTTACCTTCGGTAACGCTTTTTCTGGTGGATACAGTATCTGCCTCTGGATTCCTCCCCTTGTGAATATCCCCTGCGCCAGCATTCCACTGAACTTTTTTCCCCAGCTCTCTACGCTGACGTGGACGTCATAATGCTTCGGTTCCGCTTGCGACTCCGTATGACGTCACCGGAGCCATAAGAGAGCCACGTCGGCGTGAGGACGTCAATTCCACCCATTTTTTCCGTGCCTCCGAGGCGCACAGGTGGACCGACAACAGATTCAAAGTATACACAGTATACAACATTCGAACAAATATACATAGTACATATATAAAAAAGGAAAGTTAAGGAACAAAAGCTTTTCCTAAAAGTGTACCAGATAAAACAACATGTCAAACAAGGCATTCTTTAAGGTATACAAAGGTGGACAACGGGGAGGCGGGTTGGCCAGTGAGGAATCCACAGGCAGATACTGTATCCACCAGAAAAAGCGTTACCGAAGGTAAGTAATTTGTTCTTCTGATGGATACATCTGCCAGTGGATTCCTCACCTTGTGAATAGATTCCCACAGCAGTCCCCACTCCCGGAAGAGGGTGTCCACCTTCCTATACCAAAAAGTCTTGCAAGACAGAGCGCGCAAAGTGGCCCTCCCTCCTCATCTCAGAGTCTAAGCAATAATGCTTTGCTAAGGTATGGAGGTAGGCCCTAGTCGCGGCTTTACAAATGTCTGCCACAGGAACACCCTTAGCCAAAGCAGAGGTAGAAGACTTTGCTCTAGTTGAATAAGCTCCAATACCCTCAGGAGGAACCTTACCAGCCAGGGCGTAGCAGATCTTGATGGCCAGGATAATCCATCTGGACAGAGTACGCTTGTGCACAGCTTTTCCATTAGAATGTCCAACATAGCCCACGAAGAGCTGATCGTCTAGACAAAAGTCTTTCGTTCTGTCCAAGTAAAAGCTCACAGCTCTTTTTGGGTCCAGACGATGAAGTCTTTCCTTCTCCTTGGAGGGATGAGGAGGCGGATAAAAACAGGGAGAGCAATAGACTGCCCCAGATGAAAGGGAGTAACTACCTTAGGTAGGAAAGCAGCCCTGGTCCGAGTACCATCCTTTCAGCACGCAAGGATAAAAACGGGGGTTTTGAACTAAGAGCTTGAAGCTCACTCACCCTTCTTGCCGAGGTTATGGCTACAAGAAAGACCGTCTTAAAAGACAACAGCCTCAAAGGGCAACTATGGAGGGGCTCAAAAGGGGACCCCATCAAGAAAGTTAAGATAAGATTAAGGTCCCACTGTGGCATTACAAAAGGAGTAGGTGGGAACCTATTAGTAAGGCCTTTGATAATTCTTAAAACAATAGGAGATTTAAATAAAGACGGCTGATCTGGAAGACACAGAAAAGCCGATAAGGCCGATAGATAACCCTTAACCGTGGCCACAGCACAGCCCTGCTGAGCCAAGGAAAGAGCCAACTGAAGCACATTGGAAAGATGGGCCTTTAAAGGGTCAATGGATCTCTTTCCACACCATTTTACAAACTTAGACCACCTGTAGGAGTAAACGGACTTGGTGGAGTGTCGCCTGGCCGATAAAATAACATCCACCACAACAGGCGGGAAAGAGAAAGAATTCAGGTTGCCCCGTTCAATCTCCAGGCATGAAGGTGTAAGCTCTGGAGGTGGGGGTGTAGAACCTGCCCCTCCGACTGCGAGAGGAGGTCTGCCCTCAGAGGGAGACGGAGCGGAGGGCACGAGGAGAGGTGGAGAAGATCTGTGTACCACACCCTTCTTGGCCAATCCGGAGCGACCAAAATAACTTGGGCCTGGTCTTGGCGAATCTTCCTCAGAACCCGAGGAATCAAAGGTATGGGAGGAAACGTGTAAAGGAGTTGCAAGCCCCAACCCAACTGAAACGCGTCCCCCAACGCCCCCTGCATCGGAAACTGGAGACTGCAGAATGACAGGCAATGCGCGTTCTCGCGCGTGGCAAACAGGTCCACCCGAGGTGTCCCCCACGTCCGAAAGACGCGACGAACCACCTCCGGATGGAGCCTCCACTCGTGGTCGGCGGAGAACTGCCGACTGAGACTGTCCGCAAAAACGTTTAGCACCCCGGCCAGATGATTTGCCATCAAGCAAATCCGATGATCCTGAACCCAGGACAAAAGTCATAACGCCTCCCTGCAGAGACAAAACGACCCTACTCCTCCCTGCTTGTTGACATACCACATCGCGGTAGTGTTGTCCGTCAGGACTTGAACCGACTGACCGCGAAGGGAAGAAGGCCTTGAGCGCCAAACGAATCGCCCTCAATTCCAGAAGGTTGATGTGAAGCAACCTTTCCACTGGAGACCAAAGACTTTGATTTCCAGATCCCCCAGATGCGCACCCCACCCTAAAGTGGATGCATCCGTTATCACTGTGGCCACCGATGGAGGCAGATGAAAGGGCTTTCCTTGAGACAGATTGCCCTCCGCGCTCCACCAAGATAGAGCCGCGATCCACCAAGATAGATCCGCTGCAGCTCGTCTGGAGATCCTGATCGACTCCCTGAGATCTCCTTTGTGCTGATACCACTGCCTGCGGAGGCACCACTCGAGCGCCCTCATGTGCCCGCGTGCATGGTCGACCAACAGAATGCAAGAGGCGAACAGACCGAGCAGGCGATGAGAGGGCACCAGGTGAGATTTGGGCACATTGTTTGAAAAACCCAAGTCGAAAAACAGCAGAGATGTTTTTTTTTTCCAAATTCTTTTTATTGGCATTCATTAGTACAGTTGTTACAGATATATATTTTCCCACAATATCATGGTACAAGTGCATCCGATCAGCTAGTTTTGGTAAAGACATGTACAATTACTTCGAGTTCCTGTGGATGCTGTATGTGCTACAGCAGGTGTTTGCCAAGTAAGAAAACCGGGGGGGGGGGGGGGGGGGGGTTTGGGGAGGGGGGGAAATCAAACTAGGGGTCGTCATGGGACTTTAGGTGGTACGGCCAGTCTAGGGCACACATGGTCCCTCTAGTATCTGAGTGTTGGCGCAGTTGTATCTCACTATGGAGGAAGCGGGTTCGCGGGCGGACACGCTGCGTAGGTGAGTGGGTCGGGTTAGTGGGGGCGGAAGACTAGCAAACCCCAGGGAAGGTGTTAATCATCAGGGGGGATCTCCAGTTGTGTGGGCCTGCACAGTGGAGAGCTGTGTGTCGTCATGGGTTGTCGCGTTCGTGATCGATTCATCAGGAGCCTGAGACTGTTTGAATTGGTGTAACAAAAGCGCCCATTCCAGGGATATTGGGATTTTTCGTATACCTTTCGCTTCCTCCTCTCGCACTGCATCCTCTTCGGCTGCAGCCAGTTTGAGCACCGCCCCCACCCATGCTGCAATCGGGGTGCCTGAAGGGGAGCGCCAATGCATGGCTATGTAGCGCTTAGCCAGTAGGTGAGCTAAGGAGACAAAACGTTGGGGCAATTTATACCGTTTCCTCCGACAGACTATGCCAAGCGCGCAACACTCCCATGTGGCTAGGTGGGTGAGTCCGGTGAGATCTCGGAATGTCGCGTGGATAGACGACCAGAAGGCGTGGATACCCGGACAGGCCCAAAACATAGGATGAAAGTCTGCGGCTTGCGCCTGACAGCGGGGGCAAAGGAAAGTTGTATCAGGATAGAAACGCTGCAGGCGTGGTGGTGTCAAGTAGGCCCTATGTAGAATGTGATATTGTATATTCTTAAAGCGGGCATTCCTGGATACTTTTTTTAGGGAATTCGAGTGCCCTTTCTCATTCGTTATAGTGCAATGACCGTCCCACCTCCTCCTCCCACAGAGTCCGTAGGGGCCCTAGTAGTGGTGGTGTCAACTCCCCAATTGATTTGTACAACCATGTGGTGAGATGGCGTCCTGCTCCAAGTCGTAGTATTGTGTGGAGGACTGGGTGTGTGGAGGGCTCCCCTTGTGTAAGGTCATAGTATGGTCGGTAGTGACTGAGGAGCTGACGGTGCCATAGGAATTGACCCGGGGGGGAGGTCGTAGTCGTCAACAAGTTGTTGAAATGGTCTAAGTTGTCCCTCTTCTAATAATATTTCTGCTTCGGTGGCGTCTCTGGACGTCCATTCTTCAAGCATGGCGGGAGTAAAGAACTGGGTGTTTTTAGGCCAGCCCACCAGTGGCAATAACGGTGTGTAAGGGGGTCAGTCTGGTGTCATGCGGTGTATGCGTTGGATACATTTTCGGGCCACCTCCACCTGGAGGGGATAGGTCCCGGTGGGTCGAGACCCCGGTATGAGCAGGCGCCGCAGCTCCGGCGTCGCCACCCGGCCCGTATCTGTGTATGTTTCGGATGTGTACCTATCAGCCGTCCAATAGGAAAGCCATTGAAGCTGCGCCGCCAGAAAATAGGCTTCGAATGATGGGGCGCCGAGACCCCCTTGTGTCGTGGGTAGTTTCAATTTTGCCAGCGCAATCCTGTGTCGTCCCTTGCCCCATATTAGGGAGCCAAGAAGCGAGTCCAACTCTTTAAAGAAGGATCGGGGTGGGATCACTGGGAGGTTGGTAAAGTAATAGAGTAGTCGTGGAACCAGAATCATTTTTGCGAGAGCTACGCGACCGATTGGGGCCAGTGGGAGGCTCCGCCAGAACCCAAGGGTGGACCGCATACCGGCGAGTGCCCTACGATGGTTACCCTCGAAGATGTTGGTGGGTGAACGACATAGGCGGATCCCCAGATAGCGAGGGGCCTCCGCGGTGCAGCTTATTTTCTGGTCGCCTATCAAGACTTCCTGGGGGCAGCGTTCGGGTGTAGGGGGTACACCGTGGATTTGTCCCAGTTCACCCTCAGGCCCGATGCGTCGGTAAACTCGGTCAAGGCAGTCCCGAGTAAGGTGAGATCGGCTGTGATGTCCCGTATATAAAGGAGAAGGTCGTCGGCATACTGCGATACACAATGGGTGGCATCTGCGAGCGGGATGCCCAAACCTTAACCTTCTCGGCGAAGACGGATGGCTAAAGGTTCAACGGCTAGCGCGAATAGCAGGGGTGAGAGGGGGCAACCCTGTCACGTACCCCTATATATGGCGAATTCCGGGGAGATGTAGCGTCCAATGCGGACCCGGGAGGTGAGTTTAGTATATAGAAGGCAGGTATAAGCTATAAGCTTGGGGCCAAGTCCAGCACGTCGAAGAACCGGGAACAGGTACTGCCATGTTAGGGTATCAAAAGCCTTCTCAAGGTCCAAGACCAGGCACGCCGCCCGGGGAAAGCGATCGCCGATCTGATCCTGGATATGAAAAAGACGGCGTATATTCTGAGAGGTATTCCTGCCCAGAACAAATCCGCACTGGTCTGGATGCACCAGCGGGCGCACGATTCGGGAGTATCTATCCGCCAAGATTTTCCCCAGGATTTTACAATCGGCTGTGAGAAGTGTTATGGGCCGATAAGAGGCTAGAAGTTGGGGGTCACGGTTGGGTTTCGGGAACGTTACGATCACCAATTCTCTCATGGATCTGGGTAGTTCACCGACCTGCAGTGCTGTGTCCAACACTGTCAACAAGCGAGGGCTCAGCTGGGGGGCAAAGGTGGCGTAGTACTCGAGCGGAAACCCATCCAAGCCTGGGGCTTTGTTGCGGGCCAGGGCTCGTATGGCGTGTGTAATCTCCGAGGTTCGTATCTTTGCATCTAAGTCAGACTTATCTGCGTCAGATATCCGGGGGAGAGGGTCCAGGAAATGGTTAACTGCCTCCGGACCCAATGACCGGGGGCCACTGTAGACCGCCGAATAGTGCTGATGGAACGCCTGAAGGATCTCATCCTGGGATTGTACCAGGGTGCCGTGGGGATTGATTATTGCCGTAATGGGCTGCACCTCCGTGTCCTGTTTAGCTAGCCACGCTAACAGTGTGCCCGTTTTATCACGGTCTTTATGCATGCGGGCCGCATAGGCCCAAAGTTGTGACGCCGGAGGTCCGTGCAATCCGCCAGGTACTCTGATTTGGCATGGGCGACTTGTGTCGCCGCTGCCACTGATTGGTCGGCGGCCTTAGTGACGATAGCGAGCCGTTTTTCCGATTTGTCAAGGGCCTGTTCCAAGGTACGCCTCACCCCGGCCCTCTGTTGAATACATTCAAGGGCCTGTTCCAAGGTACGCCTCACCCCGGCCCTCTGTTGAATACATTCCCCTCTGGTCACCACCTTAAAGCTGTCCCATTCAACTAGGATCGAGGATGCGGTCCCCGTGTTGTGGGTAAAGTATTCTTGAACACTGCGATTTTGCCCGTGCGTGAAGTCTCGAGATAGGCGCCATGTGGGAACAGGGGGATGAGGGTGCCTCCATTGAAGGTTTAGGAGATGTGCGTCATGATCTGAGATGACCCTACCCAGGTAATCTGAGTGGCATACCTGTGGGAGAAGTGTTGCTGTGCATAGGAAACGGTCTAGCCTGACCTGCAAGTTGTGGGGGACGGAGTGGAAGGAATACATGCGTGTATGAGGGTGGTGTAGTCTCCATGCGTCCGTGAGTGACCAGTGTGCGACCCATGCCTTAAATCTCTTTATTTGTCTGTGGGAGGGGGAGTGCGGAAGAGGGGGAGTAGGACCGGTCCAGTCCCGGGTCTAGGATACAATTGTAGTCCCCCCCCCCCCCCCCAAGTATCCAAGGTACATGTGTGAATTGGGCTAGGGTTTTCGTTAGTCTGTCACAGAATATGTCTTGGTCCACGTTTGGGGCATATACGCTTCCCAAGAGGATGGCCCGACCATCCAAGAGTCCCTCCAGTAGGGCAAATCTGCCCTCCCCATCCACCACCCGCCTGAGTTCTCGGAACGGGGTTCCTGTCGAACCCAAATCAGCGCCTCGCGTGCAAATGAGGAGTAGGTTGTAGCACATAGAAGGCCGTGCCACTTTGCGTGCACCCTGCCTGCTTCCGCTACGTTAAGGTGGGTTTCCTGTAAAAAAAGTATAGACGCTTTCTGGCGCTTGGCGTATGCATAGATTGTGTAGCGTTTACGTGGGGTGTGGAAGCCGCGTGTATTTAGTGTGAGTATATTGACGTTTGCGTTTTTCGTCAACGTCGCCATGGGCCGTTTATATTGTGTGTGGGTCGAGTGAGATGCCCGCCATAGCGGTCGATAAGTGAGCTGCGCGTGGAGAGAATAGAGGTAAGGTGAGCCTGGCCGCTCGGGTATTCTGCTACGTGGGGACCCATGACGAAAGGGGACTTGTATGAACTGGGGTGCAACCAACGTGCAAGGGTGCGGGAAACAGTCCCAATACAGAGGACTCCTCGTTCGGGGAACGATGTGTCCAAACTCCCTCCCGTAACACTGGGGGGAAAAACCTGCTCTATATGATGGGGGGGGTGGCGACATGCAAGTGCGAGGCCGCGCGTCTAACGGGCATACAGAAGGCTCATTGCGCGTCACTTATAGGGTATTGCATTCTTCTCTCTCAACATTAGGCACATAATGGAGATTACTCATAAGGATACAGTTAGGTAGTCTGTTATACTGAGCTGAGTCAAGAGATGGAGGGAAAGGCTTGTCCATCCAGTAACCCTTCTGCCGTTCGTGGGGTGACATTGGGGGGTGCCACTGAGTCAACCCCCGAGGCGGTGTCATCGCTGTCGTGTTCGCCCTCAGATGAGAAGAGGTGTGGAGGACGATCTATGGATTCCGAACGTTGGGTGGAGCGCAAATCGATTACTGCTTGTAGCGCCTCACGCCTTTCCTTCGTGATCTGTTCTAGATCCGGCAAATCGTGGACGCCGGCAGCCGTTTTCGTCTCGGTGTTGCGGAGTTTCATAGGGCGCTTTCGAGCACGGAAAGTTTTGAGAGGTGAGCCACGTCCGGGGCGAGCGCCGGGTACCTGCGTGCAGTGTTGGTCTGCCCAGTCATGTGCCGCCTCTGCGGTCGTGAAGAAAATGGAGGCGCCCTTGTGGAGAATCTTGAGACGGGCTGGGAAGAGTAGAGCGTATTGAATATTGTTTTCACGCAGTCTCCGCTTCACATCTAGAAAGGATGACCTTTGTTGCTGCACTGCGCGGGCATAGTCCGGGAAAATCATTATGTGTTTATTCTCTATCCGGAGCGGTGCCGCGCCGCCCGGAGTACTGCGTCGCGGTCCCGGAAATGGAGGAATTTAGCTAATAATGGCCTAGGGGCCGCTGCTCCAGGTATGGGTTTGTGGGCAGGCACCCGATGAGCTCGTTCAATTGAGAAGAACGCTGTGCGGTCTGCTGCCGGGGTGAAGGATTTAAGCCATGTGTCCATATAGTCTATGGGGTTTGCTCCCTCGATGCCCTCCGGTAGTCCCAGCACTCTGATGTTACAGCGTCTTGAGGGGCCTTCCAAATCCTGTGCTCGTTCCTCCACCACGGATAAGCGAGTGAGAATTCCTTGGAGTGTCGTCTGGTGTTCTTTTAGCTTCGGTTGCATTTCCTTCAACGTCCGCTCCTCCGTCCGCACCCGGTCCGCAAGTTTGCGGTGATCGTCTCTGAGGAGATTGACATCCGTCGCCAGCGTTCCGAGTCGTTCTTGCATCGATAACCGGGACAGTTCAATGGCGGCAAGGACTTTGTCTAATTTGTCCGAGATTGACAGATCCGATGCGGGTGCGGCATTAGGGGACCAAGATGAGGTTTTCGGCATATTGTCCGGGGCAGTTTCCGGTACTGCGTTGTGCTGCGCTGGCTTTGGTTTCCCCATCTTCGTCTTATGTGGGGTGAGGTCCGTTACCGTTGGATTGAGCTTGCAGGTCCTTGAAGCTGCAGCATTTCAGGAAATGGGAAGAGCAGGGCCCTGCGATGTCGGCCGGCGATGGGGGCACAGCCCCGTAAGTGAACAGCCCTTGAGAGGATTCTAGTTCCCACTCCCCGCCAGATGGTCCAAGCAGGGAGCGATGCAAGGCGATCCGGGTGCTGGGAGCGCCTCCACCGAGGATGGGGGGTCGTGGGTGGGTTACTCCGATTGCTTGACAACTCTTGAGGCAGCACGTTCCGTCAGCGGTGCCAGTGGGGCAGATCTGGGGCGAAGGTTCACAGACGCCTCCCCAGTAGGTGGAGGGCTCGCCCCATGCAGATTGAAGGGCAATTGCCACCACCTCTGTGTAATCAAGGCCCTTGTGGAGGATTCGCCATGATGCCAGATGTCACACAGGCGGCCATATTAGGGTCAGGCAAAGGGTGTTTTCAGGTGGTGGAGGGGCCTGGGATCGCAGCGCCCCCCCACCCCCGATCGTCGCGGCCTCTCCCACTCCCTTCTATGCACCGGACATGCCGGGTACCTGAAGCGTCCTTTGGGGAGTTCTGGGTCACCGAGCGCCGCTTCCCTCCGGTGACTCGATCTGCTGCGTCAGCCCGTTCCGGCCCCCAGCGCCGTCCGGGGTGGGGGGAGGGCGGGGGTTCCTAAGGCTGCTCCACTGTATCTCTTATCGGGGTCCCGCCGCTGTGGCCGCAGGGTCCGGGCCCCCGTTGTAGGGGGTTAGTGCTTTCCAGCGGCCATGCGGCGGTCAGGCAATGTCTGTCACGCTTAAGTGAGATGGCCCGGGACCCTCGTCGGGTCTTGATGCTGCCCCATGGCCCCTCCGGACATCCACCACAGCGGGTATCTTGGGTGTCCAGTGTGTGGGGGGAGTCAACGAGCCCGCTCCAGGCCCCCGTCAAACCCACACTGCACCGGAAGGTGAGTATCACAGGGGCGCCAACCCCCGCCCGTGCCTGTGCCAGCGGCAGAGTCCTCCGCCGATTCGATGTAGGCTCTCGACGTCCAGATGCCGCAGCGAGCCGGGCGCGATGTGCCAACACCTCCGGCTCCGTCCCCACTCCGCCGCCGGGCCGCTCAGAAGGCCGCCGGCGCCATCTTGGGAGCCGCGCTGCAGCGCGGAAGACACCGTGCACTGTGACCCTGCACCGGGGCAGCGGCTGTGGATGTCCTCCGGTCTCGGCGTGTGCTGCACCCCCGTGGGAGCAGGTTCCGGTGGGTCTGGGGTCGTTCGTCTGCCTCAGTGACGCTCTATATTTGATATTCGGAGCGCCCGAGCCCGGAGCCTCAGCAGTGCATGTCCGCCATCGTGGCTTAATTAGCCACACCCCCCGAATAACAGCTGAGATGTTACCTGCAGATGATTCTGCACCATCTCCGGGGACTTCGCTTTCAGAACCCAGTCGTCCAGGTATGGAAAAACTGGAATCCCCGACCTCCTGAGATGAGCAGCACCACTGCCATCACCTCCGTGAAGACTCGAGGTGCGGTAGTAAGACCAAACGGGAGGACCGCAAACTGGTAGTGTTGCAACCCAACCGTAAAACGGAGATACTTCCTGTGCGACTTCAGGATTGGGATGTGGAAATACGCATCCTGCAAGTCGATCAACATCATCCAGTCTCCTTGCTGCAACGCTTGAAGAACCTGAGCAAGGGTCAGCATCTTGAATTTTTCCTGTTTCAGGTAAAAATTCAAGACTCTGAGGTCCAGGAATGGACGCAATCTGCCGTCCTCCTTGGGAATCAGGAAATACCGGGAGTAGCATTCCTGACCCCTTTCCTGCTCCGGAACCACCTCTATCGCACCTTTTTACAACAAAGTTAGAACCTCCTTTGTAGGAAGGTGGATATCTGACTATGGTTACCCCCAACTTTTTGCCTAGTGTCTAGCTGGTTTTTCGACTTAGTTGGCCTGAGATCCTGCCATTCAGGGTCTCAGGCTGTCTGCTTTCTCTTTAAAATGGACTCCATGTACCTTAGGTACATACCCAATTGGTAAGGATCACCTTATTGGACCCTGTACAGTGTACCCTAGGTACCCAGGGCATAGGTGTACCCTAGGCCTCCCAGGGGCTGCAGCATGTAATATGCCACCCCTGGCCTCGCCTTCCAATCAGACACAACTGGCTGATCACTCAGCTGGGGCAAGGTCGTGTAATCACCCCTTGCTTAGGTGTAGTATTCCTATACCTACCTTATATATAGACACATGTGTACCTATCAGCCACTCCTATGGCAGGCCTTAACAATCCTGGAGGCAGAGTGCTTGGTAACATGTGAGGTGGTGCTCTAGCATGAGCTGAACCTGTCTGCAGCTTTCGGAACCATGTCCTTATAGCTGTTCTATGATATAGCCTACCATATACTCTTAAAGTGCCTTATAATCTTAAACGGTTATGGTAACTATGGTTGGGCTTTATCAAAACATGTCGTGTAAGGTTTCTAACACTTTGGAATAATACCCCCATACCATTTCTGGTGATGAGGATATTATTCCCCCCTTCTAGAGGGAGAGACATGTTAAAATCCTACTTTGCTGTTTAACTCTGACCAAAGCCTCAGCATCACAAAATGGATGCTGCTGCCACAGACACGAATCTGACCTCCTGCCACTGGGAGCCCTCCCAGCCAGGGATGCCTGGACAATAGGTTTCCTGCTTGGGGAGGTGCTAGCACCTCCCCAGACAGACTTTAGTGTATTGGGGCAGGGAGGGCTGAAAGGAATGAGACATGCCTGGGGCACGCAAGGTGCTCCATGCATAGTCCAGTTCAAACCGGTGCTGGGGCACTCCAGCCCCAGCTCTGGCGCGAAACTGGACAAAGGAAAGGGGGTGAAGCCACTCCCCTTCCTGGTCCCACCCATAGGAGGGATCTTGCAGGTAGCCCAGCCCACTAGCCCAGTATATCAGTAGGTAGCTGAGCCCTGCAAATTAGATTATCCTGAATCTGCAACTTGAACAGAAACTCTGGACCTTCGACATTTGACCTCAGGAAGAAGACTGAAGAATCTCCCTTGTAGCCAAGGAGTGACCACCCTGGGCAACCAGGCACCATCCAGCGACTGCTGCTTGCTTTGCGACTGATCCTACGAGGGACGACTGCAGAGACTGACCAGCGCCGAGACTTCCAGACACCTCTGAACCAGATCCACCTCTACAGCGAAGCTGAGACCCGTGGAGGCGACGAGGGACGTGGGACCGGCGACTTGGGAAAAGTGGCTAGTAACTGACTAGCGCGACTTCTGAGGCTTCCTCGAGGCTGTGCTTGGGGAATTGAGAAGCCCCCATCCCGAGCACCATCTGCAAAGAAGATCAGCTCCCCACACTTCACGTGTTCTGCGTGGGACCCTTCTGCACCTGAGTTGCTCGACGTGTTGTCCGGTTGCTGGCCCGTTGGCTAGTGACCTCCGCGACGACGAACCTTTGATTTCACCTTGCTGGTCCGGCTCCTCCAGACTGGCACCCGCTCCTCTGTGAAAGAGAAGCACCCCAGACCTTCCTGGTCTGCACCAGAAGCAAGTCCTCCATTCTGCGTGGGTTCCGCTTGCCAAGGCTTGTTGGGTCCTATCTCGACATCGACGCCGCCAACAGCAAGAGCCTTCGTGGGACAGCTCGCCTCCTGGTCCTGGTCGCCCTCGACGTCTCCTGGTACCCGTGGCTGCTGCGACAAGCTTCACCTCTTCACCTGCACGACATCGCCTGGTTCCTTCCCGGCTCCTGGCTGGTGACCTAGACTCTGTCCCTTCTGCTTGCAGGTATCCTTCCTTCTTGATGGCATCCTTGGGATCCACCGGACACTCTTCACTGACTGCCTGTCAGCAACTTTCCTTAAGGCATCCATAGGAGTCAACGACAAAACCCGACGCAAGTTCACACCTATGCACCCGCAGCCCGTGGGCTAGGTAACTTGAGTACTCCGGTGCTCACAAGGGTATTGACTATCCTAGGGTCTAGTTTCCAAGTCTCAAACTCCTAGCTATTCCAGAAGTGTCCTAAAACTGTTAATTTCTAATAACTACTATTTCTATTGACTTTTACGCATTACGCGCGAGTGTTTCCACTCTGCACCTGAATCCCGTGGGCCTCCCACTTCCTAACCTTTGGTAGTATTGTGTAGCCCCAGCGATTCCCTAGGCCTAGGCCTATCCTGTGTTCGTGACAGTGATTCTTATACCACTTACTTAGTATATGGTTTGCGTGGCCCCTAGGGCCTAACTGTATTACTTACCTGTGTGACTTAATGTATGCTTAAATAAGACTGGGTTGTACTTACCTCGAATCTCATAAAGAGTGCTGAGGGTTTGACTAGAATAAATACATTCTATTTTTATATATATCTGTTGTGGTGTCCTTTCATTTGGTATTCAAGGGATTACATATGGTATAACAGCTGGCTTCACATGCCATACAGAGTTTAGCCTAAGACTGCTCTTGTCCATGCTACCACTAGCATAGCTGGTCTATAAGGTTGACTTTACAACCAATCACCATAAGGATTGTTTGGACTGATACAAGGTGTACACTAGAATTAGTGACATCATAGATCAGGCCAACTTCTCACATCCTTCTGCAGAAGAAGCAGATGGTCTTCTGAGCAAAAACCCTGGCAAGGAGGGTAAGGGGGAGGAAACTCCCGAAAGGGAAGGGCGTACCCAGTCTCCACGAGGTTTAAAACCCAAAGGTCGGTCGTAACAGATTTCCAACCTCGCAGAAAGTGGGACACCCGACCCCCCACAGGTCTCACATGATCTAGGATGGGGGATCTAGGGCTGCTTCCCTGATTGGGTGCAGAAGAGGCAGAAGATGAAGATGGGTTGCGGCTAGAACCTCTTCGTCCCCTTTGCCTTCATCTATACGACCTATAGAGGGGATTCTGCTGCTGCTGTTGCTGCTGCTGCTGAGGTTTCCGGAAGGAACGAAAAGAGGATCTCACAAAGCCTCTAAATTTCCTAAGACCAAATCCCTTAGCAGGAGTCTGTAGCCCCACAGATTTTGCCGTAACCCTGCTATCTTTGCAAGGCAGAATCAGCCTTCTCGCCAAAAAGTTTTTCTCCATCAAAAGGCAAGTCTACCAAAGTGGCTTGAACATCAGTAGAGAAGCCAGAAGAACGAAGCCACGCTTGCCTCCTAGTGGCTATCGAAGACCCAATTATCCTTGACACAGAATCAGCCGTGTCCAGTCCCGACTGAATTACCTGCCTTGCAGCAGCCTGAGTGTCTGTGACCACCTCCATAAAATAAGCTTTCTCTCCTTCTGGCAGCTTAGGGGCTAATAATTTCATAGAGTCCATCAGTGCATGAACAAGGCGCCCTAGTAAACAAGTGGCATTAGTAGATTTAAGCGCCATGCTCCCTGAAGAAAAGACCTTTCTGGCAGCTTGATCAGTCTTTGTAGAATCCCTATCCGCAGGAGTCTAAGGGAAGGCGCCTGAAGAATTTTTCGAACATGAAGCTTGCACCACAAGGCTTTCTGGAGAAGGGTGGGACGAAAGGAAGCTTGGATCTCCCGGAGCTACCCTATACCTCCTTGCCACCTGTCTGGAGACTGCAGGCGAAGAGAGTGGCTTACGCCAAACATCCATTACAGGCCCTAAGATAGCCTCATTAAAAGGCAACAAGGGTTCAACATTCGAAGTCGGTGAATGCAGGACTTCAGTCAGGAGGTTTGGCTTATATTCAGCAGAGGGTAACTGCAAGTCCAGCAACTCTGCGGCCTTCTTGATAACTGAATGATAGGGGGCCAATTCTTGTGGTGGCGAAGACCTAGTCGAAGAATGCTCCCACTCCGGAGTGGTATCAAGACCACTAGCATCCTGAATGCCTTCAAAGTCATCAGAGATGCGTCCACCTCACCTTCTTCCACTTCCTCCCTATAACGCTCCTCTTCCAAGACTCTCTGGGCCTCTCTCCTTGAACGGATCCGAGGAACCGGCGTCGGCTGTGCCGTACGCGGAGTGGGTGGAACCGAACGTGGAGTCGGCGGCGCCGGAGGAGTCGGCAACGAGGAAGGCTCCGAAGAAGGCCGCTCCAGCCGAAGTCGAGATGGATCACCAGACGGTGCCGGAAACTGCCACGAAGGAGCCATAGGCAAAAAGGGCATAAACGGGGCCTGGGCATAATGCTGCGGCACTCCCAAGGTGTATGCCATAGGACCAACGGGACCAGATGATGCGCCGGATGGGAAGGCAGCCCGATTAAAAATCCCATACATCGCATTAAGGAAATGCGTTGAATCCACAACCGGCGCCGGGAACTGTGGATAAGGGATTGATTCCGAATCCGGTCGAGGAGTACCCGGAACTGGAGCCGAAGTGTCCTCACCAGGCGCCGCAGGATCAGCTGGTCCTGGAGAAAGCTCTTTCTCTTGTTCCTGCTCAGCATCAGAAGCAGAAGACTCCACAGGCGCCGGTGACTGCGCCTGGGACCGCGCCGGAGTCTGCTTCCTCGAAGGCGACCTCTCTGGAGACCTCCTAGGAGATGGAGAAGGAGATACAACATCCTTAATTCGACGTTGAGGCAACGGCGATCTCGAAATCTTACTCCTCGAAGACCGGCGCAGAGAGTTATGCTTCCTCTTCTTGTGTTTCTTCGACTTCGAAGAGTGCGAAGTCGACCACTCCGGCCTCGATTTCTGCTTCTTCCTACCTCTTTTTCCTTCTTTGCTTTGGCCATGAAGAGTGTGGCCTCTCTCTCCTTCAGGGCCTTGGGGTTCATTCTCCTGCAGCTGGAACAGTCCTCCACGTCGTGGTCAGAAGAAAGACACCGCAAACAATCCTCATGGGGGTCAGTCATTGACATGTGGCCCCCACATTCCCTACAAGGTTTGAAACCAGACTTCCTCGTTGAAGACATGGTGAATCCAGAAACAATAACCACTACAAGACTACAAAGTAGCAGGAGTCTGCTGGAAAACCGTTACGCGTCGACGGCGCGGAAAAAAGGGAACTGACGTCATCACGCCGACGTGGCTCTCTTATGGCTCCGGTGACGTCATACGGAGTCGCGAGTGGAGCCGAAGCATTATGACGTCCACGTCGGCGTAGAGAGCTGGGGAAAAAAGTTCCGCGGAATGCTGGCGCAGGGGATATTCACAAGGTGAGGAATCCACTGGCAGATGTATCCATCAGAAGCACTCTCACCATGCCCACAAAACCAAAATGCAACATCAGCTACAACAAGTGGAAACAAGGCTATATGAATCATTGTCAAGCTCATCGTACAAAGGCTATTCGCCATCACTATCGAGTGCTGATGAAGAAGATGGGTGTGCGCTGATGGCATCTAACAAAGTGCTGCATGTGCATGTTGGATTAGTTGCTTGTAAAAAAGACCACAGTTCAAAGGAAATTCACCAAGTAAAACAACAAGCTTCATTTGGACACTGTTCCAAAAGCACATTGAAAGTCAACGATCACCCAATGAATTTAATCATGGACAGTGGTGCATCGAATAAGATCATGCCCGTGGAAAAGTTTAACAGTCTGTCTCCCGTGCCTCACCTCACTCCATCGGACACAAAGCTATACACCTGGGCCGCACCTGAACCACTCCAAAGCCAAGGGTCCTTCAAAATAACAATACAACACAAAAAGACATTGGTGCAAGCCACCATTCATGTTCTACAAGGGACTTCATTGAGTGCCTGTTTACTCAGTTTTGCCACCACTGCAGACAGGGGCATGATTACCCATAACTACAACCTATGTGCTCAGTCTGAGATAATAAGCTGATTCCATCGTTGTTCGGGGGCCTGGAAAAACTAAAGAAAATTAAAGTACAGCTTCACAACCATTAGGGCATTCGCCCTGCTGCTCAGCAACATCGTAGAGTTGCTTTTTATCTGCAAGAAGTTGTAGAGAAAGTACTGGCAACAAATCTAAAGCATGACATAATTGAATGCTCTACGGATCCCACGCCATCAGTTTTGCCCATAGTAGTAGTGCCAAAAAAGGACAGTAGCGGGTCAGTGTGCATCTGCGTTGACATTCACCAAGCAAGCAAAGCTATTGAGAGGGAAAGACACCCTGGTCCTCACATAGCGGATAAGATCATGCAATTGAATGGCGCTGAGGTCTTTTCCCATCTTGACCTGAATAAAGGATATCATCAACTCGAATTGGAGAACTGCAGGTTCATTACTACCTTTTCAACTCACATTGATTTGTTCAGATATAGCATACTAAGTTTTGGAG
This sequence comes from Triturus cristatus, assembly GCF_964204655.1. Taxonomy (NCBI): domain Eukaryota; kingdom Metazoa; phylum Chordata; class Amphibia; order Caudata; family Salamandridae; genus Triturus; species Triturus cristatus. Next base: position 631,300,113 of record NC_140590.1, on the reverse strand, counting down.
TATCTTCGGCTGCTGAAATATTTCAGGATGTTATTAGCTGATAATTCAACCTGTTACACATGCTTTTAATTACAGTGATGGCATACTGGTTTTTGGGAAAACACAATAAGAACATGACAAAGCTTACAATCCAGTGTGCCAGTTAATTACTGATGCAGGTCTCACTCCGAATGCTGCAAAGTGCGAGTTACACAAAACCAAACGGTCCATTTACTGCTCAAGATACATTCACAACTTTGCTACAGTGAGTTCCCCATTAAGAGACATGACAAAGCGGAATGTACCATTCCAATGGTCTTGGGAATGTGACAGGAGTTTCAGAGACATTAAGTATGCAATTGAGAATGCAACTGAAATGTCCTACTTTGACCCTAAATTACATACAGAAATAACGGTTGATGCGAGCCCAATAGGGCCAGGGGCAATCCTTGCTCAACACAATGGCCATTAGTATGCTCAGAGACACATTGTGGCCTATACCAGTCTGAGTCTCTCTGAGACAGAACATGCCTACTCTTAGCTGGAGAAGGTGAGTCTGGCTTGTCATGAGGCCTGAAAACACTTTTTCATGTATTCCTGTATGGAAAACAGTTTACTTTTGTCACAGACCACCAGGTGTTACTCACAATTTTCAGAAACCTGAACCCCAGGATGCCACATCGCATTGAAAGGTGGGGGTTAGGACTTCAAGAATAGGACTCTGGGATTGTGCACAAACTGAGGAAAGATAAAAGCCCCATAGATTACTTTTCACGAGTGCTGCTACATCGTCACAGTTCGACATTCAAGACATATCTCAACTTCATCATGAGATCTAGCACACCAGCGGCTCGGTCGGTGGAACAACTCATTGCTGCTACCAACACTGATAAAGACATGATTCTCAAAGAAATGATTGCTACGCAATCATGGAGAAGAAGTAAGCGGCATGTTGCCGATGATATTGAATTTCAAAAATTCGAAAAATGTACAGGATCAGTCTCCCAAGAAGGTGTGATCCTAAGAGGCCAGAGAATTATCGTCCTTGAAAGCCTAGGCCAGCGTGTCATCGAGCTCGCACATGAAGGACACCATGGTATTGTAGCCACCAAAAGAGCCCCATGAGATCAAGTATGGTTCCCTCGGCTAGATGAGCGAGTCGAGAAGGAGCTGAAAGCGTGCCACATCTGCAATTGTTTATCCCCTAAGGTGACACAGCACCCGGTGACAATGTCTGACCTTTCTACCCATGCTTGAAGAGAGTTGCTGTTGACTTCTTTGGGCCTTTAGGAAATGGCTCATAATAGTCAGACAAATATTCCTATTTTCCTTTGGTGAAAGACCTATCTTCAACAACTCATGAGAAAGTCCTAGAATGACTAGATGACACCACCTCGGCAACGTGGGGCATCCCATCAAATAAGACAACAGCCCACCCATTAATAGCAAAGAGTTCAAAGAATTCCTTGTTCGACTCAGCGTCAAACATCAAAAGAGAACACCTATCTGGCCCCAAGCCAACGGTGTAGTTGAACAATTCATGGGCACCCTCAACAGTCATTTAATGAGCATCCATGGAAGGAATCAAACTGAATCAAGCCTTCTGTCAGACCCTCCGGGCCCATCAATTAACTCCTCCCTCCACAACCTTACTATTTGGGAAAGCCATCAGAACAAAAGTACCTCAATGGACCTCAGATCAATCAAGAAGTACAAACAATGTTCGGGACACAGACGCAACTTGGAAAAGGAAAATGAAAACCTATGCAGACCAGCGTTGTCATGTCCAGGAAACAGTCGTCGACAAAGGGAACTGGGTACTGGTTAAACAGAGATGAAAGCGGAAAACAGACGCACTGGACACATCCTATTTTACACACCTACCGCAACATTTGTTGAGTTCTGAAAACACATGTGCTTCAAGGTTTCATACATGCAGCCCCTTTTTCCTAGACTGTGATCTTTTGCACTGAAGAATTTGTTCATGGCACGAGGCTTGGCAACACTTCAGGTTTTTGGCCTTGTTGGCAGGGTCCTGGCCACTAGGCTGCACCACCTAAATCTTGAAAGACACCCAGTAACAAAACTCCAACGCACTCACCACTTCGCAATCCGATGTTCACCTGTCACCGAACCGTGCATCCCATTGCCCAACTGGTGTGTTTGTGCTTCAATCAAGTGATCACCTCTTGACATCTGGAACAAGTAGTAGGGCTCAATTCGAATTTCCAGGAGGTGTACAGGTGTGCCTCAGAGAACTGTCCAGCAAAGGCCACATTGTCTAAACTAGCCAAGCCTACAGCCAATTGAAACAGCTCTTATGATAAGACTACCGACCCTCAGGTTATAGCAGGTCCAAGCAGTCACCATTACGTTCAGTGGAGCAGGTTCATTCAAAGTAGGGCAGCTGGGCCTCTAATACAGTCTACTTTTCTATCCTGTTACCCATCTTAGCAAGCAAGAGGTTAGCACAGAAGTCAATGACAACCTGCACTGCGCCTCAGTCACAGTGCTATCAAACATACTCTAGGCAGGGTTTTAGATAATACATTCAAGCAGAGGTGTGCATATGCCTTTCCCATTTCCATGTTTCACTGTGTGTTATTGGGCATTTAATGACTGAGTAGGAGCGGAGTTCAAAACATCATTGGCTACCCCTCATGTAGCAGCCACTAGTCAAAAGAAGGGCACACTTCTTCAATCTGAGTATATGAGCCCAGCAAATGAAGATCCACCAGCAGATGCTGTGGCTCTGTTGATGTTCCTCTCTGAGTCTGGGTTTGACTACTCACACAACTGCTATTACCTCGATGGATACGTAGATGATGCCATCCAAAAATGAACTGAGCGGGGGCCTTCAAGCAATAGATTATTCCCTGACAAGACAGTTAGGTTCCCCACACATTTGGGGACCCTCCTCCAGCTGCTGCTCATTTGCTTCGATCCTCAACTTTAACAGCACATTAAGTAATAAAACTCCAGTATCACTCAACGGACATGCTGGGAATGGGTGAACGCTATCCATCAGACCCAGAATGTCTCAATCAAAGGCCGCTAGAAGACAAAGGCACTAGTCAGTACAGAACAGCAGCCACTACAAGCTGGCTCTCTTGACACAGACCAGAGTGGAGAAAGAAAGGTATTACTGACATCCAGACTAAGCTACAATTTTCGAAATGCAGGTGCCATTGTTCATTTCTATTTCAGCAGTCAGGAAGAGACCAAGCATGCTGCCCTCCATGTACACAGCCAATAGCAAGAGCCACCTCAGAAAACAGTCTGGCCATCCAGTGTGAGATTTCGGCTCACAGGGGCCAGAGGGGAGCAAGCAGGCATCATCAGTACAGAAACAAACTAAGACTCATCTTTGCAGCCAGAATCAATTTAACATCCTTATTTTTCCATTTTGAAAAGTGCATCAACATAAAAAAGCACCACAAATTATGCTTTTGGAAAACATCCCCTGTTGATCCACTTATGCAAATAACTACTTCAAAGTCTGCCCGAGACTGCCTGACAAACACTTGGGTGTCACTGCAACAGAAACTGTCATTTGTGCCATTTTGTGGCATCCATCACTTTAGTATCCCTGTTTGAGCATCTTCTGTGACTTACCAGAAAAATCCTGCACTGAGGAGCTAGATGTTGCCCCTCCATCTCTAACAAGAAGGAATTATGGCAGGAAATAAGTGGGGAAAATAGAATGAAGGAAGAAAAAAGTAACTACACTCAATTGGTTGTGCTGAGAACTTTACTACTAAGCAGGAGCGGCCACTCGTATTGCGAAGTGGTCGGCCACTTGTATTGGATTCCGTGTTTGTGGGGGAGGGGGGGACACAGAAAAAATAATTCTAAATAAATAAAGAAAAATGCACATACCTGCTCCGACAGCCCCCGCCATCCTCCCGATCCTCGCCGTCCGGACATCCAGGAACTGATGCACATTGTGCAGGGTCCCAGTTCCCAATCCCAGAGTTGCTCACATTCTGGTAATACCATTCCCAGCATGTGAGCACTGTTGAAATTGGTCTGAGCATCTCGGTTCGGGGCTCAGACAGAGACGGAGCCTGTGTTGGTTTCTCAACCCAGCTCTATAACGCAGCTAGGTGGAGAAAAGTCAAGTGCGCAAGACGGTTCGGATGGCCCTAGAGGGCCGGCCAAACAGTCATGAGCACTTGGTAGTGCCCACCACTCCCCCTCCTCCCTGGTGCTGCAACTGTAGTGTTAGTGTAGGTGGCCACACCCCTACCTCGTCTCGCAGTTTAAGCTTACAGGATGAAAAATACAATGATAATAAAAATTGAATATGCTACTTACCAGTATGCATCTGTTCTTGGCATGTAGGGCTGCTGACATTCATATCTGTGCATAGTTTGCCGCCTAGTGTTGGGTCCGGATGTTTGCACGTTGTTGTCCTGGAAGAGTCTTCGAAGTATCCTGAGATAGGTGACTCCTCCCCTGGACCACAGTGCGCATGGGCATCCTCTCCATCCTCAGATTGTTTTTCGCCATTGTGGCAGTGATGGAGTAGATACAGAAAGTGATGACCATGCTTACAGTAATTCTGAGAGCTGCAGCTGCTACAGGCGCCGGGGAGGAGGGTGGGCGATATGAATGTCAGCAGCCCTACATGCCAAGAACAGATGCATACTGGTAAGTAGCATATTCAGTTCGAGGCATGTGGGCTGCTGAATTCATATCTGTGCATAGAATATATAGCAGTACCCTCTATTAGCGGCGGCTACCAGTGCCAGCTGCAGCGGTCTGAAAAAGAGTTTTGAGAACAGCCTGTCCTACAGCTGCCTGCTGTTTTGATTGCACATCTACACAATAGTGTTTGGTAAATGTATGTGTAGTGGACCAGGTGGCTGCTCTACATATATCATGCAAAGGAATGTTTCCCAGGAAAGCCATGGAGGCCCCTAACTTACGTGTTGAGTGGGCTCGTGGGGGAATCGTTAATGTGCGTTTAGCTTTTTGATAGCAAATTTGAATACATTTAACGATCCATCTGGCTATACCTGCTTTGGAGATGGCGTTACCTTTGTGGTGTGGGGCAAAGGCAACGAAAAGTTGTTTTGTTTTCCTAAAGACTTTAGTCCTGTCTATATAGTACATGAGGGCTCTCTTTACATCCAGTGTATGGAGTGCTCTTTCTGCGACAGTTTGTGGGTTTTGAAAGAAAACAGGCAGTTCAATAGTTTGATTCATGTGGAACTGCGATATCACCTTGGGCATGAATTTGGGGTTGGTACGTAGTACGACCCTGTTGGCGTGAACCTGTATGAATGGCTCTTGAACGGTTAGTGCCTGGAGTTCACTAACTCTCCTCAAAGAAGTGATCGCTACTAGGAAAGCTACTTTCCAGGTGAGGAATTGAATCTCGCATGAGTGTAGAGGTTCGAAGGGTGGACCCATCAGGCGTGTGAGGACCAAGTTGAGGTTCCACATTGGAGCTGGTGGGTGGCTTGGAGGAATTACACGTTTGAGTCCTTCCAAGAATGCTTTGATGGCAGGCACTCTGAATAAAGAGAGGTGCTGCCTGTTCTGGAGATAGGCTGATATTGCGGTCAAATGGACACGTATTGAGGTGTATGCCAGATTGCATCGGTATAGGTGTAAGAGGTAACAAATTATGTTTTGGATGGATGCGTCTAGCGGGTTAATGTCATTGTTATTGCAATAAATGACGAACCTTTTCCATTTGGCTGCATAGCAAGCTCTGGTAGTGGGTCTCCTGGCCTCCTTAATGATGTCCATACAGTCAGGTGGCAGGTTTAGGTAGCCAAACTCTAGGACTTCAGGAGCCAGATTGCCAGGTCCAGCTGTTGCGGATCTGGGTGCTGAATCTCTCCATGGTTCTGCGTCAAATGCGCGGGTTTGATCCGCAGCCTTTGATGCGGCACCACGGAAAGTTCGAGAAAGGTGGTGTACCATGGTTGGCGTGCCCATGTTGGAGCAACCAGGACGAGTGTTAGTGAGTGTTGTCTGAGTTTGCGTGCCACCAGCGGTATCAATGGTGCTGGGGGAAAAGCGTACGCAAATCTGCCGGACCAGTTCATCCATATCGCATTGCCCTGCGACTGCGGATGTGGGAACCTGGCGGCAAAGCTTTGGCATTTTGCGTTTTCGCTTGTGGCGAATAGGTCTATCTCTGGATGACACCACTGCTGGAAGTACGGTTGGAGTACTGATGGGTGTAACTTCCGCTCGTGCATCTGGTGGCTGTGTCTGCTGAGCAGATCCGCCATCTGGTTGTCCTTGCCGGGGAGGTGTTCCGCCATGAGGAACATGTTCCTCTGAATGGCCCACTTCCACATGCTCTGAGCCAGATGAGACAACTGTGGAGAGTGTGTTCCTCCCTGCTTCTGTATGTAGTACATGGCAGTCATGTTGTCCGTCCGGATCAACACGACTTTGTTGCACAAGTGTACTTTGAATGCTTTCATTGCCAGGAAGATTGCCATCAGTTCTAGAAGGTTGATGTGCATCTTCTTTTGTTGTATTGTCCATAGTCCCTGCACTGTGTAATTGAGTACATGAGCTCCCCATCCCTGGAGAGACGCGTCCGCCGTCAGTATTATTTGTGGAACAGGCTCTTGGAACAGTCGGCCCTTGCAAAGGTTTTGTGGATTCCACCAATGCAGAGAGTTGTATGCCCGACCGCTCACCAACACTAGGTCTTTTAGTTGCCCGTGAGCCTGATTCCATTGACGTGCTAAGCACTCCTGAAGCGGGCGCATATGTAGTCTCGCGTGTGGGACTATGAAAATGCAGGAGGCCATCATGCCTATCAACTGCATGGACACTCGCGCGGGAAGGGAGTGTTGGGGTTTGAACTTGGAAATCAGCATTTGCATGCTGTTGATCCTCACTAAATTTGGCTGAGCTGTGGCTGCCAGAGTGTCTATGGTCGCACCTAGGTGCTGTTGTACGTGTGCGGGTTGGAGATGTGATTTCGGGTAATTTAGTGAGAACCCTAGACTGTGAAGAAGGTGAATGGTGCGGGACATGTGGCTGGCACATTGCTGGGCTGACTTTGCCTGAACAAGCCAGTCGTCCAGGTAAGGGTAGACGTGAATGTGTTGCCTCCGTAGATGTGCAGCCACAGTAGCTAGGCACTTTGTGAAAACCCTGGGTGCTGTTGTCACGCCGAAGGGAAGAACCTTGAATTGGTAGTGCTGCCCCTGAATAGTGAACCTGAGATATTTTCTGTGCGAGGGGTGAATGGGTATGTGGAAATACGCATCTTTGAGGTCTAGCGTGGCCAGGAAGTCTCCCTGTTTGAGAAGCGGGAGGACTTGTTGTAGGGTGAGCATGTGGAAATGCTCTGAGAGAATGTAGCGGTTGAGGGGTCTCAGGTCTAGTATTGGTCTGAGTGACCCGTCCTTTTTTGGTATTAAGAAGTACAGGGAGTACACCCCCGTACCTTGCTCGTGGACGGGTACGGCCTCTATTGCGTCTTTTTTCAGCATACTTAGCACTTCCTGCTGTAATAGCGCTAAGTGCTCTGAGGACATAGGACGGTGTTTTGGCGGTATTGTGGGTGGAGTGGAGGTTAATTCTAGGCAGTAACCGTGTTTGATAATATCTTTGACCCACCTGTCCGTGGTGATGGAGTTCCACGTGGACAGAAACCTTTGTAGCCTTCCCCCGACAGGTGTTATGTGGTCGGGAGGAAGGGAGAGGGCGTCACTGTTTGTTCTTGGGGGAGGACCTGGTATTGCCGTATCCGCGTCCTCTGCCTTTTGTGCTGAAGCCACGATATCCACCCCGGGTGTTTTTATCGTAGGTACGTTGTGTGTTGCCCTTGTTGTAGGTTTGCTGTGACCCCTGTCCTCTACCTGCTCCTCTATTTCCGGGGCGACGAAAAGGAGCCACTCCGAAAGGTCTGCGTTTGGAGAGCCCCCATGGACTTTGCAGTGTCTGTGTCCTTTTTTATTTTTTCTAGGGTGGTGTCAACCTCTGGTCCGAATAAGTAGTCGGGGTTGACCGGTTGATTGAGAATGTTATTTTGAACCTCAGGTTTGAATCCGGAGATTCGTAACCAGGCGTGTCGTCGTAACATGACGCTGGTGTTTATTGCTCTGGCAGCTGTATCTGCGGCATCCAGTGCACACTTAATGGATGCGTTTGTGAGGAGTTGTCCCTCCCTGATGAGGATCTCTGCTCCCTCTTTGTATTGGTCAGGGAGATGTTGGAGTAGGGTTTCTAATGTGTCATAGTGTGCGCGATTGTAGCGAACTAGGAGCACCTGGGTATTGGCAATACGCCATATGTTAGCTGCCTGGGCTGCAACCCGTTTGCCGGAGGTCTCTAGCACCTTGGACTCTTTGTCCGGGGGAGGAGCATCCCCAGTTGTCTGCGAGTGCGCCCGTTTGCGAGCATTAGCGACTACGATGGAGTCCAGAGGCAACTGGCCTTTAATGTACGTAGGGTCCCCAGGCGCCGACCTATATTTTTTGTCGATCCTGGGGTTTATTACTCTTGCCCTGGTGGGTTCTTTGAAAATGTCCTTTGCTGGTTTGAGGACACCTTTCAACATGGGTAGAGTTTTGATATTCCTTTCTGAGGATGCGAAAGTATCCATTAGAAATTCGTCCTCGATTGTGTCAGAGTGGAGTTGCACACCATGATTGGCCGCAGCACGTTCAATGAGGGCGTTGAATGCGGCAGTGTCCTTTGTGGAAGACGTTTTCGCGCCATATAGCTGCGTGTCCTGTGTATCTATAGGTGCACCCGGGTCTACAGGGTCATCCCAAGCCTGGTCAGGGTCCTGTTGGCCTTCAGGGTCCATCTCTCTGGGGTAGGGGACGTTGTCACCCATGTAGTCCTCCAAAACGTCGGTTTCGGAGGGTGTCGGAGAGAAGGACTGTGGATTTGGGTAAGAGGTATGGAGACGTTCGTAAAGAACTGGTTCCGAATCCGCTGGCAGCTTTTTCTTTAGCGGGATCCGGTAGGAGTCCAAAGCTTGTTCGGAAGATATTCTCCGCTTGTGGAGCGTAATTCTGCCGGTGTCGGCATCAATGATGTGGGACGGTGACGTCTCCTTAGGAGAGCGTTCGGCAGGTGTGATCCTAGTTTGGGTGACACGTGTTCTTATTTCAAACAGTTTGGGCGCAGTGGATGGCGGCAGGCCAAAAGTGATGTGGGGTGGTGCTGGAGAAGCTTTTTGAGCTTTTTTCGGCTCGGAGCCTGACGTGTCCTGGAGGGCTGCCTTTTCTTTGATGCGTTGCAAGGACGCTGCAACTTGTCGCACCTGGAACGCCGACGGTTCTTTGGCGCCGAGCGGTTCTGTAGAGGCAGGCGTGGACTTCTTTGGGGCCACGAGGTCATCGAGTCGAGGAGAGGTAGTAGCTGTCGAAGGCGTCGATGATTGGGCCTTCGGTGCTGCTTTCGAAGTGGTGTGCGACGCAGCGGCCATTTTGACCTTTGTGGCCGGAGCAGATTGTTTAGGTGCCGGGGGCCGAGGCGGTTTGTCGGTACCGATGGCCTTTTTCCGTGTGTCGGCGCCGACGTCGGCTGCTGCGAGTTCGGCACCGAAGTCCCGTTTGGTGCGGTCGGTGCAGACGGGTTTGGCTGGCGTCGAAGGTGTAGTGGGCTTCGATCCGACCAGTGTCACTTTCAGTTTCGGTTTCTGTGGAACCGATACGACTTTCGGTTTCGAGGAAGGGAAACCAGTCGTTTTGGGTACTAATGGCTGTCGCTGAATGTCCGAGGCCGGGCCCGAAGAACTGCGGGATAGGTCTTGGGTAAGGCCCGAAGGCGATCCCTCGACCGGAGCCATAGACTGACGCACTGGGATATCCTCCGTCTGTACGGGTAGGCCTTGCTCGTCACCGGAGCTACTTTCTTCGGCCCCTAAGGCCTCATCGTAGTCTCCTACCTCGGTGTCGGCTTCATCCCTGTGAAAGAGTTGTTCTTCGATGTCTTCCGATCCGGAATCGTGTTCAGAAGCGGGGCTGGAGGGTAGGTTCTCCACGCCTTCCACATCTTCGTCCTCGGCGCTGAAGATGTTGGTCGGGGCCGGTGCCGCTTGCTGCGCTTCAAGTCTCGCTGCTCGTCGATTCCGGAGAGTCTTTTTGGATCGGAATCGGGCACAGGCCATACATGTGGATTCGTCGTGATCCGGTGAAAGGCATTTGTTGCACACCGGGTGGACGTCGACATGGGGATATTTCGCATTGCAAACAGGACACCGCTTGAATGGTGTCCTCGATTCCATCGTCGATGTGGGGTCGATGGTCGGATATGATGCGAAAAAGTTGTTTTTGAAGTCAGTAAACTAACAAGTAACTGTCGATACCGATCGGGAACAGTACCGACGCGAACTAAAGGCCTTTTGGCCTGAAAAAAGTTTTCCCTAACTTGAGTCAAGATAAGCACATCCGAACCCAATGGCGGAAAAAAACAATCTGAGGATGGAGAGGATGCCCATGCGCACTGTGGTCCAGGGGAGGAGTCACCTATCTCAGGATACTTCGAAGACTCTTCCAGGACAACAACGTGCAAACATCCGGACCCAACACTAGGCGGCGATCTATGCACAGATATGAATTCAGCAGCCCACATGCCTCGAACGTTTATCATCATTTTATTTTTGTCTTTTGCCTCTGCTGGCTTTCAGCAGGGAGCGCAATGATCTTCCGCCATAACGGAGGAGCCGACCCTGCACCTAAGTCAATCAATTATCCTGAAGGCACAGAAGCCCACACACTGAATTAAAAATAGTGCAGACATGCTGTGCAGTAGGAATAAACAGATAATATTTGTCCTCATACTGCTAGGGTTCCCACTATACTCACTAATATACCTAATCTCTTCCAAATGCGGTGTACAAGATTTACTTAAAAGTAAAAATAGATACATCTATAACAGAGGAAGAACAAGGAAAGACTGGAAAAACAGGAAGAAGAAGCCAGAACCTAAGTCCGTAGCTTGGGGAGTGTTCTGGTTTTCTTAATCTACATTTTTGAAAGAAGCTAACAAATAATCAAACCACTGCTGGATTAAAAGAGGAAGAAACTGAAGGTGATAAGTGCCTCGATAAAGTGGATGCTGTAATAATAAATTCTCAATCCATCCACTTCAAGAAAAGAATAAAAACAGTATTTCACTGAAAGGCAAGAGGGAGAGCGATCGAGACGCGTAGAATCGGAGAATAGCCAACTACACAACTATGCAGTGCTTAATATGCGAAAAAAAGAGCCGGGCCCTGGTGATGACACCACCACAGTTTGCAGCACACATTGCCGCTGCCAGTGACAGAATTTACAAAACTACTAACCATCATACTGGTACAAATGTGACAATTCAGACTGTTTGAGGCCCCCAAAGTTTCATGAATGGTGTGCATGGCAGGTATTCGTTATTTTAAATGTATACTGAATTCTGTACTGACTTGTGCCTTTGTTTTTCTGCTCATCTTTAAATAAGCAGCTGTTCTAAGTACCGGCAATTAAGTGCAGGTGCCGAGCAGCGGAAACCACCGGCTTAAATTAAGCACTGTAACCATGAGAAACCCTTCTGTAGACAAATGAAATTCCACAAATGTGCCAGCACTGAAAAGGGTTAAGCATATGACTATCTATGGATCAACTCAGCTGACAAATCCTACATATATGATTGTCTATAGGTATGACATTTAACTCATCTAGAGTTAGTGACACTGGTGGAGCTCCAGAAAAAGGAAACAAAGACTTGAGGAGGACTTGAACAGATTGTTAGCTGGTGAAAGCATAACATTATATTAAGCAGACATCTGCCTGATCATCCCTTCCAAATTCTTCACAAATAAACAAAAGCCCATTCAAGTGTGCCGTCCCATGACTCACAGACAAAACATGCTGTCAGTCACTTAGCAACCTAGATAGAAAATGTAGGTTTGCCACCTACATTTAGGCACCGCATTGTACCTGGCTTTTTTAACCTCTGTTTCTGCCCAAGAAAATGCATTAGATGATAATGCATGCCCCCAAGTTCATCAGTCATGCAGAAGCACTTATCAAATGTGATTATTAACTCCTCAGCGCCTAAAGTAATAAAATAAAATAACACATACGCTGATAAACGACAGATCATACTCAATGATGTGCCTAAAGCAGAGAGGGCTATGGGTCACTGGCGCTCATATTGAACTAACTTCTGGACTGGCTAGGAGGGAAACTGGGCCAGATCATATACGTACACGTGAACTCAGAAAACTGGGAAGGGAGACACATAGTGCGGATCAGATAAGTGTTTTATCAATGCTGGAGGCTCTCAGCAAGAAAAATAAATTGAAAAACAAAGGACAGCCTAACTATTGTCCTTCATTCCTGTTCATCATCTTTGGACCCTCACATGTGAACTGGATTGGTTGTCGATTTGCTGGAATTTATCTTGAGATCCCTTATCCCAGAAGACATAAGCTGGCCATTTTCTGAATCACTCCTTGGGCCATCAACCAAGGACTAACTGACGTGTGTAGTGAATATGTTTTTTTAAACAAAATACCCAATGCCCCAAAATACTCCCCTACTAAGAGGTTCCTCACAGTATGTGCACCCATCATTCACCCTCAATGCTCTGAAAGTATTATTTTTAAATTTATTTAAATTTTAAAGTAATAAGATGTGTACTTATTATCTATTGTGCACTGTTGTTTTTCTGATGTGCCACTGACCAATTCGAGTAGTTAAATAAAAGTACACAAGAGTGCATTCCACATACTCGAAAAAGCCACAAGTACTTTCCTTCACTTGGAGCATGTGGCTTAAGAGTTAATGCTACAATAGGAATTACATTAAAGCTATCAGCCCAGTCTTACAAATACCACTTACAATGGGTGAGAGGATATTTTACTCTTCATCATTGAATACCTGTTGAAATACTTTAACTCCTAAGGCTTTCTCCTCCTTTCTAGGCAAAAGAGTCCTAAAATGTAAAATGTGTATTCAAGTGTTGCCAACTTAAAGCATAGATACACAACCATTCCAGGCTTACAAAATCTCTGGTGATACACAACCATTCCAGGGTCACAACACCTCTGGTGTGTAAAACGGAACAGGGAATAGGAAACTGCATACTGGCAGTGATACTGATAGATGACCCAGTTCCATCCAGTCTGTGGAAAATAGAAACAGTCTGGTATGCAAGTGATGATCCCCACATGGTGCATGTATAAATAAATTTGAAGGTCCATGTCAAGAGGTTGAGCTACTTTAAGGACAACACAGAGGTAATTATATACATTTGAGCCCTTGACCATACAGTTAACTTAACTTGTGAGACAGGTAATGTAGGGAATGTGCAACGTACTTCCCAGCTGTATCAAGGTTTAGCAGGATGGGTGGGTGTGGCTATCCAGCATGCAAAGTAGATGTGCCTGCTAGGAGCTCCTGCCTGCCACGATGGGAATATCATCCTAAAAATAGCTTTCCCCTCAGGCGGGTTAGTAAAGATTCTGGTATCTTGCTAAGACCAACATGGAAGAACTGCTGCGCCGATAGATGCAGCAACACAGCAGAAACAGCCAACAGAGTATGCGAACCCCGGAACAAGGAGTGGCCATCATGGATACAGCCCTGGACCAAAGTTCAGGATGGACCGTGACAGTGCCTGGAGCAGAAACTGAGTATTTAAGGGCTCTCCACATGACAGCAACCTCGAGTGACTGCCTATTGAACCAGCCCCCAAAAAAAAAAAAGCAAATAGGAAATACAGCACCCTTTTTCGCCGCAACATTAGTATAGCACCATATGGAACCTTAAAGACACTGCATGGGTTAACAGCTCTTGAATATCCTCAGCCTTCTGTGGGAGAGGCTGCTAGGGGCTATATAATACCCACAGTAACCATTAGCTCTTTCGGGAAGCCTCAAACAGACACAGGACAAAGACGAAACCGCAACAGAGAGAAAGAAAACTGCCACGTGCTACCCCGGAAAGGAGGCAGAAATAGAGAAGGTGCTTCGCCAACAGAAATAGAGAAGGTGCTTCGCCAACTTGACCCATTAAAAGATCGGACAAGGCTCTCGCACAGGGAGACTTAAGATTGTGATATACAGATAAGAGGGGGAGAGGACAAGTCAGGCCCACAACAAACACCTGCCATAATGTGCGCAGTAAAAGGAGGAGATCACCAGGCATTAACGAAAGACAAGATACTTGTATGATTAACAGAGATGCAAAAAAAGTTCTTGGCAACGTTGGCATGACAGATGCAATCCTTAAAAGCCAGTACTGAAGGCACTGTAGCACACCTTCCAAAAGAAATTGGGTTATTGGGAGACAGCACCAATGAAAACGCTGTATCGCAGCTGCAAATAAAAATGTAAACGTTCTAGCATGGTCGGTTGCAGAGGAGAGGACCTGCAAAGGAAATGTGAGGAGCTGGAAAATAGATCATAACAAGATAACATAAGATTCTGACACACCAAGTGCATCCACTTTTTGTGCCACCCTGTTCACCCATATTCTATGTCAGAAGACTCCACCTGTGATAGGTAGATACTGGGAGAGCCTACACAGTTGGGCCACCAAAACAGGATTCGGGCTCACCTGCAAGAGATACAGAGGAAAATTGACCACCTCTGAACTAAAAAATTAAATCCTTAGCCAGGCAATGGGATGAATGCATTATGGAACTGTACCAGGATACATTGCAAGTTACTTTGGCAACGAAGAGACATGATGGAAATCATAAAAGAGCTTTGTAACCAATAAATCCATTAGAGATGGGAGTACCCTTTTGCTTTGGTTTACACTTTGAATAGAAAAATGAGATCAATAACAATAGGGGACGGTCATAGCTTGTTGGACATTCCTGAGAGGGGTGAGAAATCTGACCACTCTAACAACCGATCTTTCATGACAGATAGAAGCAAAAGATGGGAGAGGAAACGGAGAAGATTCAGATGGGGTGGAAAGGGGGGGGAATACCTCCACAAAATGAATACAAAGCCCTATAAGTCATAATGTGTATTAGGCCCAGGGTCTAGGTGGACATACCCACTAACATGAGAGGGTCAGGGGGCATCAACGCAACACTAATGGTAGGAACTGAGGCAGTAGAGTTTACATAAGGTCTCAGAGGATAACATTTTGAGTTCAGATGAACCTTACAGCACCTATCCTGATCAATGGTGTAAAGCCGTGGAGATTTCCACTCACCCAAAGGGATAAGGAAGGGGCATCCCTTACACCTTCTACGCTTTGCCATAGTGATAGAACCACTGACCCAGTTGAGAAGTCAGGACCCGGCAGTGGGGGCAATTGGGTGATACGGATTAGAAGATCCATCTCTTTGCTGACGATATACTACTGTGGCGGGCAAATCCAGTGGCATCTACAAGAGCAACATACGGTGCTAGAATCATATGGGAAAGTATCCAGATATAAAATAAATGCTGCAAAATCACCAATAAAACTGAGCAAGGGCGGAAACAGACAATTTTTTCTCTTCAGATTGGCAAAAAAAGCAGTCAGATATCCGGAGGTATATATTTCACCGACTTTACAGGAACTACACAAATTAAACTACATACAGCTATTAAAGGACATTTAAAATGACCTCACAAATAGGGACCACAATTCATCTCGTGGATAGAAAGGATGAATGTGTAGAAGATGAACATTCTTTCCAGATTGCTATACTTATTTCAGGCATTACCTATAAAAATCATCAAATCAGATACACAACAACTCCAAATAGACAGTGACAAATTAATTTGGGAAAAAAGTAAACCTGAATGGCCAGAAGAGTACTGTAGGGCCCAAAAGAGAGGGTGGGCCTAGGCCTCCTAGACATAAACACCTTTTATATAGCAACACAACTATGAAATGTGTTTGAGTGATCCCTTTGAGAGACAGAAAAACACTGATCCATGATGGGGAAGAATTTGATGGGAAGACCCTTGTAGGATATCCTGTGGCTCCCAAAGCAGGTAAGACCTAGGGCACCAATGTATCTGACATAATGAGACCAATGACGGAGGTATGGGACTTTGAGCACAAGATAAACTCTGATTTACTTCTCACTATAATCTGCTATTTAACTCCCCTTAGCCCACACCGGCACTGAACACCATGCAATATGCAGTATGGCGCCGGGGAGACTGCACAATGTTAAGGGATATCTAAGGGCAAAGAAATGAAATCTTTTACTAAGTTCAAAAGAGACTTTGGATATCCAGAGTCTGAGAGACTCTGATACTGTCATATGCAGCACTGGACACGACAGTCAGTGAATTAAACGGGAGCAACAGAAGAGCTGAAACACTTTAAAAAGGATTTCCAAAACTATGAATGCACCAAGGGCCTCATTTCGTACATTTACAAAATAATGACGGCCCTCCCTGGTAAACATAGATGGCCCTACATGTTGAAATGGGATCAATGTTGGGTACCTAAATAACCCATAACGAGTGGCATATATTAAAGCAAGACATAGCAAAGATGATGAGAAGCATACAGGGTAGGAGGCATGCTGTAAAATCATGTTGGATAGGTATAGGACCCTGCATGAATCAAAGTGTATGTTCCCTGCTACAGATTGAAGGTGTTGGGGAGATGGGAGGGCAAGAACAGCACTATCTATATGGTGGGCTTATCCCATTCTGAAGGTCTTTTTGAAAGAGATACTCAGCCACACAAGGGGAGTGACAGGTCTACGGGTGCCATAGGATGCCACTACAACAGTCTTGGGGGTCCGGCCAAGAAAATTGGTGAAACTCAGGAAAGGCGAATGGGCTGTAATACGGCACATGCTTTAGGCAGCCAAACAGGCGGTGGCCACACCTTGGAAACAGCCAAAAATCTCAGACACAACCATGTGGTCCTGCAGGATCTAGTCCTTGAATTGCTGTATCATGACCTGAGGGATGAGAAAGCGAAGTTTGAGGGGATCCTGAAACCAGTTATGGATTATTTTCAAGAACCCTTGGTAACCCTAAGATGCCTTAGAATTCTGAGGGTCCAGAGATTGAACTGGACTCAGGAGTAAGGGTGATGAGAATGCCCTTGGGGGAGGTGATGTGGCAGGTTGAGGGGAATGGGAAACTCATGGTCGACCTCTATCAAGGAACATGTTGTACGCTATGTAGAACCTTTGATATGGAATGTTGGGGCGAGTTTGTATTGTGGTAAGGGATGGGGTCAATTGATGGTTTCCCAACTTCTGGGTGGTTGTTAAGCTGCCCCACTAGTTAACTGCTAAACAACGTGCCAGCGACTGGCTTGCGTTTCCCTCGTTATTCGGCTGCCACAGGACACATCATGAGACCCTTCATCATCGAATGACATTCCCAAGTGGTGGGAAGGGTTGGATAAGGAAATACATTTCTTTGGATTTTAGCACTGGTTTTTATTGAAATATATAGTGACAAAATAAAATAAAATGTTTTTTTTAAATGAAGCAGAATGATCCACTCTGCCAAGAATGCACCGCATACAATTCTGATCTGGGACCACATTTTGGAGCCACTTACCATGCTGGTGCTTCTTTCTTCGATATTCCATGAAGCTGTCACTGTGCTGAGACAACTTATCTTCCTCTCTGAGTTCATCTAAGGTTCTATCTCCCAAAGCTTGCTTCAACATCTGTCAATATAAATGATATCCTTAGAAAATAGTCCAAGATACAAAAAAAAAAGTTGTAAAGCATAATGTACCCCCAAAATAGATAATGAATTTATTACAAAATAACAGATCTCAGCTAGTATAAATCCTTTTTTCCACACCATTTGTTATGTACACATAGGGACTATTATGTATTTTAGAACCTCTCAAAATATCCATCTAGCCACTAGCTGCCTCTTAACCTGCAAAGAACCAGGTTTAAATGTTATGCTTTAAAAATCCACACAAAGAAATGCACCTCTTCTTTATATATATTCCAATTTTTTTGGATGCATGCCCATTTAAATAATGTAACCACAATTAACAGATTGAGGGCTGAGCATCAAAGAAAATAGTAAATATAAAAAGGGCCATATTCTAATGTGCAAATTTATGTAACTGAGGTGTGTACTGACCACATTCAGACCACAACACTCCTATGTAGGTTGTTATGGTTTAACAGGCAATGCTTTGAATATATTTCCAGCTAAACTTATAATTGTATTATGCAATGCATTTAATCAGTTTATATTTTACCTACAATCAGGCTGGTTTTAGCTGTAGAAAACGATGCTTTGTAGCATTCTAGGTCATACGATGTTCAATACACAAGTGTATGATTTCTATGTTTACTCAATGGTCTTATGGGAAGGGCTATTTATTTTGCATGTATTCTGGCACCAAACCAGATTGACAAAGGCTTCCTGAAAGCCGAATTGCGTCTCTCCTTACCTCTGGAATTGAGATCGACCTTGCAGAATAAAATAACGCTGAATCTTTAAACACCTAAGTCCGTGCCATTCTTCCATGGAGTTTCTTTGGGAGCTGGATTTTTTTGTTCATCTGATGCAGCGTGAGTGGTCGTCGTGCTTATCACAGAACACCAGTTATTTGAGGCTCTCCCTTCAGACCGGACAGTTTTGGAGGAGTACGGGAGTGCTATCGGGGGAGCCCCCAGTGGGGTAGCCAGGAAGCGGAATGAGGATGACTGCAGTGGGAGACCAGGGTCTCATAACGGAGCAGTTTTTGCAACTGCCAGCATGGGATACATGTTCTCTCCAGCAAGAAATGCCTTGCCCGAAAGATTGGCGCCTCCTGGTAACTGGGCACTGTAGACGTCTATGCGGTGAGGTTGTTTGGCAGCATCACTTTGTACATGGGTCCCCCTCAACCCCGAGTTTGTGCCATATTTTTATTGGATTTAATTCATGCTGTCGGTCACTATCAAATATATTGACATTTGCCTCTGCCCCGGCTACATGTGAATCTGATATTGATTCTGTAGCAGTTATCATTTCAGCATAACCAGTGACATTTGCCTAGCAGTATGATCATATGGTGATAATTGCCTGCTTCACTATTGACTATTTTGGGGCATTATGGGTATGGTAGTCCCGAGGGGTTTCACAGCATGTGCTTGCAATTTGACTTTGAGTTAGAACATTACTCTCAGACATGTACTTGGCCCCCAGGTGAAGCTTCAGTTTTCCGTTCCCGGTGCCGAATGATGTTTGAAGACAATTATTGTGTTATCAGTAGCACGGCAGGAACAGGATATATTTTGCAAAAGGTCACTCTGTGGCGGATATACCATTAGCTCAGGAGAGCTGAAACCGGGACATTGGCAGTTTTCAAGCTTGCTATAATCAGTGACATCTGGGAGCATCAATTTTAAAAGTACATTTTATATAATTTTGTAAATTTGGCAACACCGGATGAAGAGTTTGGCAGTGCAAATGTTAAAAGCCAGTTTCTCAATATGACGGATGCCTGTATAATTCACATGTGTATTTTGTTACCTAAATTGTTTGCTACACGATATTTCCAGCTAAACTTATAATTGTATTATGCAATGCATTTAATCAGTTTATATTTTACCTACAATCAGGCTGGTTTTAGCTGAAGAAGACGATGCTTTGTAGCATTCTGGGTCATATGCTGTTCGCATACACAAGAGTATGCTTTCTATGTTTACTCAATGGTCTTATGGGAAGGGCTATTTATTTTGCATGTATTCTGGCGCCAAATCAGATAAACAAAGGTTTCCTGAAAGCCGAAACGCATCTCTCCTTACCTCTGGGATTGAGGGCGACCTGGCAGAATAAAATAATGCTGAATCTTTAAACACCTCGAGTCCATGCCATTCTTCAATGGAGATTCTTTGGGAGCTGGATTTTTGTGTGTGTGTGTGTGTGTATATGTATGTATGTATGTATGTATGTATGAATATATATATATATATATATATATATATATATATATATAAAGTTCCACCGTACAAGAAAGTACTATACACACACATATATATATATACACACACACACACATATATATATATACATACACACACACATACATACACATACATATATGCATAACATACATACACATACATATATAGATATACATACATATATTTAAACAAGGCTGTATAACAAATTGCTGTATCATGAATTAGAAGCACAGCCAAATCACGTGTATTTACATTAATTGTTGTTATTTTTGTATTCTATACTGATTTAAGGTCCAATTGCATGTTTAAGATTGATTAACAAACCAGAAACTTTTCATTTTATTTAAATGGCTAAAAACAAAATAGAAAAAAAAGTTTAAAAAAATACTTTTTGCACGTCACTTTAAATATCAAAATGTTGCACTGTCACTTTAAGGTTTGAAGCTCTGAGAGCACGTATAAATGAACTTTGCAATGATGGCGACATTAGGTTTGACAAAGACCGCCGCTGCGGTTGAAACAGGTTACCTGTGTTTTATCAGCCAAAATGAAGTCGATTTTGAGTGAGCCAGAGCATGCTGGAGCCTGTTTTTTACTCACAAACAGGCATGTTGAGGACACATTATATATATATACCAATTGATGACAAAATTAAACAAAGAAAACAAAATAGTCATCAGAAACTCCGACAAAGGGGGAAACATTGTACTATGGCCAATTAATGATTATATGGAAGAAGCCTACTTGCAACTGAATGATGTGCAATGTTACCGTAGAAGTACTGTACTAAAGTATAAAGCCATGATAAATCAATTCCATTCTAAGTTATTGGCCCGGAAGAGTGTGGGGCTTTTGAGTATGGAAGAGTTCAAATATTTAAAAAAAGAACACCCAAAAACTCCATCTATGTACTTTATTCCTAAAGTTCATAAAAACATTCACAAGCCCCCCGGAAGACCAATAATAGCTGCCATCAATGGACCATTAGAGCACATGTCACGCTACATTGATTTTTTCCTCCAAGAACATGTGAAAAAATTGAAATCATTTGTGCAGGACATTGGGGATTTCATCAGGAAAATTGACAATATCCAATGGCAAGAAGGATATTTTCTCCTGGCCTTAGATGTATCCTCACTATACACGTGTATCAAAAACCAGGATGGTCTAAGGGCAGTTAACTATTTTTTGGCAAATAGACCATTATACTATGCACAGCATAACAAGTTGATAATGGACATGTTGGGTTTCTGTCTTGAGAATAATTACTTTATGTTCAAACATCAGATGTTCCAGCAAATTCAAGGCGTTGCTATGGGGGCCAGCTTCTCCCCCAGCTACGCTTGTCTTTTCATGGGCTGGTGGGAGGAGCTGGTCCTCATGAAAACGTATGAAGAGACATACAAAGAGAGTATCGTATGCTGGTTACGCTATATAGATGACCTATTCATTATATGGCAGGGAACCCAGGATAAAGCCATTGAATTTGTCAAATCGTTAAATATCAATGATGTAAATTTACAGTTCACCTCCAATATAAGCAACACTAGTATAACCTTCCTAGATGTTCAGGTCAACATAGCGAACAATTGCATGAACACTTCACTGCATCGTAAGGAAACGGCAGGTAACACTCTGTTACATGCTTCGAGTGCACATCCTCCGCACTTGATATATAGCATTCCGTATGGGGAAATGCTTCGAATTCGCAGAATATGTAGTGAGGATGGGGACTGTAACAATAAACAGCAAGAATGCAGACAGCGATTCCTTGACAGGGGTTATACAAATGCATCCATCCAGAGTGCGATTGACAAATCAAAAAGGCTTCTAAGACATGAGCTTATAAATAATGTGACAAAGAGAAAGGCCAAGGGAGAAACTCCAGTTGAGCCCACTAGACTTATCCTTACATATTCCAAGCAGGAACAACAGATAAGAACTATAATAAGAAGGAATTGGCCAATAGTTCATGATGACCCTATAATTGGTACATTTTTGCCCAAACAACCTGCCATTACATACAGAAGAGCGGCCACAATGGCAAAAGCTCTAGTAAAGAAAAACCCTGAGGAAAGTAAGAAAGTGGGTTGGCTGGTGGCTAGGAAAGGTTTTTTCAAATGCTCTGTCTGTAAAGCTTGTAACTATGCTTCAAACAGAACCACTTACCAGACAGCGTTCAATGGTACGACACGAGAAATCAAACATCATTTGACTTGTCGCACTGACTTTGCTATATATGTGTTACAGTGCTCCTGTAACTTATTGTATATAGGCAGCACCAAGTTACAAGTACACAAGCGCATATTGCAGCACATTAGAGCCATTACTAACAGCGACCCAACCTATCCTGTAGCAAGGCATTTCAAGACACAACATGACAATTTAAAACATCTTCAGTATTATGTCATTGATACGATACCTCCACTAGACAGAGGGGGAGATCGGGAACAAAAACTTAGGCGCCTTGAAACACGTTACATTTTAGAGCTAGACACCAAGAATACAGGAGGTCTTAATACTAGCGAGGATCTGTACACATACCTTGACTAGACATACTTTTATCAGCTGTATAATGGCATCTGGTTCCTTTCCTTCATTTCCTAATTACTGCCAGGGATGAATAGAATTCAATTGGATGATGGTATGATATGCTAGGATTGTATATTTATGTGGAAGAATATTTTAATATTGTATATACCAACATCCAAGTACAATAATTCTTCTTTTAACATGTTTTATATTGTATGCTTGTCACACCTTACTATCATTTTATGAATCATAACTCTCCTTTCATCAAAAATGTTCAATTGTCCTATGATTCAAGACCTTTTAATGAATTTATCTCTGCACAGACAATAATGATATGTTACAATGTTGGTATTTTACCTACTTTGTTAGGGGAGGTTTTTACAAACATATGTGGATGTTTTAAGAATTTATTTATTTATATTTATATATTTATGTATTTAATACATTTTATACAAGTATTTATGAAGGTCTGCTAGATCTAGGAATGTCTAGCAATTATCTAAGCCCCCACAACATATATTTGGTCTGTCCATGAGGTAAAAGTTGACATTATAATTGAGCATATGGCATATAGGTGACTTCGGTCGGCGATATATATTTCTTTAGAACTTATAGCTCAGACATTTTAGTCTGTGACACTAGATAGCATCCTTGTAGTTATTATATTTGCACATACTGGGAGGTTATATATTAACAACCAATCCCCTCGCACACTATTTTATTACTTTTTAAGCACTTACACTTTATGGAAATTTCAACACCGGTTCTCTTGCTAATTTCTTAAAATTTCTTTTTTTAATATTTAATGGATACACGGGTATAATCATTTTTTATCACATAGGTCCTATGCAAAACAATTAGTCAACAAACGGAAAACATAAAGGCTTTTGGCATTTAGGCCATTATTCTAACCTTTGAAGTGACTTGTTGGGTATAAAATATTGAAATATCATATCAACAGCAGTCATGACAATCAGGTCTTGTTACAATGAGAGGCATTTAGCGATAAAATAGCAATGCCTGATGTCTTTCTTTTAAATTACAGACTTGTAATTTTACAGTATGTTTTTTATGTTGATTGTATTGATTGTACCATGTGACCTTGCACTAGCACTTTAAAAATGAATGTCTCCCGTGTAAGCGCTGTCATGTGATCAAGGCAGAGAAGCTGCCGAAACGCGTCATGGTGGAGAGTGGCTTGTAAATAACATCTATCAAGCACCTATCTGGGTCCTATCTCGCTTTGTTCCAGCGGAGCGGTATGGAGTTATAGAGCGAGCAATCATTGATATATATATATATATATACACACACACACACACATACATACACATAAATATATACCTATATATGCAAGCATACACTTCAGTATGCCATTTTAGACTCCTATGAAATTAAACACACAAGTCAGAATTTGTCCATATATGGCAGTGGTAGATGGGAGTACTTGATAATGACAAACTGATGTTTCATGAGTGAAATGTAAATTTACAAAGAATAAAAAGGTGGTATTTTTGGGACTAAATCAGTGTATTTTAAAAATGGCACACTTATCTCTGGGAGAAATGAGTTTAACTACAATTAAAATCTCATATTTGATAGTAATAGTAAGATTATTTTCAGAAACAAACTTCGAGGTTTGGGGACAAAAATTATTGGTTCTTCCAAATATATTTACATCTCATAAAGGACTGATAATTCACTACAATATTGAACTGCAAAAATAATATGGGCAAGTCTTCGCACACAAAAATATTGTGCCTTTTTAGTATGTCTCATGTATTGTAACATACATCAACATTTTGGGTATACACATACCATATAAATCACATATATGTACACAATATAATGGTAACATAATACAATGTAATGTTAAAATACATACTATCTAATCATGCAACTAGCCCTAACCCCAGGACTGAACCTAGCCTTAGCCCAACGATAGTCCTAAACCCAATCATATACTTATTTGAATACTTTTCAGACATTATTGCAGATGATATCGTGACTCCTAACAGATTTGCCCACTTAATGTTGTGCCTAATATATTTTAGAAAATCCAACAAGGATTGGAGAGGCATCACTGAATTAATTTGCATTCCGATCCATGGTTTTTTGCTCAGCATGAATAGAAATAGGCCACCCACTTTGAAATCAATCTTGGTCCAGCTGGAATAGGAACAGTCACACTCTTATTTCTACTTCCTTGATGAGTTATAGCTTAATTCCTGTGGCATAGTGAACACAGGACCCAAGTCTGGGAATACCCGTCACATCTGAAAAAGGGTATAATGAACCCGAAATTCACAGTGTGAGTTGAGAGACATTCTTGTTTCACTGTAGCATCATCTTGGCGATGAACATGCGATCTCATCCACAACTGAGAAATACATGACTTATGCAAGAGTAGCATCCATGTATGGGTCTGAAATATTCAGATTCTTGAGCTGCACATGTTGGCTACTACTTACAATGTGTCTCTGATGACGATATTGAAGCACCAATGAGCACTTTCTCAATTCTACTGCATACTAAATTTTGTTTTGACAGTATCAAACCAAATATGGCCTAGTGAGGGAACTCGAACCCTGCAGAAAGGAGTTAACAGAAGTTTTGAGTATGAAAATAGCAAGTGACCTACCATGACTCTCAAACATTTGTCATATTCTGATGGGATAATTTTTCGCATAAGGGGTTGGTCCAACAGTAATCATGAGCAGTGCAGTTGCACCACTGAGAAAGGTGTATTGGCTCTCTGTAAGGGTGAAAAAATTACCGACCCCAAGAATGGCCAATTGAATATGCCCTACTCAATGAATAAATGCATTAAAAAGGATAAGGTACTTTGATTTACCTGGTCCAGCCATTGCCAGGACAAGCTATATTACATTTAGGCTAGGCACCCTATCAATGGATGTCTTCACCCAAAAGTGGAAAACTGAATGCTACCTTGAAATGTTGCTATTTCTTTCTGACTAACTTATTGCAGACAATAAAAGCTTTGGGCTGACCCTATGTTCAGAAATACAGGTATTAGCAGATATCAAGTGGATTGCTGGCATGCAAACTAGTCACTACCACTCCACTGCTTTTGGCACTGCCTAAATATTTAGCATAATCATAAGTGGACCGAGAGAATGCATCAAATTTCTCATGTGTATGGGTGTGTGTGTGTGTACATATGGAGTGCCACATACATTATTTAAAAAAGGAAACTACCTAGAGTTCTCTGCTTCCAAGTTTAGATGGAAAGCAGCTTTTTTTACATGGAGCAACCTACAACACCTCAACACACTGAATCTGCTCACCTCAAATATCTGTTTTCCTAGCAGAGTTTTTAAGCATAGGATTAGCACAGTGCCATGCACGCAGAGCTAGGAGGTGACAAAGCTTATAGCAATTTAATTTTAAAAAGTTCATTAAAAAAGTAATTCTAACATTCAAACACACCCCAAGGAAACATATAAACATCCAAGAAAAACAACAATAATTCCCAAGTAATACCTAATATAATACCAATGACCACTGGAAAATTTCTAATAAAAGTTATAATACAAGTGGTTGAATATTGGTCAAAAGAAAATGTAATAAAAAGATTATATTGGGGTGCATGTGTTCTTAGTGACAAGTCACAGGTGCCAATGCCTAATCGTGTCACTCCTATATATTCTGGCTTTCTTCAAGTTGGCTCTGAATATTTCTGGGCCATTCAATGATTTGGGTAGTGCTACCAAATATTGTATTCATATTATGGATTGTTTTCCCAAGTGGCCTGAAATAAAATGTGTGGACCATAATAATTCACGTATTGTAACTGAATTTCTTCAAGAAGTATTCCTAAGGGAAGGTTATCCAGAGGAATTAATCACAGACAATGGCACTCAATTGGTGTCCAATGAAATGTAGGAATTATTAAGTTCAGTACCTCTCTATCATCTGCGTAGTAATGGGTTAGTGGAGAGATTGAACCGTTCTCTCAAATACCAGTGAAATTGGTATTAATTAGTGTTCGGGTTGGAAACAGTTAATGATAAGTTATGGGGTAGAAGGGCAACATTGCACATTAGTACAGGAATCCCTTTACACCCAGTTGAGAGGAAGAACAGTTGGTTTCAAATTAAACAAAGAATGGACGGGCAGGAAATGTGTGAATGGTGATAAAGTGGAATGTGTGATTGATGTCAGATGGGCAGTTAAGATAAAGTATTGTGCAAAAGGAAAAAAGTGTCGATCACTTTACAATGAAGTGGGCTACTGGGTAAGAATTGAAAAAACAGGGCATGCTCAAAAGAGGCTTTTCACATTTCTCTGCCCCATTACAAGTTAATAAAAAGTCACGGACCATGATAGTAGTGGTGCTAGAGAATGCAAAAGTATGGAATAAGTCCTTTGTATCAGTCATTCCGGACTCAATGTCTGAGTATGTGTGTAAAGAGTTTGTTCTGAGCAACAGTGAATGGAATAAATCTTCTAAAGACAATCCGTCTGGTCAAGGTCCTTAAAAGACTAAGAGCAAACCTGTGCGACTTAAGGATTTTGTAATGTAGGAGATCTATGGTTCATAACAATAGTAGATCAGTGGCAGCGGCCAACTTCGGCGAGTGGAGAGGCGGGCATATGGGTGATGGATTGGTGGTTTTACAAAATGAAAACAGTTAAGTAAATAACCTACAAATTTACTTACCGTGGTTGCTGCTGCGGCGTCCTTACTCCGTCTACTTCCCTTGTAACTCCAGGGCCCCAGCTAACTCTCTTAACCAATCCTGGCGTTGCGGTCAGAGCAGCACCAGGATTAGTGGGAGCGGCCTCTATCAGTGCTCACAATAGAACTGGAGGTTTTTGCTTTCTCTAACCTAGCTGTCTTAAGACAGCTGGGTAAGAGAGGTTTGAAGTGTGCATGTGTGGCTTGCCGTTGAAAGACTGCCGGCGAAAGAGACAAGCACACTTCAAACAAGTGCAAAAGGCAGCCCTCTGCCCACAGTTCCTCCGTGCTGTTACCATTCAGCAACGACCCAGCCCGACACTCTGGTTCGGGACGGGGCGACAAAAAATAAAATGGTAATGAATTAACTTCATTACTATTTTATTTTTCCATCTCTGGGGGCATTTCAGTGGGGCAACGCTCCTCCGCTATAACGAAGGAGCCAGGAGCCGCCCCTGTAGTAGCTGCAATGTATTTCCTTTCACATCGTATAGTTTATACAGTAAAATGTTATTTCGTTAAACATTTTTCATAGAATTTTGTCTTTGTTGAGGAGGTTTGAGGTGGTGATGCATTTCTTTTATTAGATGGATCAGTTCTGTTTTCCATGTGCTTTTCAATGTATGTAAAAGGCTTTTGTCATTTTTCAGCTTGGAATGGATGGCACTAGCCAATCCTATGCTTAAAGACTTTACTGTAAAAATTTTAAACGGTTTTGCCACTTTCTAACTAAGTGTGGATGGCACTGTGCTAATCCTATGCTTAACATCTCTGAATCTGCTCACCTC
Source organism: Triturus cristatus (assembly GCF_964204655.1). Taxonomy (NCBI): domain Eukaryota; kingdom Metazoa; phylum Chordata; class Amphibia; order Caudata; family Salamandridae; genus Triturus; species Triturus cristatus. Next base: position 631,272,282 of record NC_140590.1, on the reverse strand, counting down.
AAAGGTCTGTTTTTCTAGCAGAGTGTTGGTGTTGTTGGAGGATACTCCATATAAAGGAGCTGCTCTGCCCCCATGTCCTGAACTTGATAATAAAAAAAAGATAAGCTTATAAGGCGGCAGGGTAGGGACACCCTGAACCGAACCTCTGGCACTAACGGGGGTGAATGCAGAGGATCTGCAGTGGCTCCGTGGTAGTCCTTCAGGAGCCGTCCCAACGGGACACTGCAAGCTTTACTCTGAAATTTGCACAGTCCCACAGTACCATGGAGGGGGTGCTTGGGTGGTGGTAACAAAGGAGTACCACAGTAGTGAAAAATATGATCAAACATTCACTAGAAAAACTAAAGGTTAAAGAGTTGTTATACTTAAGTATGGTAGTAAGATCTTACCTTATATTTAAAAATCTCAGAAATTCACTGAAAAAAACAAGTGATGTTATAGTTAGGTGTTGAGATACCACAAAAAAGAATGTTTAAAAAAAGAAAAACAAGAAATTTACCAGTTATGGTTAACTGAGCTAACTATACCTTGCACTGCCACCATGCACAGACTGTGACCTAAAATATTACAGCACTTATGTGATTGAGGACACGTGAATGTTTATATTTTGTGTTCCTTCTATCTTATTTATATGACAACATTTTGCAATCCTTTTATAAACAGGCTGATTTAAATATATTTTTCTTCAACTGTGCTATTTAATCATATGACCCTGAATAAACTATTTGATCTATTAGATACTGTTGTCTGAGACCAGAGTTTGTAAGAATGGTGTATCCAGCATGCAGCATAAAACTATATGGTCACACATCTTAGTGATAGTACCATTGTCTGAACCAGTAAGACCTGTCTAACCATGCTGTCTATGTACTAAGATTGTGAGATCTGTGTAATAGATAAAACAATTGCTTGCTCTTAGTTTGCCAAGAGAGCTTTGATAGAAGACTTAACCAGAAAGAAAAGTATTCAGCCTTTATGATTGGTTCTGTGTAACACTGTACTAGAGATTAATTAATTACCCTACAATGCACTATTAACAAGGTAAAAAAAATATTATATCATAAAATGTATAAATTCAGTAATGTTTTAATGGTTGTTACGAGAACGTATAAAATAATTAATTTATTTAATAAGTAGGTTGGTAGGATTGCATAGCGGACCATTCAGAAGATTTCCTTCCTTCCTTCCTTCCTACTTTTCCTCAGTTCTCATTTGAGTATGTAACAAATATTACACAAGTGTTAAAGCTGGGTGTGACCGGGCGCGATGACTGTACAAACAAACTGTTTTTTTGAAGAAGCTGTTGATAATTTTGATAGATTTTGTATGTATTTTTTCAGTACCTTTTATTGCACTTTTATGGTCTAATTTATTTAGATCGAATAAACTTGGTATTGATTGATTGACTTAACCTTGGTATTGATTGACTGACTTAACCTTGATATTATTTTACCCCGAAAACTGGGTTAAGTTTGGCTGAATAGTAATGATTTCTCACCAAAAATTTCACAATGTGGGCTTGCTCTTTAATCTGTATGTTGCAAACCTCCAGACCTTTATAACGAATGAAGGGGCAAGCCAATCAAAGTATTTATGGATGCAGATCGAACAATTTTATTGAGTATACTAAGGTAGCACTTGAATTCATATAATCTAGACAATAAACCTATAGCAAATCAGACAAAATGATACATTTGGAATATCATTTTGTAGCCAGCGGCCACTCAAATTCAACAAGTTACATCCTACAATTTCCTGAGTGCATTTATCATACAATATGAGTTGCAGAGAATATATAGCCACACTATGACACTGGAGCACACAATCAGTAAATACAGTACATGGTAAATGTTGTATCTAGGAAAAATCCATGCATTCTTTTAACTACTTCACCTTTATTGACAAGCCTTCAAGTATTCAGGCAGGTTGTGATGAAAATAATGTGAACATATACAGCCAGCAGATTACACGCGTTTCATCTGGTTAACACTTTTTCAAGACTGCAATCGTTACAAAATAAAGGTTGAAATGCTATACATTTAATATACACATCATAACTTAATACAAATGTAGTCATATCAGCCATTAGTGTCTTACTAAAAGACAAGATTTATCATAAGTACATCCTGATGGCATGTAGGATTGCTTATATGCCTTAGGTTCCCTGTATTACTTGTAAGCAATCCTATCACCTTCTACACAAAGTAGAACATCCAAATATTCTGTGTGTGTTCTTCTAAATTTATATGCAAATTAAATGTTCGAAGCATTACTGTTAAGGTTCTGGATGAATCTGAGCAGATAGTCAGTCCTACCAGTCCAAATCAAAGAGACATCATCAATGAACATGCCCCAGTATAATATATTTCTCTTTAGTGTAGAAATGCTTTGGAAGATGCACATTTGTCAGACATTAAAGAAGTTGTAATGGCTACGGAAACAATTGCCAAATAAATGACTTGTTTATTGATGTTGTTGAAAGTTGCTTATTTTTTAAACTTATGTTTGTTTTACCTATATAAACCTACTCCGCTTTGCAGTTCTCAATCATTCTCGCATTTGTGCCTTAGTGTGATCTCTCACACAAAGTCCAAACAGGACTGTCCATTTCGAGTTAGCTACTTCTTTGGATTATCACCATCATCAATTTCATATCTTTACTTCTTTCTATAAATTTGGTCTAATTACACTACTAATCCACATTTTCTCATGAAACCTATTTATTCAAACATTAATATGTTTGATAATGCAACATTATAAGTTGTCCGACATATTTGTACTGGTACACACATTTCGGTTTTGAGTGGTCAGTTGTATCTTTTTGAGCTCCACGATAATTGTTGTGACAGCATAACACTATCAGAGCCGGTTTATGTACAAAAGGTTAGTACCCATGTTTTTTAGCCCTGTACACTCAATCAATTTGGTCAACATAACAGATTGGAATCCATTTATTTGTTGCACTAGTTATTTTACAGCTTACCTTGGCAAGTTTCATTAATTAAACCAAATCAGCAAAATTAACCTTGCACCTTGCTATTGATGGCAGAAACAAGGATAGAAGATTTTGACAAGTTTATATTACAAGCTTAGCAGAACTACTAATTCTTCAATGATCAGTAAGTGTCGCTTCTAGAATTGGATAACTACATCTTACTTTATAAACCTTATCTGGATAATACTTAATACCGGCTTCCATTTTTTTCCCCAGATTGATTTTGATCTGACTTCCAGTTCATTACTATTTTCTATGAGAAAACAACAATCATCAATGTACTTATGTAAGACACTAACTTGCAGCTTTGGCCTCTTTATTGCGACCTATATTCCTTACATTTTACTACTTCGCCCTCCTCTGGCCACCATCAGATCAGTAGTCTCTTATACATTCACTACTTTTTGATTGCTTTTTACATCTGTGTGTACTAAAAACACACACATTATCAACTACTGGAACTCCATGCCAAGAGAATTTCTTTATCACTATTCGGGTTAACAAGGATCTAGCTAGTGACCGGGACTTTACTATCTTGATTCATTCTTTTTTTTCTTATGGTCGCATATTTTCTGTGTCCCTTTTCAAAGATTTTGCCTTTTAAAGGCTATTTTATGATTTTCTTAGTGACTGCTATGTTATGACTTCATATGTGTTAAGTGATGGCATATGTATGAATAGCAATTCAACCTTAATTTTGTAACCATTGCAGCCTCGGAACAGCCTTAACCATATATTATTTTCATCACAACATGCCTGAGAACTTGAAGCATTGTCAATAAAGGCAGAATTGAGAATGAAGAATGCATGGATTAGTTCTTTGATACAATATTTACAATATATAAAAATACATACTATATTTCCTGATTATGTATGCTCCAGTGTCAGTGTGCTTATAAATTTGATTGTGGGTTACAATTAATTTTACACCCCATTGGTAGCTGGGTGTACAACACTGTTAGAAGCATCAAATGTACTTGTACTGATTACTAGAATTGCCCACTTACGTAGTTCTTTTAAACATGTCTCAGGTCTGCCACTGCAGCCTGTGTGCGCAGTTTTAAACTGCCATTTCGACCTGGCAAAATAAACCTTTTGTCAAGACTAAACCTTCCTTTTTAATACAGGTAACTCACCCATACGAAGGCACTACGCAGCCCAGAGGGCAGAGTGCCATGTATTTAAAATACAGGACATGCACCTTTAAGTTTAAATGTCCTAGTAGTGAAAAACCCTAAAGTCGTTTTTAACTTCTAAAAGGCCTACCTCATCATAGGGGAAAACAACGTTACTTACCTTGTAAGCATCTGTTTGTGGCAGGTAGTGCTGTATATTCACATGCTGTGCACTAGATGGATGAAATAGCCATTTAGTGTTTGGCTTAAGTGTGTACAACTTGCTTTTCTTTGAAGAAAGTCTTTTTGAGTCACAGGACCTAGTGACTCCATCTATTAGTGGTAAGGCGTATGGGAATCTGCTCCATTGTTAGATTGTTTTTTCCTGCACAGAAGGCAAGATTGGAGATAGAGTGTAAAGAAACAGTTAAGATGGCCATGAAAGGCAAAGTATTAAAGAAAGCAACAACTGCACACAACCGGGGAGTTGGGCCGGCGCATGTGAATCTACAGCACTACATGCAGGCTAAGTAACATTTTCCATTCGTGGAATGTGTGAATGTAGATACACTTGCTGCACATAGACTGTAAAGCAGTCCTTCTAAAAGTGGTGGCTTAGCCTGAGCTTTGCATAAGCTTTGCATAAGTCTGGAAAAGTGTACGTAGGACAGCCTGTCCAACATTTGATTGCTGTCTGGCTAGGACATCCACACTGGTGTGTTTGGTATAGGTATGAGGGGTGGACCAAGTAGCTACTTCACAGCGATCAGCTAATGGTATATTACCAATGAAGGCCACAGATGCTCCTTTCTTTCCAGTGGCATGAGGTCTGTTGGGGTGGAAGGTGTTCTTTTAGCTTTTGCGCAACACATCTGTACACACTTAACCATCCAATGTGCAACACCTGCCTTGGAAATGGCACACTCCTTGTGTGGCTTGGAGTGGGCCACAAATATCTGTTGTATCTTACAGAAGGGTTTTGTTCTGTCAATATAATACATTAGTGCTCTCTTGACATTTAAAGTATGCAGATGGCGTTCCGCTACGGTGTCTGGGTGCGGAAAGAAGACTTGGAGCTCAATTGTATGATTAAGGAGAAAATTAGAGACTACTCTAGGGAGGAATTTGTGATGGTTTAGAGAACCACTCTATCATGATGGGCATGGAAAAAGGGCTCTTCCAAGGTAAGAGCATGGATTTCACCAACACGCCAGAGAGAAGTGATGGCTAGGGGGAAGGCCCCCTTCCAGGTACGGAATTGCAGTGGGCTAGAGTGTAGTGGCTCAAAAAGAGGGTTCATGAGTCTTGTGAGATCTATATTGAGATTCAACACTGGAACAGGAGGCGTTTGGGGTGGGCTAGTCCGTTTTAGGCCTTCCATGAAAGCCTTAATGACTGGTATTTTGAAAAAACTTAAGAAGGTTTTCTATTCCGCAATTAGGCCGCTACTTACAGAATAGCCAGATGTAATTGAATGAAAGTGTCGGTGAGGCCTGACCTTTGCAGGTGAAGGAGGTAACAAACAATTTCCTGTGCAGACACTGTGAGAGGATTGATAGGAAACAGAAGTGAATGAACAGTTTCCATTTGTCTGCGTAGCAGGCTCTGGTAGTAGGCCTGTGGGCCTCTGAGTATAGACTTGCATTCTTCCAGTGGATTGAGGTAACTAAACTCCAAGACCTCATGAGCCAAATCGCAAGTTTAAGCTGCTGAGGGCTGGGATGTCCGAGAGTGCCACAATGTTGTGTGAGAAGGTCTGAGCTGTTAGGGAGCTTCTAGTGGAGCACTAGAGAGCTCAAGCAAGGTGGTGTACCATGGTTGAGGTACCACAGGTTGGTACCACTAGTATGAGAGTGAGGGAGGTCTGCCTCAGCCTCCGGACCACAAACAGTAGGTGTGGGAGAGGTGGAAAAGCATAGGCAAATATCCCTGACCAATTCATCAACAGTGCATTGCCGATGGACTGCAAATCTGGTAGACTGGCACTGAAGTTTGGGCATTTTGCATTTTCTGTGGTGACAAACAGTTCTATTTGTGGAAACCCCCAGCGCTGAAAGTACAGGAGTAGGACTTTGAGGTGGAGATCCCATTCGTGGACTTGTTGATGCATCTTGCTCAGAAGTTCTGCTGGATCGTTATCCACCCCAGGAAAGTGTTGGATAAGCAAATGTACTATATGATCTATAGCCCACCACCAGATGCTCTGGGCCACACTCGACAACTGTGGCGAGTGTGTGCCCCTTTGTTTTCTGTAAGTAAAACATGTCAGTCGTGTTTTCAGTTTGGACGAAGACTGTTTTGTGCTGGATGGATGGGCCAGAGTGTGACCTGGACACCCAGCAACTCCAGGTGACTGATGTGGAGAGATTGTTAGGCAGGTGTCCACTTCCCCTAAATGGTAAGGTGATTGAGAAGCGCGCCCCAACAGATCAATGAGGAGTCTGTGGTGATGGTCTCTTGCCAGACCTGGAAAGGCCGCACATGCAACTGGTTGTTTGTGTTCCATCACTGTAGAAAGCCATGTGTGCAGCCCCAAACCAACACTAGAGCCTCCAGATGACAATCCGTGCGAGACCATTGTGCCGCTAGGAACTCTTGCAAAGGGTGCACGTGCAGTCTGGCGTGAGGCACTATGGCTATGCAAGATGCCGTCATTCCTAGCAAGCACATCACAGTTTAGACTGTTACCTGGTGAACTGCTGAAAAAGCAATAGTACGTTTTGGAATGCTTGAGCTATTGCTGGATTGGGCTAATCTTTCCTCACCCTTGTGCCTAGGATGGCCCCTAGAAAGGGAGGTGATATGTGGTCAGAATGATCGTAAATCCTAGACTGTGCAAGGTCTGAATGGTGCTCTGGGTGTGTGCTAGGCATATTTGGTGCATGGCGCTCTTAATAGGCCAGTCGTCCAGGTAAGGAAACATGTGAATGCCGCTCCTTCCGAGATGAGCTGCGATCACGGCCAAACATTTAGTAAAGACCATTGGGGCTGTGGTAACCCTAAACCAAAGTTCTTTGATCTTGTACTGTTGCACACTGACCACAAACTGCAGGTATTTTGGATGCACTAGGTAGATGGGTATATGAAAGTAGGCATCCTTCACATCGAGGGCAGCCATGAAGTCACCTTGCTGCAGTAGTGGTAGGACGTCATGGAGAGTCGCTATATGAAAGTGATTTGACAAAGTATTTGTTGAGAGGTTTGAGATCGATGATGGGTCTGAGGGGGGAGTCCTTTTTTGGGGACAAGGAAGCACAGGTAATACACCCTCTTTCCCAGGTGTTGTGGTGGAATCAGTTCTCTGGCCCCTAGGTCCTATTAAAAGAGGTGCAAATTTTCGGGTGGCAAGTTGTTTGGTGGTGTATTTATGTATGAGTTCTAAACAGTACCCCTCCTTTATGTTTAGCACCCATCAGTCGCAGGTGATTTCTTTCTAGCGGGCAGAAATACTTGCAGCCTTCCCTCGAAAGGTGATGTGTGATCGGGGAAGAGAGAGTCCGTGTTTTTAAGGAGCAGTCCCTTTGGGAGGGGTGCGCTTTCCTCTGTCCTTGCCATTGTTACCCTTGTATACACCCCTATAGTAGACTCGTGAAGGTGACTGCTATATGGGCCTTGGAAGGGGTTTATGGGGTGGGGGTTTTGGTTGCACCAGGGTATTGAGAGCAGTAAAGGAGTCATGAGGCCCCCATATCTTTAGCAGTGCCAGTATCTTTTTTGATATTTTCTAACATCTCCTCGAACTGAGGACAGAAGAGAATACGGACCATTAAAGGGTACATTTAAAAAGGTGTTGCTGGAACTGTGGCTTAAAGCCAGAGATGCGCTGCCACACATGGTGGCGCTAAAGGATGCTAGTTTTTATGCCACAAGCAGCTGTGCCTGCAGCATCCAGTGCGCAGCGGATGTTGGTGCTGGAAATGATCTTGCCCTACTCTACTAACTATTGTCCCTTTTGGCGATACTGTTCTGGGAGATGCTGGACAAAGTACACCATTTGATCCCAATGGGCAGGGTCATACCATGAGAGTAGGCCTATAGAGTTAGTGATGTGCCATTGAGTAGCAAATTGCACCACTGCCCTTTTGTTCCCGGCATTTATTTTCTCACTCTCCCAGTCCAGAGGGTATACATCCCATAGCCCCTGTGTTAGCTCGCTTTCGAGCAGTATAAATGAATTGTGAGTCAGGAGGAAACTGGCCCCAAATGTACGGTGGGTCTGAGGGAGAAGCCTTGAATTTCTGGTTGATCCTCAGTGCAATAACTCTAGCTTTAACTGGCTCTTTAAATATTTCAATTGCCGGGCTAAGGACTCCCTTGAGCATAGGGAGACACTGAAAGGAGCGTTGGGTAGAGGAGAGGAGAGGATCTCAATGAGCAAATCATCCTCCTCATGTTTCATGTGCATCTCTACCTTTTGAACGGTAGCTGCCCTATAAAAAAACCACATGGTACGAGGTGACGTTGCCTGGAGGTGAGGGATTTGTGAGATACGGGTCTGGGTCTGTGTCTGTGTCCGCTGAAGGTTCTGTCAGACATTCCAGGGGTCTGGACCCTGTGAGTGAAATGTAGCGTCACAGGGTAGGTGTTGACTGTCCCCACCGGAACCCTGTGGTGAATGTTGTAGAGAATCCACAGGCAGAAAAGGGGAGGAAGGGAAAGGCAAGGAAGGGGGAAGGAGGGAGGGGAAGGATGAACAGTAGGCACTGGAGAGAAAGCCCTGTCAAATCTCTTAGGCATCCTGGGAGTGGGTGTCACAGGAGGATTAAGTGCTTCCTCAAATATCAACTTCCTCTTGTGAAGAATTGAGTCTTTCAGCACCTGCTGAGGTTTTGCCAGGATCCGACCAGTGCCCAGCTGGATATGATTACGTTACTGCTTGGCGTCGAGGAGTTCTTACAGTTGCTGAAGGTTTGGTTGCTCAAAATCCTCTGAAGGAGGCGTTGCTAGGACACGCAAGGAGTCGGGCGCGTGAGCCTGGGTCTCCGCTCCGCCGAGTCCTGCTACATCCGTTGCTCCTTTGCCTCGGAGTCACCAACAGGAGCTGGTCGATCTGCCTTGCTGGTGGAATAGCTGAGGCGGTCCCTGGGGTGCGGATGGGGGGTCTGGGAGGCCTGGCGGCACAGATCCCAGAGCGGCCTACACAGGGTTCCCTCTGGCGGCCATTTTGAGGCGACGGACGCCACCTGGAAGCCGCGATCGAGCATGCCCTGTGGCCCTACGCTGGAGGCGAGGGAGGCTGCAGCAGACACTAAAGCGGCGCTGGAGGCTGAAAGCAGACCGGCTGAGGTGAAACGTGTGAGCTGCCCTGCCCTCCGACCTATGTCCTGCGATCACCCACCCCACCCTAGCAGAATGGCCATGGAGGGCGGACCTGCAGTGGCGGGGCTGATATGAGGCTGAGGGGCCAGGGAGCCTGCTCTGGGGTCTCTGGAGCGACAGGGACCCCCTGATTAAAGTGAGGTGAGCCGAAGTGACCCGTGAGGTTGGTTGGACCCCTGCTGATCCCCTTGGCGGCAGGCTGGGCCTTCCCAGCTCTGCAGACCGCTGGCCCCAGCTCGAGGTGCCACTGGGGCATTGCGGGCCCGCCGAAGGTATCCGGAGGCTGGTGCTAACCCCCCTGAGGCCTGCTATCTGTTGGAAGGCGCTGGAGGAGGGCCCCGATCCCAGCGCGCTCCCTGGGGGTCTCCTTTGCCGCCTGGCCGCCGTGTCCTAGAGGGAGAGGCTACGGTGACGAACCTGGTGAGCTCCATGCGGCCTGCTGTGTCCTGCGTCAGGGATCCCTGCTGGGGCAGCGAATGAACTCTGGGCCCTGTGCACACTAAGGAGGCCCTGAGAGGCGGCTCTGCTTGCTGTTGCACTCCCTGTCCCCTGTCTCCGGGAGCCTCTGCCCATGGTCTGCAGTGAAGAGTGAGGCGGCAGGGGATTCAGTGACGCCTGTATCGGCCTTTGCTTACGCCGGGCGGAGTGAGACTGGAAGTGAGCTAGGGTGGACTGGAGTCCCTACTGTCACGGCGACAGAGCTGTGGGGTCAAATCTGCGGGGCAAGTGTTTCTTTGGTGAACTCCGGACTCGTTCTGGGGGCTACTGTTGGTGAAGGAACCCGAGCTACGCGTTGTGGGAGGCCGTGATAGTGGGGCACTGAGCCTGGTTCTATGCATCTTGGATTCAGCCTGGCTACGTAGGGGCAGCGCTGTGACGCCTGGGTGAGTCTCTCAAGGCTCCTTTGGACAGCCTATCGTCAAACGCAAACAGTGCTGCCCAGGCATTGCTCCTCAACGCCTTTCGGATCCTTCTTTAGGACCTGGCCCCCCTCCGTCGCTGGTTGTGTGGTCCCCCTGGAGTGCCCTATCATGCCTCCTAAGACGAAAGCACACAAAGACGGGGAGTCTACAGCAATTCGCGATAATCCAGTCACCTTCTCAACCACAAGAAGCCTCCAACCCTTGAACCCTGGCATCGGGGAAGCCCGACTCGGAAGTGCCTGCCTGTCACGCAGGCATTTATGGTGTCCTTCCTGCAGGAAATTAAAGATGAGATTGGCTCTCTCAGACAAGACTTTAAGGCAGGCCTGCAGGATATCCGCCGGGAGGTCACAGAGATCAGGGGTAGGGTTGATGACCTCGAACGCACCATGGACACCAGGGCTCCATGAAAGTCTCTGGAAGAGAATGGCGGAGCTTGAGGAGCAGAACATTACCTTACAGCTGAAGCAGGAGGACTTGGAAAACCGCAATCGGCGGAACAACCTGCGCATCAGGAGGGTTCCGCTGGGAGTGGAGGGCAAGGTCATCCTGACGTAAACGGTGGAACTTCTACAAGCCATTCGTGAGAACGAGGAGGCCTAACCACCTATGCTGGACAGGGTTCATCGAGTCTATACCCACGCAATCGGCCTGATTTCATCCTGGACATTGTCACCAGAGTCCGCTACTATGCGGATAAAGAAGCTATCCGGAAAAAGGTGCAGGGGGTTAATGCGGTTTCCTACAATGGCCTCTATCCAAATCTCCCAAGATCTGGCGCCCGCCACACTTCAGCGAAAAGATTTCAAGCCAGTCACAGACAAGTTAAGGGAGCTCAACATCAGATACCAATGGGGTCCTCCGTTCGCCCTGCTGTTTACATGGGAAGGAAAAAGGCGAGCCCTCCGCTCACTGAAGGAGGCAAAACAGCTTTTGCAGCTCCCATCAGAGACTGATGGTGGGGATGTGTCCTCGCCACGAGAGCGCCAAGAGAGGCCTCTCTGCTCGATATGGTCCACAGTCATGCCTCCTAAGTCTAGAAGCCGTCTGCAGGAACTTGATTCTTCTTAAGCCAAAACAGGAGATCATCAGTCATATTTGCTCTTTGAGTGGCTCTTCCTCCCTGGCCCGATCATCCGAACATACAGAGTGATCACATCCTGGCCGTGTGGCCTCTTGGACCTGCAATGGGGCCACCTGTGCCTTGACTTCGTCTTGAGGTGCTCCCGGCTATGGGAAGGATCTTCCTGATATTGCTAAAGCAGGACTGCAAGCTGGGCTATTGCATACCATAGAGAGTGACATTCGACCCCCCTGTATTTATTTATTTAATTTGTGGGTTTGTACCGCGCTGGAATCGACTCCCAAAGGAGTATCTTGAGTGAATATGTCATTGGAGGACGTTGGAATGGCAGAAGCGGCTAATCCTCTCGGGGCTGGCCCGAGGACTGGGGCGACTACTGCTGTTTCTGAACATTGCCACGGGACTGTGGTGGTCGGAGACCCACAAACTTTTGTACGGCTGAACCCCCCCCCCCACCCTACAGAGTCCCGCAGGAGAGTGACTTTTCCAGAGTGGCCCGTCTGTGTGACATTGGGCTGTTCTTGATAGACTCTGGCTGTGGTTGGCCCAGTTGTTTTACCCATTATTCATCTTTCTTTTTTCTTCATGGTTTTTCTTTCTATTGGATGTGCTGATCGTAGGGGCTGGGGGAATGAGAGTACTTACGAATGCTGTGCTGAGTGATGCTTAGACCCTTTCGTTCTACCAGGTGGTTGTGTCATCTCGGGGGTGGAAACACAGGCTTATGGGGTGGCTATGGGGGGTACAGGGGTCGTACCTCTTTTTCACAATCGATATGATGGGCTATATTAAATTTTCTTCCCTCAATGTGAAGGGCATGAACTCCCCTGACAAGAGGCGTCAGATTTGGCGATTTCTTTTGCATCAGGATCCTGACCTCATTTTTATTAAGGAGACTCACCTGCTCCCCAAAGATATTAGTCTTATGTCACATCCCAAATATCCCACTCAATACTGGGCCTGTTCATCCTCAAACAATTCTTTTTAACTCAAGTTGGCACACGTTGACTCCCAAAGTCGTGACAGATGAGGGCGGGAAGTTTATCAAGGCACATATAGCTTGCGATGGGTGGTACCTAACCTTTGTTAACATGTATGCCCCTAATCAGCACCAGGATGCTTTCCTTTGCCTCCATCTCAGGGAGCTTCTCAAGTCATTCACAACTCCAATTGTCCTAGGGGGCCATTTTAAATTGGTCTGAGACCCGGAAAAGGATCGTACGGCGCATAAACATCAAAGCTCTGGGGCGATGTCGGCTGCGCTGAGGAATGTCATTACTGATTTAGGTTTAGTCTATGCCTGGTGACATTTACATCCGGACTCAAGGGATTACTCTTTTTTCTGCCATTCGCACTGGTCATTCTCGTATTGACTACTTTTTTCTCTCCTTCCCATTGATCCACGCCCTGAGCGATGTGGAGGTGTCAGATATATCCCTATCAGATCATGCTCATGTCCTGGTCTCTCTTCATCCTCCCAATCCCTGTAAGGAGTCCGTGCCTCGCTGGAGGCAGCCTCCTCAGGTCCTACGGGACCCTGTGGATGTGGCGGATATCCAGAAAGAGATAGAGGCCTTCTTTCTTGCTAACTCCCTCACCGATACTTCGGAGGACACTAGATGGGATGCTTTGAAGGCTACTATATGGGGAGTCATCACGTCTATATCTATCGCTAGGACTCAGGAGGCTCGATTGGTTGAGACCACTCTCTTTAGAGATATTGATATTAAAGCGCTGGAAAGCAGGGATCATCTTCACCCGCCCCTTCGGAATAAGCGGAGTCTGGCTGAATTTGGGACCAGCTGCGCCTGCATCACACCAATTAGGCGGAGAGACCTCTGCTTAATCTCAAGCCGAGGTTCTACACAGGAGGGGATAAGGCTGGAGCGTGCCTGGCGCAACACCTTCGAGCGCAGACCGCGAGAGCACACATCGCCAAACTTAAGCGCACAGATATCTCATGGGCCATTTCGGAGGCGGATAAAGGCCTGTAACTAGAGAAGTTCTATGGGGATCTTTATATAAAAGCCCCTTGTCCTCCCGATGCTGTTACTGCCTTTCTTAATCCCTGCCCTTGGACCCCATTGATTCCCACTTTATGAAACTGCTGGAAAGCCCCATTACTCCCGACGAAATTGTTATAGCCTTGAAAGCCTTGAACCAACTCCCACTCGGTAAGACTCCGGGGCCGGATGGCCTACCTGTCACTTTGTATCGGGTTTTTAACCTGCAGCTTCAAGACCATTTGCTTCACCTTTTTAATAGTTTCTCTAATGTCACGGGTCTCATCCTCTCCATGAACGAAGCGAAGGTGATACTTATTCCTAAACCGGGTAAGGACCATTCCCTTCCCGCATCCTACTGCCCCATTGCTCTGACGCCGACGCAAAGATTTATACAAAATGTTTAGCCAACCGCCTGGAACCCCATCTTACTGGTCTCATTGATCCGGACCAGGTGGGTTTTATTCGACATTGCCAGGGAGCGGATAATATCCGACGGGTTGCTCACCTCATGGAAAAAGTGCGCTTTAGAAATATCTCTGCCTGTCTGGTAGCTCTTGACGCGGAGAAAGTCTTCGATCGGGTGGACTGGGGTTTCCTTAGAGAGGTGTTGCGGAGAGTGGGGTTGGGACCGGAAATGATCTCCAGATTGATGGCGCCTAATGCGAAGCCCTTTGCCCGCATCTGAACGGTCGTTTCACCGCCCCTATCCCCATTTATCGGGGTACTCGGCAGGGTTGCCCGCTATCCCCGTTGTTCGCCCTGGTGGTGGAACCCCTGGCTATTGCTATTCGGCAAGACCTGAATACATGAAGCATTCCCATGGGTGGGTATGAACATAAGGTCTCCCTCTTTGCGGGTGACCTCCTGCTTTCCTTATCCTCTCCCTCTACGTCCCTCCCAACCGGTGGCTTCCCTTCTGAAGACCTTTGAGGATGCGCCGGGATATAAGAACAATCTGGGAAAGTCTCACGCTCTAAATCTTACCCTCTCGGCCTCGGACGTCCAGGCACTGCGAGACCTGATTCCGGTGCAGTGGACAGACTTCTCGATTCAATATCTGGGTCTAGATTTGACCCCTACACTCTCGACCTGTACTCAATCCAATTGGCCTAGATATAGGAAGGCTATCCGGGAAGAATTGCATAGATGGAAAGGTCTCCCCCTTGCCTGGTTAGGACGTATCAATACCATTAAAATGTCCCTCCTTCCTAAAGTTCTCTATCTCTTCCAAATCTTACCCACCCCAATGCCTCAAGCTGATATCCTTGTCCTACAAAGTGACTTTACTTAATTTATATGGGGGAAATCCTGCCCACGCTTCACCAACAGGATTCTTATGTTGCCTTGGGACCGGGGTGGATTGGCGTGCCCAAATCTCTTGGAATACTACTGAGCTTGTCATCTCAGGTATATCTCGGAGTGGGTGGCTCGCGAAAGCGAAAAGCATCGGTTTAATCTGGAACAGGCAGTGGCTTGTGGACATTTGTGGGACTTGGCCTAGCTCCCACGTGGAGCGCGCCCCCGCAGCGTCTATATAGCCACCCCTACGAAGACGGTATTGGCGATTTGGGGCAAGCTGACAGTCCCCTGAGGCCCGACGTCCTTCCCATCCCGGAACACGCTGATAGCCCGTAACCCCATGTTCCCCCCGCAACGCACACCCAGGCATTTGGTGCATGGACAGAGGGCGAATGCCGGATCATTCAGGCCCTTTTTCAAAATAAGGACTTTCTCACATTAGAGCAATGCAAGCAAAAGTTTCACCTAAAAGAGGGGGCACATACAGATGTGATTTCCTTTACATCTGGTGGTAATGCCCAGTTATAATGGTCTTTTGGAAGGAAGACCTCAGCCACATTAAAGAGATAGTGGGTTTTCCTATTCCTCCTTCCCCGGTAGTTACGCTCATAGGCATTAAACCCTCAACACTCACGGTTATGTCCGACACGGACTGGTGCTTGATCCTCCATCCATTAGAAGCAGCTCGCCAGTCAATAGCCCTATTTTGGAAGAAGCCTCCTCCTCCTCCTCCTATTGCCACCTGGTTCCTTCGCCCGTGGAATGTTTTAGCTCTTGAATTGCTCACCGCCCGCATTAATCACACAGACACCAGCATCACCCGCATTTGGCAGCCTCTTGTACACTACCTCACTGCGATCAGGCATTCCTGTTTGGTTCCTCCCAGACTTCGGGCCTTGCAGTGGTTTGAGGACTTTCTTGAGCTATATTCTAGAGGCCATAAGCCGGATTCTCCTGAGCGACTCACTTAGACCCGACAATCTGTCATGATGTCTCCCCAATTCCCGCCCAAGGGGCGGTTTCCTTCCAGCACATTCATTTGTCTCTCTTTCTTTCCTTTTTTCTTCTTTTTGATTTGGTAGGCTTTCATCTCTGGTTTCTCTCTTATGGTAAAAAAAATAAAGATTAAATTATGTGTAAGTGAGGACAGTTCCCTGTGGCTTTTCTATTCAGAGGGCCCCCCATAGAGCAGGGGAAGTATTCATATTTTGTGCAGGCATCCACAGGACCTCTTCCAAGCTTCCTCTGCAGCACCAAAGATGGGCTCAAGTTCACTGCTTGAGATAAGGGGAACCTTGTTTGATTCATTCCTTCCCTCCCGCATATAGGCTTGTTTCTTTCCGCCTTCCCTATAATGGGTTGCTTGTTCTGATAAATGTGGGCGAGACTCGTAGGAATGCTGTCCCCCTATATTGAGATACAGTTTGTTATGAAGGGCCTGATTGCATTTTGCATGGGGTTGATCCTGACATGAATGTTCTCATTAAGCTGTTGCATTTTGTACAATGAAAGGTGGGCTTACCAGATGCTCATTTTGCAGGGACATGAGTCTTCAGTTTGTTTGGCTTGTGTTGTATGGTCTTTATTCAATACACAGAATTTACATCACAACACAAAATCCTCTGAAGGGGTGAGGACGCAGCCGCAGATGGTGGTCTGGATGGAGCCGAAGAGGTACGATGTCCAGATGTAGGCTGAGAATGTTTTGGGTTGGTGTCCCTAGGCTTCGAGGTGGGGTGTCTTGGCTCGAAATGCTTCGGGTCCACCCATTTCAACTCCGATGCTCGCTGAACCTGTATTTTCGGATCAGTGGCCAAAGTGGCAGTCGATGCTCGAGGTTTCAAAGAGGACTTCGGCACAGAGTGTGATATGGGCATGGGGTCCAGCTTTGAACAGCGGTGTCGATCATGGCCGGAAGGCAGTGGTGAACTGTAGGCCTCAGAGTTAGCCTGGGAGGTCAAGGCTGGTGCCTCCGTTTGGAGAGAAGGGGAGGGGGGTAATACTCACTGTGGTCTTTAGCGGTTGTGAGGCTGGCGGAGGCTCTGCTGCCTCAACGTGTCCGTATCGCAGTCTACGCTTTTTGGTGAGAAAGCCGGCTCAGTTTTTCATAGTTGGAACGTTCAACTGTTTGACATCCAACTCCTCTCTCTCTTTCCGAAGAGCTCCAAAGTGTCTTCCACCTCCCTTCTGTGCGTCATGAAAGCTGAAGCGACGCAGCGAATTCTTCGACCCCGAAGGGTCTTTTAATTCTTTAACACAAGACACGCCTAGTAGGGCAGGACTGAAATGGAGTCCTTTCCATCATGGGGACATCCTCGACCACAGTGATGGTATTTCAAGAGGCTGTCTACTGGAACTGAATCGAAGATTATGCAACGGTGGAGACCTACAAGAAAGTGTGATTTCTTCCACAACCGATTAGGAACAGATCCGAAGTCCAGCAAGAATCCCATGTGGCATAGAACCGGAGCTCAGATACATAGGCCTGAACCTGACAGCGGAGTCAAAGACAATCTAACAATCGAGCCGATGCCCGTATGCATTACCACTGAAAGAATTACTAGGTCCCATGACTCGAAAAGACTTTCTTTGAAGAAAAACAAGTGCACGTCTGAGCCCAACACTAGATGGCATAAGTAGCAAAGCATTACAATTAATAAGTGATAACTTGCAAATGAGAGCAAGTTGGAATGCAGAGTTTGGTCTCTAAAGAATTCTATTCCCCTCTTTAATTGTATAGCCGGATTTGAAGCCACAATTCTGAAATTAAAGCCATTAGAAAGTTGGCATTTTCTTGTCCCAACCATTTGGTGCCTGCAGCCTGTATCCTGGGTCAAATGACTAGGTATAGCTGGCAGTTGGTCTTTGTGTACTGCTCCCAGACAGTGAAACAAATGGAAATAGGTGTTGGGAGGATGGGCCATCTATGTCAAGATGAGGGGAGGAGCGGTCACCTACCACACTTGCATGTCACAAAGAATTTTCTTCAACATACTCAAAGCTAGAGTGAAACCTAGCCTTTTGTGCCCCCAGACAAGCTGGGACCAGGGCAAGGAGGCAGGAAATTCCAGACACCTTTGTAGGTGGAGCGGTCAAGAAACTTCTCCCACCAGGTCCCACCAGTGTGGCTCCAAGGGCTAGTTGGCTGGCTTCCAGATCAGAGTTACAAGAACATGAAAAGGCTCCAAACATCTTTAACTCTGCACCTGCACTCTGCTTGCTGCGAGTCCTTAGCCCTCAAGTGCCCCCCCCCCCCTACAGTCATGGACCCTTGGAAGTGGGGCTAAAGGTGTTCTGTCAGTCTAGCAGTGGTCAAAACTAATGCAGCACAATCTAAACCTGGTGCATCTCTGAGCAGCACCTCATTGGAACCAGCACAATGCAGCTTTGACGCAAGCCTGCATCGCAGCCTGCACAGCTCATCGGAACCGCCGCTGCATGACGCATCCTTGACGTGGACCACGCAGCTTCTCATCAAAATGAAGCAGCTCATCAGATCCGCTGTGCAGCGCATCTTCGACGCGGTCCTCACATCGCTTCTTGGGACCGCCACTGCGCAACACTACGCAACCAGTTTGGACAGTTTTTGTGTGAATTAAACCAGTCAAGTTGAATGAACTGTGAAAATTCAAGTATTAAAAAGAACTGGAATCGTGAAAAGTTTGCAAGCTATTTCTTTTGAAGCTGTGCGATTGGTTAAGCAGCACAGTGGTGCTGCAATTTTTGCTTCAATTTATACACGTGCCATGAGGTGAGGCACGGTCCCAGTCCGCACGCAAACAGGATAAAAGAGTAAAACAAGAGGAAAATGTAAAACAAGGTGTGCATCTGCTTTCCGTATCTGCATTGTCAATGAATGAATTGCCTCAACAGCAGTTTTGCACCCGCACCAGAAACGATGAAAAGGATTACTTTTGAACTTACACGTAACATCTTCACAAGAAAAACTGTCTTAATTCATGGAGAAATATAAGGGACCCATGAACTGTCTTTTTGCCGTTGTTCTAACATTGAATTTTAATGCACACACCACATGGACATATGGACACTTGCACGTTTTTTTTTTTTTTAATGAAAACGTAGTAGTTTCTGCAAGTTTATGACATGCAATATGATGTTCATACATAACAAAATGTGGGGGGTGATGTTCTACATGCAGAATTGTTTTGGGACGAGATTCTTTCTATGATGGGGGTTTGTGTGAATTGCAGGCGGAGTGGAAATGAGGGAGGAGTTGGGAACGGAGCGCAAGGGTGGACGGATTTGCAGTCTCTTATTGGATGTAGTTAAGGTTGATTAAGCAGCTGTGATTGACGGTTTTGGCGCCAGATGAACAGTTTAAAATCGCGCATGTAGAGACGTTCGAGCATTTGGTTTGAAATGGTCCGCAAAGAGAGGCGTATATAAAGAGGACGGGAATAGCAAGGAAATATCAGCAGGTAAATTAGCTAAAATGGAATAATGGGAGATTATTTGGTTAAACTGCTTGGATACTGGGCTCGGGTACATTACATAAAGTCTGGCTGCAGGAATTTAAGGAACGTTTGTTAATAAGTGCTTACAGACAGTAAGAGGGAGGGTTGATTGTTTACTGAGCGACGTGGATATACAGGCAGGTTTAATATCGAGGACGGAGTGGGGTAGGTTATTGCGCGCAGTAAGCTCTCGGGAGGGTTTGAACGCTATTAAGGGAATGCGGTTTGTTTGAAAGGGTAAAACATGGATAACATCACTAGAGAATTCATATGTGTTTAAGAATATTACAATGTTGCATTATGTAAGATTAATTTGGGTCTTTATGTTATGTTTAAACTTTTACAGCTTCCCCTGAAGAAGGGCCAAATAAGAGGGCCCGAAATGCATTGGGATTTAGAAAATTATAACGTGCTGCATGAATTACATGTCCCGTACGCGAGATGGTAAGAGGCCTGGATTGGCACAACCACCTCGTGTGAAGCTATGGGAGTTTGGACAGTTTTTTCGTGAATTAAACCAGTCAAGTTGAATGAACTGTGAAAATTCAAGTATTAAAAAGAATTGGAATCGTGAAAAGTTTGCAAGCTATTTCTTTTGAAGCTGTGTGATTGGTTAAGCAGTACAGTGGTGCTGCAATTTTTGCTTCAATTTATACACGTGCCATGAGGTGAGGCACGGTCCCAGTCCACACGCAAACAGGATAAAAGAGTAAAACAAGAGGAAAATGTAAAACAAGGTGTGCATCTGCTTTCCGTATCTGCATCTCTGAGCATCACCTCATTGGAACCAGCACAATGCAGCTTTGACGCAAGCCTGCATCGCAGCCTGCACAGCTCATCGGAACCGCCGCTGCATGACGCATCCTTGACGTGGACCACGCAGCTTCTCATCAAAACGAAGCAGCTTCGACACTAGCCTGCACCACAGCCTTCGAAGCTCATCAGAACCGCTGTGCAGCGCATCTTCGACGCGGTCCTCACATCGCTTCTTGGGACCGCCACTGCGCAACACTCCGCAACCAGGATTTAAGGTGACATTCTCAGTGGGACTAACTTGGTCCCTGTAACCGACCCGTGCTCCATCAGTGTTGGCCTGAAATTGTGACGTTGTCCCAGTTCGACAAGACCAGATAACCAGTTGGTGCTTTCAAGCACTATTTTATCTACAGCTTTAAAACTGCATATTCTGGTTTTACTTAAAGGAGATTTGTCATTTTGGTGTCAAATCATTTATTAAATGTTACTCTATTTCTCTAAATTGGTTTGAGATTTTTTCTTTTGGTCAAGCAACCAGAAGGTTAAGCATAGGTTAATTTGGGTTTTGCTTGTGTTTCGCCGTGACGACTGTGTAGGAAGCTGGGTTTCTGTTGCAGTAACCCCCCCACTTTTTGCCAGACTACTGACGCACTTTGACTTGATTATTATTATTGCAACTTGTAGAGCGCGCGGCTACCTCCAAAGGAGGTGTCCCGGCGCTAACAGCGGGTGCAGAGTGGTCGTGCCTGGTGGGAGTGGCTCTAAGGTAGGCCGAAAAGCCAGGTCTTAAAGAGTCTTCCTAAATAAAAGTTTTGAGTTAGCCTTTCGGAGGTGCTCCGGCATGGAGTTCCAGAGAGAGGCGGTTTTAAGAGCAAATAATCGACCGCCCAATCTGGCTTTTTTGAAGCGGGGATAGCTAAGAGTCCCTGGTGATTCGACCTAAGAGTTCTAGTTTGATTATATTTGGGCAGTCTGAGCTTCAAGTATTTGGGGCCAGTGTCTCTCGTAGTCCTGTAGGCAAGTGTCAGAGCCTTAAACTCAATCCTCCTTTTGACCGACAGCCAATGTAGGTTGCGCAAGTGTGGGGAGATGTGATGGTGGAGTGGCACATTTCTGTTGAGCCTGGCGGCCGCATTTTGAATAACCTGCAGCTTTCTGATGAGGTAGTCTGGGAGACCCAAGTATAGACTGTTGGTATAGTCTAACTGTGAGGTGATCAGTGCGTGAACTACCGTTTTCCTACAGTCCATTGGTAGGATTTTTAGCTTCCAGAAACACGAGGATGAAACTTGGCATATATGGGCTTTCCCTGAAAGGGCAGAGTCAAATTTAAACCCTAGATTTCTCGCAGATGGGACTGGAACAGGAGGAGGATTAAGTTCTGTTGGCCACCAGAGTTCGGCTTTTGGTGGAGATGGCTGATTGAAAAACAGAACTTCTGTTTTGTCCGTATTTATTTTTAAACAGTTGTCAGTCATCCAGGATGAGATGTTAATCAGACACTGTTTGAAGTTGGTGAAAGCTGCCTCAGAGTGATCCCTAAAAGAGAACACCAACTGGGTGTCGTCAGCATAGAAAACCACCTTGACATTGTGTTGCTCGATGATTGAGGCAAGTGGGTCGAGATGAACATTAAAAAAGTGTCAGGCTCAGGGCCGGGCCTTGGGGGACTCCACAGACAAGAGGGGGAGCAGAAGAGACATGTGGGCGTAGAAAGATTTTCTGGAAGCGGACCTAGAGAAAGGAGCAAAACCAAAATAAGACAGTGCCCCCCACACCAATCTGCTCAAGCCTCTCCAGGAGGATCAGATGTGAGACAGTGTCAAATGCTGCGGACAAGTCCAACAGCACTAACATTGCGTGGTTACCATGATCCAAGGTTTCACGTATCGTTTCTGCCACCTGCAGCAGGGCTGTCTCTGTGCTGTAACCTTACCTGAATCCTGATTGGGAGTCATGTAAGAGGTTGTTAGATTCCAGATATGCTGAAAGTTGCCTCTGCACTTCCTTCTCCAGGATCTTGGCTGGCGCCGGCAGGAGGGGGGATCAGCTTGAAATTCTTTAATTCAGACGGGTCAGCATCTTTTTTCTTAAGAATAGGCTGGACTAATGCAGTTTTCCAAATAGATGGATAAATGCCAGAGTTTAAGGATACGTTCAGAATCTAGTTGAGTGAGGAATTCAGTAACAGGGCGAGTGAAGTAAAAAACTTAGCCGGACACGGGTCACTCAGCGATCCAGATGTGACTTTGATAAATTCTTTAAGGGATGCCACGGAGCTGAACTGGTGAAATTCACACCAAGCGTCTGAGCAGTGAAATTTAGGTGGGGGCAGGGTTAGTGTTCCTGTTGGAGTAAACGCAGAGTATATTGCCTGAATTTTCTCCTGAAAGAAGCAGGAAAGATCCTCACACAGGGTGTCTGATGATGCTATGGTGCTTTTCAAGGCCTCTGGCTTGATGAAGCCCTGGGCAATCCTAAAAACTTCTTTGGCAGAATTGTCAGAGGAAATAATTTGATCAGCCAAGAAGGCCCTAATAGTGTGGCGTTTAAGTTTATAATTTTTTTTTAGTGCTGCTCTGTAAGCGCTCTTAGTCTCAGTGTCATATGTTTTTCGCCATGTCCGCTCCAGCTTTTTACAGAGACTTTTCTCCATACGGAGTTCAGCGGTAAACCATGGGGCAGAGGGTTTGTTTCTAGTTATTTTCGTATTTGTAATGGGGGCTATTTTGTCAAGGGCTACAGTACAGTAACCTAGCAGTTGAAAGTGGAGGCATCACAGCTCGGTTCCCCTGTGAGGTCCCATGGATTCCAGTGAGACTTTCCTCCAATTCCTTCTATCTTTATATTTGGTTCTCGCTGGATCCTTGTGGCTGGGACCAGTGAGAGTAAATGGTATTAGGCTGTGATCTGACCATGTGAGAGGGATAGGGTCTTCCACTTTTTAAAGTTGAGACATTAGTGAAGCATATGGCCAGCTTTGTGAATGGGAAGAAATACCTTTTGGGTAAGGTTTAATCCCTTTAGGGAGTCGGACAATTGAGAGGCCAGGGGACAGCTATCATTGTCCATGTTGACATTGAAGTCACCCAGGACAAACTTTGCGTGTCTCAGTGAAAGATCCGCGATCAGTTCGCAAATCTCCAGCAGCTCAGAGTCCGGGGGCCTGTAGACCAGTAATCCTGCCACAGCGAAGGTGGGGGAGATTTTAATACTGAAGGACATTGCTTCAATTAGTCTGGTCTGATTAATTCTTTTATATGAGATCTCCCAGTGGTCTCTTAGAATAACGGCAAGCCCACCCCCTATTCTGCTGCCTGTCCGGTTAACTGTAATTATTCTATAGCCTTCTGGAAAGGCCAACAGTATATCAGGGTTGGAGCTTTCTCTCAGCCATGTTTAAGTGAGAAACATGAGATCCAAAGTTTTTGATTCAAGTATAAGCCAGATGTCATCTCTGTGTTTGGGGAGGGATCTACAATTGATTAAACATGCGTTGATGTTGGGCCCAGGGGCTGGTGTGTGTGCTTTGAACGACGTTACCATACTAATGCCTTTACGTCCGCTTCCCTGGGTCTGTCCTATACTAAGTGAAAAGGTGCATGCCCTGCAACACGGCTCTTGGCCATCTCCCTCTAACGCTAGAGTACTTGGATCAAGACTTGCGGGCAGGGTGCAACCTCCCGAGGACAGCTCAAGCAGTTGATGCCTGGACTAGACAGTTCTTGTTGTAAGATCAGGACGGGAAGCAGGGCTGGTGCTGGATGCGGGGCGGGCGCAGACGGGCTTGCCTTAGGCGCACCTTTGGCGCGCCAGCAGCGCTCATCCGCTGTCCCATCCGCTTTAAATGGGAAGCGCGCGTTAAAGAAGCTCTGTCCACTCTGGCATCAGAGTACAGCTGAGCTGAATGTTGCTGCCAACCCTGCTGTCCACACAATCGGTAGCCTGCCGCGGTGGACCGGAGCGAGTGGCAGGTCAGAATCTTTACTAACTGTGCAAAATACAAGTGATAAGTTTTAAAAACAGATAGTTTTAAAAAAGAATGCTTAGAGCCCCAAAGAGATTCACCACTGACGGTAGCCACGCAAGTAGTCATACCGTGAATCACTGCGCGTCTGCTGTCCCATCCGCTTTAAATGGGAAGCACGTGTTAAAGAAGCTCCGCAAGTTGCCATTATGCGTTCAAGATATTTTATCTGGCTCCCATGAGAGGGGAGCTCTCTTCCCTTGTCACCATGCCAGTTATCTACTTTAGGGGTGGGGTGGGAGGGTTTAGGGTGTTAGATCTTGTTTTTCTTACTTTATTTAACTTTATTTGCTGTTGTTGCCATATTTGTCTTTTTTACTCATGTCATGATTCTTGCAGTTACTGTCGCAGTGACAGCCCTTCACATACAGGTATTACTACTTTGGAAGGTATTACTTTGGAAGGTATGCTCTGTATACACGATGTACATGTTGTATCCTCTTATCTAAGCTCCAGGTTAATTATTCCAGAACATGGTGCTACTCTATAGCTCATGGTGCTACTCTATTAATCTTGTATGCAATATATCTATTAATCTTGTATGCAATGTTTCGCTATGTTAATTTTGTTTACAAAAATCATAAAGAGAACAACCCTTTGAATGGTATGCCATGCCACATGTTTTTTCTCTAAAGTCAAAGGCTCTCTAATGATAACCTTGAATATCCACGTGGTACCTTTTTAGGTGGTAAGCCTCATATACATGACAAATGCAGGGGGCTAATCAACTCCGCGCAACTGTGTCCACTAACTTCACGGCATGTACAAAATGGAAATACAATCTCTGCCCACATAGTGAATAAACATCACATACTGCACAAAGCACACAAAACTTACTCAAGAGTTAAAAAATCAATAGCAATCTTTTTAATAGATCCATGATGTCGCAAAACCCTCCAGGTACTTTAACCCATAATAACCTCAAGATGGTCTCACTGAATGTCAAGGGCTAAAACCACCCAGTCAAAAGAAGAAAGATCCTAGACTACCTACATAAACAAAAGGGAGACGTTTTCATACTACTGGAAACAAAGATTGACTCCAAACAGTTTAATACACTTAGAAATGGGTATTACAGTGATGTTGCTGGCTCGGAGGCAACAGGGAAGAAAAACGGTGTCCTGACTTTGGTAGCTAACAAATCAAACATAGATATGGTGACACGCACATCTGACACTAAAGGGAGGTGGATCACAACAAAATTGACCAAGGACAACACAGAAATTTACATTACTAATATTTATGCAACCAATAGGGATGGTTTGGATTTCTGGGAAGACCCAAGTAAGCAAATTGACGATTCCAGACAACGCTATGCACATATTAGAGGGAGATTTTAACCTGCCCACAAACCCGGCTCTAGATAGGGATCCACATTGTCCTTTTCACACTAATAATTCCCACAAAGCACTTCTAAATCTTTGCACATGCTTTAACTTGGTAGACACGTGGAGGCTACAAAACCCCACAGAGAGGGAATATACGTTCTTCTCATCCCCACATAATTTCTACTCACGCATTGATTATCTACTTATCTCAAACAATGCCCTAAACAGGATCGACCAAACCTCAATCAAACCAAGGGTGATCTCAGATTACTCATGCATTAGCCTATCCATATCTGATCCAAAGCTTTAAAAAAACACAACCTCTCTGGAGACTTAACAATGAAGTCCTAGAGAAAGAATCTCATAGACAAGTCATTGATAGTGCGATACAGAACTTTCTCAGAGATAACAAAATAGGAGACACGTTGAACCTAACAAGGTGGGAGGCATTGAAGAGCGTTGTCGGAGGAGAGATCATTAAAATCAGAACTGCCATGAATAGGGACACCAACAGTAATCTTGAGAATCTGGAAAAAGAGATTGCTATGTTAGAAGAAAAACATGTAATGTCCAGAGACTCCCTGGTCTTGAACGAAATAGTGAGGAAGAAATAAGAGTATAATAGAATAGTCAGTGATAGAGCGGGAATATGGTTCAAAAAACAAAAGAGCATTAGGTTATGTGAATCCAACAAAGCAGGGAAGAGCCTAGCCTCATATTTAAAGTTTAAAATGCAAAAGTACATGATTAAAAATCTAATTACCAGCAATCTTCACATTCTACCACCCCCGGGCGATAACTTGACTTTTATGGATGAGCTAATGGAGGTCATTGCATCCAACGTCAACTCACAAGTACCTCAAATTTTCTTGGGTGACTATAATCTCCACTGGAACAATGCAAACGATCATGGAGTAGGCTGTCTTAAAGAGTTTTTGTCAGAACAGGAGCTATCTCAATTTTGCAGCAGCCTAACTCACAATAAGGGAGAGACACTGGACCTCATCATATAAAAAACGAACATCGTCCTACTAGAATACATCACCCCATGCGATTGGACTGATCATCACTGCATCCTCTTCTCCATCAATATCAAAGTAACTCAAAAAAGGGGCCAACCGTCAAAAACAAAACAATGGAAAAGGAACTTAAGAAATATCAACCCCATCACCTTGGTAAACCGATGCAACTCCGCCCTGACCCACATGACGGACATGACTGATGTACATGACCTCACAACCTTTTACAATTCCACTTTGCTTGAAATCCAGGACTCTACAGCGCCCCTCCAAGAAAAAAACGTCTCCTCCAAAATTTCCAAACCTTGGTTCAATGAGACCCTGAACTCGGAGCGACGCCAGCTTAGAGTTGCGGAGAGACTATGGAAATCAGCACCGACCACTGATAACCTTGATCACCTTAGAAGGTTAAGGAACTCATACAACTGGAAGATTCTTAAGGAAAAGGCAGACTTTTTGAGAACCCAGCTGAACCAAGCAAGCAACCGTCCAAAGAAACTCTTTGAATCGTCAAACAACAAGCATGCAACACAACTAACCCCAGGGAACTAAACGACCTGGCTACACCTACCTGTAATGTGCTGGACAATTTCTTCGGCGAAAAGACTAAGGTTATTGAGCTCGACATTTAATCCAAGAAGGCTCTCCCACAATTTATGGCCCAAGATACTAATTATGGTGTACGACTCCAAGTCCATTTTATTATTCCAGGGGAAGTCACGAAAAATAAATGCCTCATGGCACACCTTCTCGCCAATCTCGCAACAAATAATCGATAACACTCTTCAAGCAATCAACCCCTCCAATCACTTCTCTGACCCCCCTGCCTCCTGCCCTATTCAAAATGCTAAAAACAACTATCCTACCGCTATGGGCTGAAATTGTAAACACCTCTCTGAGACAAGACGCCATTCCGGACTGTCTTAAAATAGGGCAGGTCATACCTATACCAAAGAAAGATGACATCTCCCTGTCTGATCTCAACAACTACCGCCCTATATCCAACATCCCCACTTTGGTGAAACTGTTGGAGAAATGTGTACAAATTCAATTATGCAACCATATTGAGAAGTACAACCTCTTAGACAATCACCAATCTGGCTTCCGTCAGGGTCACAGCACTGAATCTGCACTCACTCACATTATGGACGACATACTAAAAATGCTTGACCGCAACGAGTCATGCCTAATGATACTTCTTGACTTATCCTCTGCCTTCGATACGTTCAAGCATGACAACCTTTTGTCCCTACTGGAACGAAGGATGGGCCTTGCGGGGACAGTGTTGCAATGGTTCTCCTCCTTCCTAAATAACAGAACACAAAGAATCAAGATGAAGAACTCACTCTTGCAACCCTCTGGGGTAACCCTGGGTGTCCCTCAGGGATCAGCCTTATCACCCATTCCTTTCAACCTACTAATGGAACCTTTGGCGACTGCACTGAAATCAGCGAACATTCTATATCACCTGTATGCGGACGACACCCAGCTGTATTTGAAAATCTCCACTCCAGAAGATTTCATTTCCCTCAATGCTATTCTATTGAACACGCAAAGTTGGCTCACTAACAACCACCTCATGCTGAATACCAAAAAAAAGGAATTCATTCTCATCTCTCCACCGAATAACACACCTAGGATAGACCTTTGGTTAAAACACCTAACCTCCTTTGACTGTGCTCCCCTCATCATTGACTCAGCATAATCCCTAGGAATCACCATAGAAAAACACCTGAATATGCAGTCGCACATTTCTAATGCCACCAAGGGAGCTAATCACAAGTTGAGTATACTAAGGAAACTCAAATCCTTCATCCCTCAGGCCGACCTAAAAATGACAGTGCAAGCCCTAGTGCTACCAAGACTAGACTATGGAAGCACCACTCTTTGCGGTCTCCCCAAATACAAACTGGCTCCGCTGAGGGCATCACTTAATGCTGCGGCTAGACTGGTATCAGGAACAAAAAGAAACAGCCACATCTCTCCGACCCTGAAAGCCCTGAACTGGCTGGCTTACGAGGCTAGAATACACCTAAAGGTTGCATGCATGACCTATAAAGCTCTACATAAAAATACACCCAGTTACTTCGCTCTAAAGCTAGAAAGTTCGGGAGGTTGCAGACAACTTCGTAGTGCGAGTACTTTACTTCTGAAACCACAATGTTTCCAATAAGAAAACTGGTTGCAGAGCTTTCTCAGGGATTAAACCAAAGATTTGGAACTCCTTACCTCCGGCGGTGGGTGGAATCTCTTCCTTTACCGCATTCAAAAAAGAAGTAAAAATACTACTAATGAACAAATTCACTTCCTAAGTCTAATTCTAGACTGACACCGAGTCACCTATAAGAGCCGCATATCATTGCCTTCCTCCGGTGGAATGAATGAGATTATTATATGTACGATTATTACCACAGCCACTTAATGCTCAATAAATGTATTTAGCGTAAAGCTTAGTTGGGCGCGGATCTACTATATTATCCATATTCTTCATACCCATGGTGAATCGAGGGAGTACATTATATGTATGTTTATTAGCACATCCACCTAATGCTCAATAACCATTTATTGTGCAATGTCCTGCTGATTCTGAGTCACCTATGTTTGTTATCTATATGTTATATTTCTCTATTGTACGTATTGACACATTTCAATTGCTTGTATACTACATCATCCGCTTATGTTTTAAACTGTAAACTGTAAAGCGCTCCGATACCCTTGTAGGTCACGTTCGCGCTGTATAAAACTTTATAAATAAATGGTATGGCTCACTCTGACCCTGACAAAATTGCGGAAACCTTTAAGGATTTCTATAAAGACCTGTATAGTAAAAAGCAGGATATAGATAGCACAAAAACACAGGAATACTTAGATAAATGTATACTACCTGCCCTTTTCGAAGACGAAAAAAATTAAATAAACAGCCCAATTACTTCATCAGAAATTGAAAACTCAATAAAAGTGGGGAAAGCACCGGGCCCTGATGGGTTTGGTGCCAAATTCTACAAATGCTTCTCCTCTACATTGACTCCTCCACTGTTAAAGAATTTAGTGACTCTTGCCAGATTAATGGGACACCAGCAGAGGCTATTATAGCTGTAATTCCCAAAGAGGGGGAAGGATTCTACGCTCCCTAAAAACTACAGGCCAATATCACTAATCAACCGAGACTACAAAATTTATGTTATGATCCTCGCCACACACCTTCAAAAAATTTTACGCAAACTCATTTATCCATCCATCACAAGTTGGTTTTTTAAAAAAACAGACTGTCTAGTGACAATACTCGTATCCTCGCTCATGTCCTAGAGAAAGCCAAGCTTACTGACTCACCAACAGTCGCTATTACACTAGACGCAGAGAATGCTTTCGACAAAGTTGACTGGGCCTACTTGGAAGCAACACTAGACAAATTTAATTTGGGAGAACACTTGAAACGCATGATAATGGCACTATATTTTAACCCCTCGGTCAGAGTGAGAGCGGGAGGATGCCTCTCATCCTCCTTCAAGTTACATCAGGGTACAAGACAAGGCTGCCCTCTTTCACCCTCTCTATCCCTCCTCGCAATTGAACCTTTCCTATTCCAGCTTAGGAGCAATCAACAGATTACAGGAATTCGCTTCAACGAATGCATGGTTAAAATGACTGCTTATGCTGACAACGTGTTAGTTGTCTCCGAGAATGCAGAAGCTGCGATTCCCGCACTTATGTCCTCAATAGATGACTTTGCTAGAGTATCTGGCTATAGGTTGAATAAAGATAAGTCGGAGTGAAACTCCTGAACAACCTTGGTGGAAAAGAAATTATGGGTAACTCTGGTCTCTTATGGCAACCTAAGTGCTTTAAATACCTAGGCTTGGATTTCACGAAAGATCTGATCACCACCCTTCAGACCAACGAAAATGCCATCTTCAAAAAAATCTCTTCGCTGTTAGATGGCTAGTCACCAAAATTTTTAACATGGTGGGGAAGAAGTGAAACATTAAAAATGATGATTAATCCTCTTGTCAACTATCTAGCCAGCATGCTACCTATGATGTTTTCAAATGATTTCCTATGTTAAATCTATAAGCTTTTTAACACGTTCCTGTGGCAAGGTAAGAGACCCAGAATATCTATGAAGAAACTTTAATTACTAAAAGAATAAGGTGGTCTGGGCCTTCCAAACTTCAGGAACTATTAAACCGCGTATCTTTGTAAACAGGGATCTAACTGGCTACTTCCGCCGTCTGACTACACCCCAGTATGGGTGAACATAGAAAGATCGATCATCAACATGCCTTCGCCTGCTCTCCTCACCATGGATACATCCTCCCTTCCCACTCAAAATACATTTTGCTCAATACTAAAAGAGCACTACTACGCCTGGAACACTTCTCCACAATAAAAACTAACCGATCAAACTTGTCCTCTCTCTGGCGCAACCCGAGCCTGAAGATCAATGGAGGGATGCTCCATTGGGAGCACTGGTCTAAAAACGGCATAAACCTAGTCAAAGACGTCTCTGAGGGAACCCTTCCCTTGTCTTTCTCCACACTTCAGTCTCGCCATGGGTTAAGCCCGATAGACTTTTATAAATTTCTAAAACTAAAATCTCTCCTCACGGTGCACTCTATTAAACCCTACGACCCGCCAATACTCGCAAAGTTGTCACAGCTGCTAAAGTCAGGACACACAGTTTCTAAAGTATATAAACTCTTATCACATAAACCTTGCAAATCTCAAAAGAAATGTGAAGAAAAATGGGAATCAGAGGACAACTCTAGCAATATCCCTTTTGACTGGGAAAAGATACACATCACCCCCTTCTCGAATAGAATCTCCCCAACGCTATCAAAAACCAAACTGATGTTAATAAACAGGACATATTGGACACCACAAAGGATTTTTAAACTTAATCTGAATGAAAGTCCCACCTGTTGGAACTGCAACTCTCACGTTGGTAACCTGACCCATATGCTCTTCAATTGCCCTACACTACAAACATACTGGGATAAGATTTACGAATGTATAGGCAAGACTTTCAACGTAACCCCTCCTAGAGAATTTTCCTATGTTCTACTAGGTGCTCTGGACCCTAGGATCACGGATGTAAATGACCATTAATTGTTAGATCTTATGCTCACCTTAGCTTATAAAATTGTTTTTAATAAGTGGAAAAACTCCAAAAAAGTCTCATTTAAGATGTGGCAAGAATGGTTATCCTTCCTAAGAGGAGCAGATAACGTTGCACTTCAAGCCTCTCTCTGGCGTAAATCACACAGGAAAATGTGGAAGTCCCTTGATGCCTTTTCCTTCTCATGTGACCCCAGTGAAAACAGACTCATTTCTACATAATGTAATTATTAATGTATGCTTTAATTACAATGATGTTCCTGTACTTTACTTTCTACTATTACAGCTGAGAAATCTGTACTTGATTAATATATTTAGACTGAAGAGTACTCTTATTACTACTTATGTGATAAATATGCTCGGCTAACACCAACTCTTTTCTACACAACGTAATTCTTAATGTTTGGGTTATTTGCAAGGATATTCCTGTATTGTATTGTACTCTTGTTAGAAATGGGGGTCTCTAGTTGGCAATGGCTGGCCACTGTCCAAGTAGGGACCCTTCTTTCTAAGTCAGAGTAAGCGGGCTACACCCTTTGATAACCCCTGCTCAACCCTGTGGTAGCGTAGCACGAGCAGCTAGGCTCATCTCAGAGGCAGTGTGTGAAGCATTTATGACCATACACAGTAACACAGTGAAGAACACTACAAAGGGACACCACACGAGTAGTTATAAAAAATAAGTATCTTTATATATAGACTTAACACAAGACCAATAACAGTAAAAATCCACAATACTAGGAAAATAGGGTTACTCTTAAAATGCTGCAAAAATAGTTCAAAGTGTGCAAAGAGGAGTTCAGTTCAAGGCAGTGATCTCTGCGACCCTTTTACTCACAAACTACCTGGATTCTGTAGCAAAGCAACCAAAATGTTGCTAAGGAGTTGTTTCCTCACGCGTGACCAGCGATGCGTTTAATCCTTGCCGCAAGGGAGGATGATACGCTGATCTGTGCGCAGGACAAAGCGACAAACTTTTCCACGCTAAGCTGGCGATGCGTTGAAATCCTTGCCACGAAGGGAGGATGATGGCCCGAGCCTTTTGCGTGTGCGATCTTGTTGCGATTAAAAGAAATGGCGCCCCGCGAGGGAGCGACGATCCTGATGCGATGCGATGAACATGGCGAACGCTCGGAGTCCGCGCTGCGATGTTGTGAAGCGATGAACTCGATGCGATGATCTTTGGTTAGCGAGCACTTGGAGGCCCACAAACATGCGATGCGATAATCTTCGGGTTAGCGAGCGTTTGGCAGCCCGCAAACGTGCGATGCGATGATCTCCGGTAGCGAGCACTCTGCGGCAGCAGTGCGATGATTTTCCTTACGCTCTTCAGCTGCAGCGGCTCGCTAACGGGCATAAGCGACGTTTTTCAGCACTCTCTTCTCCACAGTAGAACTAGAGGCCCTGGAACTCACAGGAGCCTCACCTGCAGATAGAAATCCTCGCTGGGAGGAAACAGGAGGCTGGTGGTGGAGTCTGATGTGCCTGAGACTCCAGCAGGAGGCTAGCTCTCCTCTAGCCCTTGGGTGATTGCTGTAGCAAAAATAAAAGTTCCTTCAAAGTCCTTTTCCTCTTGTTCCAAGTCCAGTAGTAACCACTTCAGGCCAGTCCAAGAAACAGCACACAAACACAAGGACAGTCACCTCCTGCAGATTCCTTCAGTTACACGGACAGAGGTTCTTCTTGTTGTCCAGGAGCAATACAAATTGTAGGGGTTTCAGCACAGATATTTATACCCCAAAAGTCTTTGTTCTCAGAAGCTACAAATCACTGAACCCAGCCAGAACCAGTTCTGCCCAGCCCTGGAGCACTTTGTTTACCAGGCTGCATCCTTCCTTTCAGAAAGAGGAGGTCTGCCATCAGACGCACAGTGGAAGGTGGAGCCAGCATTCACCTTGCCAGGCACAGCTCTATTCAGGTCAAGGAGCTACCCCTCCCCATACTCCAATGCAGATCTCTCTATTCAACTCAGGTCTGACTCAGCCTGCCCTGTCCCTCCAAAACCAGACAGCCAATAAACATAACAGCAGAGCACACTGGAAGGCTTAGGCAAGAAAATACCTACTTTCTAAAAGTGGTATTTTCAAACACAGAATATAAAAATAAACTTCACTAAAATATGTATGTTAATATTCTGAGCTCAGGCATACTAAATTCGTTTTTCTACCATGTTCTTTGGGTCAGTTAGGACTATAGAATGTATTAGCCAAACCTCCCATTCCGGCCTATGGGAAACAGGTAGCCTTACAGTAGTGAAAAAGGAAATTGGGTGTAATTCACTACCAGGACATGCTACACACATCAGAGCATGTCCCACCTTACACATACAATGCACCCTACCATAGGGGTGGCTTACATGATGCCAAGTGAAGGTTCAGGGGTGGGAAGTGGGTGCACTTCACAGCCAAGATGGCAGTTCTAGACTGCACACAGACACTGCGGTGGCAGGTCTGAGACACACTTTACAAGCTGCTTCTGTGGGTGGCGCAAACCAGCGCTGCAGGCCCACCAGCAGCATTTGGTTTAACAGCAATGGGCACACGCAGGCCACGCTACTAGGGACTAACAGGTAAACCAAATAAGCCAATCAAGGATATACCAATTCACATGTCATATTTACACAGGGAGCATTCGTGCTGTGGCACTGAATGGCAGGGGCACAGCGCCCAGAGCATCTATTACCAGCAAAAACAGAGGAGACGACAGCGAAAAATGGAAGGGAGACCCACACCAATGGTGACAGGTCTAACAACTCTCCTCCACTACAGTTGTGCAGTCTGTAGTTGCTTAATATATTTTTACTGAAGAGAACTTTTATTACCATTTATGTGATACCTACGCTTGGCTAACCACCTGTACATTACTGCGACATCAATGTGCTCACCATGGCAAGGAACTTGAGGAACCTATTTATTTGGTTATTTATTATTATTTACTTTGTTTTTTTTGTATTCTTTGAGATTTGTCGGATTTATAAAAATTACTTGAAAAAAAAAAAAAAGCTCCGCCCACTTTGGCGTCAGAGTGCAGCTGAGCTGAATGTTGCTGCCAACTCCGCCCTCCACACAATCGGCAGCCTGCCGCAGTGGACGGGAGGCAGAGGCAGGTCAGAATCTTTACTAACTGTGCAAAATACAAGTGATAACAAGTTTTAAAAACAGATAGTTTTAAAAATGAATGCTTACAACCCCAAAGAGATTCCCCACTGAAGTTAGCCGTGCAAGCAGTCCTACCGTGAATTGATGTGTTCTTTCCCCAAAACTGTACCTTGTACCCCCAATTGGAACCTCTCTGACCACATGTCAGTCCCTCGTAAAAGGTACCATGTGTACCAAGGGCACTGTGGCCAGGAAAGGCCCCTAAGGGCTGCAACACTTATTGTGCCACTCTTAGAGGCCATGTACCTTTACACACACTGCCATTGCAGGCTGCGTGTTTTGGTGCATAACAAAGGGAAGAGTCGACATGGCTCAAATCCCTGTGTGCCATGCCTACAACCCACTACCCTGGCATAGGTCAGCCACCCCTCTATCTGGGTGCCCTATACCAGTGGTGAGGGTACAGGTGCATGAGCCCTGTACCCCTCAGTGTCTAAGCCAATTCTTAGACATTGTAAGTTCAGTAATGCCATTGAGAGTATATGGTGCTGGGGGTTTCTCATTACGAACTCCACAGCCCCATAATGGCTTTGCTGAAAACTAATAAGTTTGGTATCAAACTTCTCAGCACATTAAACCCACACTGATGCCAGTGTGGGATTTAATGAAAAATGCACTCAGAGGGCATCTTGGAGACGCCGCCTGAAAAACGACCAGCCTCTGATGGATTCCCTGACTGGTACACGCCTGCCTCCCACCACAAGACATGTTTCTGGACCCCTAGGGTGGGAGCCTTCGCTCCCTGAGCCCAGAAACAAAGCCTTTCTTTGGCGGAGGTGTTCACACCTCCCCCACGGCCAGGAAGAGCCATCTGCGGCAGGGGAGCTTCAAAGGCCTGGCAGCCTTTGTAATGCGACCACCAGCCTCTCCTGCTATCAGAAGAAGGCCCACTTCCTGTCTGCCCTCCTTTTCAGCGGGAAGACAGGCGGAAAAAATTCGCCAGCCCAGAAGGTGTGCCCACCTCTGCCAACCCCCACCCCTCAGGTGGGGGAGGCAAGGTGAAGCCCACCCTTCAGTGCCCGCCATCTTGCAGATGGCATGCACTTCCCAATTACAATTAGAGAATGTGCTCTCTACCCCAAGTGGGGTGAGCACACCAAGGCTGTAGTCACCCTAAGGTCAGTATCCCATTGGCTACTGACCTCGAGACCCGTAAAAATGCTTCCTAAATACAGTATTTAGGAGACATCCCTGAACCAAGAAGTCAGACAAGAAACCAGAAGAAGAAAAGAAGAAGGACCGAACAGCCATGCCGAAGCTAACAAGAGGAGGACACCTACTGACTTGGCCCCAGCCCTATCAGCCTGTCCCCACAGCGAACCTGCATTAGAGAAACCCCGGCGTGTCCTGTAGACAGCAGCCTCAGGAACCCAGAGGACCTGCTCTGCCTTCAAAAGAAAAGACTCTGTCTCCTGTGAATACCCGATTGTTCACCAACAGACTCCAGCTCCAGCAGGATCCACAAGTCTGCACCACTTTGCACCAGACGCCCATGGCCCAACACCAAGAGGAGGTCTCCCTGGAGATCCTGACCCGAGTTCCCTGCCTCAAGCCGGAAGGTCCCCCCCCAACCGTGACCAAGAGCTGGTACGAAGATCCGACCCAAAAAGGCACCTCTACACCAGACACCCCATGGCCTTGGGTGGCCCAACCGACAGTGCCTAACCAACTCCCCAGCATCCCAATTTACCTCTTTAAGTGGTGGTCACACCCAGAAGACCTTCGTCCCCGAGCCTGCAGTGTGTTTGCAATCCGGAGATTCCCCATTGAAAGCTACAGGGCTCCCGATGCCAGAACAGCACTATGCACCCGACCGCCCCAGTGCCGCCGAGGGTGCACTTTTGTATGCTAGCTCAAAACCCCATTTGCCCTTAGATTAAGTCCAGGAGCTTTGCTCCAACAACCCAGTGCCTGCTAGTCAGCAGCCACCAACCGGAGACCCACCACTGGATAACATTGGGCCTCAGCACTCTGCACCCGGCCGCCCAGTGCCGCTAAGGGTGTAACAAGAGTGCATAATTGATCCTGGGGGACCCCTGAGTCTAAACCCAGAATACCAACTCCCACAACAAAGTACTTACCTGTTAACCGATAACACTATTTTCCTCCATAGGATTACATTGACTGTTTTTTCTGTGAAAGGTTTTTAAGTGTGGAGTTGGAAAATCTATGAAAACCTTTAAAATTGTAACTAAATAACAAAAACGCTTTTACTTGCCTGTTTACAAGAAATGTCTCAGTGCAGTATCCAGGTATACAGCACTGTGTAAGAAAATTAATTTGTAAAGTAATCTACTTGACATTCTACTAAAAAGCCTATACAAAGTATATGTACAGTATATCAAAAGCATTGCATTACCAGTAACTCAACTGTAATCAAATCAAAGTGCATATACACAATTGCAATTCAAACTGTTGACAAACTGCATTACTACTGCAAAGTATTTATTGCTTACCTGTGCCAGGCTCGCGTCGTTCTAGAAAATAAAATAACTAAAAGAATATTTTTATACAAAACCAATTAGTCTGAAGTTCAGTCTTTGAGTGTGTGATATCATTTGCTGATTGAGTGTGTACAACAAATGCTTAACACTGTCCTCTGATAAAGCCTTACTGCTCGCCCAGACTTCCACAAATAGAGAGTGACGTGCTATCTACATTTACCTCTGCCTACCTTTGGGGTTCCACTTGTCTCAGTGCACACTCTACCTCACTTTGGGATAGTATATACAGAGCCAGCTTCCTACATATGTGGTTGCTGCTGGAGTAGGGTTTCATCCCCCTCAACCAGTAACCCAATTAGTCACATTGCAGGCAGTGGTGGGATTCAATACTTGTGTTTGTGCAGTACCAAATAGTGATTTTGCGTAACATTAAAATCCCAGATAAATAATTTGATACTATTTTATTTTTTATTCACCTCGATTGGCTTATTTACTTTTTCAAAATTCACCCTTATTCTACCTGACTGTCCGGGCCTGTAACTACACATGCAAAGATAGAGTATGAGCTTGCGAACCTGGATAACTACATTGTGGTTGAGCTACAAGAGTTCTGTAAGGAGAGGGGACTTCCAGCTAAAATGAGCACCAGAAAGCTGGAGCTCCAGAAGGCTCTGAAGACCTTGGCAGAGGTTCATCAATCAGTGGAAGCAGCAGAGGCAGCAGCAGAATACCAGGAGGGGAAGGATGGTGTGGAGGAGCAAGAGTAGGACCTGGGCAGGTCTTAAGTTGCAGCACCTAGAATGGTGAGAAGGGGAGGACAACATGCCCACAGAATTGGTGCCCCATCTCAGGCAAGGGAGCCATACATCTTTCAAAAGCCTGTCCCCAGAAGGGCTGGAGGACAGGACAGCTGAAAGAAACCTCAAACTGCAGCTAGCCAGACTCACGCTGGAGCCAGAGGAGAGAAAGGTCAAGGGAGTGTCCGAAAGACCTTTAGTTGAAAAGAAGTTGGCCATGGAGTAGAAACTTGCTTTGCATCGACTGGTTCATGAACGAAACCTCAGAGAGCTGGAACTCGAGGCAAAGCAAATGGATTCCAGCAGTAATGGCGGCAGCGATACTGCAGTGTCCAATGGAGATAAAAAGATCCACATTCCTAAAGACCTGGTGGCTAGCTATGTGGTGGGGCATGATATTGACAAGTGGTAGCCCCGAGAATGCAAAAGGTCTCAGAGAAAAATTGGGGGGCAAGTCTCCGGAAGCATATGCCTACAGTGAGGAGAGACACCCTACTCACACTAGAGATAAGAGACCAGATAAAGTATGCCCCTATGAAAGCCATCCTTGACGCCAAGTTTGGAGTCACCCCAGAGAAATACTGCACGAGATTTAGGGACAGTCAGAAACTGCCAAACTATTCTTGGGTGGATTTCTTGGAGGCATGGAGTGGTTGGGTGCCGGGCAGTAAAGTGAATAATTTTACTAGGTTGTACAATCTTGATTTGAGAGAGCACATGTTCAGTACATGCTTTGTGAAGCAGTGCCAGCACCTGCTTCACAGCAAGATCACTGACCTCAGAAAGTTTGAGAAGGAGGTAGACCTCTGGATTAGTACCAGAGTGTCTAAGAAGGTCCCTGGGAGTGACCCCAAGAAGGGTGGTTCAGGTTTCTCCCAGCAGAGTGAGGGGGAGGTCAAGGAAGACACAGACAAGTCCCCAAATATGGTGGGATGAAAGGGTTCCCAAATCCCTTCTGAGAAACCGTGAGGAGGTTCTGGTGGGCGGTGGTCCAGGGCGCCTCATTCCCAACCCCACTGCTTTGAGCGATCCCAGCTAGAACACAAGCAGGGGTGCTCTCTCTGTTAAGAAACCACCCACAGGTAGGACCTCCACAGGGGTGGCCAATGTGGCCTTAGAGGTAAGTAGTCCCCCAAGCACAGGAGATAGACCATCCCTTTATCTCCCTTAGTTGGGAGGTGAACTCAGAGGGTAGACTTGAGAACCCTGAAGGTGGAAGTCATCAATTCAACCAGGTCACGGTGAATGGGGTCATTGCTCTGAGGGACAACTGGTCAGCCAGAAAATGGCAGTGGAAAGGCTCGTTTCCCCTGAAGCTGTACACCGGACAGGTGTGTAGAGTAACTTAGGCCCAGGGGCAGGACTTTTTCTGCTCCATGGCTATGGTATCCCTGGAACAGGGTGTGGGGGTGACCCAGAGGAGGATCACAGATAGTCCATAGATGCCCACTGACTGTATTCTGGGGGATGAGTAGCCCTTGGTGTTGGAAGAGCTGGGAGGGGCAGCCGCCCAGGGTGTTCCGAAAGCTCAGATTTCTGAGAGTATCACCTTCAAACTAAGGGCACAGAGGCCCAGATGGACGGGTACGGAAGGACTCACCCTTGATACCTGTTCAGCCTTGGCATACAGACCCTGAGCTGAACTGCCAGTCCGGCTACCATCTGTGGACTGGGGGGGAAGGAGAGTGGAAGAAGGGTGGCTAACACCTAAGGCTGATGCTCACATTCTGTAAAACTTCAGAGGTCAGCGAACCCTGGATGGCGTGGGGCCTGGTTCTGGACACTGACAGCAGTCAGTGGCCTCTGTTGGTTGCTGTCCTTATGGGCAGAGTTGTACCTGCGTGGGGACAGAAGTCTGATCCATGGGGTAGAATGGACCAAGTCTCTTTGTTGGCCATAGCACTAGGGTCCGCCTACTGGATGCATTTGTGAGCAAGTTAAGATTAGATACTGCACAGATGGGGTCCACAGGTGAGGAGAAGGGTTCTCCATGGGGTAGTTCAGTGACTCAGGGGAGTATAGACAGAGGAATCCAACTAAGTTCAGGGGGGCATAGGACTGGCAAGGGGCTTTGCACAAGAGGGCCACAGTCCATGTTCAATCGCCTAAGCAAGGAAGCCAATCAAGGGATTTTGGCTGAAGAACGGGTTGCATTGGACTTGGCCCCCCTGCAGTCACTCCAAAAGTTGTTGCCTTCACTTCTCCTATTTTTGGTGAATTCGTTTTTGTAGGCCTCTGTACACTTTACCACTGGTTACTAGTGCTAAAGTGCTTGTGCTCTCTCCTGTAAACATGGTAAAATTGGCTTACAACCAAATGACACATTTAATGTACTTGCAAATCCCTAGTAAACTGGTTCTATATGTATCCAGGGCCTGTAAACTAACTGTACTGGGCAGCAGCACTAGTTGTGCCCAGCTTAAGTAGCCTTTTAAAACATGTCTCAGACCTGCCATCACAGCCTCCATGTGTAGTTTTAAACTGCCATTTTGACCTAGAAAAATAAACCTTTTGTCAGGCCTAAATCTTCCTTTTTAATACATGTAAGTCACCCCTAGGGTAGGCCCTACACAGCCCAAAGGGCAGGTCTACTACTACTGCAAGGCCTATCTCTCCCATAGGATTACATTGGGTTACGTTATTTCATTTAATAAGTGATAACTTACAATTGAGAGGAAGTAGGAATGTCAAGCATGGTCTCTAAAGAATTTTCTTGTCCCAACAATTTGGTGACTGCAGTCTGTATCCTGGGTCACATGATTAGGTGTGGCTGGCAGTTGGTCATTGTGTACTGCTCCTAGACAGGGGGACAAAGTGGGAACAGGTATTGGCAGGATCAGCCATCTCTGTCACGATGAGGGGAAGGAGCTGTCACCTACCACACTTGCACATTACAAAGGCTCTGACTCAGCACGGTCATAAAGGGTTTCACACAAGTCTTTGAGGTCCCAGACCAGCTGGGACCAAGGCAGTGAGGCAAGAAATTTGAAACACCTCTGTAGGTGCGGAGTGCTCTAGAAGCTTCTCCCACTTCAAAGTGGACCCTCAGACCCAACCATTCAAAAAACGTCTGGACCTGTGGAAGACTCAGAAGGGCCGCTGTGCTTCTCTCCTGCAAGATGGACTGCCCTGCAGCTCTGCTGCCTGAATGAGAAAGACTGGACCTGCATCGTGAACCCAAGACCACCGCAGTGACTCTAGGGCCTAGTTGGCTGGCCTCCTGGTCACAGCATCAGCTACAGAAAAGGATCTAACCATCCTGAACCAAGCACCTGGATTCTGCCTGTTGTGAGTCCTAACCGCCCCTCTTCCCAAGTGGTGACCCTTCAGTCCTGGACCCTTGGAGGTGGAGCTAAAGGTGCTCTGCCAGCCCAGTTGTGGTTTCATCAGAACTGATGCAGCGTGACGCAAACCTGATGCAGCTCTTCACAATGCCTTATTAGGACTGACACAGCCTCGATGCAAACCTGCATCGCAGCATGCACAGCTCATCGGAACCACCACCGCACAACGCATCCTCGAGGCAGACCTAGCAGCTTTTCATTGGAACAGACGCAGCCCCGAAGCAATCCTGCATCACAGCTCTAGGATTTGAGGTACTCTCTCAGCAAGACCAACTTGGTCCCTGAACCCGGCCCACGATCCATTGCGGTCGGCCTGAACTTGTGACTTTGTCCTGGCCCGGTGCAACCAGATAACCACAGTTGGTGCTTTGTAGCACAATTTGTTTTCTATATCTTAAAAACTGCACATCTCTGGTTCTACCAATTGGATTATTGCCATTTTAAGTGTCAAATAATTGATCACATTTTACTCTATTTTTTAAACTGGTGTGGGATTTTTCTTGTGTTGTGTTGTGTTTTCACTTTATTACTGTTTGAAGTGCTGCATAAATCCTTTATACAATGCCTCCAAGGTAAGCCAGACTGCTTTTCTACCAAAGCTACCAGAGAGTTGAGCACAGGTTATTTTGGGGCTTTCTTTTGTTTCACCCTGACAAGGATTGTGATGGCTGCTTCAGTAGGATTTCACCGTAACCCAATTTCCTACAGTGATTATGTGTTCTATACTTCGTCTCTGGTTTTAAGGAAAGTAAGTTTAAAGCAGAATATACACCAATGTATGTTTTATAGAGTCAAGGACTCTGCAGAAGATCTGCATTTACCAGTCAAATGTTTACGCAAGATGTTAAGTACAGTAAGAAACAAAAAATACGGTAAGAAAGAAGCAAAGCATCTCACAAGTCACTGTAAAACTCTGCGTACCAAATCCAGTTCAGTTAACTTGCGTGACAGGTTTTCTGACATCTCATGTAACTCTTGCTCAGATAATCGGTTGTCTGCCCTTCTGCGGGAAAGCGGTTCCTCTGTGAATGAAGCTGAATTGTCCTTTCTTTGCACACGTGAACTAGAATTAAACAATGTAAATATGGTTGGTCGGCAGATTCTCCCTAGGATACAGGTTATGAACCTTTCACTGCGACATAACAGAGTTTGTATTATCATTAACAAAATATGCTTTATATAAGTACAACTGCTTGCTTTGGAGCCTCCCAAGGAAACAACAAATGCTAACTGAGGTATCCGGTCTTCTATTCTACTCTGGTGGGAAATATTGCGATTTCTGTGGGCTGCATCATGTTCGAACTGTGGGCTTTTACATTGCAATATACCTAATCGCAGCTGAAAATTGTAATGAATCTATGTGTGAACTTTACAAACTGGGGCTTTCATTTATGGATGATGTTGGGTCACTAGACCCATGCCTCGCACTGACTGATGTTCTATTCCATAGCTTGCTACTATTTTGTGTCTTTATATTCACATTTTTGTTTTCTACTTCAGCCTCTCAGTCATCCCTGAAACAGGTCTACCAATACAAGTTAGATTCTGAAAATATGTGGACTAAACCTAGCTGAACCCTCAACAAGAGGAAATGCAACTTTCATCTATTAAACAATGAAGCAAAGTCATGTCTACCAGAAAGAGATTTACTTGAGTTGGGTAACGCACAAAAACACAGTACAAATAAATAAGCATTCAATATGATAAACACACCCCTTTCTGTCCAGATAAACATATCAGTCTAGGGAACACTTTATAACTTTTCATGTTACCGAAGGAGGGAAGTAAAGTTCAGGTCATGACATGGTAAAATTGTATTCATAATCAAGAGTGGCCTTACAGGCATCTGGCAAAGCACAAACAGTACCGAACCTGGCAGTCAAAAATTATTGGATGACACAAGGCCAGGAAAACCATCCTGAAGTCTGGAAACAT
This sequence comes from Triturus cristatus, assembly GCF_964204655.1. NCBI lineage: Eukaryota > Metazoa > Chordata > Amphibia > Caudata > Salamandridae > Triturus > Triturus cristatus. The sequence goes on along the minus strand of NC_140590.1, from coordinate 631,229,143 downwards.
TAAAGTCCCCAACTGACTCTCCCTTTACACAAGGTATTCTCTTGCACAAGATGTTCATCCTACATTTTCACTTTTTGACTATGTTTTTAAAGGGCCCCTAATCCAAGTAACAGCCCAATAGCCATAAAAAGCAACTCTAGTGTGGACCACCTAAGATGGCGGACACACACTAAATAGCTCCAGTGCTGGACCCCCACATCAGCGCCCATTCTCTTCCTAGCTGCCAGAATTTGGCTCGGCAGGGCTTCTGAACTCATCAGGAATAACCCCCCCATCCCCATGAACTGTTTTTTTTTTTTTAGATGGGATGGATTCTCCTCCCTCCCACTTTCAAACCCGCAGCCCGACCGCAGACACGAAGATGGATGCACAGCCTGATCAGGCAGTCCTTGGTGCCCGTAAACTACATGGGGTGATCACTCCAAGACTCCGGCAGACTGTGAGCCCGGAAATCTGTTCCAAAACAGACAGCCTACCGAGTCTCCCGGAGCCTTTGACCCCACTAATAATGACCGAGGGTCGTGACCCCAACTCGGAAAAGGACACTGAAAAATCAGGTTTAGCAAGTATAAAATCTATGACAAAATCGAAGATCTCTAAAGGACAACCAGAGACAACTGCTGCATCACCAACAAAGACAGTGAAACCTTAAAGGACGAGATGCCAACAATCGGGGACCTCGTCCCAGCAGAAGGAGGTCTTGAAGGGGCCCATATGCCACCAGGCCAGCACACTTCATGGGTCAGATGAGTTCATGCAGCCACAAACTTTCCCACGAAAACTCGTTATACAGGCAGAGGTGCATCTACATCAGTCGCCAGGTCACTTTACTCAAACCTTTTCTCTTCGTCAGCAACCTGGCCCTGTTATAACCCCTCCAGCGCAACCTTTAAATCATACCCTGAATCAAACAGACACAAAAGTGACCCAGGAACCTGACCCTGTGCCAATGCAGTCAGACAAACTCCACAAGGTCTACATCGGCACATATGGCAAAGACAATCAAAGGTGTGCTAACCACAGTAATGGACATCACGAATCCTGAGCTCACGGAAGACATGGACTATTCGTCTCCGGGTACACCACCAACAACAGAACCACCGTCAACAGAAAAAGTCTTGAATAAGAACTACAACGCCAAGTTTAACGTTTGGTCCCTCCTGCTAAAAACTTTTCAATCTTCTATGGACGACCTCTACTACCAATCAGATGAACTGGACTTGAAAGCGGACTTACTTAATATCCTAGCCATATACATCACAGGCATTGACTCTAAACTATCTACACCAAAGAACTAAATCATTAAAGCTCAAACAGCCACTTTTCTCCAACACCCTGTCTGTTCATGCTCTCACATAATAGACCAATTTGAATCCCTGCCAAACACTTTAAGCTCACTCCTTGAAGATATACGGTTAAGCTTGGTACTCCGGACCCAAGCGGCAGTCAAACACGTAAAGGTTGGGAGCACAGCATAAAGAAGTCTGGCCAACAGCCCACAACTATCACCATCTTAGCGTTACTGCAGGAGGCTAAAACCAAGAACAGCAAGGCACTTGTGACCAAAACAAAGAACAGGAGGAAACAGGCAGTGCATCCCCTACAGGTACGTCTCAAACCAGTGTAACGTCCTTACCTTCCAACACTTCACTCTCTAAGTGACAGAAAAATAGATTTGTAGTGTCAGTTGACTGGCCAGCAGTCCTGTTCTTGGCTTTCCTCAAACACATTAATTCCTAGAAGACTATATCGAGTTTTCACTGTAAAGGAGGAAATAAAGACTCCCTTCTTGACCCTATAGTGCTGAAAAAACTAAAGAGTTCCAGCAGGCACAAAACCTCCACAGAAAACGGGGGTAACCAAGTCATTGGCAACTCCGCTCTCGCCCTTCCGAGTTACCAACTCACCGGGAAGATTTTGATCAATATCATATGTTTTTTTACAATCATATACCACATGACAGAGGGTTTTAAGGGGAGTGGGAGGGGGCAACAGACGGGGAGGGGGAGAGGGGGGGAGTGGCTGTATCACCATTTTTTAAGCCTCTATGCAGCTCATGACCGACAAAGGGACGGTTCGCCTGAAGCCCACTTGGGTTCTGAGGGTAGTCACCACCTTCGTAAGGCTACTGTTCAAAAGATCTTGTTCAGCATGAAATATGCAGATGCTCAAGTATGAGACTGGATAGGATCCTTTCTCAATTCTATTGGCCGTAAAGCGATGGCAGGGCACAAGTCAAATAAGCAGGATTTTTGCCAATTAACTCCGAGGCCAGAGTTCACTAAGAGTAGGTCATCTGCCTACAGCGAAATAGTATGGATACGATCAGGCAGCAGGATTCCACATACCCCTTCAAGCGAATAGGCTTAGATAGCAAGGGACTCCAAGGCTAGAGCGACGAGGAAGGCGATAAGTAGGCACCCTTGCCCAGTGCTCTTGTGCAATGCAATAGAAGTTAAAAGCTCCTTTGGCTGAAAACAGAGCATTGGGGCTGAATGTAGTAATCACAATAAGCCAGAGTGAGTGAGGCCCAAAGTCTTATCTGGTGAAGACCTGGATAAGTTCCAGCGTAAGGTGTTGAACGCTTTCTATAAGTCAAGAACCAGGCAAGGATCTTGCATCCAGTGCAGTAGGGCTGCCTCATAATTCTGTATAGACACCTAATATTAAAGGTAATCCTTCTTGGTACAAAGCCATTCTGATAAGCACAAATTAACTGTGGAAGTACTCGCTGTATTGGGTCAGCCAGAGTTTTTCTAAGAATTTTATAGTCTGCAATTAAAATGGCTATGTGCCTGTTAGAAGCTGGATCTGGGGAGTGTAGGAAGGTGGATATCTGACTATGGTTACCCCCAACTTTTTGCCTAGTGTCTAGCTGGTTTTTCGACTTAGTTGGCCTGAGATCCTGCCATTCAGGGTCTCAGGCTGTCTGCTCTCTCTGTAAAATGGACCCCATGTACCCTAGGTACATAACCAATTGGTAAGGATCACCTGATTGGACCCTGTACAGTGTACCCTAGGTACCCAGGGCATAGGTGTACCCTAGGCCTCCCAGGGGCTGCAGCATGTATTATGCCACCCCTGGTCTGGCCTTCCAATCAGACACAACTGGCTGATCACTCAGCTGGGGCAAGGTCGTGTAATCACCCCTTGCTTAGGTGTAGTATTCCTATACCTACCTTATATATAGACACATGTGTACCTATCAGTCACTCCTATGGCAGGCCTTAACAATCCTGGAGGCAGAGTGCTTGGTAACATGTGAGATGGTGCTCTGGCATGAGGTGGGCCTGTCTGCAGCTTTCGGAACCATGTCCTTATAGCTGTTCTATGATATAGCCTACCATATACTCTTAAAGTGCCTTATAATCTTAGACGGTTATGGTAACTATGGTTTGGCTTTATCAAAACATGTCGTGTAAGGTGTCTAACACTAGGGAATAATACCCCCATGCCATTTCTGGACAGGAGAATATTATTCCCCCCTTCTAGAGGGAAAGACATGTTAAAATCATACTTCAACTGTTAGCCTCTGACCAAAGCCTCAGCATCACAAAATGGATGCTGCTGCCACGACACAAGTCTGACCTCCTGCAGCTGGGAGTGATCCCAGCCAGGGAGGCCTGGACAATAGGTTTCCTGCTTGGGGAGGTGCTAGCACCTCCCCAGACAGCCTTTAGTGTATTGGGGCAGGGTGGGCTGAAAGGAATGAGACATGCCTGGGGCACACAAGGTGTTCCTTGCATAGTCCAGTTCAAACCGGCGCTGGGGCACTCCAGCCCCAGCTCTGGCGCGAAACTGGACAAAGGGAAGTGGGTGTAACCACCCCCTCCCAGGTCCCACCCATAAGGCGTGACCTAGCAGGTATCCCAGCCCCCCAGATTAGTATAAGAGTGGGAGTTGGGCCTCAAGACTTTAGATTATGCTGAACCTGCAAAACTGAACAGAAACTCTGGACCTTCGACATTCGACGAAAGAAGAAGACTGAAGAATCTCCCTTGTAGCCAAGGAGTGGCTACCCTGTGCAAACAGGCACCATCAAGAGACTACCCTTTGCTTTGCGACCGTTCTACGAGGAACCGACTGCAGAGCCCGACCAGAGCCTTGACTTCCAGACTTCTCCGACCCTCATCCACATCTGCAGCAGAGCTGAGATCCGTGGAGGCGACGAGCGACGTGGGACCGGCTACCTGGGAAAAGTGGCTAGTAACTTACAGCGCAGCTTCTGAGGCACCCTCGAAGTTGTGCACCGGGGATTGAGAAGCCCCAACCCCAAGCACCATCTGCACCGAAGATCAGCCCCCCCACACTCCACGAGTCCTGCGTGGGGCCCTTCAGCATTTTCCTGCTTGCCGCGTCTGTCCGGTTGCTTGCCCGCTGGCTAGTGGCCTCTGTGACGACGCACCCTGAAATCTTCTGCGCTGGTTTGGCTCCTCCAGACTGGCTCCCGCTTCTCTGCAAAGAAGAAGCACCCCAGACCTTCCTGGTCTGCACCAGAAGCAAGTCCTTTGTTCTTCGTGGGTTCCGCTTGCCAAGGCTTGGTGAGTCCTAGTCCAACTTCGACGCCGCCGACAGCAAGAGCCTTCGTGGGACAGCTCGCCTCCTGGTCCTGGTCGTCCTCGACGCTTCCTGGTCCTCCTGGCTGCAGCGACAAGCTTCACCTTCACCTGCAACTCTTCACGACATCGCCTGGTTCCTTCCTGGTTCCACGTGGTCACTGGCTAGTGACCTTGACTCTGTCCCTTCTGCTTGCAGGTTTCTTCTCTTCTTGATCCCAGCCTTGGGATCCACCGGACACTCTTCACTGACTGCCTGTCAGCATCTTTCTTCAGGCATCCATAGGAGTCGACGACGAAAACGACGCATCTTCACCCCTATGCACCCGCAGCCTGTGGGCTAGGTAACTTGGGTACTCCGGTGCTCATCAGGATAGTGACTATCCTAGTGTCTAGTTTTCAAGTCTCAACTTCCTAGCTACTCCGGAAGTGTCCTAAATCTACCGTTTTCTAAACTGTACTATTGCTATTGACTTTTACGCATTACGCGTGAGTGTTTCCACTCTGCACACGAATCCCGTGGGCCTCCCACTTCCTAACTAACGCTAGTGTAGTGTAGCCCCAGCGATTCCCTAGGCCTAGGCCTATTCTATTTCCGTGACAGTGGTTCTTATACCACTTACTTAGTATATGGTTTGCGTGGCCCCTAGGGCCTAACTGTATTACTTACCTGTGTGACTTAATGTATGCATAAATAAGACTGTGTTGTACTTACCTCTAATCTCATAAAGAGTGCTGAGGGTTTGCTTAGAATAAATACACTTTATTTTATATATATATCTGTTGTGGTGTCCTTTCATTTGGTATTCAAGGGATTGTATATGGTATCACAGCTGGCTTCACATGCCATTCAGAGTTTAGCCTAAGACTGCTCTTGTCCATGCTACCACTAGGATAGCTGGTCTATAAGGTTGACTTTACAACCAATCACCATAAGGGTATTTGGACTGATATAAGGTGTACACTATAACTAGTGACATCATACATCAGGCCAACTTCTCACAGGGAGTCTAGTCCTGTTTTTAAAATTGAGACCAGAGTGCCCTTCGGAAGAATGAGGGGAGTGGCCTGTCAGCTAGTGCTGCCTAATGCACACCAGCCAGCTTAGGTTTTGTAAAATTCGACTTGGAGGCAATTGGTACCCAGAGTTTTCCCAGAAGTTAATGCAATAATTGCTCCCTTAATATCTGGGCGGTTATAGGAGTGTATATTTTTTCTTGTAGTTCTTGGCTAACCTGGGCAAAGAGAGGTCATCAAGGAAGCATCAATTGTCATTTAGGGGAGACTGGGAGTGGCTAACTATACAGGGATTGATAACATTTAGAGAATGAATAGGAATGAAATTGTCTGCTTCGAGTATTGTAACTTCTCATTCGCAACTTGCAGGGTCGTAATTAGTGCTTGCCTTGTGTCATTATTAACTATTCGTGCAAGAAGACTGCCGGATTTGTCCCCATCAGAATGCGCCCAAGACCTAAAAGCAGAATAATCTAAGCAGCGCAGGCGCTCTACCAGAGGCACCTCCTCTTCACATACTTGATTCAGATAATCTTTTAGTAATGTTCCTTCTACCATTTCTCTACCCCAGCTAGATCCTACACTATTATCTTAGGTCCACACACCAAGGCCTGTATGCACAGGTCATGAATCACAACCTTGAATGCCTCCCATTCTACTATCGAGTATGATGCTGTCCCACTATTATGCTCAAAATACTCTAGTATTTTCTCTGCAAGAACACCTCAATATGCCGGGTCTTCCAAGGTCTTTGGTTACCATCGCCATGTGGGAATAGGCGAGGAGGGTCTACCCCATCATGTAAGGTAAATCAGCAACAGGAATTTAATCTGAAAGCTCCCTGCCCAGTAATCTATGGCGCAAACTGATGTAGAAGTAGAAACTACTCTAACCAATCACGCCTATACATCGTGAACTGACAAACAGAATGATGAAAGTCGGGGGGTTGGGGGTGTGTGTGACCTATCTGAGTTAGTGACCAGGATGCCATGGAAGTCACCCCCTCCTCCTAAACGACCATTTAGCCAGTCCTGTTGAGCCACTTAAGGAAGGTGTGTTGAACAGTTTTGGGGGCGTAGATCCTGCCTATTATGATGGGAGTACAGTCTAGCTTGGCCTCTAGTTGAGCAAACCTTACAGTCAATATCTAGATCAGTGGATTAAAGATCGAAGGGGGTCCCCAGTTTCATCCAGACGAGGGCTCCCAGGGTATATGTTCAATAATTAGTGGTGAAGGTATCTCTCTCCTTCCACTCAAGTGAAACAAGCCTCCTGAAGGAGTGCTATTTAGATCCCTTTGTGCTTATGTAAGGAGAAGATATTGTAACTCTTAGTAGATGTCTGCCTTCCTCAAATATTCCAGGACAGATTGAGATTTCTGTAACTAAGCCATGGTGAGTCTAAATGCATGTGTAAGGTATGAGGTCCTGTCAGGAGTTTCTCACTCACTGTCAGGGAGGGTAAAAAAGAATGTTGGGCCCCACTGTCTATACTAAAGTCAGCTCTCTAGCTTCATAAAAACAATATCCAAAAAGGGTCAACTGTAAAGTAAACCAAAGGCAATAAAAGGGACAGGGGGCAAATTTCCAGCTGTCCAAACAGTATCCAAAGGCCTCCAGTAGGAATGTGGGATGCATGTTACAGACCAGTAGCGGCTGGAGTAGCAGTGGCCAGAGCCACTGTCTATACTAAAGTCAGCTCTCTAGCTTCATAAAAAACAATATCCAAAAAGGGTCAACTGTAAAGTAAACCAAAGGCAATAAAAGGGACAGGGGGCAAATTTCCAGCTGTCCAAACAGTATCCAAAGGCCTCCAGTAGGAATGTGGGATGCATGTTACAGACCAGTAGCGGCTGGAGTAGCAGTGGCCAGAGCCACTGTCTATACTAAAGTCAGCTCTCTAGCTTCATAAAAACAATATCCAAAAAGGGTCAACTGTAAAGTAAACCAAAGGCAATAAAAGGGACAGGGGGCAAATTTCCAGCTGTCCAAACAGTATCCAAAGGCCTCCAGTAGGAATGTGGGATGCATGTTACAGACCAGTAGCGGCTGGAGTAGCAGTGGCCAGAGCCCCCCACGTTGATCAGAGGGTTTTTGTGATGTTGGTCCCACGTTGGGACTAGATGTGGAAGTTATGACCAGGTCAGTTGGAACCCATGTTAAGGGAGCATTAAAAGAAACTGAAAAGGTTCCGAAAGACCTGTGAACCCATTTCTCAGTTCCTAGAAGGGACCCAACCCAAGTTAGTGGTAGTTCTCATAAGAGCTCATCCACAATTCTGGGGTTATTCTTGGTGGGGAGTCTGGGCGATAAGAGAAGCAAGGAGGGGTACTCTCTATCTGATTCCACGGTGGAATAGTCAGAAGAGAGCGGCTGTAGGTCTCAAAAGGTGGCCGCCATTGCGAGAGCCCAGCGCCTACTGTCAAGGGCCTGCTCCTGGGATGGGGCTGCGAAACACAAAGGCTCATTCTCAGCCTGCTTCCGAGGTAGCCTTTACTGCCGCTGGGGTATGCACTGCAGCCATTTGCTGGGAACGTCTGACTGAGATAATGTGCCTTAGCTTTTCACCCAGTACCAAGCTTATTTTGGAGCCAGTGCTCTGGGGGCCCTTACAATGAAAAAGAAAGGGCTGAGGTCCAGTGGAGGCATCAGGTCTTTGGACCAAAATAGGGCCTGTTTGGCTGCTTAGAAGGCGGGCATCAGGCACCGGATGCCACCAGGTGCAGGAGCTCAAACTGTCAGCCGGCAGCCACCTGTTGTAAGGTAACAACCACCAGTCCCGAAAAGGGCTGCGGGACAATCACACTGCTCGCAGCCTGCCCTCGATGATCACGGTCTCTTGCACTCACCAGCAGTCTATCTTCACATATGTGGGTTTCAACGGCCCATCACAATGCAATTCTGCCTCTCTCCAGTCAAAGAGGGGGGCCATCACTGACCCCGAGTACGCCCCACTTCAATAGCAGTAAGTTGTTAGGGCCCTCACGGGCACTCGGTAAGCCGCAGGACTGGGCGAAGGTATTGAGAGCCCTGGAGTCATAAAATCCGGAGTCTGCCCCCTGCACCCAGAAGGCAGTCTTGGTAGGGTGTGCCAGGACTGTTCTGTGGTACCGGAAGGGGGCTGCTGGTCTCCTCAGTATCCACTGCCCACCTCACCTTCGTTTTGCTGCACCACCCAGTTTGTTGTGTCCTGGTTCAGGAAAGGATGGGTCAGCCGCCTTGTCAGTTGTGTTTCTTCCCAGATACCATCATGTCAGACCCCCAATGAGTAAGGATGGGGGCAAAGATATGTGGATTTGGAGGGCTTCGAACTGGAGCATTGAGGTTCCACCATTTTGGCCATCCAGCCCATGCCCTATTAGTGTAGCTAAATTCTTTGAGTGGCACTAGAGTTCTTGCAAATGAATGCTGTTTGGGTGTCCGAAGGTCAATGATATAGGATATGATGTTGGGTGAGCGTGTACTATGGTTGATGCTTCGATGTATGAAGGTAGGTGTGTTTGATGGTGGCTGTGTATGAGCTTCATGATTGCTGTGGGCATATGAACGTGGCTATCGTGATAGGGACATCGTGCATATAGGGACATATTGCTGGTTGTGCAGATATATAACAGTTGATATGCGGTCATATAGGATGTAGGGTGGATGCCATATGATGATGGAAGCGTTGTCATAATGGTGGGTGGATGCTTGTATGAAGGTGGATGTGCTGGTATATTGTCGTGGGTTTCTTGAGAAATGGCGACTGTATGGCCATATCTATAAGGAAGAGTGTGAAGGCGTATGATATAGTTAATGTTTCATATTTTGTGGAGTGTTACTTTTTGTCCGACAAGGCGAATACTTTATGCTGGGATTAGGAGTTAAGGGTGACATAGTAAAGTGGGATTGTAACACGAGGTGAAGGTAGCAATTAACTTGTTTTTTGTGACATAGATTTTATGGCAAAGACACTGAACAGATTAGTCAAATTTAACTTTCTTTCAATTTCACTTATTTTAGAGAATTTCAAGCATTTTCATTTTTTATGCAAGTTGTGTGAACATAAGTTGTAGCGTGGGTAGATGTAGGATTTAACTTGTGTTGAAGTATAATGGTGGAATTGCTGATGTAGGATGTTGGTTGGTGGCCATTTGATACTGGATGTATTGGCATGTATGTTGTTTGAGGGTGTGATCCCCACACCTCCATCCTTTCTTTGTGCCCCCACTCCTCCTTTATGTCCCCATGCCCCTGCTGCCCTTGTGTGCCACCTTTCCTGGTCTCTTCTGGCACTTTGTCGGATATCGGGAACACCTCTGTGTGCCTGATCATTTCTTCCCCATGTATACCTCCCCTTGAAGCACCACTTTGTAACACTGTAGTCTCTATGTGCCAGCTTGCCTGCTCCTGGTGAACAGCTGTCCCACTGCAGCCCTGTGCGTGCCATTGCCAGCCCCATCAGTGTCCCATTCCCCCTACAGCTCCTATGTGCTGCCCTACTCCACCCCTGTTGACCCGGTGAGCCACCTTCACCCCATATTCCTCCGTCAGCCCCCTACTTCTGCAGCCCCTTGGTGTGCCAATGCCTCCCCTTTATGTGTCCTTCAAGCTCCAGTCAAGTCCACTACCCTTGTGCCTCTAGGCCCCTGTAGCCCTTCTACAAATGTACCACTTCTCCTGCTGGTTGTGTCCCCACTCCACTGCAGTCTCATGATGCTTTGCCCTTGCTGGTCCCCTGCGTCCTTGCACCCCCTCAAGCATGTTCCTGCTCATTGCCTGCTGTGAAGCCAATATTTACCCTCCCACAACCTCCAGTCCCTCCGCAGCCACTCTGAGCTCCACCCCACTGCACTTGTGCCCCCTTTCTTCCCCCTAATCTGTTCTTGGTCCCATAGAGCCCTTGTGTGTTCTCCCTCTCCCCTGTGTAGTGAGGAGGTATTAGAGCGGGATTCTGCCCTCACAGCTTGTTCAAGGCCACAGGGGGACATGTTCATGAATTCCTGTGCCCTGTCTTGTCCAAGGGTAGTGGCAGAATGAGGCATTCCCCCTCAGCTTGTCAAAAGGAAAGTGGGGTCTTAAAAACTATGTAAAAAGCAAGAGCGCCTGAAGAGATGACCTGGCACTCACTCCTGCACCCTGTTCCCAATTGTGACCGATGTTTGAGGTTTTTAAGAAATACAGTGACCATTTGATATGCAAGGGAAAAGCAAAAATATCTATATTTGGGTTATCTCCCTCACACAACCAAAAGGGAAGTGGCCCAAAGCTGCCAGTTAAAAAGGCTTATAGACGGACATCAAAAACTACCTTTCCTTTACAAAGCAGTCCCTCTGATCATTTACCATCACTCTTAATCAACTAGTGTGTCTTCCTGTGCAACTGTATTTGTGTTCAGGGTAACGGAAGAAGGGCTGCAGTACCACTCCTTTTTCCTCGCAATTGCTACTAACAATTGGGAAAATAAAGATTCAAAATAATTTATTTCTTCAGATCAGCCAATGCTGAACATCGATGCTTAGAAAATCGCTGAAGCAAATGCATGTACCTTCAACGCTTGCTTACATATGGCGTTGCACTGTGACTGCAATCATACTTATTGCTCTCCAAGGACTCAGTCAGTGAGTGTTTTCTCAAACAAACCCTGCTGATCACCTGCATCATTAGATACAGCACAAGCGTGCTTACATCATGCTTTCTAGTCCTTTGTGTGCTAGCAATGACCGCATAAGTATTTTACAATCTTTCAAGTCTTCAATAGAAGGTTACGATAAAAAAAAAAAAAAAAAAAAGTGGGAAACAGTACAAAGGAAAATTGTATTTCAAGTGACAGGACCCAGACAGGCCATGTACCATTTTCTGGACGAGTCCTAGATTTGTTTATTAGTCAACTATGACTTCAGTTAATACTATTACAACTGTTCAACAGAATGTTTGCATACAATCATAGAGGTTACGAGATGTTTAGGGAAAAGCAGCTTACCAGATAAGTTTAATAACTTTAGTCAGACAAATACTCCTTCAATAAAAAAACAGGGATTAAAAGACACTAAATCCTACCAAAGCTTCCGGATGCACTGCCTAATCTGTCCAGATCAGTGGCATCAGAAGGAACCAGCCCAAAAAACACTGCGTGTCAATACTAATATTGCTGGCTGACTTGAAGAGGGACATTAAATGCGAAAAATTATTAAATTCACTCATGTGAATTTTCAGCCACAAGACAGTATGTGTTCAATACAATTAGGGCCGATGGTTTAAGAACTAAAATATGCATTTAGAATTTTTTCACAGCATAGCATACTTCCTTCAGGAATTTAATTCTTTTCCACCCTTAGAAATATTTCACACCAAAAACGGAAGTAAGATGCACATCTCAAAACCTTAACTGGCGCCCAATGGAAAAGAGTAGATTGCATACAATTAATTACACTCACCTGATGGACTGTGAAACGTGCGCTGTAAATGACCTCTCATGCCCTGCTTCCTGTGGTGGCTCATTAGTGGAGGGCTGCACCTGACAGTCTTTGTGAGTTGCCTCTTCCTCATCACCAAATGAGGGCCATTCTTCTCTTCCTTCCAGGTCACTCTGCAACGTCATAAACCTTATATCTGGCAAGGGTCGAAAAGCAACTTTTTTCTGGATATTTAAAACTGGACCCTAAGACCGAAACACCGAGAAAAAAGTGATGAGGAGTAGGCACTTTTCTGAAAACCAAAAAATATTTTGTTGCATGCTGATCCCCTAATTATGTAAAGTGGAGTATATTCCTATTACAAGCATTTCTGGAATCATAACACTTTATTATAATTTCTCTACTGACATTTTCATCCAGCAAGCAGAACACGTCTCTATAATATTGTGGCTTACTCAAGACTATTGTTAGTAAACTAAAGTTACACAAGTCAACATAATGTCCAGTACTCTCACTCTGCAACACATCGCACATTCTCAGTGCCAACGTTTACTCCTTTTATAAGTCATTGTCACTGATTTAGGTATGTCATACTTTCAGCAGGCAGAGCACAGTGATGGGTGGGTGGCGAAGCTTTGTAAACTTTTATCGTCATAGACAACCAATTTTTCATTGTGTATATCCCTCTAATCTTTGATCATTTCTCATATCTTTATCCCAACTTCAGTATTATTTAATGCTTTATGATTTAAGGCGGGTATTGGTCCCCGCTAGGCAAGTATTAGTAAGTCATCCCACGCCATGGCACCTCCCACTGTGCCGGATCTGCAATTTAAGTTTCTCAGGAAGTTTATTTTGTCCTTTACCTACTTTTCGTGTTTCTGTTTTCCATCCTTCTATTTTCAGAAGTGTTATCAATCTCCAGTTGTTGGAGATATCCCTCTTAGCTATCAGTAATGCAGTCTACCAATTTACATTTATTTTTGCCTTTTGGGTTATAGCCTTGTCCCCCAATAGACACGCCTTGGGGTGGTGCAGGCCAGATCAGCCAGTTGTCTCAGTCAAAATGCCTTTAACGGTATTCCAATATTCTCGGAGTTTATAGCAGGACCACACAATGTGATACAAGTTTGCCTATGTTTTGCCTGTGGAAGGCAGTTCTGGCTTGAGGCAGTGTAGTCTCACGGGGGTCATGTAAGTTTGATGAAGATAATTACATTGACTTGAGAACACACATTTAAGAAAATAACTTCACCACTTGCCTGTAATAACTTCTTACAACCGAGTAATGACGTGTGACAGTGCCCCTTCTCATCATTACGTGAACATGGGAGGAGACAGCCCGTGTGAGGAGGAATCTACATGTCATACAGAAAAGACTAGTACAGCAGCCTCTCAGGAAGGAGAAGATGCACACAGAGGTACCAATTAAACCACCTGAACCAACCCCTCACAGCAGTCCTGCGACAGAAGTCAAGGTGAGGAAGGCAAGTGCCGTAAATGATGACCCTGGAAAGAATGCAAGGTGGGGCTAGCGTATGGCAGAAGATGAGGCATTGTCCACACACAGCAGCCCGGTACAGAAGAAAAGGCAGGGTCCACAAATTATAGGGCACAACATATCCTGAACTGAGCACATTATAACCGTTTATTAAGTCACCTCAGCGGTCCGTGCCTTTATGAAGGCACATGACATGCAGTCTCATGCCTCCACATGCCCATGGAACTCCTCAGTGACTTGTAATATCCTTTACGTGCAGTTTGGGGCATTTAACCCCATGTGGTACATTTACAGAGTTAAACAAGCACTGGCAAAGGCAATAGGTTTTGCTTTGCTTATGCTTTGTGCCAGCTGCTATTCACTTTGGCATTAGCAGATGCTTTTATAAAGCACAAGCATTGGCATAGCTACCAGCAGCAACAGGCAATGCTAAAAGAATATAAAAAAGTGTTTTCTATACCTGCAAGATGACTACCACGTTGCACCAAAGCCATCTTGAAAGTACAAAAAAATACTACTTTCTATATTCTTAAAATGCAACAATTTTGCATCATCAGTATGTTTTTCCCTCTAGAATATTTTGACTTCAGTTGAAAATCTAATTAGTCCGGTCCGCATTGGCCTAATTCATAAAGTGGGAACCGGAGAATTGTGCCTCCAAAGAAGCCTCTCTCTCTATTAAATAGAGGCCAAAAAACTGCCAAAGGTTCTAGCCACACACCTCTATGAGGTGTGCGATAGGTTGATTAATAGGTACCAATCTGGGCTTATGCCACACAGAGCCAGACAACAACATTAGATGCCTCTACAGGATACTCCAAAGAATCAGCATTATTCAAGACCCAGTGGTGATTTTATCACTGGACGCCGAAAAGACATTTGACTCGCTCAATTGGCTAGACCATGGTGGTGCTGGGAAAATGAGATTCGGATCAGCGTTTATGGACTGGGTCTGACTGCTTTACATAACACCACTGGCTAGAGTGTGCTTTAATAGGACACTATCATGAGAATTCTAACTGGGAAGGGGAACCAGGCAGGGACGCACATTGGCCCACGTATTATTTGTGTTGGCAATCATGCCTTTAGCAGAATGGGCCAGAAAGGATGCCTTGCTGCGTGGCTTGCACTGGGACCCGGGATTGGGAGGATATGATGTCCCTATATGCGGACTATCTGTTACCGTATTTGCCAGACCCACTGCGGTCTATCCCAGGGTAGTGAAAATACTTATAATTTTTGCGACATACTCCGGGATTCAAATAAACTGCCATAAGTCGGTGACATGCTCACTTACGGGCTGGCACCCACATCAAGAACCGAGTCTGCCCACTGTAGTGGTCACCGTCTGGCTTCTAATATTTAGAAATATTTATCACAAAAGTCCCTAGAGACTTCTATGCTCAGAGACCTGAATATTGGATCGGTCAAAATAAAGCAGATGTGGGCAGATGAAGGAAACTAACAATATCCCTGCTGGGTAGGGCAGTGCTCTACAAAACAATCTTACCAAAATTCCTGTATGTTTTACAAAATACACCACACAAAATCCCTGACTATTTCTTCTAGGCAGCATAGGCGACGACCAGGATGCTATTGTGAGACTGTGGCATGCCTATTATAGCACTGGATACGGTGACGAGAGGCCCATATGAGGGAGGCACTGCTCTGCCCAATCTTAAATTATACTACTGAGCGGCACAGCTGAAGGTAATTAATAACTAGGCATTTGAGGAGCATTGGGATCCCACCTTTATGTTTGATAGGAGTGCTCTGTCCCAAAGAGGATAACTGAGGCCACTCCACAGCCGCACTAATCTACAAGAGGGTCAGATCCACATGGCCACAGTGATCCAGAAATGGAAGGCAGCGATCAAAGCGGCTGGATGGGAGGAGAAAATTACCCTAGAAACACCATTATGGGACTTGGGCATACTTGTGGGTCTGAAAAAGCTGGAGGGCTTCCGACAGTGCGATTTCATCGGAATCTCTAAGGTTGGGGACCAGTGGGATGGAAAAGGCATGTTGTTGTTTGAGAACCTCCAAGCAAAATATGAGCTAGCAGACTTCCAGAGATTCCATTACATACAGGTTAGGCATACCCTACACAGCCACACTAGACACCTAGAGGAGATAGCGGAAGAGACTTCCTTACAATATAGACTTCTAGCGACCCGCTCATATTGTCATGCAGTTTTGGAAAGTTATGCTACCCTAGTCCGGAATTGTTTGCGGCCCTTAGACAAGTTAAAAGACAGATGGGAACGAGATTTGGACAGACTGATAGCGATTAAGGCTGGCTTTCACACAACTCAAGATATTGCACAGGGCATTTTACACAAGGACTAAACTCCACAAAACGGGCAAACTACCTAACGACAGATGCCTAAGAGGATGCAACCAAAGAGGGCCCCAGATATGGAGTAGTTTCTTTTCTGTAACTCCAGTTCTGTAGTAGGGGAATCTCTGTTATAGTCATAGTCTAGTGAATAGTCCCGCCCATGTGCGTGGACCCCGGAGCAATAAAAAATAATCTCAAAGGTGACAAATCATGCAGACCTGCATACACCTTTAAGAGAGAATTTAATTTAAAGACAGATAATGCAGCCTATACCCACAGGCTACACTGTCCAGTACTTCAACTAGAATTCCACCAACATCCACAAACAGCACTGCCTGTCCAGCTTTTCTCCACATAGGAAAAAACCCTGCCTCTACCAGCAAAAGCCTCTGGAATGATAGAGAGGAAGGAGTGGACAGACAAGCACCATAGGCTGCCATTATGTGGCTTAAAACAGGATACTGTGCCTTTAAGAAAACTTTCCAGGTTTCCAACACTTTCCCCAGTATCCCAGAATGCCCAGCAGGTCCCATTTACTTTCAGTTCTTTTTGAAGGCGTAGCACGCCAGACCTGTAGCATTCTACATATGAATAAGTATCTCTCCACCGGGGAGGAGGGCGGGCGCTTATGACTATAACAGAGATACCCCTACTACAGAACTGGAGTTACAGAAAAGAAACTACTCCTTCTGTAGTAGGGGATCTCTGTGTAGTCATAATCTAGTGAATAGAATGGCAAGCCCATCCCCACACAACAAAAGCGGTGGAGAACAAACAAGACACTACCACTACTGTGCGAACAAATTTCGCAGCGAAGCCTGCCCAACCTGAGCATCTGCCCTGGCATCCGTCTCCAGACAGTAATGCGCAGCAAAGGTATGGACCGACTTCCAAGTGGCCGCAGCAAAGCCGTCGTGGCAGCTTTGCCCCTGGTGGAATGAGCCTTAGGTTTACCCCCCAAGGTCTTATTAGCCTTTTGATAACACAATTGTATGCAGGACACAATCCACCGAGAAATGGACTGCTTAGAGGTCGCAAGACCAGTCCTGACTGAGCCATAATTAACAAACAATTGGTCAGACCTACGAATATCCTTGGTCTTATCCAGATAAAATTTCAACACCCTCCGAACATCCAGGGAATGGAGAGACCTTTCCGCTGGCGAAGAGGGATTCTGAAAGAACGTAGGTAAAGTTATAGTCTGGTTGACATGAAAGTCAGAGATAACCTTAGGAAGAAATTTAGGGTGAGTACGCATCACAACCTTAGCAGCATGAAATACAGTATAAGGTTCTTGACAACATAATGCCTGAAGTTCACTCACCCTGCGGGCCGATGTAATGGCCACTAGGAACGCCGCCTTCCAGGATAGGTGCTGCAATGAAGCCCTGTGAATGGGTTCAAAAGGCTCCTTCATCAGTCTGGACAGCACCACATTCAAGTCCCAGGAAGGCGAGGGAAGTCTGACGGGAGGAAACACTTTCTTCAAGCCTTCCAAAAAATCCTTGACCACAGGGATCTGAAAGAAGGAAGTCTGTGAAGGGCA
Organism: Triturus cristatus; assembly: GCF_964204655.1. NCBI lineage: Eukaryota > Metazoa > Chordata > Amphibia > Caudata > Salamandridae > Triturus > Triturus cristatus. The sequence goes on along the minus strand of NC_140590.1, from coordinate 631,211,788 downwards.
TTTCCTGTAAGCAGTCAAAGCAGCCAGATGAACCTTAATGGAATGGAAATTAAGGCCAGACTGCGCCAGATGTAAAAGATACGGAAGGATGACATCTTCCTTACATGTCGTCGGATCAAAGTTCTTGAACTTACACCAGATACAGAACCTCTTCCACTTGTAAGCATAGGATGTCCTAGTGGAAGGTCGTTTAGACTCCTTCAGTATGTCCATACAATCGTCTGGTAGATTCAGATGGCCATATTGCACTATCTCAGGAGCCATGCCGCCAAACTCAAAGACGAGAGGTTGGGGTGCACCATCCGCCCCCCGAACTTCGTGAGAAGGTCCGGCCTGCACGGCAACCGCATGTGAGGAAGGAGAGACCGGTGAAGTAGGTCCGTGAACCACCACTGCCTGGGCCACTCCGGGGCGATCAGGATCATCCGCGCCCTGGACTGGGACAGCTTGATGAGCACTGCCGGAATCAGGGGAATGGGTGGAAAAGCGTACAGAAAGCTGTTCGACCAATCGATCCACAGCGCATTCCCCAGCGTCCCCCGCTGGTAGTACCTGGATGCGAAGTCTCGGCATTTGCTGTTTTCGGCGGTGGCGAACAGATCTACGTCTGGAGTCCCCCACCTTGCGAAGACTTCTCCTAGTACTTCGTCGTTTATGACCCATTCGTGGTTTTCCTGGATCAGCCTGCTCAAGGCGTCCGCCTGAGCATTCTGCACCCCTGGCAGATGCGTGGCCGTAATAGTCAGTCCTCGGACCAGCAGCCAGCGCCAGATCGCCTGCGCCTTCTGCGACAGGGTGCGCGATCTCGACCCCACCTGCTTGTTGAGGTAATACATCGTGGTTGTATTGTCCGTCTGTATCAGCAGCAAGTTGGTCTGGAAGGACGGAAGGAAGGTCTTCAGTGCCAGGAAGACAGATCTGAGTTCCAGGAAATTGATGTGGTACGTCGATTCCAAAGCAGACCACTTTCCTTGAATCTGCAAGTCCCCGGAATGCGCTCCCCAGCCCTGGAGAGACGCATCCGTCACGACACTCGTCGCGGGAATGTCCTTGTGGAAGGGAACCCCCTTGAGGAGGTTTTCCGCCGAACACCACCACTTCAGAGACTGAAGAGCATGCAGCGACAGTCGTATCTTGTCGTCCCAAGAGCCTGTCCTCTGATCCCACTGATCCTCCAAGCACTCCTGCAGTGGTCTCATGTGTAGCCGAGCGTGAGGCGTGAGGAAGATACAGGAGGCCATCGATCCCAGTAGAGAAGACACCTTCCTCACTGTCATCGATGGAGCAGTCCTGAGCCTTCCGAAGGAGTGATAACCGTCTCTCCTCCGAAGGAGACACGCTTGCTGACCGCGTATCGATGGAGGCTCCCAGGTACTGTATGCACTGGACCGGGGTCGGGACCGATTTGGCCATGTTGACGTGTAACCCCAGCTTGTGCAAGAGAGCACACGTCCATCGGAAGTGATCTTGCGCTTCCGAGAAGGATGAAGCCTTGATCAGCCAATCGTCCAGATACGGGTAGACAAACACCTTGTTCCTTCGCAGATGTGCCGCCACCACCGCCATGCACTTCGAGAAGGTCCTGGGCGCAGACTTTAGCCCGAATGGTAGTACTGTGTATTGATAGTGATTGGCGCCGACTTGGAATCGCAGGAACTTCCTGTGCTTCCGTGCTATGGGCACATGGAAGTACGCATCCTGTAGATCTATGGCACAGAGCCAGTCTCCCCGTTGCAGCCGAGGGTAAATCTGGTGCAACGATAGCATGCGAAACCTCTCTCTGCGAATCCATTTGTTTTCCTGTCGCAAATCCAGAATGTGCCTGAACTCGTTCTTGTCCTTCTTGCGAACGAGGAAGAACCGAGAGTACAGACCTCTTCCCCTTTGAGACAGAGGTACCTCTTCTACCGCTTTCTTTCTCAACAAGATGTCTGCCTCCGCCTGGAGCTCTCTCAGCTGGAACCGAGAGCTGACCGGCGGAATCGCTGGAGGCGGGCTGATAAACCGAAGACTGTATCCATTGCAAACAATATTCAGCACCCACTTGTCCGGAGTAATTTTTTTTTTCTCCACTCTGCCGGAAAAAGTTGAATGCTTCCCCCCACTGGAGTGGGTCACGGTTGAGGGGGAAGTAGCCGCTCAGGGCCGAGACCCGGCCGGGCACTTGGTAGTGGTAGTCGCCTGCTGGCCTCCTCTACCCCTCTGGCGTTTCTGGAAGGGCTTCCGGAACTGCTGCTGTTGGTGCTGCTGCTGTCCCGAACTCTGCCCACGCCCTCTGCCCGAAGACCCGAACCGCCTCTGGAACGGGCGTTTCTTCTTCTCGGCTTTCTCCAACCCGACGGCCGTCAGGGTTTCCGCCTCCGCCTTCATGCGGGCCATCTCATCATCCGCATGTTTTCCGAACAGGGTTTCCCCCGAGAAGGGCAGGTTGGCCACTCTGTGCTGCGCCTCTGGTTTGAGGGACGTCCGGCGCAGCCACGAATGCCGCCTCTGGTGGATGCCATGGCAGTAGGCATGGGCGGCCAACAAGGAGACATCCGCCGCCGCGCCGATCACCTGATTAGAAACCAGCATGCCTTCACGCACTGTTTCCAAGAAGTCCTCCTTCCTGTCCCGGGGCAGCAGGTCCGCATACTGCTGCAGGGACTCCCACAGGGCCCGGTCGTAACGGCCCAACAAAGCCCCTGCACTCGCCGCCTTCATGGTGGTGGCGGCGGTCCCACACACCTTCCTGCCCGCAGAATCCAGCCAGCGGCTCTCTTTGTCAGGCGGAACCGTCGATGAAGGGGCGGTCACATGTTTCCTCGCCGCCGTCACGATGACCGAATCCGGCTTCGGGTCCACCCTCAAAAAGGTAGGGTCCGACTCCGGGGCCCTATACATTTTCATGAGCCTGGAGGGGGCGGCCTTCGTCACCGCGGGAGTGAGGAACAGCTCCAACGCGGGTTCCACCAGTCCTGGTACAAGGGGCAGTAGAGGGCGAGACAGATGTTTCTTATGAAGTGTCTCGAATATCACGGACGTCGTGGGTGTTGGAACCGTCACCGTGATACCCAACTTTGCTGCCCCTCTCAGCAGCACCTCTTGGAAAGACCAAATCGTCCACCGGAGACACCCTAGTCCCCGGCGAGTCCGACAGCGTCGGGGAAAAATCTCTGGTCGAGGATCGCGTGTGCGACCTGGACCTGTGCCTCCTACGGCGTCGTCCCGAGTCCGACGATGACCGTCCATGGCTCCGTGATCTTCTCCTCCTGAGAGAGAGGGAGCGTGACCTCTTCGGCTTCGGTCTGCCCGCCGGTCTAGCCGGTTCCGGCGACCGCGGGCGTCGTGGCTTCGGAGTCCCCTGCGGCGGAGTCGGGTACCTCGGAAGGGAAACCGACCGCGGGGGCACCGCCGGCAGTCCCAACGGAGTGCGTGGCAACGACCGAGGTGGGGGCGGCGGAGGCAGTGGCCGCGGATGTGGTGGTGGTGGTGGTGGAGGTGGTGGTGGTGGTGGTGGAGGCGGAGTCGGAGGTGGAGGAGGCGGTGGCGTAGGCATCCGAGGAGGCGTATACACCACAGAGTACACCGATCCCGATGACTCTCTTCCTCGACGTCGACCTTCGCCTCGACGTCGACCTCCGTCTCGATGGCGACCTCCGTCTCGATGGCGACCTCCGTCTCGACGGCGACCTCCGTCTCGATGGCGACCTCCGTCTCGACGGCGACCTCCGTCTCGACGGCGACCTCCGTCTCGACGGCGACCTCCGTCTCGACGGCGACCTCCGCCTCGACGGCGACCTCCGTCTCGACGGCGACCTCCGCCTCGACGGCGATCTGCGCCTCGACGGCGATCTGCGCCTCGACGGCTATCTGCGCCTCGACGGCTATCTGCGCCTCGACGGCTATCTGCGCCTCGACGGCTATCTGTGCCTCGACGGCTATCTGTGCCTCGACGGCTATCTGTGCCTCGACGGCTATCTGTGCCTCGACGGCTATCTGTGCCTCGACGGCTATCTGTGCCTCGACGGCTATCTGTGCCTCGACGGCTATCTTCTTGACCTCGAGCGTCTCGACGTCGATCTTCTCTTCGACGGCGACGTCGACCGTCTCCTCTTCACCGACGGCGAACGGCGATCTCCCCCCGACGGCGAGCGCCGACGCCGGGGCCGATCGACGCCGACTGCTGGAAGGCGCCGTAGACGGCGTCGTCTCCGAAGACGCCGATGTAGTCGACGGCGGCCTATTTAGGTCCCTCGACGTCGACCGCCGACGCCGCTTCTCCCCAGAGCCCTGGGGAGACGGCGAACAGATGGTGGTCATCCTCCTCGACGCCGCCGTCGACGGGGAGTGGGAACGCTTACTGGTCTTCCTGCCCCTGGGGAGCCCCCCAGAGGCCTCCGTATGGGCCAAATCAGCCCCTCCAGACCCACCTGGTGCCTTCAGCCTTCTCTCCTCCAGGATTTGAAGCCTGATTTTCATTCTGTCCCTCAGGGTCCTGGCAGAGAACGAGTGGCAGATATCACAGCCTTCAGGCACGTGGGACTGGGGAAGGCAACCTATACACACCTCGTGTGCATCAGTTTTAGCCTTCTTTCTACCACATTCCGGGCACTTGTCGAACAAGCCAGGCATGTTAACAGTACCAGCCACTAAGCACTTGAAAAAGTGAAAACAATTGACAAAAAACTACAATAAACCCTTGAAAAGGGGAGAGCTCAATGCTCCAGGGTCCTGCTAGCAGGAGCCGGAAAAAAGAACTGAAAGTAAATGGGACCTGCTGGGCATTCTGGGATACTGGGGAAAGTTCTGGAAACCTGGAAAGTTTTCTTAAAGGCACAGTATCCTGTTTTAAGCCACATAATGGCAGCCTATGGTGCTTGTCTGTCCACTCCTTCCTCTCTATCATTCCAGAGGCTTTTGCTGGTAGAGGCAGGGTTTTTTCCTATGTGGAGAAAAGCTGGACAGGCAGTGCTGTTTGTGGATGTTGGTGGAATTCTAGTTGAAGTACTGGACAGTGTAGCCTGTGGGTATAGGCTGCATTATCTGTCTTTAAATTAAATTCTCTCTTAAAGGTGTATGCAGGTCTGCATGATTTGTCACCTTTAGAGATTATTTTTTATTGCTCCGGGGTCCACGCACATGGGCGGGACTATTCACTAGATTATGACTATACACAGAGATCCCCTACTACAGAAATAGAATATATGCCCGAGACTGGGGGCCTTTTAGTAGGCCATGCAGGGGCACCTAGCGAAGGCAGTGGGAGACCCGGTCAAAATATCAGCATGGACAGTGTGCCTGAGCATCGGGGGGAGCAGACGTTACCGAGGCAATCTCTCTTGTTCTGTAACATAGCATTAATGGTTGCCAGGAGGAACATTATACAGGCATGGAGCAGCGAGAAGCCTCCCAGCACGAACCACTGGGCTCGAAATATGGACGGGTATAAGTTAGCGGAATGGAAGGCTTATCAAAAACAGGGATGCCTGAAGAAATCTGGCACAATTTGGGGCCCGTAGAAGGCAGCGAGGGAGCAAGGGGACTAACAAAAAGGACATCATGGGCCAAAGAACGGACAAACGCCTGGAACTTGCAGAGCTGTAAAACCGGGTTACCTGCCAAGTCGACCTCAAGCAATGCGTAGCAACTGTTAATTCTGAGATACTGTCCCGAACAGGACCATTCCCTAAGGATGCCAAAGTTATACTTGAGCAACTATGGATTTTGTGAAAAATGTCTTACCTGTGTTGTTTTTACACCGTCTTCATTTTGTTGGTTCACATGGTGCTGGTTTTTTTTGCTAGTTCTGGATACCAAAGTCTCAGTATCAACAGAGGGACCTGAAAACACATAAAAAAACTAATTCAAGATTTCAAGTTTTGATAGGATTCACGAAAGTACACTTTTATTTTAATACATGCAAGTCATCAGCTTCAAACACAACAAACTTAGTCACCTACCAAACACATCTCTATGCATATATTGTTCTTTCTGACAGAAGTCAATCTTCCAAAAAGATCTGATGGTTAAGCACCCAAGTTGAGTGCTTTTATTCCAGAGTTCAGTGGCTTGGATGGATGAAAAGTTTTGATGTGGGTGATTTCAGCATTGGTTCTTGGCTATTCGAAGAGGCCTACTGGGCATGTGCAGGAGTTGCGAAACATCAGTTTTCAATAGTGGAATAGTTCTGGCTGGTAAGACGCTGGTGTACACGAAACATTCTGAAAGAGTTGAAATGTAACAATTTTGCACTGAGATGATTACAAACTAAGATTGGATGGATGGATGCTTAACCACCTAAATGAAGCTGTTAACAGGATCCTGACAGCCACACACATCCACAGTGCAGCTAATAAGAACACAATGATTGCCACAGATGGAAAAATATGCTCCTGGTGAATAGTCGGGACGTGAGGGGAAGGCACCCTTGCGCCCAAAATTTTTTTGAATTGTTTTGTTTGCTGTGATGCGCCGGGTGCACAGCAAACTTATGTCACAGTAAAACAAAGTGAACGCAGACTGTGCAAATTGCACTACCTGTTTCACTTTTGATCCATACAGGGGGCATAGCTCTATCCTGTGAGCAACGATCAAGATGGGAGAGGCAGAGATTGAAAGAGGACGATGTCCCCTTTCCAGCTCAGACTTCCCTTACTAGATCCCTGCTTTGAGTTACCCCTCAGAGGGCGATCCCCAAACAGGCATCCACCCCACCGGACACTAGGGACATGTTTGTTGGTGGGTTGTAAGAGAGCAGCTCACCTCACTGGGCACAACAGTCCATCTGCCCTTCCTAGGCCCCAAGGTGGCATAGAAGGGGTCTCTACTGCCAATCAGCGCCCATCCAAAGTGGCACAAAGCCCTATACACCAGAGAGAAAAAAAAGGCAAAATAAAAGAGCAACAATCTTTCTAACTCCCCTGGGGGTGAACTTGGGGCCCCAATACACCCCCTTTAGCAGAAAATCTCACAAGACACTTGGGGGAAAAATAGCCCCCCAAAAAGCGGGGTGGCATCCCACCCCAGCATCTGGCTGTGTACCCACCCCAGAACTGGCCCCAAAGTCTTTCTGCCCTCCAAGGGGGCATATTGGGGTTATTACCACCAATCTGCCCTCGCGGGGGGCAGAAACCCACTAGATATCAGGGATACATTTATTTTTAGGGGAAAAAAACCAGAGCTGGGACCCGACCGGCAAGGCACCAGGCTATCCCCCACCACAACAGCCTGCCTTGGGACTACAGCATACCCATGCCCATGTCAAGCGCGAGGGAATCTAGATTTTTTTCGGGCCTGCAAAGTGAGGGAACATCCTAATATCTTCTCATTTGCCATGCTGAATGGCTGCACTATTCGGCCTCTGGGTCAGTTGGCAATCAGGGAACCCTATTAAACCCAGACATTTCTGAAATGTAGGCACGCAGGGGAGTCCATGGGGTACGGACGAGCGTGCATCCCACTACGTTTGCGGACCCAGCATCTTAATCTTAGACTAAAATCATAAATTTTACTGACATTTCTTTAAGAGAATGTTCCAGGTTCTGTGGACATAAACAACATGCCTACCACCTAGCACTACCTCACTTCTCCTGATGAAAATGGCTTGGCTCCGCGACAGGAGCAGATCAGTCCAGGGACTATGCTCATTTTGCTCCATAGGTAATGCACCACATAGGCCTTCGATAGTGTGGAGTGGCCCTATTTATTTAGGGTCTTGCAGGAATTCGGCTTGGGGGACGGGTTCGTGCGCTGGACGAGGTTGCTCTACGCTAATTCGGTGGCTAGGGTGCGGACGGGGACCACGATATCGGCCCCCTATCCAGTAAGAAGGGGAACGAGGCAGGGTTGCTCGCTGTCGCCTTTGCTGTTTGCCTTGGCGGTTGAGCCCCTGGCGGCCCATGCTCGGCTGGGACGCGCATACGCTGGGCTGCTACTGCGGGGGGGAAACCCACTATATTTCCCTCTATGCAGATGATCTGTTGCTTTTCCTGGCTGACGCGGAAGGGGCCCTCCACGGCGCCAAGGCGCTGCTGAAGGACTTTGGTTGCCTGTCGGGCCTGAAAGTCAACTGGGGCAAGACTTGTGTGTACCCCATCGCACAGTGGGAACGGACCCCTCCCACCCTGGGAGCAATCCGCTGCGAAGCTAGCTGTCTGCCGTACCTGGGAGTGCACATCTACCGCACCCAACAAGATCTGTTGGAGGGGAATGTAGGGAGGGCGATCAGAGGCCTGGCGGGCAGTATTGGATTCTGGAGCACCCTCCCACTTTCAGTAGCTGGGCGGGTAGCGCTACTAAAGATGGTGGCGCTCCCGCGGCTGTTGTATTTCTTCCGCACGCTCCCTATTTGGGTGCCGGTGTCAGTCTTCCGCAGGCTCACAGCCATGGTCACGGGTTTTATCTGGGGATCTGGCAGGCGACGGGTGGCGCTAGCCACGCTGCGACGGCCTGGAGCCGAGGGAAGGCTTGCTGTGCCCGACTTCGAATGGTATTATTTGGCTGCCCAGATGCAATGGCTCACGCAGGCAGTGGCGAGGGAGTTTAGGGGCCCCGAAGACCCACGGGGCAGGGTGATCCCGCGACACGTCCTTTCTTTTATTGTCTTCCAGCAGCGGCTGGAGCTGTCGCAACTGACGCTTGAGGAACGAACGCTCCGGTTGTGTTGGAACCGCAGCCTGCGGAGGGTCGGCACTGTTCACCCCTACGCCCCGGAGATCCCTTTGGGGATGTGCACAGCCCTCCCTCACGGCGGAGATTGGTCGGGGCTGGCTCAGTGGGAAGACCTAGGGATACAGATGGTGGGGGACTTATACCTCAACGGAGTGCTTCAGCCATTCCAGGAACTGCAGGACTCCTTCGGGATCCCGAGGGGAGACTATCTACTCCACGCGGCCCTGGTGGCAGCTCTACAAAAACACTGGAATTCGGGACTCTCTGAACCGCAGACCGCTGCCGGCTGTCAGTATGTGGTCATGGCGGCGGGCACGAACAAGGCCATTACGTGCCTATATCGGAGAATGGCGACGGAACATCTAGCCCCTTTGAGTGCACTGAAGGTTAAATGGGAACGGGACGTCGGGAAGCCCATTCCGGACTTGACGTGGCCCACATTGCAGAGACGGGCCTGGAAGAGCACGCGTAACGCCAGGTTTCAATTGGTGCAATACTTCATCTTGCATAGGGCATATCTGACGCCAGCTAAACTATTTCAATATTTTGGGGGTCCCACTCCGCAGTGCCCTCGCTGTGGGGAGGAGGGAGCTGACTTTAAGCACATGTTCTGGTCCTGTGGCGTTCTGAGCTGCTACTGGGGGGAGGTCATTGATTGCTTGACCCAGGTGACGGGGCGGGAACTGGGGGTGGAAATGGGAGTTTGTTTGCTGCTATGGTTTCCCCACACACCGCGCACGAAAGTCACGAGCAAGTTTTGCGACTTAGGGCTGGTAATGGCTAAAAGAGAAATTACCCTGCACTGGAAAACGAGAACTGGTCCCAGCTTTGCGAGGTGGAGAGCTGCCTTTACAAAATGGGCGGGTAGCGAGAGTACGCTTCGGTTGCAGTTAGCGCTGCGGAGCAACGATGACAAGGCGTTAGCCATGGCACATGCATGGGAGGCACTAGTGGCTGACCTCCGGGGGTGGGGCACAGATGCGGAGGGGGGTGCTGAAGCGCTGGAGCCACAGGCAGCGGCGTAGCGGCGGGTAGGCAGCTGATGGATCGCGCTTGAGGGTGGGGGGGCTTCCTTCTCCGCTCTGCTTGGCACCTGACCATGGGGGTGGGGAATGGCCCACGGCCGCGCCAACGGCTAACTACGCGATCGACTTATCCCGGTACCTGTGACTCTGTTACACTAACATGTGGGTGGGGGGAGGGATTGTCTGCATTGGGGAATGTTGGGGACAGTGCGCTGATAGTTGAAAGTGGTCTCTACTGTATTATGCACTGGTGTTTATTACTGGAAGAAGACCGCGGATATGTTGATCACTACATTTGGCAACTGTACCTGTGTTATATAATAAAAATTGTTTTTTGCAAAAATAAAATAGGTAATGCACCACATACCACATAATGCCATTTATCATTGCACTGGCTCATTTACAATAATTAACTTGATCCTTGCTTTCCAGATTTTCAGAAAAACATGAAATACATTAATTTGAAGTTCCTTAATGGCTGAAAGTGCAAACAGTAGCAATCATTTTAAAACATTAATATTTTTTCATAGTGTTTCTTTTGATTATGCTGCTCGTAAACAAAGAATCTATTCAACAACATCTTTAACAAGTGAACTTACAGTATTTGGATACATTTATAACATTCAGCTGACAGGAAACCCAAACGCTAGTTAATACTGAAGGGTGTGTGGAAAAGGTTTAGATGGAAACTGGCATAATGGAGCCAAGATCAGAGTAGCTGTTATGCAAAACGATGTCAAACAGGATATCCCCGATTCCCATCAGAGAAAAGGCAGATCGGTTCAGATATTTATCAATCCCCAGCAACTGACACACATGGATTGCAATAGAGGACATGTACATATTAAAAACAAGTCATGTAAAGTGATTACATAAGTGTGACAATGACCCCTGAGGCAGCTAATTGCAACTGATTCTAGACCAGTGGTCTTCAAACTGTGGGGCGCCTTTCCCTTCTCTAGGTGGGAAGGGGAGGAGATCAAATGAGTGCAAATGGGGGAACAGCCATTACAACACGGGTTTTACCACGTGTTGCTATTACATGTTACAACGCGTGGTAAAACCACGCATACCATTACATCGTATGCGCTTTTACAACGCATGCGATGTAATGTGGCGGCGGCGGCTATCCAAGTCGTTGTGAGGAAACTCAGGCTGTTTCCTCACAACAACGTGAAGCAAGCAGGAAGGACTAAGCAGGATCCGACGGCGACGCTGGAGAGGAGAGAGGTAAGGGGGTTTGCGCTTGGGGTGGGAGTTAATTTTTTGGGTTTAGGGTAGTGTAAAAGTAGTGTTTTGTGTGTTATTTTTTTTTTAACGTTTTAGTGTGTTTTTATGTAGTGTAATGTAGTGTATTAGGGTTTAGGGTAGTGTTGTGATTTAGGGTTTAGGGTAGTGTTGTAGAGTTTGTGTAGTGATTTAGTGTTTTAGGGTACTGTAGTAGTGTTTGTGTAGTCTAGTGTTTTAGGGTTTAGGCTAGTGTAGTTTTTTAGGGTTCGGGGTAGAGTAGTAGTGTTTGTGTAGTGTAGTGTTTTAGGGTTTTGGGTAGTGTAGTGTTTGTGTAGTGTAGTGTTTAGGGTAGTGTAGTGTTTAGGGTAGTGTAGTAGTGTTTGTGTAGTGTAGTATTTTAGGGGTAAAGGATAGTGCAGTTTTATAGGGTTTAGGGTAGTGTAGTAGTGTTTGTGTAGTGTTGTACGGTTTAGGGCAGTGTTTGTGTAGTGTAGTGATTTAGGGTAGTGTAGTGTTTTAGGGTAGTGTAGTAGTATTTGCGTAGTGTAGTGTTTTAGGGTAGTGTAGTAGTGTTTTAGGGTAATGTTGTAGAGTTTGTGTAGTGTAGTGGTCTAGGGTAGTGTAGTAGAGTATGAGTAGTGAAGTGCATTAGGGATTACGGTAGTTCTGTAGTGTGCGTGTATTGTGTTTTAGGGTAGTGTCGGGGGGTCGTGTATGGTAGTGTAATGTAATTGTAGGGAGAGGGCTGGGGGGCGGGAGAGGGCTGGGGGGCGGGGGAGGGTTGTGTAGGGGTAGGGTAGTCACTTACCGTGCAAACTAACCATGAATATAGCTTTACCATGCATGCCTTTGCATTGTAATGGCATGCGTTGTAATGGCATGCGTGGTAAAGGCATATTCGTGGTAATAGGTTGCGATGTAATGTCATTGACATCGCGTAGTAATGGCATGCGTGGTATTACTATGCGATGTAATGACATATCCGTGCAAATGGCACTGGAAAGTAGGATGATTGGGAATACCTCGGGTACTGTAACACAGGTTTTAAAAATGGTTAAACTGGTAATCATTGCAATGTTTGAACATTTTATGTATGATATAGTGAGGCAATGAAATGTCTGTGTTTTGGATGGTATTGCCTCATCCCCGTCATTATTTTGCATTGAATATATTTATTTGGAGAAACTACAAAGAACATTACCATTCAGTGGTGTTCAAATTAAGATCTTAGTATGATCGTTAGTCCACCAAATAGTTTTGGGATGTCTACCTCATAAATTATATATTAACATCAAAATGATGCTTTTAGTTGTCTGTGTGGCTTCACACTAATTGAACAGGGGCAGAGAAGAACACCTAGGTATTACACCGAATTGAAAAAACAGGAGGATATCAGAATGAAGGCAGAGCTACAATCTAAAAGCACTCTGAAGAAAATGTCAACCATTAGTGCAATGCCAATCTGAAGAAAGACTGCGTCGGAGAGTAAAAAATGGAGTAGTGTGTCAAAAGCATCCAACAAGTCTAACAAAATGGGAGGCCTGACAAATACAGACTGTCAATCTGATGGGCACAATTCTAACTGTAAATGTTGTATTATGATTTATTTTCAACAGATGTTTATGCCAGATGGAGTTCCACCTTTTCTGACAAAATAGGTTAAAATAGATTTGACACAAAGGGAATGTGAAAATAAGCATTTTGCAGATCTATGGAACAAAGCCAATCATTTGTTTTATTTTAGGGAAAATTTTGTGTCAACATTCCGAACGTCTCTTGAGAATACATTTGCTGAAGCAGCGCAGATCTCATATAGGATGTTATTGGATTTTTTTGATCATTTTTTGGGTACTAGGAATTATCTTGGGTTCAGCCATTTGTTTGCTTGTTGCAATAAAACCTTGTGTTGCTGTTTTACCAATAGGAGGGGAGATTCCACTTGTAATATTGAGAGCTGCTAATTCTACGTTGCTTTTGGTGGAACAGTGGTGGAGTTGCCTTGAAGCAGACAAAGAAGCCATTTCTTATAAAGTTCAATACCCATCTATCTGCTATAGACTTCCACTATTCCAAGTGAGACTGCAGCCCTCCCCCTACAGTAGCAGGTACTGGAGGTAAGTGGGTGTTGGAGCATCACTGCCTTACCCGAGAAATTACTTGTTTTTGTTGCCATTTTGGATTCTGCACACACTGCTATAAAAACAAGCATTGGCATAGCCAATGGGTCTCGCCTTTGGGACCTTATAAGTGTTTAGCCATGCAACAGTTGATGTTGTTGCACCAAGGATATTGTGCTGCATAACTAAATACTTATAAGGTCCCAAAAGCGAGACCTATTGGCTATGTCAATGCTTGTTTAAGAGTAGGCAGTGGTCCGTGGGACCACTGTCCCCTGTCAAAAAATGTTTTTACACACATTCACAAAGGGGTAGGGGTCCCTTGGGAGCCCTATCCCATTTACAAATGGGTTACTACCAACTTGAAGTTGGAGGTTAATAAAAAATGTTTTGCCAACGTATTTTGGTCACAAAACATGCATACATGCCATTGCGATTCGTTATTAGGAAGGGATGCCCTAAACACGCCCCCTCTTAATACTGAGTCACAAACCCAAATCGCGATTTGGTAACAGGTTACCGAATTGCAAAATGCCTTTTTGGGTCCACAAACAGTTCGATTATGCGATTCAGGATGTTGTGAACGTAACAAAGCTTTGTACATCTGGCCTTACAAGTGGTCAAACAAGTGTCGCTTGCGGTCAGTGGTGAGGTGCTGTTCCACTGGTGTTCCTTAACTCAAATCAAACAACACGCCCATTCAGTCCTCGGCCTCTCATAGAATTCCAGTAAAGGGGTTTATAAATGTCAGTGTCAATCCTTGGGCCCTCCCATAGAATTCACTAAAAGGGTTTATAAAGGTCAGTGTCAAATGCAAATGTCTAATGGCTATTGGGGGGCATTCCCAGTTCACTGCACATGTAGAACCGGGTGCAATCCCTCGTTGCGTGCTCTATTTGTACGCGTTTTGATTTGGGGGGCTGACCTTGAGTTGACTTTAGCGGGTGCAGGGAGCAGGTAGTTTGGATGCCGATTGGTTTTTGTGTCTGTTATACGTGTTTCCTGCTTTGAAGTAAGCGGCTGGACAGAAATCATATTTTCTGATGCAATCCCAGATTCAGCGTCTGTGAACCCTGGGGGCGTGCTGCCGAAACCTATCTGTCGGTGTCCGTGTGAGGGAGACAAGCAGGGGAGGGGAGTGGAGTGGAGTGATATAAAGAAATGCGGAAGAGAAGGGAGGCCGCGAGGGAATGAGTGAGGGCGGAAAAGAATCAAGGGGTGAGAGAAAAGGGAAGGACTGCAGAAGTGATGATAGAGAGAAATGAGGCAGAAAGACGACGAAAGAGAAGCTAAAATGGGAGAATGGGTGAGGGAGTAAGGGGTGAGCGAGAACAAGGAATGTGAGGGAAGAGAAAAAAGTGGAGACAAGAGATTGAGGTAGGTAGTTAGGGGAAGAGCGAAGAAAGAAGGGAACAAATTAAAGAAAGAGGGAACAATGGAAGCATAGAAGGAGAGAGGTAGAAAAGATACGAAGGAGCGCGAGAGAAGAAGGAAAGGAGAATGTGAGACTAAAGGACGAAGGGAAGGCAGGGGGAGACGAGAAAAAAAACTGGAGCTGAATTAAATGGAAAATACAAGAAGGAAGGAAAAGAAACAAGCATTGGCCGCGCGGCAGTAAAAGTAACGCCGCGCGGCCGTAAAAGCGAAAGTCATCGCGATCACTCTGAAAGCGAAAGTGATCGCGATGACGCACTAAAGCATGCTAGGGATGCGCGCGCAGCAGCGCGCGCGCATGTGCGCGTGACAGTAAGCTGGTGGCCGCTTTGGTAGCACTTTTCAAAGCAGCTACTAAATGTCTCGGCCAGACCAGCGCATGCGCTGGATCAAACGAGACCTAAAAAAGGACGTAATTTGGGTCGGTAATGTTTTAAGAACTTATTTTGTACTTCTATGCCAACTGAGTTCAAAGTATCTTTATCATTTTACATAGGGAGCATGTTTTTCTCTGTATGTTGTCCAAAAAAAACTGTATCCGACAAAAGGAGAATGACTATTTAGAGATGTGCCTTAGGTCTTAAAGCAGATATCTACAGCCACATAACATTTCTTAGGAGATGCTGTGACATTCTGTGGCACAGAGTTCTGCCAAGTGCATAGCAGTGCTAACCACTTGCTTAGAGACTAAGGAACCTTCATTCCAATCTCTAAGAAATCTTTAGTCGTTCTTTGGTAGGTGTTAGACCTGGCATCTTTTGGCGTGTTTTCCCGGTCTTTTTATTTTCTGACCTCCTGGTTTTGGTGGTATGCTGGACTTTGCATTGCTGGTTTAGTGTCTCTGCGCTTTTTGTCACTGCTGTTCAGTGTTAAAGTGCAAGTGCTTCTACTGTAAATTATGTCCTGATTAGTGTTTCCATGATTGGCTTATTTGATTTACTACTAAGGCCCTAGTACAGTGCATTGTGTGCACCCAGGGCCTGTAAATCAAATGCTGCTAGTGGGCCTGCAGCACTCATTGTGCCCCCCACACAAGCAGACTTTTAAAGGGCTCTCAGACCTGCCACTGCAGTGTCTGAGCTCAGTTTTTACTGCCATGTCGACCTGACAAGTGTGCCCACTTGCCAAGCCCTAGCCTTCCATTTTATTACATATGAGACACCCCTCAGGTAGGCCCAAGGTAACCTTGTGGGCAGGGTGCAGTGTATGTGAAAGGTGGGACATGTACTAGTGTATTGTACATGTCCTAATAGTGAAATACTGTGCATTTTGCCAAGAGTCGACGAAAGAAAAGTGGAATTTAGTATGCCTGAACTCAGGATTTAGTCAAGTATTTTAGTAAATATGATTTTTATATGGTGCGTTCGGAAATATCACTTTTAGAAAGAGGGTATTTCCTTCTCTAACTATCTATGTACCTCTGCCTGCTTTGTGTATTAGCAGTCTGGGCTTTAAACTGAGACGTGCTGGTTTGTGCATTCACGCTAGACAGACAAAAGGGGGGTTGAGGTGAGCCCTGCCTTTCCTGGGTGACTCCTAGCCAGGCTAAATAGACCTGGCTCCATTAAGAGTGGTGGGAGGAGTTGTTCCTTGCACCTGAAAGGACTGTGGCTGCCTCTCACAAAGCTGTCTCCACCTTCTGGAGTAAACCTGGCCTGGGCCAGGCAGAATTGGTTTATGTTTGTCAGTGGAACTTTGTTTGTACCAACTTCAAAGGGAAATGTGGTGTAAATATTGGGGCCCTTAGAATGAAAGAACCTGTTATGTTATGTTACCAGCACTTTTATAGCGCACAGCTGCCCCAGCTAAGGGGCGTCCCGGCGCTTGGAAAAGGAAGTCCCAAACACAACAGAACCAAAGAGGAGGAAACTCGCGCAGATGAGAATACTAACATAGGGAGGGAAACAGATACGTCTTGATGGCCCTCCTAAACTTCAAGAGTTCGTCAATTCCACGCATACAAGGCGGAAGAGAGTTCCACAGCTTTGCGGCCAGGACCCGAAAGGACCTTCCACCAGCCCTGCAAAGCCTGAACCGCGGGACCACCACCAGGTTTTGACCTAGAGATCTGAGGGGGCGCGAGGGCACATAAGGGACCAAAAAAGTAGAAAGGAGCTGGGGAGAGGTCTTCCTGAGGATCTTATAGGAAAGGCACAAGGTCTTAAACTGTATCCTCTGCACCATAGGCAACCAGTGCAAAGCACGGACGGTGCTTTCCGCAGAGCAGGACCTTGGTAAACCTATCAAGGCTCTTGCAGCGGCATTCTGAACACGTTGCATCCGTGCTATTTCAGCCTGATTAGCCCCCAACAGGAGCGAGCTGGCATAATCAAGCCGCAACCTGCCAAGAAGAAGAGCAGGGGAAGCTGTGAGGAGAGACTACCACTTTACTGTGTGCTTTGCTTTGTTGGCCTGCAGTAGCTGCTTCGGTCTTGGGCAGAAAAATGACTGGAATGAACTTTCTGCAACTTCATTCTGACTGTCTCCACAGGCTTGAGGTTGAGCTTGCCCCTTGTTCAAGAAGTCTCGGGAACAACAAAGACTTCAAGATCCTCTGGGTACCAGCTTCTGGAACTGGGTGTTTCAGTTGTCACAGAGGAAAACAACAACACAACGCTGTCCCAGACGCCATTGCCGGCTCCGTGACCTGAAGGCACCGCAGAAGGTACCGCCACACATTGCACCACAACCCTGATCTCACAGACTATGCCATTTGATGTCGCTGCTTGCACTGTGACCTGTAGGAACCGCACTCCGCACCGCCTCACTCCACACCACCATCCTAGTATCCCCGACGACGACGCAACGCATTCACTGATGCCGCTGCCTGCACCGTGACCTGTGGACACCGCACTTGGAGAACACAGAGCGCCGTCAGGCTTCTCACCACAGCCCTGGTCTCACTGCCGCCGCTCCAAGCTGACAGCTACCGCTACCTGCACAGAGTTTTGTGGGTACCGCTCATTAGTTACACGACTCCTCACCCCCGCCCCACAATCCAGCCATGGCCCATCGACAGTCATCGACTCCAGTTTGTCAGCCGACTACAGCACTTCAGCAACAACACCGCTGCCTGCGATGCGACCTGCTAGCACCACAATGAGCATCGCCTCACTTCGCACCGCAACCCTGGTCTCACCAATGCCGCTAGACACCGTCACCGAGCCGCTGCCTTCACGCGACCTGAGGGCACCGCACTTCGCACCGCAACCCCGTTGCCCGCTGACGCCGGAACTCCCGAATTCAATTGCACAGAGTTCGACCAGCAACGTGACTTCAAGGGCCCGACGCACATCGCCCAACACCTGCGAGAACTCCACTGGCTCCCCGTCGAGAAGAGAGTAACCTTCAAGCTACTCACACCCCCTCCTACAAATCCCTCCATAACACCAGATCCAAATACCTCAACAATAGAGTCTCCTTCCACGTACCCAAAAGAAACCTCCGCAGCCCCGACCTCACCCTAGCAGAACCAGAGCGGGTGAAAAAGCCTTATCCTTCATCGCGGCCAAGGCCTGGACCGAGCTCCCAGTCAACATCAGACGCTCCCCTACTCGGCACACCTCCAGAAAGAAACTCAAGACCTGGCTCCTCGGCTGCCTAGGAGTTGCACTCCATCCCCCCCGCACCTCTTGTGTAGCGCACTTTAAAATTCCCTGATTGTAGACTCCTGCACAACCTCCGGGACCGACGCCGGCTCATTGCAAGATCCCGGACGCCCTGCATTTCTAAAGGTACTGATTTGCGGGTCTTCCCGACATAGCTGGCCCGCAACGCCGTGGGTCAGCTAGAACGGTTGGGTTTGTTTGTTCGTGACGCCGTAACAGCGCTGGAAGGAGCCATCGACTTCAAGGAACTGCTTTAAAAGTCTGTTCTTGCTTTATGAGTACTTTGAATCACTGTATGTTGGATTTTAATAGTTTTAGTCTGGTTTTACACAGATAAATATTGGCTATTTTTCTAAAACTGGCGTGGTGTGCTTTTGTTGCGTTTTCACTGTATTACTGATGGTTATGTGCAAATGCTTTACACACTGCTTCATAAGCCTGACTGCTCATACCAACCTACCAAAGGGGGAGCAGGGGTTATTTTAGAAGTACAATTCCCTTATTCTGACTAGGGAGAAAGGTCCCTACTTGGACAGGGTAACAACCGGCCAACTAGAGCCCCCCATTTCTAATAGTAGGTTACCCATAAAAGCTTGCGTTTCATTTCAAATCTCCGGATAGCTCTTGAGTAGCTTCTTAAACCGAGTTGGCGGTGTACTACACATCTCTTTGGAATAAGCCTTTTACATTTCCTTACAGGAGGGACAAATGACTCAGGATGCGTTTCCGCCTCACAACTGTAACAAGGACTCAGCCTGGTTTAGGATCTGCCTTGAGAAATTCAGGGTCATGAAAGGAGTCAAAAAAGTTCTCTGTGCTATTTCTCAAAGTCCTAGGACTAAAGACAACTGTGGTTTAGGAGCTGCTCTAGGTCGAAGTGTCTCCAGAAATACAGACATCAATGACTGGAGTGTCTCTACAGCTCCATTTAGCTTCACAGCCTCTCGTCAGTACTTCTTGAAAAGTGATGTCAATCACTAGTGACACTCTTCATGGAGAGTATCAGTGTAAGGATAGTAAAGATAGAATTTTCATCCTTCTTCTGCAACAAAATCTCTGCCCTAGGTAACAAACTTATGTCGGCAACTCATCACCAAAATCCGTCGGCTCTACCTCTTCTCTCTGCGCTGCCCTCCCAAACTTCACCCAAAAACCAAGCGCACTGGTCCAACTTCAAAGTCTATGACGAACACTCTATCTCGAAAATTCTAGCCTCCTTAACCCCTTGCATGCTCATGACGAGCTGGACACGTCATGTCACACAGTGCTCATGACGAGTCCAGCTCGTCATGAAACATGCAATGGAAATCCCTCTGGTGCGGGCACGAGAGGGATTGCCTTTCTTTCTGAAAGAGCCTAGGGAGCTGGTGAAGAGCTTTCCCAGCTCCCGAGGCCCCCCCCGCCGGTATCCCTGTAATGACGATCGGCGCGCACTTCGCGCCAATGTCATTTCAGTAAAACCGAAACTGAAATGAGCCAAGAGACTCATTTCAGTTTCACTTTCTACGTGCTCAGGAGGCTATCTCAGCCCCCTGAGCGCGTAGAAAAACGGGAGAGGTATGGTTGGAAAGGGGAAAATCTCCCCTTTCCCTGCTTGGGGATCGCCACAGGAGGGCGATCCTCAAGCAGGGATCCACCCACTAGACACCAGGGAGGGGGGAGCTGCCCCATGGGCAAGGGCCTTTGCTCCACCCAAATAATTCTGGCATCATTTAGTCTTTTTGCCCCCCCCTGGGGTCAGATGGGGGCAGTAGCCCCCAATCTGCACCCCCCGGGGGGGGGGGGGGGGCAAAAAGCCCACTAGACACCAGGTAATTTTTGGGAAATAAAAATAAGGGTGGGGGCTGCCCAAAACGGGCATGCCCATGCCCCCACCCCTCCCGCAAAGACACAAGTCATTGGCCCCTAATCTGCCCCTTCGGGGGAGCAGAGAGTTCACTAGACACCAGGGATTTTTTTTATGAAATTAAAAATAAGGGTGGGGGCTTCCCAAAATGGGCATGCCCATGCCCCCACCCCATCCCCCGCAACGCAATTATTACAGTCTTTCTGCCCCCCCTTGGGGGCAGATGGGGCATTGGCCACTAATCTGCCCCTTCGGGGGGCGGAAAGCCCACTTGACGCCAGGGATTTTTTTCACACAATTTTATTTAGGGTGGTGGCTTCCCGAAATGGGTACAGCAATGCCCCCACCCCCATTATAGCCTTTCTGCCCCCAATCTGCACCCCGGGGGGACAGAAAACCCACTAAATGCCAGGGATTTTATTTTGCACAATTTTTTTTTAAGGGGGGGGGGTGCTGCCCAAAATGGGCACGCCAATGCTCCCACCCCTCCGCCACCCTTACAGCCTTTCTGCCCCTCTGGGGGGGCAGATGGGGGCAGTAGCCCCCAATCAGCCCCCTCAGAGGGGCAGAAAGCCCACTATCCACCAGGGATATTTTTTGCGCAATTGTTTTTAGGGTGAGGGCTGCCCGAAACTTGCACGCCAATGCCCCAACCCCCTCCCAAAAAAATGACAGTCTTTCTGACCCCCAGGGAGGCAGATGCGAGCTTTAGCCCCCAATCTCGCCCCCCGGGATGCGCAGAAAGCTCACTAGAAATCATGGATTTTTTTGTTTTATTAGTGAAGGGGCTGCCCAAAATGGGAGAAAGCCCACTAGGCTCAGACTTTTTTTTAGCAATGTGCCTACCTGTAGATTTTGAACTCTAGCTCTGCCGGCACCTAGGGAAACCTAGAAAACCTATACATTTTTGAAAACTAGACACCCAGGGGAATCCAGGGTAGGGTGACTTGACTGGCTCTCACCAGGTTCTGTTACCTAGAATCCCTTGCAAACCTAAAAATTTGTCCCAAAAAAAACACATTTTCCTCACATTTCTCTGGTGGAAAGTTCTGGAATCTGCGTGGGTCCACAAAATTCCACCCACCCCGCGTTCCCCAGTCTTCCGAGAAAAATGGTACCTCACTTACGTGGGTAGGCCTAGTGCCCGCGACAGGCAATGGCCCAAAAACTATTGAGGAGATATCAAAATTACCTATCCCAAAACAACCTGGTTTTGCAAGGGGGGTCCCATGACTTTTTGGCCCGGCTTGGCGGCCATTTAGGGAAACATTTTTGAAAACTAGACACCCAGGGGAGTCCAAGGAGGTATGGCTTGCGTGGATCCCCCAACGTTTCCTTACCCAGAATCCCCTGCAAACTTCAATTTTAGCTGAAAAAAAATCACGTTTTTCACACATTGTTGTGTGGGAAAGTTGTGGCATCACCTGGTTGACACAAATTTCCTACCACCCAGCGTTCCCCCAGGTCTCCCGATAAAAACGGTGCCTCACACGTGTGGGAGGCTCAAGTACCTGTGACAGGCAAGGGCCTAAAACGTATTGAGGCGACATCAAAGTTGCCTATCTCAAAACGACCTGGTTTTGCAAGGGGGGGTCCCCTGGGTTTTTGGCCCGGTGCTCGGCGGCCACCTAGGGAAACCTACCAAACCCACACATTTCTGAAAACTAGACACCCGGGGGCTTCCAGAGAGGTATGGCTTGCGTGGATCCCCCAACGTTTCCTTACCCAGAATGCCCTGCAAACCTCAATTTTAGCTGAAACAAATCACTTTTTCCACACATTTTTGGGTGGGAAAGTTTTGGCATCACCGGGCTGACACAAATTTCCTACCACCCAGCGTTCCCCCGGGTCTCCCGATAAAAATGGTGCCTCACACATGTGGGAGGCACAAGTACCCGCGACAGGCAAGGGCCAAAATGTAGTGAGGCGACATCACATTTGCCTATCACAAAACAACCTGGTTTTGAAAAGGGGGTACCCTGGGTTTTTAGCCCGGTGCTCAGCGGCCACCTAGGGAAACCTACCAAACCCACACATTTCTGAAAACTAGCCACCCGGGGGATTCCAGGGAGGTATGGCTTCTGTGGATCCCCCAATGTTTCCTTACCCAGAATGCCCTTCAAACCTCAAATTTAACTGGAAAAAAATCACTATTTTCACACATTTTTGTACGGGAAATTGTGGCATCACCGGGCTGACACAAATTTCCTACCACCCAGCGTTGCCCCAGGTCTCCCGATAAAAACGATACCTCACTAGTGTGGGAGGCACACGTACCCACGACAGGCAAGGGCCCAAAACTTATTGAGGTGTGATGTCACCTCAATACGTTTTGGACCCTTGCCTGTCGCGGGTACTTGTGCCTCCCACATGTGTGAGGCACCGTTTTTATCGGGAGACCCGGGGGAACGCTGGGTGGTAGGACATTTGTGTCACCACTCCTTGAATGCCTCAAACTCAGGATGGGTTTGGATGGCACCGTCCTTGAATGGTTTAGGTCCTTCTTCCAAAATCGCTCACAGAGAGTCTTCATCAACGGTAACCTATCCGCTCCCTTTCCGATCACGGTTGGAGTCTCCCAAGGATCAACCCTTTCCCCCACCCTCTTCAATCTTTACCTTGACCCGCTCACAGAGGTGCTACGCACCGCCAATATCTCCTACCTCATGTACGCTGATGACACACAGATCTACATTAAAATCTCTTCCCCGGAGGACATCCTCTCCCTGAATGAGGCCTTGAAGCTGACTGTTCACTGGCTCACCGCCAACCAGCTCAAACTTAATGCAAATAAAACAGTTTCTTCTAATCTCCCCACCCAAAACCAATCCAGACATCCAGGAATGGATCGAGGCTATCACAGTGCTAAACTGCCCTCCTACCATCGTGGACTATTCGAAATCCCTTGGAATAACCCTTGACGGCAGCTTGAACATGAGGGGCCATATCAACTCGATGGCCAAAACCGCCAGATTTCACCTGAGTTACCTAAGAAACTGAAACCCTTCCTCGACACTCTCGACCTAAAAATGGCAATCCAGGCACTAGTCATTTCCAGACTCGAATATGGATGCTCTACTCTCGCAGGGCTACCCAAGAACTCTCTGGCCCCTTTAAAAGCCTGCCTCAACACCGCCGCCAGACTCCTAACTGGCTCTAAGAAATTCGACCACATCTCTCCCCACCTTAAAGCTCTGAACTGGCTTCCCCTTGAGGCCAGAATCCAACTTAAACTGGCCTGCATTACTCACAAGGCTCTTTACTCCGATTCCCCTGCATTTCTCGCCCAGAAACTCGTGATATCAGGAGGAGCCAGAAACTCCCGATCTGCCGGAGACCTTTTGCTCCAACCAGCATGCTTCCAGAAAAAAAAAAATACTACAATCGGGCCTTCTCTGGAGCCGCTCCTAGAATTTGGAGCTCTCTCTCACCCACCATTAGAAGACTTCCATCTTTGGCACGCTTTAAAAAGGAGACCTAAACTTTCCTAATGGGCAAATTCCTCGCATAACGATCATATTACAAACCCCTCAGCGATCTGCTCCACCCACCACTTTGGCTTTATCCATGGCTTTTACGGTTGATACCTACCCTGCACTCCTGGGCCTCCCACCCAAGAGTTTGAGACTGCGTGCCTTCTTGTATAATTAAGGCTCCCGGTTTTCCGTTTAAACGGATTTTTGCATATAAATACAGACGGAAAAATATTTTTCTTTCGTCTGTATTTATAAATTGAAACGGGATAATGCCAATAAATATGTTTACCTTTGCTACTGTGTGCCAGGAGAAGACGAGCCTGTCCCAGTGCGGGAGAGGGCTTATCAAATTTCAGCTGAGCCCATAACAAAGGTCGACTTTAAGGGGCCATCAGGCCTCCTTTTGGTTAAGTATCCTGTCTGGAAGCTATGGGTAGTGGGGGTCGGTGAGGATGAAGACCCATCCCTAAAAGCAATTGAGAGAAAACAAATGCGCACAGCTTGGCACTTCACAGGTACTTAAGAGAGGCCTGCATTTGACTTAGTTCAGTCACTGGAGCAAAAAGATATACACGCACTGTAGGAATGTTAGATGTGTTGGTTTATCCCAGTATTTACACAAATAATTAAAATTCTGCTATTGGATTTATTTATTTTATAGCGCTATAGCCCTACTCATCATAATGCAAGGTGTCAGAGCGCTTGACAATAAATCATATGTGTGTAAATCAATGTATATGATGTGTTGCATAAGACTGTGAGGGTTACATTAGGAGAACTGTAATTTATTAACTGCAAGTAACAAAAGGATCTTTGTTAAAAGCAGTTGCCCATTTACCATCTACATAAATCTATCTAAACCTATAACAACCAAGCACGCATTGCCTATTGAAATAAATGTGGAAAAATACTAGCTGCATCTTCTGTTTTTGCTTGCGGCAAAATAAATGTGGATAAATACAGATAAAATTATCAAAAAATGAATATGGATAAATACAGACGGAAAGGTAAAAAAAAAAAAATACCATAAAGCCGGGAGCCCTATGTATAATGTATCTACCTATTTTTTATCCCAAAAGTATCCGGGACTTTGTACTGCTTGTTTTTGCTTATATATTGTATTTACCTATTTTTACCCCAATAGTACCCTCCCCTCCTAAATCTATAGTATACCACCCTTCAATCTTGTAAAGCGCTCCAATACCATCACGGGTCAGGTTCGCACTCTATAAAACCTTAAAATAAATAAATAAAAATAGTGAGAACATGTGTAAAACCTAATGGTAGATAAAGGAGAAGTTCAAAGGAAGATGGTTTCCACATTCGTAATGGAAGATTGAGGGTGCATTTGAGGGTTTTCTTGGTGGTGAGAGGTCTAACGATCTTACAGTAGTCTACATTGGGTCTTGAAAAGCGATTATAGGAGTGAGAACAGTATGGCACGTGTGCAGCGTCCAGAGATGATGCAGCTTGAAACAGCCAGGAGTGGAGGTTGTTTTTCTGTGTGCCTCTTCATAAGATAGGAACATCCTTCTACAGAAGAGGATATTATGGCCTAATAATGTCTTATAGTTTGAATGTACAGTGAAAGGTAAACAGACCAAGCTTTATTTATGTATTTTAAAATTTTGTAACGTGCACGGCTACCCAAAAGATTTTCCCGAAGTGGAGCAAAAGAATAGAAATCCTTATTAAGGCTTTAAAACAACCAGGTCTTCAGACCCTTACGAAATGCAAGCAGAGAGGTACAATTTCTCAGGGGCACGGGAAGAGACTTACACAGTTTCGGGACCAACACTGCGAAAGAACGCCCTCCCATATGGGCCAAGCAAAACCTAGGCACACTATATAAGGCCTGGTTCAAATATATCAGCGTACGTGAAAGCTGATAAGGCACCGCCAGCTCCTGAATATAGCGTGGCATTGAACATGTAGCACAGCCTTGAATACGCTTACTAATTGTAAGCCAGTGAAGTTCCTGAAAAAGGTGTGACACTGAAGCATAAGTTGGGAGCCGGAGCAGCAGGACCAACTGAAAACGTTGTCTAACTGACAGCTGTTCTATTTCCAAATACAAGATATTACCATAGTCCAGTCTAGATAAAATTAGGGCTGGAATTACTATCCTTTGGGCTGAACGGGGAATCATCCTAATGATCTTTTTTTACCCATTCAAGCACCACCAAGCAGGTAGAGGTAACCTTGACCACCTGAGGCTTCATGGAGAGATGCTCATCCACACAAAGCCCAAGTTCTTAACCTTGGCGGAAAGGGCAGGGCAAGTCCCTAGGGTTTCGGGCCAATGTTGTGGGCCCCAGAGTTGTGGATTCTTACCCATGACCACCCATGACCATGACCTCCGTCTTATCACCATTGAGCTTGAGAGAGTTACTGTTCATCCAAGTGGCAATTCGAATCAAGCCCAGGTTAAGATCGGATGGTCCCTGATCCTGTGCAGATGACAAAGAAAATATAATTTGGGTGTTATCTGCGTAAGAGAATAAGGTTATACCACAATCCTCCACTACATCTGCCAAAGGGCGGACGAAAATATTAAATAACATTGGACTGAGCCCGGAGGGACTCCAGAGGTAAAAGCCACCTCTGATCTGCCACTGGCTTAATTAGACTTGAAATGTCGGATCCTTGAGGAATGATGTTAGCCAAGCCAAGGCTCTTCCTCCAAGACCCAACATTGAAAATCTTTCGAGCAAGATGAACAATTTACTTACCTTCGGTAACGCTTTTTCTGGTGGATACAATATCTGCCTGTGGATTCCTCACCTTTCGAATACCACCTGCGCCAGCATTTCACGGGAAAATTCTTTCCTAGCTCTCCAACGTAGACGAGGAGGTCACAATGGATCGGCTCCGCTCGCGGCACCGTATAATGTCATCGGAGCCACAAAAGGACCTAATCGGCGTGCTGACGTCAGTTCCACTCATTTTTTCCGTGCCACCGAGGCAAACTGGCGGACCGACATTTTCAAATGCACACATAGCATATCAAATATATACATATAAATTCACAAATGGGTAAATCAAGAAAGGCATAGAGAAATAGCAACAGAACAAGCATTTCTCATTAAAATATAAACATAGTTAAGACATCAAAAGAAACTATTTTTTGGTAGAAACAGGTGGACAACGGGGAGGTGGGTGGGTCTGTGAGGAATCCACAGGCAGATATTGTATCCACCAGAAAAAGCGTTACCGAAGGTAAGTAACTTGTTCTTCTGAAGGATACTTCTGCCTGTGGATTCCTCACCATTCGAATAGATTCCCAAAACCGTACCCCGCCAGGAGGAGGGTGTCCACCTGACTAGACCAAAAAATCCTGCAAAACAAAGCAGCAAAATGGCCATCCCTCTTAACCTCAGAGTCCAAGCAGTAATGCTTTGCAAAGGTGTGGAGGGAGGCCCAAGTTGCAGCCTTACAGATATCAAGAACAGGAACACATCTAGCCAAAGCAGAAGAAGCAGACTTCGCTCTGGTGGAATGAGCTCTGATACCTTCAGGCGGTTCCTTCTTGGCCAGGGCGTAGCAAATCTTGATGCACAAGATAATCCACCTGGAAAGCGTCCTCTTGTGTACTGCCTTGCCTTTCATTTTCCCAACGTAGCCCATGAAAAGCTGATTGTCCAGCCTCAGATCTCTAGTCCGATCTAAATAAAAGCCGACAGCCCTCTTAGGGTCCAACCGATGCAGTCTGTTCCTCCTTGGAAGGGTGAGAGGGAGGATAAAAGGTAGGTAAAGTGATGGATTGTCCCATATGAAAAGGGGTAACCACCTTGGGAAGGAAAGCAGCCCTGGTCCTTATAACCAACTTATCCGCATAAATGGTCAGGAAAGGAGGTTTCGAACTAAGAGCTTGAAGCTCACTTACCCTCCTAGCCGAGGTAATGGCAATCAAGAAAACCGTTTTAAAAGAAAGAAGCCTCAACGGGCAAGTGTGAAGAGGCTCAAACGGAGAAACTATTAAAAAAAGTGAGTACGAGATTCAAATCCCACTGAGGCATAACGAAAGGTGTGGGAGGAAACTTATTTGTAAGGCCCTTAATGAACCTCATGACAATGGGGGACTTAAATAAAGACGGCTGGTCCGGCAAACATAAAAAGGCAGACAAAGCCGACAAATAGCCCTTAACAGTGTCTACAGCACAACCTTGCTGTGCTAAAGATAGAGAAAACTCCAAAATATTAGACAATCGGGCCTTCAAAGGGTCAATGTCTCTCTCTCTCTCCGCACCACTTAACAAACCTAGACCATCTGGAAGAGTAAACAGACTTAGTGGAGTGTCGCCTGGATGATAGATTAACGTCCACTATCTCTGGCGGGAGAGAGAAAGAACTCAGGTTGCCCCGTTTAATCTCCAGGCATGAAGGTGCAGGCTCTGGAGGTGGGGGTGTAGAACCTGCCCCTGCGACTGCGAGAGGAGGTCTGCCCTGAGAGGGAGACGGAGCGGAGGGTGCGATGAGAGGTGAAGAAGATCTGTGTACCACACCCTTCTTGGGCAATCCGGGGCGATCAATATAACTTGGGCCCGGTCTTGGCGAATCTTCCTCAGAACCCGAGGAATCAAGGGTATGGGAGGAAACGCGAAAGTTGTGAGCTCCAATCAATCTGAAATGCATCCCCCAAAGCTCCGTGCAACGGATACTGGAGACTGCAGAATAACGGGCAGTGCGCGTTCTCATGAGTGGCAAACAGGTCCAACCAAGGGGATCCCCACATCTGAAAGATGAGATGAACCACTTCCGGATGAAGCCGCCACTCATGATCGGCCGAGTAACGCCGACAGACTGTCCGCACGAACATTCAGCACACCGGCCAAATGATTTGCAAACACACAAATCCGTTGGCCGTGAGTCCAGGACCAGAGCCGCAGAGCCTCTCGACAGAGGCGATACGACCCTACACCTCCCTGTTTGTTGATGTACCCCATCGCGGTAGTGTTGTCCGTCAGGACCTGAACCGACTGACCGCGACGGGAAGGGTGAAAAGCATTCAGTGCCAAACGTATCGCCCGCAATTCCAGAAGGTTGATGTGAAGTAACCTTTCCTCTAGAGACCAAAGGCCTTTGACCTACAGATCACCCCACCCTAGAGTGGAGGCATCCGTGATCACTGTGGCCACCGGCGGAAGAGGCTGAAAGGGCTTTCCTTGAGACAGGTTGCCCTGCACACTCCACCAAGACAGCTCCGCTGCAGCTTCCTCTGGAGATTCTGATGTTCTCCCCGAGATCTCCGATGTGCTGATACCACTGCCTGCGGAGGCACCACTGGAGTGCCCTCAAGTGCCAGCGTGCATGGTTGACCAACAGAATGCAGGAAGCGAACAGACCGAGCAGGCGAAGAACCTTCAGGACTGGAACAACCACTCCATCGTGAAACAAAGGAATCATTTCCTGTATGTCGAGAATCCTTTGCGGAGGTGGGTATGCCCGGCACACAGAAGTGTCCAGTATTGCCCCTATGAACAGGCTGCGCTGAGAAGGCACCAGGTGAGATTTGGGTACATATATAGAAAAATCCAAATTGAACAACAGATGAGTTGGCACTTGTAAGTGGCGCGAAACCAACTCTGGAGACTCTGCTTTCAACAGCCAGTCATCCAGATAGGGGAAAACAGGAACCCCTGACCTGAGATGAGCCGCTACCCCTGCCATCACCTTTGTAAAGACTCGAGGCGCGGAAGAACTGCAAACTGGTAATGTTGCGATCCCACTGTGAACCGGACAAACTTCTGATGCGACTTCGGGATGGGAAGATGAAAATACGCATCCTGCAGATCGATGGACACCATCCAGTCTTCCTGTTGCAGCGCAAGAACCTGAGCCAAGGTCAACATTTTGAACTTTTCCTGTCTGAGGTAAAGGTTCAAAATCCTGAGGTCCAAGATTGGTCTCAAGTGACCATCTTTTTTGGGGATCAGGAAATATCGGGAGTAACAACCCTGACCCCTTTCCTGCTCCGGAACCACCTCTATCGCACCTTTTTGGAGTAAAGCGAGAACCTCCTACTGCAAAAGCAACAAGTGGTCTTCTGAACAACCACCCGGGCGAGGAGGGTAAGGAGGAGGAAACTACAAAAATGGGAGGGCGTACCCATGCTCTACAAGATTCAAGACCCAACAATCTGATTTGATCAGTCTCCAATCTTGTAGAAAGTGGGACACCCGACCTCCAACTGGACCAACATGTTCTAAGATGGGGAATCTAGAACTGCTTTCCTGATGTACCAACGGTGGCAGGAGGGGAGGTAGAGGAAGAGAAAGAGGCTTGCTGACGATTTGCCTCTCTTATTCTTCCCTCTGTATGATTTGTACAAGAGATTTTGCTGTTGATGGCTCTGCTGAAATTATTGGCGGCCACGAAAGGAAGCAGGTCTTCCAAAGCCCCGATATCTCTTATATCCATAACCTCTAGACTGAACCTGTAGGCCTAAAGATCTTGCGGTGGCTCTCCTATCTTTGAAACGTTCCAAGGCTGAATCCATCTTAGAACCAAAGAGCCTTGACCCATCAAAGGGCAAATCCAACAAGGTCGCCTGTGCATCAGCCGAAAACCCTGAAGACTTGAGCCATGCCTGTCTCCTTGTAGCCACAGAAGACCCCATAACACGATCCACAGAGTCAGCAGTGTCCATGCCTGAATGAATCACTTGACATACTGCGGCCTGTGAATCCGAAAGGACTTCCAAGAAGTTGGCACGATCCTCCTCAGGCAACTTAGGAGCAAGTTGAACAACAGAGTCCATCAATGCATGTATATAACGTCCAAGAAGGCAAGTCACATTAGTTGACTTTAGAGCCATACTTGCAGATGAAAATACTTTCTTCGCAGCTTGCTCTGTCTTTTTTGAGTCTCTGTCACCCAAAATGGTAGGAAAAGCACCAGAAGACTGTTTTGAGCAAGAGGCTTGGAGAACTAGACTCTCTGGTGTCGGATGTGAAGACAAAAAAAGCCAGATCACCAGGGGCAGGCTTGTATCCTCTCGAAATAGAACGAGATACCGCCGGAGCAGACAAAGGCTTC
Source organism: Triturus cristatus (assembly GCF_964204655.1). Classification (NCBI taxonomy): domain Eukaryota; kingdom Metazoa; phylum Chordata; class Amphibia; order Caudata; family Salamandridae; genus Triturus; species Triturus cristatus. The sequence goes on along the minus strand of NC_140590.1, from coordinate 631,181,362 downwards.
TGCCACACCTCCAGAATTGGATCTGTTAAAGCCTCTGTGAATGGAAGTAGGGGCTCAGAGGTAGATGAAGTATTCAAAACTTCCGTCAGTATGTTAGACTTAACCTCAGCAGAGGGAAGTGTAAGGCCCAATAAATCAGCTGCTTTCTTAATTACAACATAAGGTCCTGTCCAACACAACCACTTGCAGATGGTAAATCATACTCAGGAGAAGTGTCTAGGCCACTAGCTTCCTGAAGGCCCTCAAACTCATCCACAGAGTCCACAATTTCTCCTTCCTCCTGTTCTTGCAAATACTCCTCCTCCTCCTCAAGCTATCTCTGAGCTTCTCTCCTGGAGCGTTGCTTAGGCAACAGCATCGGCGGAGCAACTCGCGGCGCCGGAGAAGACATCAGCGGCGTTGATGGAGGAGCTTCGACATCGAACCTCGACGTCGACCGAATCCGAGGTGGAGCAGACTCAGCAGCTGAAGGAGTCCGGGGAGCCGGGGTAGACTATCTCGGCGCCGGGAAATGCCAAGCCGGAGTCAATGGCATAAATGGCATGAAAGGTGCCTGGGGATAGAACTGAGGCACACCCAGGTTGAAAGCCAGAGGACCCACGGGGCCTGAAGGCACACCGGATGGAGTTGAGGCTCTTGCAAATAAACCAAAAATCGCAATGAGAAAATGCGAAGAGTCAGTCCCAGGAGCAGGAAAAGGAGGATATGAATCCGTACCTTCCTGTAGGGGACTCACCTGAGGTCGCACTGGAGCCTGCGGAGCCGGAGCCGGTGCCCGCACAGGTGAAGCAACACGGACCCTCCCGGCGCCGGTGACATCACTGGAGCTGGTGATTCTTCATGAAGCGAAGATGCCTCAGAAACCTGCGACGCCGCAGCCGGAGATGGTACTGGCATCGCCCGAGTAGAAGGAGTAGGAGAGAGAAAGTACCTTCTCAGAGGTCGCTCAGCTGGAGTCGGCGACCTCGATCTCGACCTCGAGACTCTGTCCTTCGAAGAACGATGTCGAGAGGTATGTCTCTTGGATTTCTTGTGTCTCTTTGACCCCGAAGTGTGAGAAGATGAAGATTTTGCCCTCTTTGTTCCTCTCTTCTCCTTCTTGGATTTCGCCATAAACAATTTGGCTTCACGTTCTTTGATAGCCTTAGGATTCATTTTCCTGCAGCTTCTGCATTCCTCGACGTCGTGGTCCGAGGATAAACAGCACAGGCAGTCATCATGTGGATCCGTTATAGACATGTGTCCGCCACACTCCCTGCAGGGTTTGCATCCTGTTTTCCTAGAAGTAGCCATTCTGACAAACTACGAGATGGAATATGCTACTTACCAGTATGCATCTGTTCTTGGCATGTAGAGCTGCAGAGTCACACACTGAGGATAAGATCGCCATCTGGTGTTGGGCTCGGATGATTGCAGGTTGTTGTTGTCTTCGGAAGAAGCCTTTGGTCACGAGGTTGGTGACTCCTCCCCTGGACAACAGTGCGCATGGGCATCCACTCCATCGTCAGATTGTTTTTTCGCCATGATGGGAAAAGATGGAGTGTATAGAAATGAAAGAAAGGGTGTCCATGTGTAATGTCTAAGTAAGACGGATGCTGGAACAGATACAGGTCCCGGGGAGGCGGGCGGGCGTGTGTGACTCTGCAGCTCTACATGCCAAGAACAGATGCATACTGGTAAGTAGCATATTCCGTTCGAGGCATATGAGCTGCAGATCACACACTGAGGATAGATTATACAGCAGTGCTTCCCCTTAGCGGTGGTCGCCTGTATCTGTTGCAGCAGCTTGAAATAAAGTTTTTAGGACAGCCTGGCCCACTGAGGCCTGTTGTTTGGCCTGCACGTCAACACAGTAGTGTTTAGTGAAGGTATGTGTGGTAGACCACGTGGCTGCCTTGCAAATGTCTTCTAAGGGAATGTTACCTAAGAAGGCCATGGAAGCCCCTATTTTACGCGTGGAGTGCGCCCTAGGGGGAACTGTAAGTGTACGTTTAGCCTTTTGGTAGCATATTTGGATGCATTTAACTATCCACCGGGCTATGCCGGATTTAGAGATCGGATTGCCTTTATGTGGTGGTGCGAAAGCAACAAAGAGTTGTTTAGTCTTTCGAAAAGGTTTTGTCCTGTCGATGTAATAAAGCAAGGCTCTTTTGACATCTAAGGTATGTAGGGCCCTTTCCGCTACGGAGTCTGGGTTTGGGAAAAAGACTGGTAGCTCTACTGATTGGTTAAGGTGGAAAGGGGAAATCACTTTTGGAAGAAATTTAGGGTTTGTCCTAAGAACCACTTTGTTACGGTATAGTTGTAAGAAAGGTTCCTCTAGTGTAAGGGCTTGTATTTCACTTACTCTGCGTAGGGAAGTGATTGCGATAAGGAAAGCTACCTTCCATGTTAGGAATTGTAATTCACATTTGTGCATAGGTTCAAATGGGGGACCCATAAGTCTTGTTAGAACCACATTGAGATTCCACACTGGGGCAGGTGGCAATCTTGGGGGAAGAATTCTTTTGAGACCTTCCATAAACGCTTTGATGGCTGGTACCTTAAAAAGGGACAGGTGTTGCCTATTTTGCAAGTAGGCTGCCAAGGCTGCTAGGTGTAAACGTATAGAGGAATACGCTAGATTGCATCTTTGCAAGTGTAGTAGATAGCAAATGATGTTTTGGATGGAAGCATCCAATGGATGTATGTCATTATTAGCGCAGTAGATGGCAAATCGTTTCCATTTTGCGGCATAACATGCTCTAGTAGTAGGTCGTCTAGCTTCCTTTATGATATTCATACAGTCTGGAGGGAGATTGAGGTATCCGAACTCTAAGACCTCAGGAGCCAGATCGCTAGGTTCAGTGTTTGAGGATCTGGGTGTCTGATTTCTCCATGGTTCTGGGTTAATAGATCCGGGGAGAGGCGTAGCCTTTGATGTGGAACTAAAGATAGTTCCAGAAGTGTGGTGAACCACGGTTGACGTGCCCAAGTGGGAGCTACTAGTATTAGCGTTAGCGATTGTTGTTTCAGTTTGCGTACCACAAATGGAACTAGTGGGAGAGGCGGAAAGGCGTACGCAAATCTGCCTGACCAGTTCATCCATAGGGCATTGCCCTTCGACTGTGGGTGTGGAAACCTGGCGGCGAAGGTTGGGCATTTTGTGTTTTCGGGAGTGGCGAACAGGTCTATGTCTGGTTGTCCCCATTTTTGGAAGAAGGGGAGTAGAACCTTGGGGTGTAATTCCCATTCGTGGATCTGCTGCGTGTGGCGACTTAGGAGGTCGGCCACTTGATTGTGGATCCCTGGGAGATGTTCTGCTAACAGGTAGATGTTTTGTGGAATTGCCCATCTCCAGATTTGCTGTGCCAGTTGGGACAGTTGGAGAGAATGTGTCCCTCCCTGTTTCTGTATATAATACATTGTCATGTCTGTGCGTATGAGGACAGTTTTGTTCTTTAGGTGTACCTGAAAGGATTTTAGTGCTAGGAACACTGCTAAGAGTTCCAGGTGGTTGATGTGGAGCAGTTTCTGTTGACTGGTCCATCTGCCCTGAGTGGTATGGTGAAGGAGGTGGGCTCCCCACCCTGTGAGATGCGTCGGTAGTTAGCACAACTTGTGGAAGAGGCTCTAAGAACGGCCGCCCTTTGGACAGGTTGATGGTGTTCCACCATTTCAGTGAGCGAAGTGAGCGACTGTCCACCAATACCAGATCGGTAAGTTGTCCGGGAGCTTGGTTCCACTGCTGTGCTAGACATTCCTGTAAGGGGCGCATTTGAAGTCGTGCATGTGGGACTATGGAGATGCACAACGCCATCATGCCTAGGAGCTGCATGAACACTTGCTGGAAGAGATGGATGAGTTTGAAATTGAGAGATGAGATTTTGTATACTGGCTATCCTGGCAGTGCTGGGATAAGCAATGGCTTTGGATGTATCTATGGTTGCTCCTAGATACTGATGTAAGTGGGAAGGTTGTAGATGGGATTTGGGGTAGTTGATACTGAATCCCAAATTGTGGAGAGTTTGAATTGTGCGATGAGTGTGGAGAACGCATTTTTGGCGAGTATTGGCTTTTATGAGCCAATCGTCCAGATAGGGGAAGACATGGATCTGTTGTCTTCTGAGGTGCGCCACCACGACTGCTAAGCACTTGGTGAACACTCTGAGTGCCGTTGTTACTCCGAATGGGAGAACTGTAAATTGATAGTGTTGCCCATCTACCACAAATCGTAGATATTTTCTGTGAGCGGGATGCATAGGGATGTGAAAGTACGCGTCCTTGAGGTCCAATGTGGCAAGGAAGTCTCCCTGTTGTAACAGTGGGAGGACTTGTTGGAGGGTGGTCATATGAAAATGATCTGAATGTATTTACTGGTTTAGCAATCTGAGATCCAGTATGGGCCGTAATGTTTTGTCCTTTTTGGGAATGAGGAAGTATAGAGAATACACCCCTGTTCCCTGATGTTGAAGAGGGACTGGTTCTATCGCATGTTTTTGTAACAGGGATTGAACTTCTTGTTTGAGGAGAGAGAGATGATGTGAGGACATTGGACGTTGTTTGGGTGGTATGTTTGGGGGGGGATTGTATGAGTTCTAGGCAGTAGCCAGACTGGATAATTTGTCTTACCCATCTGTCTGTGGTGATGGAAGTCCAGACAGGTAGGAATTGTTGGAGTCGCCCCCCGACCGGAGTGGAATGGTCTGGGGGGAGTGGTGGCAAGTCACTGTTTGGTGGCTGGAGAGGTGCGGGTGTTGTTGTTGTTGCCCCACCCTCGACCTTTGTTATTGTTTCCCCTATAACCTCCTCGGAAATATCCTCTGTTAGGGGATGTTTGTCCAGAATTTTTAAAGGTGGACGTGGTCTCAGTTGCCGTGTTTTTGGAGCCTCCTCTATAAAAGGAGCGACGAAAGGAACCCCGGTTTTGAGGAGACTGCAGTGCTCCCATAGACTTGGCAGTCTCATTATCCTTCTTCATTTTTTCTAATGCAGTGTCCACTGCAGGGCCAAATAACTGCTCTTGGTTGAAAGGTTGAGCTAGAATTGCGGTTTGAACCTCCGGTTTAAAACCAGAAATACGGAGCCAGGCATGTCGTCTGAGTAAGACGCTAGTATTGACCGCCCGAGAAGCAGTGTCTGCCGCATCTAAGGCGCATTTAATGGAGGCATTAGATATTAACTTGCCTTCTTGAATGAGGTCAGCGGCCTGGGATTTAAAAGGATCAGGCAGATGTTGCAGAAGGTCCTCAAGTTGGTCATAATGCGCCTTATCATACCGGGCTAACAGGGCTTGGGTATTGGCAATACGCCAGTGGTTCGCCGCCTGTGCGGCGACTCGTTTGCCTGAGGCCTCTAAAAGCTTATACTCCTTGTCCGGGGGAGGCGTTTCTCCAGTTGTCTGTGAGTTAACGCGCTTCCTGGCATTTGATACGACCAAGGAGTCTAAAGGGAGCTGGGCTTTAATGTATGCAGGGTCCTGCGGGGCTGGTCGGTACTTTTTTTCGATGCGTGGGTTGAGAACCCTAGCTCGAACAGGGTCTTTAAAGACCTCAGTGGCATGCTTTATAACCCCTTTAATCATGGGCAGTATGTGAACAGTTTTTTGTGACTGCTTAAAAGTATCGAGGAGAAAGTCCTCTTCAAGGGGGTCTGTGTGCATTGTGACGCCATGGAATGTTGCTGCCCTATTTATTAGTTGGCCAAACCCCAAATGGTCATCAGGAGGGGAGGGCTTGGAGGGGTAGGTAGTGGGGTCAGGCATGTCAGGCATTGGATAAGACCAGTCATCTACTGGTGCTGTGTCTGGAAATGTAAAAAGGGTCGTTTGGATCAACAGGATCATTAAATAAATCAGGGTCCGCCCCTCCCCCCAAGTCATCATTATCGTCCTGTGGAGGAGGTGAATGATAGGGAGATGGTAAAGGTAAAGGAGAAGGAGGAGGAGGAGGAGGAGGAGGGGGGGACGGGTTAGGAGGTAATACAGGAGAGGAAGGACGAAGTGGTGAAGTAGCACAGTCCTTTTTCCGTATGGGAGCTGGAGGAGGCGTGATGTTCAGCTTCCGTTTCTTGTATGGGACGGCAGTCACATGTCCAGTGTCGGGATTGATGTAGATCCGCTTTTGAGTAGGATCTGGGCGAAAAAGTTCATCCGGCTCCGAAGGTGGTGGCGGCGATGGCCGTTTCGGGTCTTTATGAACTTTTTTCGGTGTGAACGTAGTTTTCGGTTCCGATGGAGTTTTCGGAGCCGATGGAGTTTTCGGTGCCGATGTATGTTTCGGCGCCGATGGCTTCGGTGCCGAGGGACTTTTAGGCATCGATGTTGAAGAACGTTTCGGCGCCGGTGGAGACTTCGGTGCCGAGGAACGTTTCGGTGCCGAAGGAGATTTCGGTCTTGAAGCCTGTTTCGGTGCCGACAGTGGTTTTTTCGGTGCCGAGGGTGTTAAAGGCACAATCACATGAGGTTTGCTCGAGCCCGAGCCACCTACAGGCTTAGATGTCTTCGGAGCCGGGCCCGAGGGCGGGGCTTCTGAAGAGGATTTACGGTCGCGACTGGGCCCAGCTGGCGGAGTCTTGACCAATGTCTTTTGGATGGGGCAGGGGGGGTGGTACTCACACGCTGCCCTGGAGTGATGAGGTCATCGGAATCGTCGGCCTCGGACACGATCTCGAGATCTTCGGTGTCATCTTCAGGAACATCCTGAGCAAAGATGTCCTCCGGTTCTGGAGCTGGTTTGGCCATAATATGGCGTCGAGCTCTTCGGTCCCGGAGGGTCTTCTTGGAACGGAAAGCGGCACAAGCTGGACAGGTCGATTCGTTGTGTTCCGGCGACAGGCAGAGGTTACAAACCTCGCGGTGGTCACTGTGGGGGAACTTCGCTCCACACTGGGGGCATTTTTTAAAGGGTGTCCTGTCCATCAGCCGCTTCCGGAACCGGTCCGAGTTGATTTTGACGTCGATGGAATGAAGATTGAAGAGTTAAATCGATTGCTGGAAGTTTTCTGCTGGAGCGGAAAAAGTTCATCCGAACCCAATGGCGGAAAAAAACAATCTGACGATGGAGTGGATGCCCATGCGCACTGTTGTCCAGGGGAGGAGTCACCAACCTCGTGACCAAAGGCTTCTTCCGAAGACAACAACAACCTGCAATCATCCGAGCCCAACACCAGATGGCGATCTTATCCTCAGTGTGTGATCTGCAGGTCATATGCCTCGAACATAGTTTTCCACGATGAAAATGGAGAGCCCTGGAAAAAACCGTTGAGCGTCGACGGCGCGGAAAAAAGGGAACCGACGTCCGCACACTGACGAGGTCCTTTTGTGGCTCCGATTACGTCATACAGTGCCGCGAGCGGAGCCGATCCATTGTGATGTCCTCGTCGACGTGGGAGAGCTAGGAAAGAATTTTCCCATGGAATGCTGGCGCATGGGGCATTCGAAAGGTGAGGAATCCACAGGCAGAAGTATCCATCAGAAGAGATGGGACACAATATCAAAGGCAGCGCTTAGATCTAATAAAATAAGTTCCTCCCCCACCCAGGGCCCTCTTTACTTAAAAGCTGGGTGCCCTGGTGTCCACCCAGGGAACCCACCATATACTTCTTTTGGAGCTGCGAGAAAAACCCCAAGGCCCCAACTGGCTCTCTAGATGGAGTGGGAGCTGGCATTGCTCCGCTACAAATGCTGCTCCCTCCTGGAGGGAGAATATTTTGATCCGTTTCCCTGTTTTGAAAATGCTCCCATCAAGCAGGAGCAAACAAAGTTTTCGCTGCCTGCGTTGGTGCAGGCAGGGAACCGCTATGTCTCGGGTTGGGGTCCCCAGGACATAGCTGGTGAGCTGGCACCGGGAGATGGGGTGCCTGGGGCCATTATTGGCTCAGGGTGGGGTGCAGTGTGCCCCCCTTCCCGCACTTAAAAAAGTTTAGTACCCGAGAGGGCTATAGCGGCTCGGGGAGAGGCGCCGCGTAGGCCCCTCCCCTTAAAAAAGTACATCAGGCCCCAGCGGAAGGGGTCTGGGGGGTGGGGGGGGCTGAAAGAGGCCCAGGGAGGGGGGCTGTGTGCCTCATCCCTCAATAATAGGACCCTCGTCTCCTCCATCTGAAACCCCCCACTCCCCCCCCCTTCCTCGGGCCCAGGGTGTTTGTTTACATTCTGCCATGAATTAATAGATCCTCCACGATTATCCAGAAATATATATATATTTCTTCTAATTTGGCCCCAGGCGGGGTGCCTTGGTTACCACACTACCAGGCTGAGGGGTAAGGGTATCCCTACCCTGCTCCCTTTTCTTTTCTTTTTTTACTCTTTAAGATGGCTGCCACCACTTCCTGGTTGAGGTGGTGGCAGCCAATCAGATCTCTTCCGATTACTAGTATTAATACAGCGAGCGGCTGTATCCATGGTATCCAGAGCACAGACGATGTTAGTGTTAGAGATTATCTTCCCCTTTACCACCAATTGTTGCCCCTTCTTGAGGTACTGCTCTGGGAGATGTTCTACCAAAAGACACACAATTGATGGAGAGAATGCAGAACCAATCAAAACATTCACCCCCAGTCAAGAGATCTGGGTTAAATCAATCATTCTTTTGCTCGCCATACCACCCCAGTTTAGACCAGGCCATATGCAAATCAGTCTTGGCCCTGTGCCTCGTGGGAACAGTCCAGCCCGAACTGCCAAGCCAGGTCCTCCCTGGACCGGAAACGAGCATCCTAGGACCGGTTCCGGGGTTTCACCCCATATTCAGCCAGGATAGCTTCAATCCAGTGGCACAGTGAGCCCGGGACCCACTTCTGGGCATACCCGGCGCACTTAGGGCGAGAGAAAGCAAAAGACACACAATTGATGGACGGAATGCAGAACTAATCAAAACATTCAAACCCAATCAAGAGATCGGGGTTAAATCAGTCATTCTTTTGCTCACCATGCCACCCCAGTTTAGACCTGGCCATATGCAAATCAGTCTTAGCCCTGTGCCTCTAGGGAACTGTTCATCCCGAACTGCCAAGCCAGGTCCTCCCTGGACCGGAAACAAGCATCCTAGGCCCGGTTTTGGGTGGGATGGGTATGCCCAGATGTGGGTCCGTGCTCTCCATGCCACTGGAGTCAAGCTACCCTGGCTGATGAGGGCTGAAAACCCGAAACCGGTCCTAGGATGCTTGTTTCCAGTCCAGGGAGGACCTGGCCTGGCATTTCGGGCTGGACTGTTCCCATTGGGCGCAAGGTCAAGACTGATTTGCAGGGCCCAAACTGGAATGGCGAGCAAAAAAATGATGGATTTATGCCCAGATCTCTGTACTGGGGTGAATGTAGGACATTGTTCTGCATTCTGTCCATCAATTGTTCTTTTTGCAGATACTCTACCAAATCAGTCATTTGATCCCAGTGTGCGCAGTCGTACCGGGAAAGCAAGTCTACTGAATGAACAATTTACCAATGGAAAGCGGCCAGACTGGACTGCAACTCTGCTTTACATGTGCCCTGAGTGTTGGCATGCTTTCGGGCTGTATGAATAACAAAGGAGTCAGGTGGTAGTTGGCCCTAGGATGGTCACTAGGGGAGGCTTTATACTTCCAATCTACCCTAGGCATGATAACTCTACCTAGACAGGATATTAGAAAACCTAGGTGGCAGGCTTGAGAACACCATTAAGAATCAGGAGATATTGATGGGAGTGCTGAGTGGAGGAAGGGGTTTCCACAAGGAAATCCTCCTCCTCTTGCTGCACATGAAATTGTACATTGTGGTAAGTGGCAGCTCTGTGCAACATGTCATGGTACGAAGTGACCTCGGCAAGCTTAGAATGGTACAGATCTGGGTCTATGTAGGGTGGAAGGGGGAGTTCAGCCTCATTGTAATCCCATGGGACCCAGTGGGTCATGAGGGGGTTTCACATGGGTCATAAGGCAGCCTAGGACTGTTCCCACAGCCAAATGTGAAGAACCTCTAAGATAATGCTGTGGTGACTCCAGAGGCAAGGCAGGAGAGACAGGTGGTGGAGGAGGAGGCAGAGAAGGAGGGGGATGAGCAGGAGACAGGGGAGAGGTTGCCCTGGCATGTCTCTAGGCCTTTTTGGGGTCTGCAAATTCAGGTGTTCTGATGTCCTCCTCAAAAATCAGCTTCCTCCCATGAGGTACAGACTCCTTTGTCTCGTATGAAGGTTTTGCAAGAATTCACCCTGTGCCTGGATGTGTATGAATTTGCTGCTATCAAGCATCCAAGTGCTCCTGCAGCCGCTCGAGATTTGGTTGATCAAATTGCTCAGAAGCAGCAGAGGATGACGCAGTGGAAGACAGCCTTGATGGGGCTGTAGAAGTTTCCTGACTGGAGGGTGCTGAGCTTGATCTTGGCTCCAAATGTTTTGGTGGAGTCTGTCTCAGCTTGGAAGATTTTGGCTCCATCCCTTTCAAGTCTAAGCGTGGCTGAGGATGTGCCTTCGGGTCAAGAGCCGAATTAGCAGACCAGGCTCGAGTCTTAGAGTGGGACTTTGGCACCAAATGTGGCTTGGGCATTAGGTCCATATCCAAATTTGAATGAATGAAAAACGATTTATATCGCGCAAACTAAGCCCGAAGGCATCAAGGCACCTAACAGTATAATCAGAACACAGAGGACAGCTCAGGGATATGCCATAACAAATAGCCAGGTCTTTAATGCTTTCCTAAACAGGGGGGCCGACGGTTGAGCTCTAATTTCCAAGGGGAGAGCATTCCAAAGCTTGGGCGCCAAATAGGAAAAAGACCTTCCTCCCCACCTGGCTCTCCTGAAACGGGGTACCAATAATAGTTTCTTTTCTAAGGACCGAAGGTTTCTAGCGGGGACATAGGGAACTAAAAGTTCCTTGATCCCTCCGGCTCCATGTCCTGAAGTGACCCCATATGTTAAACTAAGGATCTTAAAAGTGACCCTGGCAGAGATAGGGAGCCAATGAAGGCTCTTCCTAACAGCAGTAGCCGGGGAGAGCCTCGGGGCGTCTGTCACAAATCTGGCCGCCGCATTCTGAACAATTTGCAATCGCTGCACCAAACCCTTGTCTAGACCGGAGTAAAGAGCATTGCAATAGTCAAGACGTGAGATCACAAGGGCTATCACAATTTGCTTGCGCGCAGGGGGAGCAAGATAGTGTTTTATTTTTCTTAGGATTTTGATAATGCCCCAACAGATCGACACCGTTCTGTTTATCTGTAGATTCATGGAGAGAGAGAGATCAATCAGGACACCCAGATTGCGAGCTGAGTGGGTAGGAGTAGGACACAATCCCAAAGAGGGGGGCCACCACTCAGCCGACCATGGGTCACTCCCACCACCGAAGACAAGAACCTCCGTTTTTTCCCCATTCAGCTTCAAAGAATTATGAATCATCCATTCAGAAACTGCCTCCATGCAGTTTCTGAAGCTGAGAGCAGAGGAATCATCCTGGTGTGAGAGGGACACCATGATCTGGGTATCGTCTGCATAGGAGACCACCTCCATCCCAAAAGATCTTATTAGCTTGGCAAGGGGGGCCACATAGATATTAAAGAGGGTCGGACTGAGGGCCGAACCCTGTGGGACCCCACATTGGACAAGCCGGGACGGAGATAGGAATTCGCCCAATTTAACCCGCTGTTCTCCTTGGTCCAGAAAAGAGGCCAAAAGACTCAGGGCCGATCCATCCACCCCAATCTCCCTCAGACGAGCTGTCAAATTTGGGTGGCGATCATGGCTGGAAGGCAGTGCTGCCGAGGATGCCTTATAAGGAACCTGGGAGCTAGAGAATTGCGCCTCTGTGTGGCGAGTTATGGGAACATCCATACTCACTGCAATCTTTTGAGGGCTGGCAGAGGCTCTTTGGACTTGGCATCTGCCTCAGAACCAACAGTTAAAGATGAATAGGCCACATTCATTGTGATGACTGGAGTACCCAACTCTGACTTCTACCGTTCTCCAAAGATGTCTGGAGTCTCCTTCACCTCCCATCTATGCGTCATGGAGACGAAGGCGATACAGGTGTCTGTTCTGAAGAGTGTTCTTGTTAGGCAACGCAAGGCAGGCCGATCAGGAGTCCTCACTGTGGTCAAGAGACAAATAGGTTGCAGACTCGTGGAGGTTGGATTTCAAATACTTGACCAAACAACTGGGAAAGAATCAGAATGGATTCCTTTCCATCACAGGAACATTCTCGACCTGAGCAGCTGGGAGTCAAAGGTGTTAGCAGGGGCATAGCTTCGGAGGGGCGTGTTTGGGATGACACCCCCCTCAAAAATTAAATGCTGTAGTGAATAGTTGAGTACAAGGGCTTTTGGTCTGTTATGATTTAGTTTCTGTCTTATTTTACCTGGGACTTTTACATTTTCACACTGACAAAAACACATACGCACATAGTCGCTATTGTCTCCGTTTTGAAGGCCTTAAAAATTTTGTTTTTAAATGCCCCTAACAATCCGTACTCCTCCCTCTTTCCACTGCCCCCAAGATAGCCCAGCGTGACTGTTGGGAAATCTGAAGCTCACACTCCCCCCATCTTATTGACCAAGTTATGCCCCTGGGTGTTAGATCAACACGGAGTCAAAGATACCCGATGGTGAAAGCCGACAAAAACACAGGATTGTTTGTAGGTACTGACAAGAGGAGGTCCGAGTACTCTGGAGAACACCATGAGGCATCAAACCGGAGCTGTGAACGACACGTTTGAAACTGATGGCGGAGAAAAAACAATCTAACATTGGAGTTGTTGCGCATGGCAATACCATCAATAGGAAGAGTCACTAGACCCCGTGACTTGAAAAGACTTCCTTAGAAGAAAAACAAGTTCAACACGTCAGAGCTCAACACCAGATAGCAGACGTATGCACAGCATGTAGATCTACAGCTACACATGCCACGCACATATATGTTTCTTTTGAGCGTATTAGTGATTCTGCTACAGCCTTAAACCTGTCAAAGAAATCCACAAAATAATCAGAGCAATCAAATCCAGTATCCTCAAAAAGTCCAAGACTGTCAGAAGCCTTACTTTTACAGGAAAGAACCCTGCTACGTTTGTGTCTGAGCTAAAGTCAACTAAATATGTAACAATGAATGAAATAAAAAAATATAAACCAGAAGCACAAATTATTATTTAAAAACCTTAGAGCAAAACAGAGAAAGATTCACAAAGTAAAAATATGACAATATATCTGTGAAGGGCAAAATGCAGAGACTTTATGTTAACCAGAGAAATATACAAACAAGTGCCAAAACAGAGATCAAATAGGACAATAAAGAAAGAAGCAAACTTAGAAAAGTGCAAATCAAATGGGCTACAGCAAGCAGACAGAGAAAAGATTAGCTGTTTAGTAGAAAAATAAAGGGGCAAAATAATATTAACGAAGAATGTTAGAGTGACAAAGTCAAAAATGTACAAGGACAGGAATATGAACAAAAAAATAACAAATTGACTTGATATGGAAAGGGCAAAGGAAGTGAGTGATGGGTTCCACCAAAGGAAAAGTGAAAGTTTCTCCTTTGAGAACTAATGGAGGGAGAAGGTTTTGTGCATGCATTAAAGAACTAAAATTTCACTGTGATAATCAGGTTCTATGTTAGCAGTGGAGTTACAGGAGTGTTCAGCCATTTCAAAACCTTCATCATGGGGGAGGCACCTATCCACAAATGTCACTGCGCATTGCCTGATTTCCAAGAGTGTGTCATACAAATGAGCGGTGTTATAGCCCAGTGTGTTGAGTGACTGCTGTATAGTTTTGCAGGTAACACGTCCAACACAATGGACTGTTGACAAAATGAAAAATAGTGACTTGGGTCATAACACAAACTCATTTAAGTGTCAATGCACAAATCGCCTGCTGCTAAACACCACACAGAAAAACATTTTAACATCATTATTCAATATGCCATTAAAAATGTAAACAAAAAACTTCAAACATTTCTGACACAGGGCAGTACAGTAACCATATGTGTATTTATACTAGGATACAGTAAATATATGCTAAGCAGCAGATAATAAACCCAGCTGTTATACTAAGCACCCATTTCTCACCTTTCAGGTGTGTCTGAGGAACATCAGCAGCAGACTGAGGTGCATCAGGCTTGGATTGAGCTACACTCACGACGCTCTCCCTCGATGAAGGCCTGCATGGCTTTTCGAACTGCAAAAAGGTAAAGAGTTAACACACAGCAGACGTCCATAGATGTTAGGGGAGTAGCTGAGAAGTGATTTTTTCGAATAGCATTCAAAGTGTCAAGGGTGGCAACACACAGCTTTGCCATAGCAATCTGCAAACATAAATATCAGCTACCCTCTATCAGTCCATGTGCACCAAGTGGTATTAGACGGGAGCAGACATCTCTTGAACAATTAGTGGGAAAAATATCAAACATCAGACAATAGCCTAGTGGTTATTAAAAAAACAACGAATACCTCAATTAAAGCCTGTAATGTTGCTAATGATTTAGTAACTGCTCCCTTGACTTCAACTCCTTGGACCGGCCTTTCCAGCTACCTTTATAATGTTTCATACACTTTCTCTTTTTCAGGAAATCTTCAGCTAATTTGAAAAAAAAAGACCTCCAATCACTAGAAAATTTGCAAAATATTCATAACTTGTGAAGAACTAAGAATTATGTGTGCTCTGCCTATTTGGGCTGCCACTAGACACACCTGCATACAGGCCCAGAGTTAATCCTAAGCTTTGGTGGTCTGGGGCATTTGAAAAGTTTACACCAGCATAATTTTCATACCCGAGAAGGCTGTCTGCTTAACAGTGCTCCCCACCCCCTACTTGTGTTGTAGAATAGGGATTCCTCTCCTGAAGCTTACAGATTTAGTACAGATGTATTGAAAATAGTTGCTGAACAAAAATGTATCGTACAACTGTGCACCGCCCTCTGGCCCTTCAAGCATATGTTTTCAAACATCCAAAGAGATGATTGTCTGCAAGAGCTGAATGTTGATCTCTGTTCATGAGCATGTCCAGGATTCGCAGTAAATGGTAAATGTGTGAGCGGCAGGGACAAACACTGCTGGAAAGGATCATAGATCTTTCTTGATACAGAATGTCAAATTAATACTACTGCTTGCCATTAAAAACACCAAAATGACAAAAAAATAACGTGTTGGGCCTGTGTCAGATTCAGAATTAAGAACCAATACATCCAGACTGTTGAACAAAAAATAAATATATGTATGGGCAATAAACATACAAGAACTTTCCTTGTAATGCTAATAAAAGCTAATATTTGAGAACGTTGTTCCTGTAAGCTATTTCCAAAAATCTGAGCAATGTTCCTGTGCAGCAAAGCTGGTTCTTAGCCATGATCACATTCTAACAAAGTGGACTGTAGGGGGCACAGTGAGACCTCCTTAGGAAAGGAAGGTTTCATGTCACAACAGGCTAATTAAATCAGGACACATTAATGCCTAATTGTCCACTTTGTGAACAAGTAGAATGTCATGGTTAAAAACCTGTTCTCTGTATCCAATGACACTATCCAGGTAAATTATAGAAAGCCAAAAAACGTCTAGAGAAAATTAACCCAAATCCACTTTCCACAATGCTTATAGGCCACAGAAGGGTAGGAGGCTTAGAACAGCTCTACAAATAATATGTGGCAACTAGAGCTCAGGAGGAGATAGCTTTGAAGTAAATTCTGCATAACAATAGATAACAAAAAATATTTGTTTAGGAGGGAAGATGGCACAAGAAAGTTGCTTGTTTCTATGAAGGAGACAGAAGCTTCTGGTCTGCAGATTAAACCATGACCTTGCAGGAAAAGGGTATTGAAGGAGTCAATCCCACCAAGAAAGATGCATTTGAAAACGCCTCTACATAAGGCAAATCAACATGTAGAAGCAAGAGAATTGAAATTATAAGGGAGCAGAGGAACATTTCTTTGGGCTGAAGGGATACATAGTGTCAAGCTGTCCGATGACATCTTGCACTCCTTACATACCTACTGTCACGACCACTGTTGCCTCATCCATGAGTCTGTCTCCACACCCTCTGCATTAGTTACCGAATTACCCTCTTAGGCCCTCATTACTGAAGTTTACAGGTAAGGCAGGTGAAGTACGATGTAAATACCATACAAGGCATTATGTAGTACGTAGACTGTTATTTTATGTTATGTTAATTTGTGTAGAGCACTAAAAACCCAAGACGGTATCCAGGTGCTTAGGCAAGGTGTATGTTCCCAAGGTGCTCATACAAAGAGCCACGTCTTCAGCCTCTTGAGGA
This sequence comes from Triturus cristatus, assembly GCF_964204655.1. Classification (NCBI taxonomy): domain Eukaryota; kingdom Metazoa; phylum Chordata; class Amphibia; order Caudata; family Salamandridae; genus Triturus; species Triturus cristatus. Next base: position 631,165,168 of record NC_140590.1, on the reverse strand, counting down.
TTTCAAAAAGTTAGGAGGCTCTGATGTGTTGAGGGAGGTCATTCCATGTCTCGGGTGAGATGTAGGAGAATGAGCGACCTCCAGTTTTGCTTTTGCAGATGCGGGAAGTATGTATGAGTGAGAGGGAGGCAGAGCCTAGGTGTCTGGTGGGTTGGTGAAAGTGTATGGAGAGAGTGAGAGAGTGAGTGAGTGAGTGAGTGAGTGAGTGAGAGAGTGAGAGAGTGAGTGAGTGAGTGAGTGAGTGAGTGAGTGAGTGAGTGAGTGAGTGTATAGAGTTTGAATTGGCTGTGTTTGTGCATTGGGATCCAATGAAGCTTCTTGCGGTGCAGGGTTATCGAATGCGGCATGGGAAGTAGAGTACGAGGCGTGCGGCTGCATTCTGGAGTCTGTGTAGGAGTGGTTAGGAGATTCTGGTGTAAACTGTTGCTGTACTCCATCCTGCTGGTGAGGAGTGCTTTCAGGATGGTCCGTCTGTTGTTCTGAGGCAACTATTTGGAGATGTTTTGCAACATGCGTTGGATGTGGAAGCAGGAGATGCACACTGCGTAGACTTGAGCCATCATGTTGAGCTAGTCGTCTAGGATGATCCCTATATATCTTGTGTGGTCCATGGGTGTTGGTACTAGCTCAGACTGCCACCAAGTGGAATCTCATGGGGAGGTCTTTTTGCTGAAGAACAGTCTTGTTGGAGCTCAGCTTCAGTCAGCTGGTTTGCATCCAGTCTGCTACCATGGTCATGCTGATGGTGTTTGTCTTGTTCATCAAGGAGAAGATGAGTTGGGTGTCATTGGCGTAGGAAATGACTGACCTCTGGTGATCGGATGATGTTGGTGAGCGTGTCATTTATTGTTGAAAAGATTGGGACTGAGGGACAATACCTATGGGACACTGCATATCAGTTTCTTGGTCTCTGGTGAGAAGGGTGGCATCCTGAACCTTTGGGTTCTTCCCATGAGGAAGGAACAGATCCATTTGAGAGTGGATCCTTGTATACCGATCTCGTGGAGTCTTCTGATGAGGGTGGTGTGGAAGACAGTGTCTAAGGCTGCGGAGAGGTGGAGCAGGATCAGGGCCACTGTTTCTCCACGGTCCAGGATGTTTCGAATGTCGTTGGTGGCCAGTTGCTTGTTGATGGCCGTATCAATCGCTTTGGCTGGATATGGGAGCAGGGAGATTGGTCGGAAGTTGCTCAGTTGATTGTGGTCAGCTGTTGGCATCTTGAGAAGCTAGTTGATTTCTGCAAGTTTCCGTTAATCCGGGGACACGACAGAGGTGTTCATGATATGGGTGAGGGTGGTGCTGATTGGAGATTTTCCAAGGTTGTAGATGTGATGGGGGCATGGGTCCACTGGGGGCACAGAGTGGATAGTACACATGATTTCTGCTGTGTTGCTTCTTGCGAGGGTTGTCCGTTCAGTCAGATGGCCGCCTAATTTGGTGGTGGTGTCTGGAGCTTTGAGAAAGAATTATGGGAAAGAAGTGCAAGCTATGCAACGAGTACCAGTCCTTCTTACCGTGGTCAAACCACTAGCATGGTTACAGATTAAAAAAATATCTCCTCCAAGGAGTGCATGGTCCAGGTTTGATTTTTGCAGAGCTGTTTGCACTTTCAGCTGCTTGATTTACTGTGCCAGATACATGGTGAACACTTTCACCAATGGCGAAGCTACTCGAGCTCCTCTCTCGGGCAGTCTCATGGTGATGCTTATGAGGCTAATTTTCAAATCTTGCTTAAAGGCCAGTAGGCTGAACTGGTTTCTCAAGCATGGGTTCTTCAATTTAAAGCTGAAGGCAAAAAACCCTGACCTATTCAGTAAAAAGAAAGATGTGAGAAATGACTTGGGTGAACAGGATTGCGTTTCCAGACTTAAGGTTTATGTTGGGGTAGTGGTGACTTAGCTTGTGCAGGAATTTGTCCTTATCCCTTAAAGATTTTGTAGACAGGGGACCTTAACACCTAACCCCACCTATAAAACCTTTGAACGTAGTGCAAAACAGTTTGAGAATATCATTTACTCAATTTTCACTAGAAACAATTGGAGTTCTTTCCGAGTTAGGGTTGTGGTAATATTTCTTAACGTTCAAAGTTTCACAACTTAATTTTGGAGCTTGCAGTGTTTTTTAGTAGGGTGCCCCATTAAAGAGGATATAAAAAGTATATCAGCTGGACAGAACAGAGTACTATTTAAACTCAATGCAGAAGCCATCTTGAGGAGAATCCTTTTCAGCATCACATGCTGGTATTTGGCATTCCTTGCAACAGCTATCTGGTTTGCACACATTAGTTTGACCTCAAACATGATGTGACAGATGACATCATAAATGACATCGCTGGGGACATTACATATCACCTTACCGGTGACATTGTGGATGAAATCACTATATAGTACAATTTCGTTCTTTGGATATGTGCTATTTAATGATGCTGTTTTATTAAGTGTTGTCATTTTTCTGGTATAAATATTATAAGGTCACATGTATTTAGTGGACATTTGGCGGCACTGAATTCCATAGGTTGGGAACATGGACCTAAATCAGGGTCCCTACGGTAGGTCCTGGTGTACATGAACTTGGCTGGGCTAGGCAAACCCGGACTCAAAATGAAATAAGCAGCCTTTAATATGGAGAACTTGGAATGAAAATAAAGAGCCCTTTAAATTTCACCTACCTGTCAACAATTCTAAAATACAGTTGTCATATTGGACATTGAATATTAATAAACAGTCTCCGCAGGCAATTCAGGGCAGCAAAAAAATTTAAATAAAATGTCTGGGAAAGACAGTCCACTGTCCGCTGGGGCACAATTATATGTACTCTGACTTACCCTCGCCAACTTTCCAACAGAAAAATTGTAGCAGAGTAATGCTGTCCCTTAACTGAACTGGTCACATATATACGTACAGAGGGTATTGGAGTGGGTATGTTACAAACCTTCGTTGTCACAAACTACCACAACCGTAAAGTAACTAGTTACCTCACTCTTGCGGTTGGGGAGGCACTGTTGGCAGTCATGGGGTTTCCCTTCAACTTGTTTTTGTAAGCGCTGGTCCTGGACAGCTTCCCTGGGTGAAAAGACATACCCAGGTGCGATATTGCAAGTAATTCACATACTCTACCTGCATCACAATTCTTGAAGCAACTTCATTTGACATAGACGGTGTTGTTACCCTTTTCCCACATATGAGGGGATGCAGACTGGCATGGCAGCTGGCAGCTGGTAGTGGATGAATTTCAGTTTTTTTGTTGGTTCTTAGATGTTTCATGTGATCCACTATCGTTTACTGACAGCATGGTTAGGAGTGTTCAGCTTGACAAATAGGAACCACTCACAAGGTAATCCACAAGGTAAACACTTTTCAGAAGTGCACAGTATTGATAGGTTTTTCTGGGTGCTGGGGAATCAATGGGCAAACATTTTTAAAAAATCTGGAAATGACACTTCTGAAATCAAAGTAAGCCCATCTCTTAACTAACATCGAAGTACACAATGATAGTATCAATTTAGCCATGGATTGCAGCAGGTTCCTGGATCAACCCTGTAGGAAGCTGGCTCTGTATAGGGTTATGTCATGCACAGAGTCCAGTGAATGCCCCAGAAATGTAGAGGGCTCAATGTGAACCTAACGTGCTGTATTGGTTGTAGTGTGGGCGAACAGCCTTAGGTCTAACACAGATCAGTGTAAGACATTTGTTGTGCACACAATGCCCAATACATGACACGACTCAAAAAGGAGGTCCATACCAATTTTATAAACATAAGCTTTTCTTAAGATGTATTGAAGACTTTCGCAAAAAGGTAAGTACGCTTTTAAATAAAAATACACTTCAATTTCAAAAGTGGACACTTAGTGCAATTTTCAGTCTTTGCAATGTTAACCTGTGGAGGAACATAATAATGAGGTTTTACCGGCAAGCAAGCAACTTACAATTCAAGTCCTCGGGTTTCAGGGTCAGCAGAGGGCAAGGTTCAGGTAAGCACAAACACTGCACCACCAGTGGCACAGGGGTGGCAGGGGGCAGAGGTCAAATCTGGAGGTCAGGCCCAATGTTTCTCAATAGAGACTGGGGGTGCTTGAAGGCACGCTGCTTGCAGGTAAGTAAAGCGGCTGCTGGGCGCAAGCTTCAGAGGTTTAGGCAAGCACAAGAGGGGCTACAAGGCAGCACCAAACATACACCACCAGCGGTATAGGTGTGGGCAAATGCAGGGTGCAAACATGGTGTTGGGTGCCCAATGCAAATGGATGGAGGAACTTGGTTTCGTAAACAGGCTGCAGGCATTGAATCGGAGGTTGCACCAAGGACACCAGAGGTAAGTTGGGATGCTGCAGGTTGGTAGGACACAGTCAGTCGAGCTCCTCAAGGTCAAGTGCCTTCGGGTATAGGGGTCTCCTTTGACGTCAGGATTCTCTTACCATAGCTGGTCACTGTTGGGGGGGAACCTTTGGATTCACACTGCAGGCGTCAATCCTGACCTAGGGCTCAGGATTGCTGGGGAACCTTTTCTGGACCGGTGGACCACGCGGACTTGGGTCGGAGATATCAGGTACAGATTGGTCAGAGATCGAGGATCTGGGTGGCACCAGATTCCTTTGTCTTGGTTTCTTTGGGACAGACCCGCTGTCCTCTAGAGTTCTGGTCTTTTTCAATGGCAGCAGTCCTCCTTGGGGTTTTGGAGGTCGCTGGTTAAAGTACAGGTGTTGTTTTCTTCGCAGGGTCTTTGAAGCTGCCGCAGGCCAGTAGGGCTGAGGTCAAGTCAGTAGTTGTCTTCAGTCTTCTCTGGAGGGCGTCTTCGTCGTCCTCTTTCTTCTTAGGTCTGCAGGAACTAGTTGCAGGGTCGGGCTGAGCCACCTAAATACTAGATTTAGGAGTGTGACAGGAGAGTAGCAGGTAGGGACCAATGGGTTCCTTACCTGAGGTGGCTACACCCACTATTATGCCACCCTCCTGCAGGAGGGGTCATAGCCCTAGCCCTGATTGATTGAGCCCCACCATCATCAAGATGGTAGACACTGAAAAAAGTGCTTTACTTCGCCTCCTACACCTGAGGGTTGGAGTTGGAGAAAGGTGACATCTATTCTGTCTACGTTTTTCCATCAGTTCTCCCACCCAAAAGTGGGGTTTGGAACCGAGGGCTGCCATCTCCTGCTAGCACCAAATACAAAGGTGGCAGGCCTTTGAAGCTTCTCTTCTGAGAACTCTGCCCGTTCCAGGAGAGGACGTGTGACACCTCTACCCAGGATGTGCTTTGTTTCTGGCCACAGAGACCAGAGGCTCTCCACCCAGGGGTCCAGAAACCAGTCTAGAGGTGGCAGGCTGCCTAAAGCCAGACAGAGATCACACCACGGGTGGTAGGTTTTTAAGGGGCACTTCTGAGGTGCCCTCGGAGTACATGGTTTAATAAATCCAACATTGCCATTAGTATGGATTTATTACGAGGAGTTGTTTGGTACCGAACGCTTCTGGGTTCATAGAGGCCATCATGGTGCTTGGGAACTCAAACTGTCGAGTTTCTATCCCATGTACCCTTATGGCGTCCCTGTTACTTAAAATATCTAAGAATAAAACTAAATATTGTAGGGGCATATCTGCTTATGCAGATATGCCCACACCTGTGACATAGTGCACCCTGCCAATGGGCTGTAAGGGGTGACTTAGGCAGTGCTGGTTGGCATGACACACAGGCAGTGTGCCATGTTGACTTTGTCATTTTTCACTACACCAAGGCATGCAAGCTGCAGTGGCCTGGCCGTGGTGAGGGGTCCCTAGGGGACCCTCTTCAATTCCCCTGCCCTTGGTATCAAGGGTACCATATACTAGGGACTTACAGAGGGGCTGGAGTTGTCAATTGTGGTATGGCTTTTGGGAAAGAACACTGGTACTGGGAACCGGGACAGCAGGGACCCTGTACTTTACAGTCACAGTTGCATCAAAAGCCAGGCAAAAAGTAGGGGGGCACTGCAACAGAATCGCATTTACTCACAAAACTGTTAGAACGTTTTTATTTAAGCAATTTGCTGCTGATCAAAGGGCACAAAGGAGAGGAAATGTGTGAGAAACAACTTCTCCTTCCTCCTTAGGTTTCCCAAAGAGTGCATTTTTAAAAATACACTGTTTGTTTAATTCCCTGGCACAGATAATGATGCAAAGCATACATTCAAAGACTCCACTTCAGGGTGTTTCCAGATCAGGTGTTCTAAATAAACTGAAAGTCTGTGGTACCCCTTTCATAAAGCATGAAAAGCGTAGAAAAATGTTCCTCAATCAATTAATGGGGACAACAGAATAGTAGCTTAAATATGAAAATGAAAATCCACGGGGATTATTATGATCTTGTTTGAGGTTAAAATGCTTTCCAAACTTACATTTTCTGTTACAGTAGCCTCAGCGCTCTGGCGGGATACCCTTCTTTCCACTAGAGAGTCCAATCGAGGCTCGATGGGCTGGTAAGGAGGCTGAAGGGGAATAGCAGACCGGATAGGCTCCCCAAACATTTGAGCACTACTTCTCAAATAATGCTCACCAAGTCCATTGCAGTGAGCTTGACCATCTAATTGGCAAAGAGAAACATTTCAGTGGCTGCTTTATAATTAAAAATCAGATCACATTAAAAGCACATTCCAAAGTCTGTGAAAAAAAATCTCAGATGAACACATCTATACTTTTCCATAACAAACTTACCCAAATCATATGTAAATCCCTGTCTCTCTTTTGAGTGTCAGTTGAGCTTCATTACTTTCATGACCTCACCTGCCTCATGCGGTCTAGCCTAAAATCGGGCTAAAACAAATCAGTGCTTGCTAAACATCTTACAACAATGTCTGACTCATCTGACATGATCACATTACAATAACACTACATTTAGATCAGGGTATCGCTCCAAATGTACAGGTTGATCATGTGAACACAGCACACCCCCACCCCAATGCTGTAGCTTTCAGTATGAGAATTGTACATCTGCATTGAACTAGTTTTATCAAACCGAAGACCAGAACAAATATTTCTTATATGTATGATAATGTATTATAAATGGATAAGTATTGTATGCATTATAAAACGTTTATGTATTATAATGTATTATAAAACGTATGTCATGAGTATAACCTCTATTATGGTCTAATAATTACATCACAGGGTTTTGGCCACACCTAGGTTACTATGACACAAACTGATAGCACTCAACACATCTATGATGGAAGGATGAAAAGTGAGCTGGTCGTGTCAGAATTATTCTTATGACTTGCAGGTCACCAAATGTCAGCAGTGAGCAAAGACACTATGAAACCTTACTATGTGGCTAAGTATGTCAGTCGCAAGCACAGTGTTAGCTTAGCCTGATATATAATTTGTGGTTATTAGAAGGCAACAGTGACTACAGTTCAAGACTAATTAAATTCCTTATCTGTAGGGTTTCTCAAACAAACATCTCAATCTGGATCCTAACAAAACTGTGAAACTAACTAGAGGACAAATCTCTTCTATTCATCGGATCTACGGGCCGTCAGGATTTATAAGGAAACAGTGAAGCACAGTTTAGATTACACTGTGGTGCCTAGGTTGGCAACCCTGCTCAAAAGGCTCATAGGGCATCGTGAAGAGGAATGCATACCCTATTTAATTTCTGTTGTATCTAAAAATGCATCAACGTTTATAGGATGAGCCAGCCTCTTATGTACAAGCTTCATGCACATCATCCCACATGCAAAATGTGAGAAGGGATTTCTTGTACAGCGACCACTATATTTTGCTGTTAAATTTGACAAGTTCTGAGGCCAGATGATTAATCATTGGGGAAGACTTTTGCTGACGTACGCATTTGCCAGTGAAAATGGTAATGTAAACCACTAGCAACTATTGTCATTAAAAGTGACCGTTTATGCTTATATGTTAGGTTCTTCTAATGAGTTTCAATAAAAGCAAAATACGTCTTGAAGCCGAGTTTTAAGAACGAATGATGTTACAAGTACCAGAATGTCATGCGTGTTATGTGGAAATAAAAAGGCCACACCAGTATTGCCTCACAGGGAAAACACACTCACAGTAAGAGAATTATATTGATTAAGCACAACAGTACTACGGGTTTCTTTATAAAGTAGATGGTAGGTCAGAACTGTGGCTGGCAAAATTGTCACGAAGCGTGGCAAAGTCCGGTATCCTCCACCACTGACCCTTATCCATAAATGATTAATTGGATCAGGTAACTCCCGCAGCCTCGTGGAGGCAAGTAGAAGGATTAGTGCTGCATGGGTGGGTGAAAATCAGAACCATTATATGAATGATGCATGGTGGTGTAGGAAGCACAGTGAGGTGCTTCGCCTACCCCTAATCTTTGGCATCTGTGTATTAAGATAATAGGTAGATTGTAAAACTATTAATTGATGTAGGCCTGTGAAGACAAGGGTTTCAGGTCATCAGCAACTGAACTGAACCTGGAGAAGTGTGGATGTAGGAACTGCCCCGGTGGCACATGTGGCTATGGCTGACTGGTATTGGACTAGTATGCTCCAGCGACAGGAGAGAATTTCCATCTATATCCTTCTCCAGCCAGGAGAGGAAACAAACCCTCAGAGCACCATGAGGGTATGTATATTCAGGTCCTCCTGGAATTTACCTGCAATCTCTGGGGAAAAGGCGTAGATGCCTGTGCCTTGGGATTCGAAGTCTGAGCCTCCCTGAGAGAAAACTGTAGAGAAACAATGAACCATACAGAGGGCTTCCTCTCAGAAGGTGATCCACCCCTGCCACCTAATGCATAGGGCCTGCAGATACCCTTGTGCTGGATCCTTGGAGGGCCATAGGGAACTTTACACATTGTGCATTGTACTGCTTCTGGCCCTTCGCTGCTCAGTTAGGTTCCAGACAAGATGCTCCTGGGTTTCATCTTATTACCCTATGGAGATATGAAACGTATGGAACATCCCCAATGTTGGGGGAAGAAGGGGTAGTCCGTAATTATATTGAAGGTCTGATGCAGTTGCAACAAATGGCATGAAACCTTAACCCCACAGTTTTTACAGCACATTACATTTACATCTAATCTTTACAAAGAAAGGTAAGTTATGCTAAAGGATTTTACCTTCATCCTGCATCCTTTACCCTGCTGTACTTTAATATATATATATATATATATATATGTATTATATTTTAATATTATTGTTAAAAATGGGTTTAAAGGTGGGGGTAAGGGTATAGGTGTGGTCAGTGGGAAAGTGGGTTAAGGGTTATGGGTAAAGGAGGGTAAGGGTGACTTAAGGATTATGGGGAGGATAGAGGTAATGTGGGTAAGGGCTTATTTTAGAGATAAGGTGTGGGCTGAGGTAATGAGGTATCTGGTTGTAGCGTTATAGGTTGGGTAGAGGTAAATGGAGGTAAGGGCAATTTTAGAGTGAAGGGGTGGGTATAGGTTACGAGGTTACGGTGGTTTTAGGGCTAAGGGGTGGGTAGAGGTAAATGGACGTCAGGGTAATTTTAGGGTTAAGGTGTGGGAAGAGGTAGAGGGAAAGGGTTTATTAGGGTTCACGGAAGGTAGAGAAAGGAAACTAAGGTTTTTTAATTAAAACAAAAAAATGAGGGGTTGGTGGGATTACCCATCCCAGTAAAAAGAAGAGGTGGGGGTACTAGGTGGGCATCCCATCAAAAACAAAATGTTTATATCAATAAGATTACACAACCCGGGGTAAAATAAAAAAAGCATTGTAAAGTGCTGTATGGTATTACAGAGTGTTGTAACGGTCAACGTGATGCAATACCCACATGTTAAAGGCATGCAGGTAAAGATCGTGTAGTAACAACTAATATTTCAACAGACAGTAGTTTAGACTGTAAAAGATAGAAAATATCAGAGCTGGAGTATATAACTATCTATAAAGAAGGTCACTGTTTTATAATACAGGGATGCTAAGCTAGTGCCCCCTCACGGTGTGTGTATACCCCTGCCTATTGTACTACCAGTGGATTTCATACAAAGATCGTTTATTTTGCCATGTATGGTTGGCGCATGCATATGCTTTACGAGGGGTGTTGGGCAATTGTGGAGAAGGAGGAGAACAAGGCCTAAAACTATAGGAATCACCAAGAATGTTTTTCATTAGTCTAACATCTTCCTCCCTCTCCCGCCTATAACTGATTGAAAACCTTAAGGCTTAGCCCCAGAAACACTAGAGATGGAAAGACATCACATTTCAGTACAGGCTTCAGGGAAAAGTGATGCACAGGCATGCTGGCTTAAGAAAAAACAAAGAGTAATTCTTTAAAATAAAACCCCTGTGGGGTAGTCAATGCAAGGGTCCCAACAATCTCTTCAATGGAAGCATATCTTTACAAAGCCATTAGTAGAGCTGCTCCTATTGCAGTATTTACCACTTTGATGCCAGAAAAAGACCACCACAGAAGATTACAATATAACCTGACTTCATGAAAATAGCCATGATTAAAAATCAAATCTCCAGGCCCACTTACATAACGTGCGATACCCAGTTAAGGCTTGCAGGAGTCTAGGACGACTGCTGGATGTTTTCTAGTTGTAGTATATCAATAGGGGGGAGGGAAAAAGAAGCAGAGGTCCATTCGGCTTCCAGAGGTTAGTACAAAATTATCAGGGAGGAGAAATGGACCACTTGTCCTGTGTACCAGGGTCTTTTAGTTTACGTGGTTGGGCATCCTTAAAAAACCCTCATATACGTACACTGGCGTAAGGCGGTATATCTTGATTCTCCGCCGTAGTGTATCGTGATAGCATGATCATTGGGCTTTTTATTGTCCAAATGCTAACCTCCCCATGGAGGAAGACCGACTGGTTGTGCAGTAGTGGTCAGAAATAACGGAACGAGGGCGTGCTCGTGCTCTGTGAACTGTGCTGTTAAAATTCCTAAAGTCAAATCCCGTGTCCTTTATTCTTGGGGTACTTGACAGAGGGAAATTAAAAATGGTGTTCGTGCATGTGGATAAACTTAATTATTAGTTTAATGCACTGGTATAAATCTGGTATTATCTGGTCAACATGTTTCAGCCCCATGCAGGGTCTAGAGGCTTTCGTCAGGACCGAAAGATGAAATAGAGGGCTTAAGTAAGCTCTCCACTATTATTCTGGAGGTGGAGAAAAGTACTCACCACCTACGATTTGAGGAGGTCAGACCGATTGTATCTGCTCCTGTAAAGACAATCAAGGATTATATGACAGCCTAACGTGATACTATACAATGCTAAAACGATATTCTGGTGCTCTATAACCTGTTGACATCAATATCTTTAATCGATGGTCTGCGATGCTGTCGCGCCTTTTTTACCACAGGGTGCACACTTATTCAAAAAAAGGGGGGGGGGCTAACTACAGAAGGGTTTTGTGAACGGTATCTCGGTTCTCTTAATGGTGTGATTCTTGGTTGTATTGAAAAGGGCCGCTAAAGTAGTGCGGTTAGTTTATCGTTATTATTCTCATAACAACTCGTTTTCCTATGCGAAAGCGAGCCGTGGTTGTTAGCTAAGCAGTTTAGTGTGTTGTGTCTCAATGTAAGATTGTCGGGTGATAATAACAAACTGAAGGTTCAGTGTACTGAAAGCGTAAAATTATGTGAACTAACGGCGTTGCCGTCTGCTAATACAGCGTTACGAAGCTAAAAACAAGAAACAAACTGTCTGGGTCAATTACCTTGTTTCGCAAGTTGGACATCTTCATTCAGGGTGTCAGTCAGTTAGGTGAGTGCCAATTGCTGCATGGAAGGGGAAAATATTAGGTTACTTAACTCACAGGTTACCGCGATGTGGAGAGCTCGCCTCGCCGTCGCTTACCGGCTACTCAGGCAGAATAGCTTGTTCTGACTCTGACGTTCACCTGGATTGACGTGCTCCCGGTTGGGCTCATTTTACATAGACCGATTCTAATGAAATTAAAGTAGGACTAGTCGGTCTTGGTTGGCCTTCGTGAGGGCACTTATGGTTGGCATGATAGTCTATGGGGGATAAGTATAGTAGCGGTGTGCGTATGTGAAGAAGGGGTTCACTTTATTATGTTCGCATCTTAAATGGCGCCAGTTGGACAGAGATAATGGTGGTAAAGTGTTTTAGGCAATTCCGTTTGTTGATGCTCCCCTTTCACGGAATACATTGAGCAGCGTGCGTAGTTGACAAGATGGGCATCTTTTACATCTTGAATACCATCGTTATTCAGGGTGATAGTGCCTCGGGGTTGTCGAGAGTCTTTCCCTAGGGTCTTCTGTATATGGAGATCACATCAGAGTGTAGTTAATAAAATGGGCATTTCTACAACTTGATTGCCATCGTTACTCTGGGTGATGGTAATGTCTGTGGTTTGTCAGGAGTCTTTTCATAGAGTCTTCTGTATATGAGGATCACATCAGAGTATTTCACCTCTTTAGGGCGTGCCAAGGTATGGTATCGTTCAGGCCTTCTTTGTCGGTCTTAAGGCGGTGGACCCAACGCTGTTCTTTTTCAAAGAGGGTGCGTTCAACATTGTGGCCTTTGAACAGTTGGGTTTCCAAAACAACCCATTGTAGATCTTCTGCGGTATGTTTGGCTTCAATATAGTGTTTACTCATTTGTGTTGTTGCTCTTTTACATGTGACGTTACTTCGATGCTCTATGATCCTTTGTTTGATTTTCCTGCACGTCATTCCTATGTACCTCAATCCACACGGGCAGACAATCATGTACACCACATGGGTGGTGTTGCAGTTTGTGTGGTGACGTAGTTCCCATTTTAGGTTCGGCAGTAGTTGTAGGGTCTTGGTCACTTTCGTAAGTTTGCAAACCGAGCAAGTTCCACAAGGGTAGTGTCCCACTATAGGATTCAGATTCCATACTGTAGTTAGGGTTTCTCTTGGACTGATGTCTCTGGGTCTGGTGTGGACCAAAATATCTTTGATGTTTTTGGTTCTCCTGTGGGCAAATCTCAGTTTAGGCCATTTCAATGTGTTTGAAGTCAGGATTCCCCAGTTTTTATTAATGATTTTCTTCACTGTGTTAGATTCGGTGTTATAGGTTGTGACGCATGTGAGGAGATCTTTTGGTTCTTCTCTCTGTACAGTGGATAGTAGGTTCTCTCTCGGCTGATTGCGGGCTCTTTTCTGGCATCTTTTTATGATCTTGGTAGGGTAGTCTCTCTTCCTGAGTTGATCCTCTAGACCTCTTGCTTGTTCTTTATAGTCATCTAGGTTACTGCAGTTACGTTTTAAACGTAAGAACTGACTGTAAGGTAGATTGTCTCTGAGGGGTCGGGGGTGGAAACTGTTATAGGAAAGAAAGCTGTTCCTTGCCGTCGGTTTATAGTAGGTTTTGGTGTGCAGTGTGTCGTTTTTGGAAAAGATGGTTACATCCAGGAAATCCAGTTGTCTCTTGTCTGCTGTGGATGTAAATTTGAGACATTCGTCTCTGGTGTTTATCCATGTTAGGAAATCATTAAGCGCTGATTGACTATCTTCCCATATCATGAATACATCGTCTATGTAGCGGCGCCAAAACTTGATGCCCTGATGGAAAGGATTAATGGCGGTTAGTATGTGCTCTTGTTCAAAATTACTCACATACATCCCTGCTACACTTGGAGCAAATGTACTGCCCATCGAAGTTCCATGGCATTGTCCAAAGAGGGTTCCTTCGAATTCAAAATAATTTTGTGTAAGCGCTAGTCTGCAGCATTCCAACACGAAATGTCTTGGTGTTTTATAGGTCCAGTTATCTGTGAAAAGAATTTCCTCAAGAGTATCCAGAGTTTTCTGTTGGGGTAGGCTAGTGTAGAGACTCTCTACATCTAGACCTACCAGGAGCATAGTGTGTTCATTGTAGACCTGTCCCTCAAGTAGATTAAGGAGATCACGGGTATCTTTTAGATAAGTTGGTGTCCTTTGTACCAGAGGTTTCAGGAATTGATCCGCAAACTGAGAAAGTGGTTCTAACACAGAACCAATGCCAGACACTATTGGGCGTCCTGGTGGTGGAATCTTGTTCTTGTGAATCTTAGGTAGAGAATAGAAATACGGGATTCTTGGTGATTTGGTTTTTAAGAACGCAGCTTCTTGGCTCGAAATCCATTGATTAATCTCTGCTTCATCTACCATTAATTCAATGGTTCTTTGTAGTCTTTTTGTGGGATCATCAGGTAGTTTAACATAAAATCTTTCATTAGAGAGAAGATCTGTACATTGTTGTTGGTAACCTTGTCTGGTTAGTAGAACAACGGCTCCTCCTTTGTCCGCTGGTTTGATTATAAGGTTGTCATTTTTGCGTAAATCGTCCATCGCTCTTTGTTCCCTCTTGGGAAGATTAATATAGGGTCTCCTGTTCGTGGAACCTAGATTGTCTGCTTGCTGCATTATGGCTTGTTCAAAAGCTTGTATCTCAACCGGAATTAGGTGCATGGGAGGGTTGAAAGTAGACTTGGGTCTCAGGTGTGTATCTCCTTCTTTGGGTTGCGTTTCCTTTTCTTTGAAAAAAGCCTTGAGTTTTACTTTTCTGCAAAATTCTGCTAGCTCACATTTCAATTTGAAGATGTCCAGTGTCGGAGTTGGAACAAAGCCCAGGCCTTTATTAAGAACATTTTCTTGGTCTTGTGTCAGTGTGACTTCAGTCAGATTGACTACCAGTGATTGGTCGTGCTGGTTCCTGGTTGGTCCTTGGTCAGGCTCCGGGTGTGCATTTGTCTTTCTGGTTCGTTCCAGGTGACTGTTTTTCTTCTTCCTCTCTGGCGTCCAGGGCCTCTCCCTAAAAAAGAGGAGGGCTTTGGTTGCATATTCATCATCGTGCCCGTGTGTGGTGGGCCTTGAAAATAGGGGTTCAACCATCCTTGATAATTAGGTACGTAGGGTTGGTAGAGTGGTGGTGGATGTTCGTAGTACCTGGGCATTTGCCAATTGTTTCCTCTCTGGCGGCGGTTCCTCCTATTTTGGCCTCTTCCTCTCCTTGAGGTTGTTCCTTCGTCGCTACTCCAGTCAGAGTTGTTGTTGGAACTTTCTACTGAGGAATCATAGTCTTCCCTGTCTTCAGGGGTAATGTAGTCCTCTCTTGAGTAGGGGTGCATCTTCTCTGTTGAGA
The DNA here is from genome assembly GCF_964204655.1 of Triturus cristatus. Taxonomy (NCBI): domain Eukaryota; kingdom Metazoa; phylum Chordata; class Amphibia; order Caudata; family Salamandridae; genus Triturus; species Triturus cristatus. Next base: position 631,150,126 of record NC_140590.1, on the reverse strand, counting down.
ATTGTTTTAGATCTTTATTCAATTTTTGAATTTTATTTTGAGTGATGTACTCCTTTGTTTCGTTCATTTCTTTGTTTATTTCCTCAAGTTTTTTCTTGAAGACTTAGATATGCACTGTTGTCTTGAGTTTGGCTTCACTGGTTTGTATGCTGATCGTTAGAGCTTCTACTAATCGTGTTGCTGTTTTGATGATTAAGACTAAAATAGTCTCTGGTACACTTCCATGAAATGGATGACCAGTCTTTACGGAAGAGTATATCTTTCAAAAAAATGCGAGGAGCATTCTGTACCCAAAGGCCTTTGGGTGCTGAGTTAGCGCGTAGGTATTCCTTCATTATGATGCCGTGGATGGCTGTTCTCACTAGTTCTTTCTTGGTTTCTGTAAGTTCGTCCCACTCATTGGTCTGTGTTAGTGTTTGTGCCAGGTCTCTGTCTTGTAACAGAGAAGATTCCGAAAGGATAGCGTTCACCTCTTCCTCTGTGTAGCTTAGTCCTTGCATTTCAGCCATGATCACCTTTGTGTTCTAAAGCTGTTGTGTTACTACCCTTTTATCCCAGTTCTGGGGTGAAATAGGGTTTGCAAAAAATCCCACAGCTGTGCGCTGCTGATAACTGTAGTATATCAATAGGGGGGAGGGAAAAAGAAGCAGAGGTCCATTCGGCTTCCAGAGGTTAGTACAAAATTATCAGGGAGGGGAAATGGACCACTTGTCCTGTGTACCAGGGTCTTTTAGTTTACGTGGTTGGGCATCCTTAAAAAACCCTCATATACGTACACTGGCGTAAGGCGGTATATCTTGATTCTCCGCCGTAGTGTATCGTGATAGCATGATCATTGGGCTTTTTATTGTCCAAATGCTAACCTCCCCATGGAGGAAGACCGACTGGTTGTGCAGTAGTGGTCAGAAATAACGGAACGAGGGCGTGCTCGTGCTCTGTGAACTGTGCTGTTAAAATTCCTAAAGTCAAATCCCGTGTCCTTTATTCTTGGGGTACTTGACAGAGGGAAATTAAAAATGGTGTTCGTGCATGTGGATAAACTTAATTATTAGTTTAATGCACTGGTATAAATCTGGTATTATCTGGTCAGCATGTTTCAGCCCCATGCAGGGTCTAGAGGCTTTCGTCAGGACCGAAAGGTGAAATAGAGGGCTTAAGTAAGCTCTCCACTATTATTCTGGAGGTGGAGAAAAGTACTCACCACCTACGATTTGAGGAGGTCAGACCGATTGTATCTGCTCCTGTAAAGACAATCAAGGATTATATGACAGCCTAACGTGATACTATACAATGCTAAAACGATATTCTGGTGCTCTATAACCTGTTGACATCAATATCTTTAATCGATGGTCTGCGATGCTGTCGCGCCTTTTTTACCCACAGGGTGCACACTTATTCAAAAAAAGGGGGGGGGGCTAACTACAGAAGGGTTTTGTGAACGTTATCTCGGTTCTCTTAATGGTGTGATTCTTGGTTGTATTGAAAAGGGCCGCTAAAGTAGTGCGGTTAGTTTATCGTTATTATTCTCATAACAACTCGTTTTCCTATGCGAAAGCGAGCCGTGGTTGTTAGCTAAGCAGTTTAGTGTGTTGTGTCTCAATGTAAGATTGTCGGGTGATAATAACAAACTGAAGGTTCAGTGTACTGAAAGCGTAAAATTATGTGAACTAACGGCGTTGCCGTCTGCTAATACAGCGTTACGAAGCTAAAAACAAGAAACAAACTGTCTGGGTCAATTACCTTGTTTCGCAAGTTGGACATCTTCATTCAGGGTGTCAGTCAGTTAGGTGAGTGCCAATTGCTGCATGGAAGGGGAAAATATTAGGTTACTTAACTCACAGGTTACTGCGATGTGGAGAGCTCGCCTCGCCGTCGCTTACCGGCTACTCAGGCAGAATAGCTTGTTCTGACTCTGACGTTCACCTGGATTGACGTGCTCCCGGTTGGGCTCATTTTACATAGACCGATTCTAATGAAATTAAATTAGGACTAGTCGGTCTTGGTTGGCCTTCGTGAGGGCACTTATGGTTGGCATGATAGTCTATGGGGGATAAGTATAGTAGCGGTGTGCGTATGTGAAGAAGGGGTTCACTTTATTATGTTCGCATCTTAAATGGCGCCAGTTGGACAGAGATAATGGTGGTAAAGTGTTTTAGGCAATTCCGTTTGTTGATGCTCCCCTTTCACGGAATACATCGAGCAGCGTGCGTAGTTGACAAGATGGGCATCTTTTACATCTTGAATACCATCGTTATTCAGGGTGATAGTGCCTCGGGGTTGTCGAGAGTCTTTCCCTAGGGTCTTCTGTATATGGAGATCACATCAGAGTGTAGTTAATAAAATGGGCATTTCTACAACTTGATTGCCATCGTTACTCTGGGTGATGGTAATGTCTGTGGTTTGTCAGGAGTCTTTTCATAGAGTCTTCTGTATATGAGGATCACATCAGAGTATTTCACCTCTTTAGGGCGTGCCAAGGTATGGTATCGTTCAGGCCTTCTTTGTCTGTCTTAAGGCGGTGGACCCAACGCTGTTCTTTTTCAAAGAGGGTGCGTTCAACATTGTGGCCTTTGAACAGTTGGGTTTCCAAAACAACCCATTGTAGATCTTCTGCGGTATGTTTGGCTTCAATATAGTGTTTACTCATTTGTGTTGTTGCTCTTTTACATGTGACGTTACTTCGATGCTCTATGATCCTTTGTTTGATTTTCCTGCACGTCATTCCTATGTACCTCAATCCACACGGGCAGACAATCATGTACACCACATGGGTGGTGTTGCAGTTTGTGTGGTGACGTAGTTCCCATTTTAGGTTCGGCAGTAGTTGTAGGGTCTTGGTCACTTTCGTAAGTTTGCAAACCGAGCAAGTTCCACAAGGGTAGTGTCCCACTATAGGATTCAGATTCCATACTGTAGTTAGGGTTTCTCTTGGACTGATGTCTCTGGGTCTGGTGTGGACCAAAATATCTTTGATGTTTTTGGTTCTCCTGTGGGCAAATCTCGGTTTAGGCCATTTCAATGTGTTTGAAGTCAGGATTCCCCAGTTTTTATTAATGATTTTCTTCACTGTGTTAGATTCGGTGTTATAGGTTGTGACGCATGTGAGGAGATCTTTTGGTTCTTCTCTCTGTACAGTGGATAAGTAGGTTCTCTCTCGGCTGATTGCGGGCTCTTTTCTGGCATCTTTTTATGATCTTGGTAGGGTAGTCTCTCTTCCTGAGTTGATCCTCTAGACCTCTTGCTTGTTCTTTATAGTCATCTAGGTTACTGCAGTTACGTTTTAAACGTAAGAACTGACTGTAAGGTAGATTGTCTCTGAGGGGTCGGGGGTGGAAACTGTTATAGGAAAGAAAGCTGTTCCTTGCCGTCGGTTTATAGTAGGTTTTGGTGTGCAGTGTGTCGTTTTTGGAAAAGATGGTTACATCCAGGAAATCCAGTTGTCTCTTGTCTGCTGTGGATGTAAATTTGAGACATTCGTCTCTGGTGTTTATCCATGTTAGGAAATCATTAAGCGCTGATTGACTATCTTCCCATATCATGAATACATCGTCTATGTAGCGGCGCCAAAACTTGATGCCCTGATGGAAAGGATTAATGGCGGTTAGTATGTGCTCTTGTTCAAAATTACTCACATACAGCCCTGCTACACTTGGAGCAAATGTACTGCCCATCGAAGTTCCATGGCATTGTCCAAAGAGGGTTCCTTCGAATTCAAAATAATTTTGTGTAAGCGCTAGTCTGCAGCATTCCAACATGAAATGTCTTGGTGTTTTATAGGTCCAGTTATCTGTGAAAAGAATTTCCTCAAGAGTATCCAGAGTTTTCTGTTGGGGTAGGCTAGTGTAGAGACTCTCTACATCTAGACCTACCAGGAGCATAGTGTGTTCATTGTAGACCTGTCCCTCAAGTAGATTAAGGAGATCACGGGTATCTTTTAGATAAGTTGGTGTCCTTTGTACCAGAGGTTTCAGGAAAAGATCCGCAAACTGAGAAAGTGGTTCTAACACAGAACCAATGCCAGACACTATTGGGCGTCCTGGTGGTGGAATCTTGTTCTTGTGAATCTTAGGTAGAGAATAGAAATACGGGATTCTTGGTGATTTGGTTTTTAAGAACGCAGCTTCTTGGCTCGAAATCCATTGATTAATCTCTGCTTCATCTACCATTAATTCAATGGTTCTTTGTAGTCTTTTTGTGGGATCATCAGGTAGTTTAACATAAAATCTTTCATTAGAGAGAAGATCTGTACATTGTTGTTGGTAACCTTGTCTGGTTAGTAGAACAATGGCTCCTCCTTTGTCCGCTGGTTTGATTATAAGGTTGTCATTTTTGCGTAAATCGTCCATCGCTCTTTGTTCCCTCGTGGTAAAATTAATATAGGGTCTCCTGTTCGTGGAACCTAGATTGTCTGCTTGCTGCATTATGGCTTGTTCAAAAGCTTGTATCTCAACCGGAATTAGGTGCATGGGAGGGTTGAAAGTAGACTTGGGTCTCAGGTGTTTATCTCCTTCTTTGGGTTGCGTTTCCTTTTCTTTGAAAAAAGCCTTGAGTTTTACTTTTCTGCAAAATTCTGCTAGCTCACATTTCAATTTGAAGATGTCCAGTGTCGGAGTTGGAACAAAGCCCAGGCCCTTATTAAGAACATTTTCTTGGTCTTGTGTCAGTGTGACTTCAGTCAGATTGACTACCAGTGATTGGTCGTGCTGGTTCCTGGTTGGTCCTTGGTCATGCTCCGGGTGTGCATTTGTCTTTCTGGTTCGTTCCAGGTGACTGTTTTTCTTCTTCCTCTCTGGCGTCCAGGCGTTCACATACGCACACCGCTACTATACTTATCCCCCATAGACTATCATGCCAACCATAAGTGCCATCACGAAGGCCAACCAAGACCGACTAGTCCTACTTTAATTTCATTAGAATCGGTCTATGTAAAATGAGCCCAACCGGGAGCACGTCAATCCAGGTGAACGTCAGAGTCAGAACAAGCTATTCTGCCTCAGTAGCCGGTAAGCGACGGCGAGGCGAGCTCTCCACATCGCGGTAACCTGTGAGTTAAGTAACCTAATATTTTCCCCTTCCATGCAGCAATTGGCACTCACCTAACTGACTGACACCCTGAATGAAGATGTCCAACTTGCGAAACAAGGTAATTGACCCAGACAGTTTGTTTCTCGTTTTTAGCTTCGTAACGCTGTATTAGCAGACGGCAACGCCGTTAGTTCACATAATTTTACGCTTTCAGTACACTGAACCTTCAGTTTGTTATTATCACCCGACAATCTTACATTGAGACACAACACACTAAACTGCTTAGCTAACAACCATGGCTCGCTTTCGCATAGGAAAACGAGTTGTTATGAGAATAATAACGATAAACTAACCGCACTACTTTAGCGGCCCTTTTCAATACAACCAAGAATCACACCATTAAGAGAACCGAGATACCGTTCACAAAACCCTTCTGTAGTTAGCCCCCCCCCCCCCTTTTTTTGAATAAGTGTGCACCCTGTGGTAAAAAAGGCGCGACAGCATCGCAGACCATCGATTAAAGATATTGATGTCAACAGGTTATAGAGCACCAGAATATCGTTTTAGCATTGTATAGTATCACGTTAGGCTGTCATAAAATCCTTGATTGTCTTTACAGGAGCAGATACAATCGGTCTGACCTCCTCAAATCGTAGGTGGTGAGTACTTTTCTCCACCTCCAGAATAATAGTGGAGAGCTTACTTAAGCCCTCTATTTCACCTTTCGGTCCTGACGAAAGCCTCTAGACCCTGCATGGGGCTGAAACATGTTGACCAGATAATACCAGATTTATACCAGTGCATTAAACTAATAATTAAGTTTATCCACATGCACGAACACCATTTTTAATTTCCCTCTGTCAAGTACCCCAAGAATAAAGGACACGGGATTTGACTTTAGGAATTTTAACAGCACAGTTCACAGAGCACGAGCACGCCCTCGTTCCGTTATTTCTGACCACTACTGCACAACCAGTCGGTCTTCCTCCATGGGGAGGTTAGCATTTGGACAATAAAAAGCCCAATGATCATGCTATCACGATACACTACGGCGGAGAATCAAGATATACCGCCTTACGCCAGTGTACGTATATGAGGGTTTTTTAAGGATGCCCAACCACGTAAACTAAAAGACCCTGGTACACAGGACAAGTGGTCCATTTCCCCTCCCTGATAATTTTGTACTAACCTCTGGAAGCCGAATGGACCTCTGCTTCTTTTTCCCTCCCCCCTATTGATATACTACAGTTATCAGCAGCGCACAGCTGTGGGATTTTTTGCAAACCCTATTTCACCCCAGAACTGGGATAAAAGGGTAGTAACACAACAGCTTGAGAACACAAAGGTGATCATGGCTGAAATGCAAGGACTAAGCTACACAGAGGAAGAGGTGAACGCTATCCTTTCGGAATCTTCTCTGTTACAAGACAGAGACCTGGCACAAACACTAACACAAACCAATGAGTGGGACGAACTTACAGAAACCAAGAAAGAACTAGTGAGAACAGCCATCCACGGCATCATAATGAAGGAATACCTACGCGCTAACTCAGCACCCAAAGGCCTTTGGGTACAGAATGCTCCTCGCATTTTTTTTAAAGATATACTCTTCCGTAAAGACTGGTCATCCATTTCATGGAAGTGTACCAGAGACTATTTAGTCTTAATCATCAAAACAGCAACACGATTAGTAGAAGCTCTAACGATCAGCATACAAACCAGTGAAGCCAAACTCAAGACAACAGTGCATATCTCAGTCTTCAAGAAAAAACTTGAGGAAATAAACAAAGAAATGAACGAAACAAAGGAGTACATCACTCAAAATAAAATTCAAAAATTGAATAAAGATCTAAAAAAAATTCTCAACAGAGAAGATGCACCCCTACTCAATTGAGGACTACATTACCCCTGAAGACAGGGAAGACGATGATTCCTCAGTAGAAAGTTCCAACAACAACTCTGACTGGAGTAGCGACGAAGGAACAACCTCAAGGAGAGGAAGAGGCCAAAATAGGAGGAACCGCCGCCAGAGAGGAAACAATTGGCAAATGCCCAGGTACTACGAACATCCACCACCACTCTACCAACCCTACGTACCTAATTATCAAGGATGGATGAACCCCTATTTTCAAGGCCCACCACACATGGGCACGATGATGAATATGCAACCACAGCCCTCCTCTTTTTTAGGGAGAGGCCCTGGACGCCAGAGAGGAAGAAGAAAAACAGTCACCTGGAACGAACCAGAAAGACAAATGCACACCGGAGCATGACCAAGGACCAACCAGGAACCAGCACGACCAATCACTGGTAGTCAATCTGACTGAAGTCACACTGACACAAGACCAAGAAAATGTTCTTAATAAAGGCCTGGGCTTTGTTCCAACTCCGACACTGGACATCTTCAAATTGAAATGTGAGCTAGCAGAATTTTGCAGAAAAGTAAAACTCAAGGCTTTTTTCAAAGAAAAGGAAACGCAACCCAAAGAAGGAGATACACACCTGAGACCCAAGTCTACTTTCAACCCTCCCATGCACCTAATTCCGGTTGAGATACAAGCTTTTGAACAAGCCATAATGCAGCAAGCAGACAATCTAGGTTCCACGAACAGGAGACCCTATATTAATCTTCCCAAGAGGGAACAAAGAGCGATGGACGATTTACGCAAAAATGACAACCTTATAATCAAACCAGCGGACAAAGGAGGAGCCGTTGTTCTACTAACCAGACAAGGTTACCAACAACAATGTACAGATCTTCTCTCTAATGAAAGATTTTATGTTAAACTACCTGATGATCCCACAAAAAGACTACAAAGAACCATTGAATTAATGGTAGATGAAACCGAGATTAATCAATGGATTTCGAGCCAAGAAGTTGCGTTCTTAAAAACCAAATCACCAAGAATCCCGTATTTCTATTCTCTACCTAAGATTCACAAGAACAAGATTCCACCACCAGGACGCCCAATAGTGTCTGGCATTGGTTCTGTGTTAGAACCACTTTCTCAGTTTGCGGATCAATTCCTGAAACCTCTGGTACAAAGGACACCAACTTATCTAAAAGATACCCGTGATCTCCTTAATCTACTTGAGGGACAGGTCTACAATGAACACACTATGCTCCTGGTAGGTCTAGATGTAGAGAGTCTCTACACTAGCCTACCCCAACAGAAAACTCTGGATACTCTTGAGGAAATTCTTTTCACAGATAACTGGACCTATAAAACACCAAGACATTTCGTGTTGGAATGCTGCAGACTAGCGCTTACAGAAAATTATTTTGAATTCGAAGGAACCCTCTTTGGACAATGCCATGGAACTTCGATGGGCAGTACATTTGCTCCAAGTGTAGCAGGGCTGTATGTGAGTAATTTTGAACAAGAGCACATACTAACCGCCATTAATCCTTTCCATCAGGGCATCAAGTTTTGGCGCCGCTACATAGACGATGTATTCATGATATGGGAAGATAGTCAATCAGCGCTTAATGATTTCCTAACATGGATAAACACCAGAGACGAATGTCTCAAATTTACATCCACAGCAGACAAGAGACAACTGGATTTCCTGGATGTAACCATCTTTTCCAAAAACGACACACTGCACACCAAAACCTACTATAAACCGACAGCAAGGAACAGCTTTCTTTCCTATAACAGTTTCCACCCCCGACCCCTCAGAGACAATCTACCTTACAGTCAGTTCTTACGTTTAAAACGTAACTGCAGTAACCTAGATGACTATAAAGAACAAGCAAGAGGTCTAGAGGATCAACTCAGGAAGAGAGACTACCCTACCAAGATCATAAAAAGATGCCAGAAAAGAGCCCGCAATCAGCCGAGAGAGAACCTACTATCCACTGTACAGAGAGAAGAACCAAAAGATCTCCTCACATGCGTCACAACCTATAACACCGAATCTAACACAGTGAAGAAAATCATTAATAAAAACTGGGGAATCCTGACTTCAAACACATTGAAATGGCCTAAACCGAGATTTGCCCACAGGAGAACCAAAAACATCAAAGATATTTTGGTCCACACCAGACCCAGAGACATCAGTCCAAGAGAAACCCTAACTACAGTATGGAATCTGAATCCTATAGTGGGACACTACCCTTGTGGAACTTGCTCGGTTTGCAAACTTACGAAAGTGACCAAGACCCTACAACTACTGCCGAACCTAAAATGGGAACTACGTCACCACACAAACTGCAACACCACCCATGTGGTGTACATGATTGTCTGCCCGTGTGGATTGAGGTACATAGGAATGACGTGCAGGAAAATCAAACAAGGGATCATAGAGCATCGAAGTAACGTCACATGTAAAAGAGCAACAACACAAATGAGTAAACACTATATTGAAGCCACACATACCGCAGAAGATCTACAATGGGTTGTTTTGGAAACCCAACTGTTCAAAGGCCACAATGTTGAACGCACCCTCTTTGAAAAAGAACAGCGTTGGGTCCACCGCCTTAAGACAGACAAAGAAGGCCTGAACAATACCATACCTTGGCACGCCCTAAAGAGGTGAAATACTCTGATGTGATCCTCATATACAGAAGACTCTATGAAAAGACTCCTGACAAACCACAGACATTACCATCACCCAGAGTAACGATGGCAATCAAGTTGTAGAAATGCCCATTTTATTAACTACACTCTGATGTGATCTCCATATACAGAAGACCCTAGGGAAAGACTCTCGACAACCCCGAGGCACTATCACCCTGAATAACGATGGTATTCAAGATGTAAAAGATGCCCATCTTGTCAACTACGCACGCTGCTCAATGTATTCCGTGAAAGGGGAGCATCAACAAACGGAATTGCCTAAAACACTTTACCACCATTATCTCTGTCCAACTGGCGCCATTTAAGATGCGAACATAATAAAGTGAACCCCTTCTTCACATACGCACACCGCTACTATACTTATCCCCCATAGACTATCATGCCAACCATAAGTGCCCTCACGAAGGCCAACCAAGACCGACTAGTCCTACTTTAATTTCATTAGAATCGGTCTATGTAAAATGAGCCCAACCGGGAGCACGTCAATCCAGGTGAACGTCAGAGTCAGAACAAGCTATTCTGCCTCAGTAGCCGGTAAGCGACGGCGAGGCGAGCTCTCCACATCGCGGTAACCTGTGAGTTAAGTAACCTAATATTTTCCCCTTCCATGCAGCAATTGGCACTCACCTAACTGACTGACACCCTGAATGAAGATGTCCAACTTGCGAAACAAGGTAATTGACCCAGTTTGTTTCTTGTTTTTAGCTTCGTAACGCTGTATTAGCAGACGGCAACGCCGTTAGTTCACATAATTTTACGCTTTCAGTACACTGAACCTTCAGTTTGTTATTATCACCCGACAATCTTACATTGAGACACAACACACTAAACTGCTTAGCTAACAACCACGGCTCGCTTTCGCATAGGAAAACGAGTTGTTATGAGAATAATAACGATAAACTAACCGCACTACTTTAGCGGCCCTTTTCAATACAACCAAGAATCACACCATTAAGAGAACCGAGATAACGTTCACAAAACCCTTCTGTAGTTAGCCCCCCCCCCTTTTTTTGAATAAGTGTGCACCCTGTGGTAAAAAAGGCGCGACAGCATCGCAGACCATCGATTAAAGATATTGATGTCAACAGGTTATAGAGCACCAGAATATCGTTTTAGCATTGTATAGTATCACGTTAGGCTGTCATATAATCCTTGATTGTCTTTACAGGAGCAGATACAATCGGTCTGACCTCCTCAAATCGTAGGTGGTGAGTACTTTTCTCCACCTCCAGAATAATAGTGGAGAGCTTACTTAAGCCCTCTATTTCACCTTTCGGTCCTGACGAAAGCCTCTAGACCCTGCATGGGGCTGAAACATGTTGACCAGATAATACCAGATTTATACCAGTGCATTAAACTAATAATTAAGTTTATCCACATGCACGAACACCATTTTTAATTTCCCTCTGTCAAGTACCCCAAGAATAAAGGACACGGGATTTGACTTTAGGAATTTTAACAGCACAGTTCACAGAGCACGAGCACGCCCTCGTTCCGTTATTTCTGACCACTACTGCACAACCAGTCGGTCTTCCTCCATGGGGAGGTTAGCATTTGGACAATAAAAAGCCCAATGATCATGCTATCACGATACACTACGGCGGAGAATCAAGATATACCGCCTTACGCCAGTGTACGTATATGAGGGTTTTTTAAGGATGCCCAACCACGTAAACTAAAAGACCCTGGTACACAGGACAAGTGGTCCATTTCCCCTCCCTGATAATTTTGTTTTCTAGTTGTGTCAGAATATAAATTACCATCTAAAGAAAATTGTACTAGATTCAGGTGCTTTTCAAGACCCCCGTAACAAAGACAGACATTTTACGTTACTTTTGGGTGACTGCAGCCTTGTGTTTGATTAAACAAGCATTTACAATGCAATGGTCTCGGCATTGTTAAAGTTAGAGCTATTGGCATTGCTCATGACATTATTTGTGTTTTTTTTTTTTTTAAAACATTTAAAGAAACGGCATTGTCATGAGCAATGCCAATAGCTCTAACTTTAACAATGGCAAGACCGTTGCATTGTAAATGCTTGTTTTGTAATACGGGTTGTATATGGTCACTGACTTGCATTGTAATAACTTAGATTTTAAGGGGTAGGTAGTACACAAAGGTGGCGTTCAGTCTGGGTTTTTAGAACACTTACATTGCATTAGTTGATGGTATAAAGTATACCCGATTTTAAATCACAAAATGTATTGTTTTTACGCCACATTGACAATTTTAACAGCCAATCTAACAGCCGCATTGTTGATCGTTCTTTATGCCGTTAGTGTTGACAGTATCTGTTCATTCAGTGCAAGGTGCCTTTGCAATAATTCTACAATTGGACGTGAAATTGACCGAATGTGATTTATGATGGTCCAATGGAAGTATTCTAGCTATATAGAATTAGTAGTACCTCAGGCCAACACATGGCTGCGTTAAAACCTTTCACTGTCCTGGAATAAATGAAAGGCAACCTTGTGTGAACTTTTTTTTATCGGAACTCTATCGTGACTTGCTGCTTTAATGCATTGCAAGCGCAGCCTTCGAACCGAGACCTAAAAAGTGAAAAACGTTAGTCGGCCATCACTCAACGTATATGAAGGTTAGGGGGCAAGAGATACGGTTAAAGACTGGCTCCAAGGTCAGCAACATAATTCGTACATTACTGAAACAGCTCTGTCGCCACCACCCCACAGTCAAAGAACATTAACTGTGTAGCAGTAAAAATGAATGCCATCCTAACGGATAAAGAGCAACAGAAAAACAGCGATGATCAGACTATGGATCGCCAGGAGATATCCATCACGATTCATATATTTAGAAAGCATGGCATTAATTCCAGTTATTGGCCTATTTCTGAGCCAGAATATTGGCCACTGCAGTCTCACCATTCTATTGCATGTTCTACTAGTAATCAAAAATAACTCACTTTAGAAGACTGAGACAGAAAATGGTTAACTTACTTACACAATATATTTGTTCTAGTTTTATAGATAATACAAATAAAAAAAAGTTATGCAGATCGGTTGTCAGATTAACTACAACGGAGAATGGTGCCTAATCAAGATTATCTGAAGGCTAATTGTACCAATTAACCAGACCTAAAGACTATATAATCTGATGAGTCGAGTTTGGCGCTTCCTCACTGGTATAGTAATGTGGAAAACTGGTCCGCCTTTCGGCGCTACATCTGTGAGCAACTTTAAGGATGTGGAAAACAGCCCACACTAAACTGCTGAGGCCGGGGCAGTATGGCCCATCGTCCCACTTCCCTGAAGGGAGAAGAAATAAAGGCTCCGTTTTCCACTAAAACACTGTTGACTTCCCGACCACGTACCGTGTACACAACCCTCCACCCCGATTGCTTTCCTCCAAAGACTGACCACTCTTTCGCATTTCAAACAAACAGAAGTCACACTGAATGCCCACGCTCTAAGCTCCTCCTAAAGGGGTTGCGGGGGGACCCCCTAGCGCTGCAGGGGCCTTTGCTACGCTTCTGTGTGCCCCCACCCATGACACCAAACATATCCAGCAACTGATGCATTTCCCTCACCCCCCCCCGCCCCAGCCCCTCTGCCACTACCCGTGGGCCTTAGGTAGACACGCACATATTAATCAATGGATTCCAAGAACCTACGGTATTACCTCATTCACAAGAAGGACAGCGTGTTCGATCTGCTTCGACAGTCATCACGCATCAGTGTTAATTGGCAACCACCCGCAAAAAGCTGTCACGTGACCCCACTCCAGGGATGACACTTTCAGACAGACGTTTTTTTTTCTTTATTTACCAAAAAGCACTTTGCCTTCTAGGCCAAACAGCCTCGCGCAAATTTGTTTCTAAACTACAATTCCCAGAATGCAATGTGTTGACGGCTGAACATGCAGGGGTGGGTGGCGGTGCAAGGAGTGACGTGACATGAGGCTACTTCACATTCGATTACTGCCGTGAGAACCACATTACATGTGCGCCACTACCAGCGCTATTGTGGATCTGTGACGCCTACAATGGAAGGGAATCTTTTGTATTCAGTGCGCTCTTTGAGGATTGCGACTGAACAGCAAGTATCCTTGCGGTGGTCCCACCGCTCTAATGCTTTCCGATTCCATGCCAGATTAGATCACCTCGTACAGTGTTTTTTCTCTGCACTCTGGAATCGGCAGTCATGAATAATAGTACTATACCAGAATGCACAGCGAAAAAAAGTAACCTAGCCGGCCTACATTTGCATGGAGCTGGGAGACCACCCTGACCTATAACGGGTCGTTGCTGGCTACAACCGCACACAAAAGATAAGCAGCGGGCTGACCCAGGCCCCCCCGAGCGCTTGTACACAAAATACATTGTTAACAGCTGGTTTTAAGCCAGACATAAAATCAGGCGCAGTATGTGATAAGGGGCCATCATGTCGGAAGTTGTTTCACACTTAATGTGTCATGTTGTCTTTTCGAAGATCGGTTAAGAAATGTTACTTTATTTAGCTTTTACGGAATATTTGACATTGTAGGTTTTCATTTATACTTGTAGGTGTATTGTTATATTTGTATGCATGTCACTTTGTAAATATGCTTATGTAAATTGCGAGTTTTGCTCCCTCGTTACATCTACCACGCCGCAAGACCCCTGAGGCGCTGAGCACTTCAAACCATCTCACATTCGCTTTTACGCTTAAATCTATCATTGTCGCCTCGACCACTCTTATAAAACACCAGCGTGTGGCGGATCCGAAACCTTCCGCTTTTACTGCGTGGGGTTTATAGTTTCGAACAGGTAGTTTCACGTTTCTGTATGTCATGCGAGGTACTGCTATTTTTAGTTTTTAATATTTTTGCTTCAAAGTTAACAAAATACTCTTCCTATCGCGTTGAAAACGTATATACGGAGATCTTTAATTCAGAATTTTTATTTCCAGTTGCGAACTTGCAGGGGGTGGGCATCACAAACATACTTTTTACCCAAATTCGAGGACTAGTCATTTTCCCCTAGTTTTAAAAAACACCGACATCCCTCCTGTTCGCGTTAAAAGGAAATGAAGACACTTCCCCGAAGTGCGCTCCACACTCCTCTGGCACTTATGAACCTGTGAAAGCAGAAGTGAAAATACTGACTTTTTTTATGGTTGTGCCGCATAAATAAGCTGTTTCAATGGCCGGGGAGCGGTGGCTGCAGCCGGCTTGTGTGGATTAATGAGGTGAAAACGCGTGTTTTTCCAGCACTGTGAAAGGTCATCAGACAGCAGCCCCAGGTCAAAGCTTGGCGAGTTTTGCATCTGACACAAAAACGTCAGTTTTGCGTTAATCGGCGCTAAAGTGGCGTTAACGACCGCCTAATGGGCCTCACCGATTTGAAGCCTTCGGGCCCTGAAAGCCGCGGCCTTGCAGTGATATCTGCCCGACCCGCCCGTTCCCTCAGTGGGGCTGCTGAGACTGGATTAGTGCAAGCCCCTGGATTAAACAACCAGCACAACGTGGTTCAGGGAGTGCATGGACTTATGCTGAAAAGCGTCTTAGCTTCTACCGTGTTAAAACGTGTTGCACATCTCACTGCTTAAACAAAGTATGGCGGGCGGCCGTGCACATAAACGTTAGACGCATGGCCGCCACAGTAATGCAACAAGTGCTGCATAATGACTACCCCAGCCTTCCACTCAAAGGCACCCAGCCTACCTCCACGCCAGACGCTGCCTGCAAGCTCCCAGTCTCATGGCTCCAAAAATCACGTTGACGCAGCCGGAGCATCATTTTGTAGGCCCATGTATCCGTTCAAGACGTAGGCGCACGCCTACACAATTACATTTTATTTAAATCAACAAATCAGAGATGGAACGGACATAAAAAAAAAAAGTAGCATGAAAGCACTTTAAAAAAAAGGTTGTATGAGAGCACTTTAATAAATAAATTTAAAACAAGAAACACGACAGAATCAGAGAGAGACAACTGCCTTTCTCCGAGGCGTAGCAGAAATGCCTCGGAGAAAGGCAGCGGCGCTTTCGGATTCGGGGGGTGTGTTCTCCTCTTGCCATTGGCTGGAGGAGATAATCAGAAAAGTAGCAAAAAACACGCCCCCAAATCCGAAAAGGACGGGGCCTGTTCGGAGTGACGAAGCTCTTCTCCAATGGCTGGCCAGCATTCAAGAGGCCAGCCAATGGAGAAGAGGGGAGAAAAGGGGCGGGTGCAAGCCCCTCTTCTCCAAAACGTTAAATCTGGAACCGAGACTGCGCAAGCGCAGCCTTCGAGCAGAGACCCAAAAAGGGCTAGTGAAACTTGATTTAAGTGAGTTTTCTAAAATGAGGAAAACCCCTGCCCTTGAAAATTGAAGAATGAAAAAAAAAGAAAGAAGATAGGGGACATATAGGATAGGAAAACTAATATCATAGGGAAACAGGCAGAGGGAAAAGGAGCATGAGTGAGGGGGGGGGGGCAACTAATGTACAGATAGGCATAGAGCAACTAGAGCATAGGTGCAAGCAGTAGGATCTATGCATGAGTAGAGGGAAAAGGGTAGCAGTACTATAGTATAGGAAGAGCAGAAGTACTAGGCTATGGACTTGCAAAACTACTCTGGTATAGGAATAAGTACAGTGCAAGATTATCAGTAATGGCACTCAAGTGTACGCAGGCATAGGGCGCATTGCAATGTGAAGGAGTAGAGATTACTTAGGAGTAGGAAGAAGTGATACTAAGGGACAGGAAGAGGTACTTGCATAAGCATGAGTAAAGTTATTAGAATTCAGGGAAAAAAGAGTGCAGGAAATGTTAACAGCATAGATGGATTCCTCAGAATGGTTTTCATAGCCTGAGATAGCCACTGATTTAGAAAATTAGAGAAAACATGTTTGTAGGCAATATTCCCCAGAACAATAGTCTTACAATATGTTTTTCTCCAGAATCAAATACAACCAGAAATAAGTCTGCTCCAACTAACTGTAAGTAAAGAAGCCATTCCAAGTGCAGTGTAGAAGACCTCCAACAAACTGAACTATTATCAGCAACAAGAATTGGGTGAGTCGCTGACTGTTGGTGCTTTTTTCCTTTTAATCTTCATTTTCTTTTGGTTTTCAGATGCAGAGAAGGAAGAGCATCCAATGAAGGACCTGGTACGGTGTCTTGAACTACAGGGGAAGAATCCTTATCCTCTCTCAGAGTGGTGGTGTTTGTTCATGGCTGTCATGATGCTGATGACCTCTTTCAGGACTGGTTCTACTTTTGAATCAATATAAGTTTTGTCCTCAGTGAAACAGACTTGATTCCTGCATGGAATTGTAAGGAACTCACTAGAAAGCTTAAGATAGTTAATTTCTTAAGCAGGACATACTGGCCATGTGGTGTCTACCTGTTTATGGATGCAGCACAAAGATTACACATGGTAACACAAAATACCAATCGCAGCTTTGTGCACAAAGTCATGCAGGTACCTAGAAAGTCTTACTAATGTTGCCTCTAAGACTCAATAAATAATAAACATGCACTGTGCTTAGTGATGTCTATATATCATTTATGTTGAAATCATTTAAAACACTGGGGAACAAATAAGATTTACAAGTTCAACCTGGGGAGAAGTTCTCAATGTTCTACTTACTAAGGGAAAAAACAAACATTATTATGAATGGACGAGTACGGGGCAGGTGTTTAGTGGGATCGGGGAAAGTTCACAATGAACGCCCAGAGAGTTTTTAAGCTACAGGTTTTTTGTAAGAAGCATTTTCTATCCTGTCTGCAGTCCAACCAGTTGGAAAAGAGGGACAGCAAGAAGATACAGTACCCAAGTATCCTAATCGACTTAAAAAAACAAAACAATGGGAAGTGGAATGTAAATGAACATTCACTGATCAGGAATGGCGTGACATCCTTCATCGTGCCCGAGCCTCCACCCACAGTACCCCCAGTGAAGAGATGTTTCTTAAAATCTCCCATTAAAATCTGCAAAAGGCTGAGCTTTACATTGGTGCTGGGAGTGGCCAAACAGCTCCTGCTAGCTTGCTGGAGCTTGGAGGTAATCCCGGCGCGACTGGACTGGCTGCACAAACTATGGGAACTATTAGGAATGGAGAAACTGATGGTGGTGGCATCCCATATGCTTTCTCTATTTGACATGATGTGGGGGCCATGCATCCGATACCTATCGGACGAATTTAGAGAACTGACCTTTCCACAATACCTGCGGGTCCTTTGCCGAACTCTTCCAGACTAAACACATACCCGAGCTACTGCCCTTCCTGCCCTACAACCCTCCTTTTATTCTCTTACCCATGCACCTAGTGTCTTGTCCTCAGCAGGTTGTCAAAATCTCTACCCCGACCCCCTGCCCCCGTTTCCACCCTCCCTACCAATCTGCTCTTGCTTTCTGTTTTGTTTAATTCATATTGACTCTTCACCACTCCCATCGGCCTGTGGAAGTAGGTGGGCAAATTGTTGTACCCTGTTGCAAATTATACCAATAAAAAGATTACAACCCCCCGAAAAACACCAAGGAAAATTAAAGAAAACTATAACCAAAAATAACCACATTGTAGCTCACTCACTTGTACGTTCCTCTGTCAGGTTCCTTTTTATGCTAGAGATGGGACTGGAAGCTTTAGAAGTATCCTTATGCAGTTTATTTGTTAAGGATACATCTCTCACAGATTCTGGAACTACTATAAACAAAAAGGTAAAATGTATTAATGTCAATTATTGTGACAAATGAGCAACTGAACATAAAGCTTTTATTCATCCCAAACTAAATGCTTACAAAAACAAACAGATTTTAAACTGGATTCCCAAATGAGTTGCTAGTTTTCAAAGCTGGAGACTCAATTTACCATAATTATTTGGAGAAAACGGTAACGATTAAGTACATTTAGAAGGAGACAGCCAAAATCCATTGAAATGACATAACTTACTAAAACATGAGCAGAATTCACGAAGTGTTCAGAAAGTGATGGGGAAAGACTGGAGCTCTCTGAGAGTCCTACAAAAAGCGTACACCTGATGTGGTTGGGACAAACAACAAGTAACGCTTCACAGTAATTTAATACTGATAGAAGTACAATTCAGCAGCTTGCGTACAGGAAAACAAACATAAAATGGAATACAAAAACTGGAAAATAAAAATAGGTGAAACAGAACAGTAACCTTAATTGTACAAAATAAGATAAAATGATGCAGACTGTGCACAAAAGGGTACTAGGTTAGTAGCAGCCATAATAGGAAATATACAAACATTGTATAGTGAACACTGTCAGGTTCCAGAAATGTCTAAGTAATGTATACAAATGTTGGAAACAGGTGGAAAAGGGACAGATTTAGTTTAAATTTCCAACAAAACGTTCTATGGAAAGAGTAAGGAGAACTACAGACATATATACTCAATGAGAGAGCCAAGTTGCAGGCAGGTTTTTTTCTTTCAAGCTTTCCATAAGTCTTGGGCACCACACTGATATGGTGTATGCGCTCCTGCACCGTGCAGTATACTCTTGGTCTTTGTTCTTGAATTGTGCCACAACACAAGCCTTAAAGGAAGATTTATTGCTTAAGCCATCTTGTTTCTGTCTCACCTTTACACAAATTACTCCATATGAAGAGCTACAAGACTAGGAAAAAGGAAGAGACTGTAGGACCTCTGTTGACTGTGCTGAGTTGTTGTATTACGTTAATGTATTTTGTATAATGCTCGAATACCCGAAGGTGTCTTGGCAGGGCCTTGCAAGAAGCCAGAATCAAGAGATTCTAAAGAAGAGGGGGAAGGCTAGTGATTAAAGAGCCAGGTCTTCATGATCTTTCTAAATTGAAGGACTTGCTTCTTTGAGGTTAAGAGGAAGGGAATTCCAGATATTTGCAGTACTGGTCACAAAGCTTTTTCAACACCAAAGGGCTTTCTTGAAAGTTGGGGCTATCACATATTTTGCGTTTGAGGAAAAAAGTAATCTAGAAGGCCTATATCATTTAAAATTCTGGATAAAAAATTCTGGCCCAAAATTATGCACGGCCTTAAAGGCAATGCAAAAGGCCTTAAAAGTAATCATTTTCCATATGGGCTTCCAGCGAAGTTCGCGTAATGCTGTGGAAGCAGACTGATATTTGGGAAGGCCAAACTTAAGGCGTGCTGCAGCATTCTGCAAGGTTTGAAGTTTTGTCAATAATTTCTGTAGCATTTTCAGATAAAGCCCATTGCAGTAATCCAATTTACACAAAATTAGAGCTGTGAGCACATGTTTTTGAAGATGGGAGGGGATAAATGGCATCATTAGCCTGATGATCTTTAGGAGGTGGAACTCCGCAGAAGCGATTTGGTTCACTTGGTTTCCAAAAGTCAGTCGCCTGTCAAATAGAACTCTGAGAATTCTAACTTTCACCACTGGTGTAGGAAAGGGCCTAAGTTTTGTGGCCACCAATCTGGGGACTAGAAAATGCTGTTGTTACCAAACAACAGAAACTCAGTTTTGCCCAAGTTAAGTCTTTGGCAGTTGTCACTCATCCATGCGCTGAGGCTTTCAATGCATTTGTTTAACTTTTCAGATGTCAAGGAGTGGTTGCCTGACACTGATACAATGAATTGGGTGTCGTCAGCATATGACACCACTGCAAACTCAAAAGCTCTGAGCAATTGGATTAGAGTGATGTAAATATTAAACAGCGTGGTACTCAGGGATGCACCACGTGGGATGATGAAGGATTTTGACACAAAGCCATTTATGGCTACTTGTTTTAGTCTCTCTGAGAGGAAGGAGGCTAGAAGAGAGAGAGAGAGCAGCATCTCTGATGCCCAGGTCGTGAAGGCGGCTTATAAGGATTCTCTGGCTGGCTGTGTTGAAAGCTGCCAAGAGGTCCAAAAGAATCAAGGCAGCGTTGTCACCACGATCTAGGATTGTTCTTATATTTTCAGCAGCCGTTTTAAGGGCTGTTTCGGTGCTGTGATGTTTACAAAAAACGAATTGTTCTATAGCTAGCAAGTTGTTTTCGTGGATGAAGTCGGATAGCTGAAGATTTAGTGCTTTGCCGATGATTTTCGATGGGAGGGTTAAACATGAAATAGGGTGATGATTATTGAGATCTGAGGAGGAAACCCTGCTTTTTTCTTTTTTTAATCAGAGGCAGAATGGAAGCCATTTTCTAGGTTTTGATAAATATTCCAGTGTGGATTAGTTAATTTACAATGGGAGTGAGGTGATCAGTGATCAACTCGGTTATCTGATGAAGAATTTTTGGGAGACAGGGATCGTCAGGTGAGCATGATTTGGTGTTGGGTAGCAGTTGGAGTTCAGAAATGAGTGGGGAGAAGTTATTAAAAATACATTCGTTTTCATTCCGTCGACATTGACTAGCGACCCTAATGTACAAGTTACTTACCTTCGGTAACGATGTATCTGGTAGAGAAGATTCTAGCCGCAGATTCCTTAACACAGATTCCTTAACGTAGAATTATCCCCAGGCATGAGACTGGACCCGGAAAACTTTCTTGCCCAGCATCTCTGCGCGCCGGGGGGTGGTACCGCTCGACTCCGCCCGATGTCCTCCGCTGGCGTGACGTCAGCGAGATCACATAAGCCCCACATAAGCCCCACCCCGGCGCGCTGACGTCAGTTTGCTTTGGAGAACTTTTCCGCGCCACAACGCGGAGCCATCACAACAAAACTGAGGAGAGCATGGGAACAGTGTGTGAAAAAACCAGAGAAACAAAGTAGAGAGAAACAAAAAGGTGTGGAACAGCACCAGTTGGCACCAAGGCACCAGAAGGCTACAACAGCAAAGCCAAAGCAGGAAAAGAGCAGAGCACCACTCTGAGGAACCCCCGTGCAAGCCCAGGCGAGAGCATGTGAAAGCGCCGTGACAAAAAGAGAGAAGGTCTGCAACCACAGCCACAGAGTGAAGGGCCACAAGCCCGGAACAGAGGAGCAACAGCCATCCATCCCCAGACTACACTGCTAAGGTGGGCCATAACCCCTGAAAGGAGTAGAAGGCTAAAGGACAAGCAAAAGATTCCCCAACGAAGAAGACCCCAAGGGGATCAGAAACTCTAAAAACAGAGGACAAAGAGCAAAAGTAGGCCCGTACACCGGAGAGGAACTAGCTGGAGGGATGCCTGACCGGAAGAAAACGAATAAGACCCCTACAGAAGACATGCCACCCAGAGGGAGGTGACTGCAAACACCCAAGCAGAGGGTACAGGGAGGAAGGGCAGGTCATGAAGGAATCTGCGGCTAAAATCGTCTCTACCAGATGCATTGTTACCGAAGGTAAGTAACTTGTACATCTTATAGAGACTACTAGCCGTAGATTCCTTAACATAGAATAGATACCCTAGCCATACCCAGAAGGGAGGGCCTGCGAGAGAGCCTCCCACCAGGAGAGACACAGGCCCTGGCAGGTGACGTGTCACAGGGACAAGAAGGGAAAGGCCAGGACACCCTAAGCCCAACCAAGGGAGAACCGCCCAACACCCCGCAGGGGCAGACAGCGCCCGAAAAGCCTCAAGGAACACAAGGACCACCTCAAACACCAGGGAGAAGAGGTAGAACCGGAGGCAGGGCCCACCGTAAGAAACACAGATACAGTGACAGAAAAGAGCTGAACACACCTCAGCCGCAAGCAGTAGACAAGGCAGGAACGGCTCCAC
This sequence comes from Triturus cristatus, assembly GCF_964204655.1. Lineage (NCBI taxonomy): Eukaryota > Metazoa > Chordata > Amphibia > Caudata > Salamandridae > Triturus > Triturus cristatus. The sequence continues at coordinate 631,127,929 of NC_140590.1, read as the reverse complement.
CTCTAATAGGGCAGACGGAAGAAGAAAGGTACAGTTGCGCAAAGCCCCAATGGAACCAGAGGCAGGGGCACAAGGGAATACATCAAAGGCCACAACGGTAGAGTAGAACAAGCAGGCCTGCACAGGCATTCGCAGCCAGCAACACCACGGAACGGCGCACCCAGGACAAGCCAGACACCAGCCGAAGGCAGAGGCCAGGACACACCCCAAAGGACGGGCCGGTCAACCAACCCACTGCCCAATCCACCCACCCACCCACCCACACAAACCTCAAACCCCCAACCCATCCAACCCACCCACCCACCCAACCAACCCATCCAACCCACCCACCCAACCAACCCATCCAACCCATCCACCCCCACCAACCCACCCCACCCAACCCAACCCACCCCCACCCAACCCAACCCAACCCACCCCCACCCAACCCAACCCAACCCCACCCAACCCACCCCCACCCACCCCCACCCAACCCAACCCAACCCACCCCCACCCAACCCAACCCAACCCACCCCCACCCAACCCAACCCACCCCCACCCAACCCAACCCAACCCCACCCACCCAACCCAACCCAACCCCACCCACCCAACCCACCACCACCCCACCCCACCCAACCCACCACCAACCCCATCACCGACCACCCCACCACCGACCAACCCACCACCGACCAACCCACCACCGACCAACCCACCACCGACCAACCCAACCCACCGACCAACCCACCAACCCACCACCAACCCAACCACCCACCCACCACCAACCCAACCACCCACCCACCACCAACCCAACCACCCACCCACCACCAACCCACCCACCCCCCCAACCCACCCCCCCAACCCACCCAACCCCCCACCCAACCCACCCACCCAACCCACCCAACCACCCACCCCCCAACCCAACCCCCCCAACCCAACCCCCCCAACCCAACCCCCCTGGGGGCGAAGATGCTGCGCCCCCAGGAATCTAACCAACGGGCCTCCTGTGACTGGGGAGACAACACCGATGGCAAGGAGGGAAAGGCAGTCTGTAAAAGAGGGAACCCTGGTAGAAGGGTGGAAGGAAAGGCAGACAGGATCATGCGGAGTAGGACGGTGGCGGTGCAGAAGCAGCTGGGGCACCGGGTCCCCCGTGGCAGGACGCCCCCAGGCACCCAAGAGAGAATTATGGAGCGAAGCCTCGAAGGGAAGAAGCAGCTCCCATCCACCAGAGCCCTGATGGAGGACCTCCAGCAAATGATCCGCGGGGAAACGGGCAGCCGGGTCGTCCATGCGCCAAATCCCCACAGCCGTGGAGACAGCCCGGGCGAAGGCAGCACTCGCCTCCGTAGGGCAACGCGGTGGGGAGAGCAATTCCTCCGATGAGTGGAGAACCTGAGGCGCCTCCGGGGAAGACTGTGGGCACGGGGACGGTGAAGAGCTGTCCTTGGAAGACGCCGGAGAAAAGGCCACGATGTGGCATCCCGGGAGAACGGGGCGGGGTCGAAGCTGGGGCGGCCAAGGAACAGCGCCGAAAAGGCATCAACTCGACCTCCAACGAGGCAGCCGCCTGCATGGAGAGACAAGGGGGGGCCCGGGGACACGCCCCAGCCCCTAGCCAGCCCCTGCGGAGCTGCCAGGGCCAGCAGTCGCCGGCTCCTGAGCGGCGCCAGCTCAGCCTCGGACAAGGCTGCCGCCTGCCCAGAGAACCGAGGGGGACTCGAGGACCAGCCTCAAACCCCGGCAACCTCCCGCGACACCACAGGGACCACTGCGGCGGTTTGCAGCGAGGCAGAGGCGCCGTGGTCCGAAGGAGGAAACCCCGGAGGGCCGCACCCAGATGGCACCACATCCCCAGAACCTGGAGCCGAACCCATCGGCGACGCCGCAGAAGTCCCCGCACATGGCAAGGGATCCGCAGATGTCCCAGGAAGAGGAGAAGAAGGAAGAGCCAACGAGGCCTGCAAGGCCGCCGCATAGGCCTCCATCTGGGCTCTGGTCGCCACTGCGCCGGGAAACGGCGGGTAGGGTGGCGATGCGCAGGGCCCACGCCCCCCACAGGCCGGGGACCGGGCCTCGGGGACAAACTGTGACACTTACCAACAGGTGAGCGACGCCCTTGGCGCCTTGGAGAGGGACGATGTCGGAGACGGAAGCGGCGGTTCTTGAAGCCTTCCGCGGGGGACAGACGCGGCGGCGACGACGCTGACCTGGACATGCGGGCTGAGAGGAGTTTCATCCGGTGCTCCCGCCGGGACTTCGGCATCATCGGCTGACAGGCTTCGCAGTCCGTGGAGTAATGGTGTTCCCCCAAACACCACAAACAGATGGGGTGAGGATCCGTCGCCGACATCTGGCGCGCACAAGACGAGCACGTCTAAAAGCCTGAAGGCCGGGGTGGGGCTTATGTGACCTCGCTGACGTCATGCCCGCGGAGGACGTCGGGGCAGATTCGCATGGTACCGCCCCCCGGCGCGCAGAGATGCTGGGCAAGAAAGTTTTCCGGGTCCAGTCTCGCGCCTGGGGATAATTCTACGTTAAGGAATCTACGGCTAGTAGTCTCTATCAGATTGAGCTTGACATCCCTGAGGTGAAGGCCGAAAAGACCCTTACCACTTTTGATTGAAAAGATAGCGCAAGTGTATCGCAGAAGGTTTGGTTGACATTGGAATTGTCCGCTACAAGTAGATTAGACAGGGCTTTTACTGTCTTAAATAATTCTTTAGTGGAGTTTTGGGCTATTTCTATTTTTTTGTAAAATAGGTTGACTTTTCTTATAGAATCATGATTTTATGTTCAGAAAGCCTTTGTTTCTTCCAGTTTGTCTGTCCTGATAGTGCAACCTCCATTTTTGTTCTAAATTTCGACACACTTGTTTTAGGTTTGCTCGAGTACCAAGGTTCAGACGGTCCTCTTCTACTGTTTGAGTGCCTAGAAGGTGGAGCTAGTAGGATAGTTACGTTTTTCTGGGACTAGTTTGTGCCAGGGTCTGACAGTTTTCCGCGAGGAAAGAGGAGCTGTAAAACTAGGACCTCAGATGCATGAAATGTCAAATAATAGAGCTAAATAAGCAGACCATGTAAGGGGGAGAGCCTTGCAAAATAAAAGATGTTTGGTCTGTAAAAATTATGTCAAGTGTGTCTGGCAGCATGGGACGGGCAAATAACTATTTGCTTGAGGACAAAGCTGGTCATGATATCTAGGAGATGGCTAGACTTTGTCTGAAGTGTTTTCCAGATGATAATTAAAACCACCAAGAAAAGTGACACTTGTATAATTGAATCTGGATTCAAGACATGAGCTAATAAATATTATTAACTGAGTTTTGGTTGTCGGAAAGCTGTAAGGGAGAATTCCATTGAGGGTTTTTTTATTTAATTTAATTTGAATTTAAAAGTAAATGCTTTGTAGTCATCGATATGGGGAAAAGGTGTGTATTTAGCAGTGTAGATTTTCTTAAAAATAACTGCTATGCCACCTCCTCTGCGTGTGGGTTGATCTAGCCTAAGTATGGAGTATTCTGGAGTAACGGTATTATTAAGATCCGGGCCAGCCGGAGGATTTAGCCAAGTTTCAGTTATGAACGCTACATCGATTAGATGTTGTTCAATGTAATCTCTTAATTCCATGCTATTTTCGACTAACGACCTAGCGTTGATAAGCATGCATCTTATTGGAGTCTGGTGATTTATTAATAGACTTCAGGTTTAGTGGAGCTTTCTCCTTTATTTTCTCATTGCTTAAAGTGAGCTTACATGATATGCATACCGTTTTGTTTAGATTACTCCACAGCTGCAACACAATACAGGATGGGGGCTTACCTTCTGGTCAAAAGGATAGCAGTTCTTCTCTTGTTTAAGAGTGTTTGACTGCTATGTCAGATGCCATACGAGCAGTGAGTTGGGGCTGGGGGCGTTCCTGCCGCAGACGGGCTTGCCTTTGGCACGCTAGCCCATGGACACGCTGTGGCCTTTGTTTTGAACTGCCGGATGAAAGGGAGGCGTGTCAGAGGGCGTGGCCACTGCGCTAGAGCAGTAAAGGACAAGTTACTTACCTTTGGTAACGCCTTATCTGGTACAGACATGATCTAGCCACAGATGCAGAGGGCCACTGTAAACCCAAGGTAGCAACGATGGGCAGGCGGGACGGGAATATGAAAATAGGTATCCTGCAAGTCCAACGTTACCATCCAGTCTCCCAGGTCCAGGGCAGACTGGACCCGAGATAGGGTGAGCATCTTGAACTTCTCCTTTTTGAGGAAGTAGTTGGGGCTCTGAGGTCTAGGATAGGATGAAGGCCTCCATCCTTTTTTGGACCAGAAAATAGTGGCAATAACAATAAAAGCCTATTTCTGGCCTGGGAATCCCCTCTATAGCTTCCTTTGCCAAGAGAGTTTTCACTTCCTCGCAGAGCAGGGCAAGGTGATCCTTTGTCAGCCGATCGCACACTGGAGGCATACATGGAGGGGCAGATTCAAAGGGGAGGGAATAGCCCCTTAGAACTATTTGCAACACCCACTTGTCCGATGTGATGTTCCACCAGTGGTGGATATGATGGCATCCTCTTCCACCAACTGGTTGAGAATGATCCTGGGGGATCAGACTAGGACGGTTTTGCGGTGGAGGAGGGGATCGTGGCTTGGCTCAACTTCTGGCCTCCAAACCCACAGGTTAGGGGTGAACCGCATCCACGGAGCCACAGAGGCTGCTGAACTTGCGGGGCCCGCTGGCCTAAATAAGGTTGGTGCAGTTGATAGCCGCTTCCGTAGCAACGAAAGGAGCGAAAAGCAGATGCGGCCCAGGGAGTTGTGGTGAGGCCCAAGGACTTGAATGTGGCCTGTGAGTACTTGAAGCGCTGAAGGGCAGTATCTGCTTTGTCTCTGAAGAGATGGTAGCCATCAAAGGGCAGGTCCATGAGGTTGGCTTGGACATCCCCCGAAAAAACAGTTCTCAGCCAGGCGTGGCCCCGTACACCCACAGTCATGGAAATAGCTCGGCCCAGCGAGTCTGTCGTGCCCAAGCCACATCTGATGGCGAACTTTGCTGCATCTCTTTCGTCTGAAATAGATTGAGAGAGAAGATCACAGTCCTCCGACGAGACTCTGGCCAGGCCCTGCCCAACCATGTCCCATATCAGATGTGAATAACGGCCCAATAGGCATGCAGTGTTCACCAACCGCAATACCAGACTGGCAGATTTTCACTGATAAAAGTACATAGGTCAATCTGGATCCTAATCATTAGTGGTACTGTGAGCTTCGAGATCGAAATGATCATATTTGTCTCTTGGATTCCCTGTCTGGGGGTGTGGAAGGGAGTGTGCCACAGGAGGTGGAAGCCTAGAACACAAAGCTTTGTGGGGTGGGGTGAGCAATGAGGAAAACTGGGTCACCCGGTGCATGGCAGTGGGCGATCGTCCTATTCACAGGAGCCCCTGTGCTGGGTTTGGACCAGGTGCCCAGAAGGAGTCTGTTAAGGCCTCATTAAGGGACAGCAGGGGTTCCAAGCTGGAGACCCCAGGCTGCAGGACCTCTGTCAAGACGTTAGTCTTGAATGCCACTGTAGGGAGCTGCAGGACCTCCGCAGTCCTACGCACCACCATAGCAAATTATGCTTCCGTAGCCAGGTTTAGGGTAGATAGCATACCAGAGTCTGGGGAGGTGTTCAAGCCTCTGGCCTCACCCAGTTCCTCATACCAGTTCATATCTTGTGGGTAAGCAATTTCTAAGGGATACCACTCCCAAATCATCTTCCTCCACCCCTAACCCTTCAGAATAGGGCAGGTTGAAAAGCATGGAACTGTATGGCTTTGTCGGCGCCGGTGGAGGCCCGACCGGCTCAGTGTTGTCGGGAATGAGGATTGGGGAGGCGCCGCCGGTGAGCACAGAGGACCTCTGCATCGGACGTGGTGCCAGGGAAGGTCGCTGTGGAGGTGCGACAGGCGTTGGTCCAGACCCTGGTCAAATCGGAGGCCGTGGCCGGAGCCGTAGGCGTGGAAACCACAAGGGCCCCTCCATTCTCAGCCTGTGGGGTCCGAAGGCGCGCCGGCAGGGTCAGGCTGCCCAAATGTGGCACACACGGTATCATAGAACTCCTTCAGCTGGGCAGGGGTCGCTGCCGGACCCGAAAAGGCAGGGAAACGCGGAGCCAACCCAGGCACCTGCTCCATGGAGCAGGGCCTCGAATGCTGAGGTTCCTCCGCTACTTCGCGAGACGGGAGGGGTGAAGTCGAAGCAAGCTTCGACTTTGTGTTTTTTGCGGTGCCACTTACCTGACTTCGATGACAAGGACTTCAATTCCCCAGAGCGGTGCTCGGACCTTCCTCTCGACTGAGACCTAGACCGGGATCAAGACAGACGAGGCAACCTCTGTGGTGCTAGACACCGGGCTGCGAGCAGCTTTAAAGACTGGTCCCTAAACCTTTTGGCGCCATGGGCTGGCAGTCGGAGCACGACTTCGAGTCATGGTCGCGCTCCAGGCACCAGAGACACACTAAGTGGGGGTCCATGACCGACGTGGCGCAGTGACAGGCGGCACAGCGCTTGAACCTCTAAGTCTTTTTACTTGATGTATCCTACACAACAAAAGAAGTCAACAAGAAGTCAACAAAGTCTGTCAACAATTGATGGGCTAGCTCTCTTTACGGATCGGCGCTGGCTGGCACGGAAAGAAAAGAACTGACTAACACGGCGCCGACAACGTCAGGTAGTCTCGACCGACACCGCCTACCAGTACACAGGGGTACTGCTAGTAAAAATCTTACGGATCCAGCCTGATGCGTGGAAGTTCAAAGGTAAAGAATCTGCGGCTAGATGTCTATCAGATACTACACAGTGAGGGTAAAATTAAAATAGAAACTGGGTCCAGCAACCCCTTGTTGCTGCTGGTAGGGAACTACTGGTAAATGAAACAGTAATTACATTAAAAGGAGCAGCGGTTCCAAATCATAAACCAAATAAAAAGCAACAAGACGGTCAGATCATAAGGTAGAGCTCCTTACGAGATGGCGCTGCTAAGTGATGGGAATCAGGCACCTCCCAAATACAAGGAGATGAAAACAGATGTCAGAATGGTTTAACAACGCTACCGTTTACCAAAGAGTTGCTGAATATTGTTTGCGCAGATCCAGTGCCACAATGGATCAGGAACATCCAATGCAGGAATCTCCCACCTGCATCAAGGAGGGCCAGATTCACACCAGATTTTCAGGATACCTACATTCAAAGTTTACATACACTGAGAGGCTTATTCACAAGCCCCTTGCGCTGCCAGTATGTCACCTTTTCCCATTTTAAAAGCGGCACAAGGGGCTTATAAATAAGCCCCTGAATCTTAATGTACACCAATGATAGTCAGTTTTACCCAAGAGAAGGCATGGAATTGGCTTTCCTGGATAACACTATTCTAATACACTTCAATGGCTCTTTTGGCTAGGGCATGCCATTTACAAACTAAGACTCATTTCAGGAAATTCTAATAATGGAGAAGACCCTACCCAAGCTACCTTTTGCATTCAACCATGCATTTCTGTCACCACATATCAAATTGTACCGTCTCTTGGCAACCAGGTAGTGTTTTATATAACTGCAATTCTTGGGTTGCAAGCCTAACATCGCTAATAGCCTTTCACCCTGTTTTAGGTGAATCTGCATGTTATCTTGTTTGCTCTTTGGGGGAAGGATTTGTGCGAGTCAAACTAGTGAATGAAACTGGATTCCTTGAGTGGGACTGCATTTATGTGCTCTGCCTAGGAGGTTTACACAATTTTTGTCAGTTATTTCCGATCAGAAGTAAAACTTTAAGACATATGTAAAAACATATACATACTTTTCATGCAAAACAAAAGAAAGCTGAACTTTAAAATATGAAATATTGTCTGAGCAAACAGAAAAACACATTAGTAATATTGGAAAAAAAAGGGTGGAATTAAAATGAACGGGACCACTGAGTCTTTCTTATTTACACTGATAAAAGCACATAGGTCAATCTGGATCCTAATCATTAGTGGTGTTGTGCGCTTCGAGATCAAAATGATCCTATTTGTCTCATCTAAACTTGTGCAATACACTTTACAATGCAAAAACTGGCTGATTATCCTTAAGAGTACGAAAACTCACAGCGACCTGGATCGAAAGAGCTTTAAAAGCACATCACCTGTTTTCAGCAACGATGTAGTAACCAGACAAGTTAATTAATTATGCAATTCATCTAATATTGTTATTTATTCAGCATGCAATGAAGTAGTAGTATCCTCCTCTGAACTAGCATTCTTGTCAATTCAGGATCAAAGATAGCCTTTGTTGAAAGGGGGCGGGGGTGTCTCTTCATGTATGATCAACACAAGGTGATTGCACCTTTTCCTCTTCAGCAGACGTGGAAATGGATCATGAATTCTGTTTTATTAAAATACATTTGTTTATTTATCAACTGTATTTTTGTACAGATTCGTTTTTTTAATACTATACAGTAAATATCTTATTAATTCAAAGTGTTTCTATTTTTTTCATTTTTATCACATTGTTGGTAGTTCACAATGCTCTAATGCATCTCGGACCACTAAAATGATACTTCCTTTGGGACAATCGCATACGTTTATGCTCCTGTGAAGAACAAAATAGAAACTAGATATGGAGGGCATTTACAAAAGAACTATAAAAGGATTAAGAAAGCATGAGCAGATCTTCTGATTGGTAAAAGGAAAATGCTACTTACCCAGTATGCATCTGTTCTTGGCATGTAGAGCTGTAGAAGGGCTAAAAAGGGTAATACCACAAAGACTTCCACCTGCCCCAGTGTGGAATCTTAACATTGTCCTCACAAGGAGAATGGGACCACCTTTTGAACCCATGCACAAATGTGAACTTCAGTTCCTCAATTGGAAAACAGTTTTCCTCATTGCGATCACTTCATTGAGGAGAGTGGGTGAACTACAGGCATTAACCATAGAAGAACCTTTTTTACCGTTACACAAAGTAGTTCTTCGTACCAACCCCAAATTCCCACTTACGGTTGTATCTGCATTTCACACCAATCAGTCGGTTGAATTACCTGTGTTCTTTCCTCAACCTGACTGTTGCAGAACGAGCTCTACATACCTTAGATGTCAGAAGAGCTCTTTTGTATTACACTGAAAGAACAAAATCATTTCGTAAAACTCTGTCGCTTTTGCACCACCTCACAAGGGCAACCCTATCTCTAAGTCAGCTATTGCTAGGTGGATTGTTAAATGTATACAGATGGGTTATGCAAAAGTCAAAAGGACTCTAACAGGTCCCCCTGGAGCACATTCCACTCACAAGCTGGGCGCTACTATGGCTTTCTTAGGGAACATCCCTATTGCTGATATCTGCAAAGCTGCAACATGGTCTACACCACACACATTCACCAAACACTACCGTGTAGATGTGTTAGCAAGACAACAAGCTAATGTGGGCCAAGCAGTACTTAAAACGTTATTCCAGACAACTCCACCAGTTACAGGATAGCCACCGCTTCGGGGAGACAGCTGTATAGTCTATGCAAGCATGTGATCTACAGCTCACATGCCTTGAACGGAAAATGCTACTTACCCAGTATGCATCTGTTCTTGCCATGCAGAGCTGTAGAATCTCATGCACCCCCCCCCCCACCCCCACCTCCCTGGGTACCTGTAATTGCTGTAGTTCTCTGTTTACTTTACATACTTACGCATGCGCATCTCTATTCTTTACTACTACTCCATTCTCTTACCCTCTGCGGAAAACAATCACCTAAGGGAGGAGTGCCCTACCTCGTGACTAGGAAAACTTATTTTAAGAAAAACAAAGTGCAAACATCTGGACCCAACACTAGATGGCGATCTTATGCAAAGCATGTGATCTACAGTTCACATGCCTCGAACAGTGCATTCCTCTGACACACATGCGTGTTAGAGAGACTGCAGTTCACAACAAGAGCAATGTTTCACTTGTCTAGAGTGTGAGGGCATCCCATCACATAGAACATCCCATCACATCCAATAATGTTTTGCCAATCAGAATTACGAAATGTGTAATAATTAGAACACCCTCATTTTTTCCATGATAGATTTTGTCAGTTCAAACCCATCACAATTTATTTGCGGAAACAGTCCTGTAAAAACACGCCGGATTCAGTGTGTGAAATGCAAAGTCTACATGTTATGCCACGTTTCCAAGTTGGAAATTCAGATAATGAGGTACTTACCACACCCAGTAAAAAACTCACCCACAGTAATGGCACTTCTGGTAAATACCATGCCATATTCTGCAAAGAACCTTAGAAGCATATGCGCATTTCATGGGCTTTGCAGCACCCTAGTGAATACATTCACTTTATATAAAGTTATATAAACAAGAGATTTAGTTATTTCTACAAGAAATAGGAAATGCCATGTTGCTAAATCTAGAATATGCAATTTTAAATCAACAGTTTGATGGGAAAAGTTATCAAAGTCACTCTCTCCAAACGGAAGCAAAAACAAAATCTTTGAGGAGGAAGCAGTACTCTATTGAGAACACAATCAATGAAGCCCTTTGACTAAGTGTTCCGATAGCTAAATGGAGTGGGTGATCAGAGGAAAGATGTTTCACTGACACTCCTTAAACTTTCAACATTTCATTAGTTTTTGGCATTTTCTGCTCTGCCACAAAATAGGGCAGGGTGTCTGTGAGAAGCTGGCTTGGTATATGATGCACACTTATGTAAGGGGGCACCCTGCACCAATCCAGACAACCCTTATGGTGATTTTAGTGGTCTTAGACAACCTTAGAAAGCTCTCTAGGTGGTAGCTGTGGAGAACAGCCTTCAGGCTTCGTCCAGGAGGAGTGTAAAGCTGCTTGTTTTACCAGAACATAATCTTACTGATATAGATATGAAGTGAAAAAGAACCACACAGTATATTTATAAAAAAATATGTATTTATTATATAACACTCACTAACACATACAGGTATCTCCTAGCTGGAAACAATACTTTTCAATAGAAACAGGTAAGTCGCACGTAATGCACCGTGGTCACTAGGGCAGGACCAAACCATTTAATAAATTAGTGGAATGCGAACCAAGACTCGAGTCAAGACTGTGCCCAGAAGACGTAGAATTGCCAGGGACCCACGGACCCACCCTAGGTAAGTAACTAGGAGCCCCACAGAGGTCGTGTGTAAAGTGGGAACATGACCGGGTGATCAATTGAAAGGTAAGACCCTGAAGAAACCCTGTGGCAGACAGAAGGTTGGAGAGCCACCCCACCCGTGGATACCTTAGGAACCAGGATACCTGCCCCAGGGAAGCCCGATGCATAGGTGTGAAGTGGCATCGGAAACCGCCGTTGATTCCCATTGAGGACTTAAGAAAGATGCTGCTGCTCCTGGAGAAGGTGAAAGTGTCCGGTGGAACCCAAAGGTGGATTCAAGCTGTGAAGAGCCTACAAGCAGAGGGGACAGAGTCTATGCCACTCAGGAGTAACTAGGAGGCACGGAAGACAAATACCCATCGATGACGGGGCTGTAGCGGAGCCAACGGTGATCTTAGAATTTCAGCTGTGTAGACCAGGTGACGCTGTGGAAGACCAGAAGCCATACAAGAGCTGTCCCACGTCGGATGTCGAGAGTTGAGGGGGTCGGTGTCCGGTGGGAGCACCAACAAGCCTTGGCAACTGCAACCAACATGGAAACGGAGCAAGGTCCAGGAGACTCACCACAAGGAGGGGATTCAGGGCAGCCCTGAGCAATCGGGGAAACCCAAAGAATACAAAATTGACCCTCAAGAGGACCCACAGGCCGGGTGCACTGGAGTAGCGAGAGGACCTCAAGCAGTTCACCAAAATAAGCAGGCCCACGATGCAAGTGTTGTGGTGAGGACGAAGATCTTGGTCACTGGAAGTGCTTGAAGTTGGGGCTAGTGGGAGCCCAAAGATTTTGATGGAAGGAAGCCAACAAGCCTTTGCAACTGCAAGTCGACGCGGTGCACAGGGGTTCGGTACTGCAGCTCAGACGAGGGAAACTGGTGCGAGGACAGGTCAGCCCTCGAGAGATGTGGAGAACCACCGCCTGTGTTACTGAGCCTTTCAGAATCCGTGGGAGCTCAGGATCAGCAGACCGGTCAGCTTAGTTGCGGTGCCTCCTTCACTTCAAGGGAGATGCCTTCAGGTGTCTTGGAAGCCCACAAGCCTTAGAAGGTTCCTGAATGGTGCACAGGCACAGACATTGCAGTAGACTATCTGAGCGAGGAGATCAGGAGCAGCAGGAGTCTTCCCGGTTGCAGCCTTGATGCCCAGAGCGAAGTCCAGAGTGCCCAGACGGTCGAAGAATAAGTGGTGTCTTGTCCCACAACGAATCTAGGGACCCACCAACAGGTAAGCCCTTAAATACCCTAAGGAAAAGGTCGGGATGATTCAGGGGTCCCTCCCAAACGTGAGGCTGGACAAGGGGGAGGATACTCCTCTGTCCTTTGTTCAGTTTCGTGCCAGGGCGGGAGCCAACGGCTCCCTGAACTGGTTTGAACTGGACTATGCATGGAGGGCCCCTAGTGAGCCCTGCACGCAGACTATGTGGCACTGGCATGCCCTTCCACCCTGCCCCAATGCACTAAATCCTGTCTGGGAGGTGGTCACACCTCTGTGACAGGATACCTATTGCTCTGCCTTCCCCTGCCTGAGCTTGGCTTAGCAGCTGGTGGGCAGAAACGTGTCCCTGGCTGGCAGCAGCCCTGGCTTGCTGTCTGGGTCTTGAAGACTGGTACCAGGAGTACTGAGGGCCTAATGGAGGGTCTTATCATACCTTCCACACCGTTTACGGTGTGGGGGTATGATTCTAACATGTTTGATACCAAATATTATAGGATTCGTTGCAGCCAGTTTCAAGATGGTCACCGCGTAATGACGCAGTGCCCCTCTATAGGTTATATGGCTGCCTCGCTTACAACCCAGGAGAATGGACTCTGTAGGTCATAGGGGTATCCTGCTCATGCAGGGGCACCCTCACACTTAGAACCAAGCTCCCCGCCCTAAGGATTGCAATGGCATGCTGTAGGGGTGATTTATAGGTTATAAGAGCAGTGACCTTAAATATAGGGAAACTTTTATCTTTCGTTAGTGGTGCTAGCACCAACTTACACAAGTTGCAATGGCAGGCCTGTAGTTGCAAACTGAGTGGTCTCCCATGGGTGGCATAATGTATGCTTCAGCTCATGGGGGACCCCTGATGTACCTATTCCCTGGATACCTTAGTGCCATATACTAGGGACTGATAAGGTTGCACCAGTGTCCTATCTTGGATGTACCCAAGTACTTACTAAACCAATTTAGAGGAGAAAGCACAGACAGGGGTCCTGATTAGCAGGATCCCAGTCAGACTAGTCAGAAACAGTATTACATCAAGCAAAAAGCGGGGGTAACCATAAAAGCAGATCCTACTTTCCTACAATGTTTTTCTTTTCCCTCAATAAGAGATTAAAGTGGTGGCTAGATAATTATTTTATTTTGTGGTAATTTGTGGAGGACTCTTGAGATGCCCTATTTTTCATCAGCTCCTTTACAAAATCAGTATTTTTGTTGTTCCATAAGTGACTGGTACGAAATAGTTTTAGTAGCATCATCTGTGCAATTAATATCAATTTGTGCAACCTTCCTTGCTTGGTGCGACTCCTTAGGCATTTCCTCTACAGTGCAATCTTCAGGATTATTAGTGGCTAGAATGTATGGCATAAAAGTAATGGTTTAAGACGCTGGAATCAAACTACCCTCTGTAAATCATTTGAGCACACTCCATCCAAGCATATTGGTTTATTAGTTTATCTAAGCCATTACAGATGGGGCCAACCATGCACAAATCAATTTTGGCTCTTCATGTAAAAGGTAATCTAACCCAAATTGCAAGGTTATTTATCTTCTAAATGGGAGCACAAGCGACCCCAGACATGCTTTAGCTTTGCTGGGTCTCGTTTATGAGTTGCAGCTTAAGGTTCTCTGTGATGGCAAGCTCCAGGGTAATTCACTTAGCATACAAGTGAGGGGACAGATAGAAAAGCTTTAATCAATTTGATCCACTCACAATTATTTTGGGCACACTTTAATCCATTTTCTTAGGTTTGTACAAATCACCATTACTTGCTGTAATGTGAGCAGAATTTTCCCTATCTCGGTTGTAGCTTAGTAACAGTTTAATTGTGTCATAGGGCTGAACTCCATTTTCTTTCGGACAGTATCCCATTTTATAGTAAGATAACTGAAACAGGTAACTTCTGAATATTCTTCCACTGTCAGCAAATGTACTCCCAATTCAAGGTTTGTCTTCTTCTAGTAAGATGGAAAATAATTGCGTGCCCTTCACATGACCTTTAAAATGGTGCTGGGCACAGCGATTGCATGATTTGACATAGCTTGATGGGAGTTATGCTCAAATGATGATATACTTGCTGTAAATTCTAGGACTCTAATGAAAGTTTATAAGCATCCTGAGAGTCTTAGCTTTATAGTATCCAAGGTTTTCTACTCCGCTTAAATAGCCTAGATGGCACTTGGCCCACAAGCAAGGCAGCATCAACTCCATTCTTAATTTGGCTTTTTTAGCTTGATAATTTTATTACAGGTTCACATTCATAAAGAGTAAGTATCGTTCAGATACAGTCAAGTCTTCAATGTGAAAAAAACGGATACCATAATGCAAAGTTTTCACTAACTTGGAATAGCTGTCATCAACAGCAGATGGTAGACATGTTCACCAACAGACACTTATAAGGAGAATACTTCAGTAAGTTTCCAAAAATAATTCAATTATGGCAACAAAGAGAGGGGAGTGTAGGGCAGGGAGGAAGGGTAGCAAATTCTTTATCCAGGCAACACTATAGCCTTAGAGCCCACCGTTGCGGGCTCAGCAAGGGCCTTTAACAAGGGAGTGAGCCTTTAATGGCCGGTAGAGCCCGCTACGGAGGGATCTAAGGCTAATAGAACATTCTTTCCCTAGAGGGCAGGATGTTCTAATTAGTAAAAACAAAGGCCTTACGGAGCCAGATGGAGTTTAAATGCCCGGGGCTTCGTGAGGTCTTTGTACACAGCAATAGCTGTGAAATGAAAAAAAAACATTGAAATGTTGCTCTATGGCTTCTACTGACCAGTAGAAGAATGGAGCACTCCACTGTCTTCAAATCGAGCGCTCAAGATTCAAATGTTCTAGTACAGATTAGAATAGGTCACTAATTATTACTTGGCCACATCTCAGAAGAATATTAGACTTAATTTTATTCTACAACACTAATATGAAAAAGCAACATTAGCTCATGCTCTACTGTATGACTTCTGTCCAGTACGTCAAATATGGTACAAATTAGTAACTGCTCTAATGTAATCATATGCTAACCGTCTCAGTGAAAAGAATCGATGGCTTCCACCCACGCCTCCTTTACATTTGCCCCTCTACTTATGTAGACGAAAGCTATAACAAATTAATTTAGGACCTGAAAGCTGACCTGCTATGCTATGATATGACTCTTTACTAAGCATAGTTCCACAGTAGCTTTGTGATCCCTTGTCATGGTAGTATCAGTAGTTTTATATTTAGCTTGCAGGTTTCAAGGACATATCTCAACAGACACAAAGCACTCCACATCAACTCACAGCCACTGACAAGCTGCAGCGGAATGCCTATCATCACTTCCCTATGGTCCAGACAATCTACTGGCTGGACAAACTTTAGTTTTTCTACCAATGTTATCAGTAGTAAGGCAAGCAGCCTGGACAAGCGGCACCGCTTAAATTAGCTGCATTGCTGCTCACCTCCACTGTTGGTGGCATGTGTGCTCAGGTCTGGAACAGACAGTGACACCTGTTAAAATCTATATAATATAGAAACACTCACCATTCTTCCTTAAAGTAAATGTATGTGCTGTGTCTCCAAGCTTTATTAACTCGCCTGTAGATTCTGATCCTTCCACATCCCATGATGGAATTAGAATAGTGGAGGACTGTGTCGAAGAACTAAAAAGAAAAAAACAGTACTGTAACACAAACAATATGTTTATCAATGAGTCTATCAGCCACCTTCAGACTTAGATGGCAGGGGTAAAGGGATGCAGCATGGGGACACGTGTGGAAATACCGGATGGAGAAACAGCAAGGGGACAGCAGGGAGAGGAAAAACTGCAAGGGATACATTAGAACATCACAGGGAGAGCTACATAAAAAGGGACGGGGTGTATTATCTGAAAGAGACCCCAAGAGGAGTGGAAACTTTAAATGGGCACCAGGGAGCAAGGGGGATTCAAAACGTAATCTAGGGGGGAATGGTGAGAAGCATGAGAGCATCGACGGGTAGGGAAAAGCTGCATGGGGTCTTAGGAAAGAGGGAAGCTGCGAGAGGGTGCAGGAAGGGGTGAGCTGAAAGGCTACACCAGGAAGGAGTGGTGCCAGAAGGCCAATGAGTGAAGGAGGGACAGATCCTTAAGACAAGGAAAGATACGGAGTGCAGTGAAGAGGCTGAAAGAAATGTAAAGGGAGTATGGTTAGGAGCACAGATAATGGCAACGATATGAGGCTAAGGGAACTATGAGGAAGGTACACCCATGAGAAGTCAAATAATCAATGGCAGAGTGGGTACTGTGAGAGCATGCTTGGATTAGAATTGTGAAAGAGTAAAGATAGGATTTATGAGAGATGCATAGGAACAGATGCACCATGGGGTCTAAGCTTGGAGCTGTGAGGAAATAATTAAAGGAACCGTTAGGTGGCATTAGCATACAAGCATTGATCTAGGTGCTGATCAGGGACTTGATGGTGGGGGGGGGGGGGGGGAAGGGGGGAGAGGAATGCATTAAGGGACTCTGTGGAAATTGTACTCGTGAGGAGGCCTTTGAGATCACAATCAGTTCTGCACTGTATCTCCTTGCAAAGCAAAAAACATGGTGCACACCGATATGTGGTACAGTTATTTATTTTCTACTATTTATAGAGGTAGAGGATATGCATAAGACTCAAGAACCTGTGTGAATGAAGACACTACCTTTTGAAAACGTTATATTTTTGTAAGTGAGGCAGGAATGAAAGAAGGGCAGGAGAGTCGCAAGTATGTTTTTGATTGGGTGTAGAGCAGCACAGGAAAGGAAAAAATGACACTGTTTGGAGTTTGATGATGAGACAAAGACTTAAAAGCATTTTATTTTTGTTAGTTTGTGGACTTCTTTTCTACTGCTGTGGTGGTGTCTATCAATAACCGGTTATTTCAAAGACGGAAACAATCAGTAGTGCAGAATGACTCTTCAGTTTTATATTGGAGGGGCAAGGATTGAGTCCTGACCAGCACTTAACCAGAAAGATACGTTTCTGAGGAGTGCAGTTGCTGAGATAGCATAGAAGTGTAAGACCATGGTTGAACTAGCTGAAACATCCGTGAAGCACGGGTATAGTGAGGGGTAAGGGACAGATGAAACTGGAGCACTGCTTCACTGCAAAGGCAGTTTATGTGAGACCTAGGCCTAATTTGAGAAGATTGGTATTGTATATTGAAGCAACTTAAACATTGCTGCTGTATGGTCATTAAATATTGACAATTAATCAAGGAAGGTTAATTTAGTGCACAGACAAAATCTCAGGCTAAACACAAGCATGCAAAAGCATGTTAAAATACGTTCTGGACAAGACCTTAATGATGTGTGTCACCCTACAACACTTCAAAGACCGCAGCAGTAATGAGTAATCAATACACAAGTTCCATGTAGTTTTCTGTAGTGTACTGTGTAGGCTTTTCTCTTTGCAAACCTTCAAGTAGTATACTTCTCCGATATGCCAGATCATGGCACAGGCATCACACAATATAAAACACCTACCCTGTAGTTGATGGCACTTTCCGCACTGTTTGACATTCTTTCTGTCTTCGATCTGATTCCATCTGCAGCACTCTTTCCTGAACGTCTTTGGAAGCCTGATCAACATCATCTGTTTGAAACATTGTACAGAAGTGCAGATATGGGATTTAAAAAAGAATTTGCTTAAGTGATATATATTAAATTAATATGAGTAACCACGTTTGAGAAAAGAAATTCTTCTAAACACTAGCAATCACTCCATAGATTTCAGATTTTTAATTCCTCTGCCAGAGACCGCAAAACATAATGCCATGATGATCTTCAATGGTTGTACACAGCACTTGGTATTACATTTCTGGTTATGGTTAATTAAGTGAACAATAATCTGTTAAACTGATATATATAACCACTCTTCATGAAATTCAAAGACATATCCCAAAACAAAAACAATCACTGAGGTGGGAGTCCCATTGTAACCTTACAAAAGTATTCTCGGAGCATAACATGCTTAGAAGGCCTTACAACGGAGTTGCATTAGTAGCCTCACTATACCTCGTTTCCAGTTCCTCCCTCTTTGTTGTTGTGCATGGTTTTGCCTCCCCCTCTAGTCTCCAGCTTCACTTCCTGCTTCCCTTAAGCCTCATCGATGGTTCTGGGAAGAAGAATGCAGAGAGCGGAATTCCAGTACCTCCATCCTCAGGCACCTACGAAGCTGGGTGCAGGACGGTTGAGAGGGGGTCCCCAACTCTCATTATTAGGAGGTAAGACCAACCCAGCTACCGCAAGTCCCAAGGATAATATGAACCAGCTAACCTGTTAAACAGGCAGCGAGGCAGACCCAACTAGCAGTAGCGGCATAGTGGATGGTTAATGGATAATAGAGAGTGACTTCAATAGATAGAGTAGGAGCATTTAAAATGTACAAGCAAAGAATGGAAACCAGAGGGGAAAAGTGGCAGTATTCAAAGTGCGCCCGCCGAGTACGGTGAGTTGAGTATTACATAGAATGGTGTTTTTTTTCATTGTTCGATTTTTAAAGCTTCAGGAAGTTTTTGACTTTTTGACTGATTAATTCCAAGGATAACCCAGATCTTCTTAAAGAAAAGGCAGAAAGTGAGTTAGATTGTTTAACCTCTGCTTCATTGACCTACTCTATAAGAAAGTTAGCATAAGAGCACATAAAGCCCAAAAGAATGGATGATCACATAATACCCCAGGAAGATTTGGACAATAGTCCAGAAATACAAGCAGCAATCTCCTTTGTGATAGAAATGGTTCAATCTAATTCACTTTTGGATCCAGGTATTGATATTTTAGAGCTGCATCTACCCAGTTCCCCAATATGATGTTGATGGTGCAGAGTATTAGCAGTTACAGTGAGGATCTGCATTTAATGAACTCGATACTGGAGGAAAATAAATTTTGAAGAAGGAAACAACATTCAGGAACAAGAAAAGCTGATAAACAAACGTAAAATAAGGCCAGCCTTTTTGGATAAGTGGGCATCTTCTTAGATGTTGGATGTTTTATTATTAATGGAGAAATCCTTACATGGTATAGGAGACTTTGGTGTTCAAAAACAATGCAACAAAGACCGAACATGTCTATTTAAAGCAATAGCTTCAGAGTTAAAGAGAGAAGACTTCATGCATGCCCGTAGAAGCACACAAGAGCGGTGTAAAAGGAATTCAAGAAAACTCAGTTATGTGTTTCCTATAGGCCAATGTCAGGGAGATTTCATCATCTATTAGAGAGGGCGGATCTGTATGTATGGCAATGGCTTAACAGAGGATAAGAAAAGAAAATTTGTCACCAATTCCAAAAGCAAAAAGGAAAACAAATAATGAATCTTTTAGACTGAAGGAGAGGGAACCGGTTAGAGAACAACCATCAGTAGAAGCGATTGAAGTCTTAGATCGAGCAGAAACCAATTAGAAAACAAGCAGCATTGGCATAGCCAATAGGTCTCGCCTTTGGGACTTTATAAGTGTTTAGCCATGCAACAGTTGATGTTGTTGCACGAAGGATATTGTGCTGCATAACTAAATACTTATAAGGCCCCAAAGGCGAGACCTATTGGCTATGCCAATGCTTGTTTTATTGTGTATTAAATTAATAAACAGGTGTTGTCCTTATCTCTAAATTCCACTGACAGCGCCACCATGTACACTGTCATTAGTGCCGGTGCTGACAGTTAAGTGCTGGTGCTGAGCACCGGAAACCACTGGCTCAAACTAAGCACTTGGGCACCCCTTGGTAATGCGTGTCTCCTGGTAGACTCTTGAATGCCACTCCCTCCATCTGAATACCACTTGACAGATATGTGCTATTTGGGTACCACTCGGAGTTGTGTGCCACGCAGTACAGTTATTAAGTTAGTAGGCGTGCCAGCCGTTGGGACTGTGTGTCACTTCCTGGAGTTGTTTGCCGCTAGGTGCAGTAGGGCGTCACTCAGTACAGTTAGGGTGAGGCTGAGCGCTGTTGCATGTGCCTCATTGTGCATTTGCCCGCGTCTGTCTTCAGTACAAAGCATTGCTGGGCATGAGCCGAGTGTCTACGCAGCTCTTTGAAGTCCTGGCCTCAGTCCGTGATGCTTCAGCTGCAGTTTGAAAGCCACGCTAATCTAATGCCATGTCTATAAACAGCTCTATGCCGCCCCTGCCCACAGTGGGGACCAGCAGCTGGCGCCTGTGCCCTGGCTCGGTGAGGCACAGCCGTGTGTGTGTGTGTGTGCGTGTGTGTGCGTGTGCGTGTGTGTGTGTGTGTGGGGGGGGGATGGGGGGTGGAAAGAGTTCAGAAGGGCCCGTTGTTAGACAGCCTTTCTCTGATGGATCATGTTTGAGGCACAGAGGCAGCAAACAATTCACCTCTCTACTTCTTTTCTTCTGATGTCCGACGAGCTTCCATATGTTGAAATATGCTTTGTTTTTTGTAGCTCAGAGAAATAAGGATGGAGTGAGAACCTGTGGGAGGATCACTGTATATGCGTGTGTGCAGGGTCATGTGTGCGCGAGGGTCATGGGTGTGTGTGAGGGAAAGGAAGTGTGTGAGAAGGAGTAGTTTCTTACCTGTAACTCCAGTTCTGTAGTAGGGGTATCTCTGTTATAGTCATAATCTATGAATAATCCCCGCCCATGTGCGGGGACCCCGGAGCAATCAAAAATATCTCTTAAGCTGTCCCGCATTTGCAAACCTGCAAAGACACTTAAGAGACAGACAAAATAATACAGCCTAATCACACCAAGGCTGCACTGGCCAGCACTTCCTCTGAAGTGAACACAACAGCCAAAATAAAGTTGAAATGTCATTTTTATTCACATTTGACATGTTCCTTTATTATCACACACTCCCTTCACCAAAATCCCTTTAAACAATAGAGAGGAAGGGGTGGACAGACAAGCCCTATAGGCTGTCATTATGTGTCTGCTAAAGGGATACCGTGCCTTTAAGAAACTCTCCAGAGACCCCCGGTATCCCAGGATGCACAGCCAACACAAGTTACTTTCAGTTCTTTTTGAAGGTGTATAACCACAGGCCTGATACTGTCAGGTTACTCCACCGGGGAGGAGGGAGGGTCGCTTATGACTATAACAGAGATACCCCTACTACAGAACTGGAGTTACAGGTAAGAAACTACTCCTTCTGTAGTAGGGGATCTCTGTGTATAGTCATAATCTATGAATAGAATGGCAAGCCCATCCCAACCAACAAGAAGCGGTGGAGTAAGTCCAACCACCAACAAATCACTGTGCAAACAAATTCCTCAACGAAGCCTGTCCAACTTGCGCATCTGCCCTAGCATCAGAATCCAGGCAGCAATGCTTTGTAAACGTATGGACTGACTTCCAGGTGGCAGCCTTACAAATGTCCGCAATGGAAACATTCCTAAGCAAAGCGGTAGTAGCCGCCTTGCCTCTAGTCGAATGTGCCGTAGGCTTACCCCCCAATGTTTTATTAGCTCTTTGGTAACAAAGCTGGATACAGGAAACAATCCATCTGGAAATGGACTGCTTTGAGGTAGCTAAACCAGTTCTTACCGAACCATAATTAACAAACAGTTGATCCGACCTGCGGATATCTTTTGTCTTATCCAAGTAGAATTTCAACACCCTACGTACATCAAGTGAATGCAGAGACCTCTCTGCCGGAGAGGAAGGATGCTGAAAAAACGTAGGCAAAGTTATCATCTGATTCACATGGAAATCTGAGATTACCTTAGGCAAAAATTTAGGATGGGTACGCATCACTACTTTAGAAGCATGGAAAACAGTATACGGCTCTTGACAACACAGAGCCTGAATCTCACTCACCCTCCTGGCCGATGTAATGGCCACAAGGAAGGCAGCCTTCCAAGACAAGTGTTGCAACGAAGCCTTATGGATAGGCTCAAAAGGCTCCCTCATCAATCTAGATAACACCACATTCAATTCCCATGGTGGAGAAGGTCTTCTAACAGGGGGAAACACCTTACGCAAACCCTCCAAAAAATCCTTAATCACAGGGATTTGAAAAAATGAGGTTTGAGAAGGGCCCTTCCTATACGCAGTCAGAGCTGCGAGATGAACCTTAATAGACTGAAAATTAAGCCCAGACTGAGCTAACTGCAGCAGATAAGGCAAAATAACATCTTCTTTACAGGATGTAGGGTCAAAGTCCTTTGCCTTGCACCATAAGCAGAATCTCTTCCACTTATAGGCGTAGGAAGTCCTCGTAGACGGTCTCTTAGCCTCTTTCAAGATCTCCATACAGTCCTGAGGCAGGTTCAAGTGTCCATACTGTACTAGCTCAGGAGCCATGCTGCCAAACTCAAGGACGAGAGATTGGGGTGAACCATCTGTCCTCCGAACTTTGTGAGAAGGTCCGGCCGACACGGCAGGCGTCGGTGCGGCCGAACAGACCGGTGAAGAAGGTCGGTGAACCACCATTGCCTCGGCCACTCCGGAGCAATCAGGATCATTCTGGCTCTGGATTGTGACAGCTTGATCAGCACCGCCGGGATCAGGGGAATGGGTGGAAAGGCGTAGAGAAAGCTGTTGGACCAGCTGATCCATAGGGCATTCCCCAGCGTCCCTGGTTGGTAGTACCTGGACGCGAAGTCGCGGCATTTGCTGTTTTCTGCCGTAGCGAACAGATCTATATCCGGAGTGCCCCACTCTGCGAAGACGTCTCTTAGCACGTCGTCGTTTAGCACCCACTCGTGGTTCTCTTGAACGAGCCTGCTGAGCGCGTCTGCTTGGGCATTCTGCACTCCCGGCAGATGGGTCGCCGTGATCGTCAGGTTCCTGGCCACCAGCCAGTTCCAGATCGCCTGTGCCTCCCGGGACAGGGTGCGTGAACGTGAGCCCCCCTGCTTGTTGAGGTAATACATGGTCGTAGTATTGTCCGTCTGAACCAGCAGGGAGTTCGTCCTGAAGGAGGGATGGAACGCCTTCAAGGCCAAGTGTACCGCTCTGAGTTCCAAAAAGTTGATATGGTAAGTCGTCTCCATCTGTGACCATATCCCCTGAATCTGAAGAGGGCCCGAATGCGCTCCCCAGCCCTGGAGAGACGCATCGGTCACTATGGTCTGGACCAGAATATCCTTGTGAAAAGGAGTCCCCTTGCAGACATTCTCTGGGGCACACCACCAAGTCAGAGACTGCCGAGCGTGTTGAGACAGCTGGATCTTGTCCTCCCAACGCCCCTGCCTCTGGTCCCATTGATCCTCCAGACATTCCTGTAGGGGCCTCATATGCAGACGTGCATTGGGGGTGAGAAAGATGCAAGAAGCCATCGACCCCAGTAAGGAAGACACCGTCCTCACCGTAGGAGAGCGGGCTGAGATGAGATGCCGCGCCTTCCCACGGATCGATAAGCGTCTCTCCTCCGAAGGACACACGCTTGCGGTCAAGGTATTGACTGAGGCCCCCAAGTACTGGAGACACTGCACAGGGATCGGCACTGACTTCGACATGTTGATGTGCAGGCCCAGGCGATGCAGCAAGGCAGCTGTCCTGTTGAAATGGCACTGGGCTTCCTGGTAAGTGGACGCTTTGATCAGCCAATCGTCCAGGTAAGGATACACAAACACCTTGGTCTTCCGCAGGTGTGCCGCGACCACCGCCATGCACTTGGAGAACATCCGTGGTGCAGACTTCAGGCCAAACGGGAGTACTGAATACTGGTAATGGTTGTTGCCTACCAGAAACCGCAGGAACTTGCGATGCTTTGGTGCGATCGGCACATGAAAGTAAGCGTCCTGCAGATCTATGGCGCACAGCCAGTCTCCTCGATGCAACTGAGGGTAAATCTGATGCAGGGACAACATACGGAACTTTTCTCTGCGGATCCACTTGTTGGCCTGACGCAGATCTAGAATAGGCCTGAACTCGTTCTTGTCCTTTTTTCTTACGAGAAAGAACCGTGAGTATAGACCTCTTCCTTTTTGCTGCAAAGGAACCGCTTCTATCGCCCTCTTTTTTAACAGAACGTCTGCCTCCCGCTGGAGCTCCCTTACCATGTAGGAGGAGCGCACGGGTGGAATCTGTGGGGGCGGGCTGGTGAAACGAAGACAGTACCCATTGCAAACAATATTCAGCACCCACTTGTCCTGCGTTATTGTCCTCCACTCTGCCAGGTAGTGTTGAATACTTCCCCCCACCGGAGCGGGTAACGGATGAGGGGGAAGTAGCTTTTCAGGGCTTCGACCCGGCCGGGCCTTTGTTCCCCGCCGAGGACTGATGCTGGCCTCTGCCCCTCTGGCGCTTCTGAAAGGACTGCCTCAGGTACTGCTGCTGCTGCTGGGGCTGTTGTTGGTGGCCCGACTGATGCCCTTGGCCTCTCTGCTTGGCGTAGCGCCTGCCCGAGGATCGGAAGGACCTCCTCTGCTCCTTGGGCCTCTCTAGCCCCACCGCCTTCAGAGTTTCCGCTTCAGCCTTCATGCGGGCCATCTCGTCATCCGCATGTGACCCGAACAGCGTCGTGCCAGAGAATGGTAAATTGGCGATCTTCTGCTGCGCTTCAGGCTTGAGCGGGGTCAGCCGCAGCCAGGAATGCCTCCTCATGTGTATGCCGTGGCAGTACCCATGGGCCGCCAGCAGCGACACATCCCCCGCCGCACTGATGATCTGATTAGAGACCATCATGCCCTCGTTCAGCACCTCCTGAAAGTCCTCCCTCTTGTCTCTAGGCAGGGAGGCAGCGAACTGTTGCAGGGAGTCCCAAAGAGACCTGTCATAGCGCCCCAACAGAGCGGAGGCGCTAGCGGCCTTCATCGTGGTGGCCGACGTGGAGCACATCCTCCTCCCCAAGGAGTCCATTTTGCGACTCTCCTTATCCGGAGGAGCCGTGGATGAAGGCGTCGTAGAGTGCTGCTTACGAGCCGCCGCCACGATAACAGAATCCGGTGGAGGATCCACTCTGAGGAACGCCGGGTCCGAGTCAGGAGCCCTGTACTTTTTTAGCAGTCTCGAGGGCGCCGGTTTCACCACGGCCGGCGTCAAGAACACCTCCATTGCAGGTTCCTCCAACCCCGGGACCAACGGAAGGAGGGGGCGCGACAGATGAGTCTTATGCAAAGTCTCAAAGATCACAGAAGTAGTGGGGATAGGGGTAGTGACTGATATCCCCAACTTCGCAGCCCCTCTCATCAGCACCTCCTGGAACGTGGCGATGTCATCCACCGGCGAGACGCGGGTAGGAGGCGTCTCCGACAGTGAGGGCGAAAACCGGCCAGCTCCAGAAGAGTACGTGCCCCTCGAGCCTCTGGAACGAGACCGATACCTCCGTCGCCCATGTCCAGAGCGAGTGGACGATCTGCGCCTACTCCGTGATCGCCTGCGAGGGCGAAAGTGAGATCTCTGCCTGTGAGGGACCCTCGGGGGCGGAGGAGGTGGCCGTGGCGGCGATGTAGGCAGCTGAGGCACGGGCAGAGGCAGCGGAGGAGGGGGCGGAGGAAGAGGAGGAGGAGGAGGGGGAGGAAGGGCAGGCACCGGTGGCGGCGCCGGTGGAAGGTCGGGCACAGGAGGCAGAGGCGGCTGCTGGGTACGCAGCGGGGACAGATGTTCCGAAGCCCCATCACTCCTAGCAGGCGAGCCCCCACCAGAACTGTCCGGGCTCGCGGCCACTCTCCTCTTCTTGGCGGGCCTGTCCCGCGTGGAAGCCACCGACGGGGAACGTCCGCGTCTCCCTGATCCCCGACTGGAGATCGTAATCACTGAGGACGTGTTCCCCGATGTCTG
Organism: Triturus cristatus; assembly: GCF_964204655.1. NCBI lineage: Eukaryota > Metazoa > Chordata > Amphibia > Caudata > Salamandridae > Triturus > Triturus cristatus. The sequence goes on along the minus strand of NC_140590.1, from coordinate 631,101,946 downwards.
TGACGTCGAACTGTACGTCGACCTCGTCCGGCGTCTCTTAGCCCTCGACGTCGAACGCTGTCTCGCAGTCGAGCGTCCTCTCGACGTCGAACCATGCCTCCTCGACGTCGAACCACGCCTCGACCTCCGTCGCCGCGGTGTCGACTTCTGATGTTCCGACGTCGACCGCTGGTGTCTCGACGTCGACCGCTGGTGTCTCGACGTCGACCGCTGGTGTCTCGACGTCGACCGCTGGTGTCTCGACGTCGACCGCTGGTGTCTCGACGTCGACGACCTGTGCCACGACGGCGACCTGTGCCTCGACGGCGACCTGTGCCTCGACGGCGACCTGTGCCTCGACGGCGACCTCGACCTGTGCCCCGACGGCGACCTGTGCCTCGACGGCGACCTGTGCCTCGACGGCGATAGTCTCCGCCTGGACGGCGGGCGCCGGGATCTCGGCGTCGACTCCGTCAGCGTCGAGCCGTGGGTCGACGGCGAAGGTGGCGAGTGAAGTCCATGGGGCTCGGTACGACGTCGATGTGTTGTTGACGTCGACCGTGACACCTGCGACGGCGACCCGGTCCCGGGTCTCGCCGGCCCCTCCCTCGACGTCGAACGCCGAGGCTGCCGCGACCCAGAGCCCTGGATCGACGGCGAACATACCGGTGCGTTCTCTCTCGCCGTCGACGTCGTCGCCTTCGACGTCGAACACGACCTACCAGCCGGTAGGTGCCGCTTCTGCTCCCTGCTCTGCCCGGAGGTCCCTCCAGGGGCTGAAGCATGGGCGGAGGAGAGGGAATGAGACCCTCCATGCCCCGAAGTCCCACCGGTCCTCTGCTGCTCCTGTCCCTGAAGGCGAATCTTCTCCCTGTCCCTCAGGGTCCTCTTAGAAAAGGTTTTGCAGATGGCACATGTAGCTGGGACATGTGAGGGCGACAAGCAGAGGATACACACATCATGTGGGTCCGTCTTAGCCTTTTTCCTCCCACACTCAGGGCAGTTATCGAACAAAGCCATGCTAAGAGTGGGCCAAAACTGCTCCAGATTGCAGGCAGTAGTAGACAAAGGCTCTAGACGTCGAATGAAAACACTATTTATCCAAAAAATCCAATTTAAACCAAGTAAACCACCCAAAAGGGTAGAGCTCAAGCTCCAGGGTCCTGCTAGCAGGAGCCGGAAAAAAGAACTGAACGTAACTTGTGTTGGCTGTGCATCCTGGGATACCGGGGGTCTCTGGAGAGTTTCTTAAAGGCACGGTATCCCTTTAGCAGACACATAATGACAGCCTATAGGGCTTGTCTGTCCACCCCTTCCTCTCTATTGTTTAAAGGGATTTTGGTGAAGGGAGTGTGTGATAATAAAGGAACATGTCAAATGTGAATAAAAATGACATTTCAACTTTATTTTGGCTGTTGTGTTCACTTCAGAGGAAGTGCTGGCCAGTGCAGCCTTGGTGTGATTAGGCTGTATTATTTTGTCTGTCTCTTAAGTGTCTTTGCAGGTTTGCAAATGCGGGACAGCTTAAGAGATATTTTTGATTGCTCCGGGGTCCCCGCACATGGGCGGGGATTATTCATAGATTATGACTATACACAGAGATCCCCTACTACAGAAGCAGGGATGTGCAGAAGGGCTTATGTGAGAGACAGGGATGTGTGTCTGGGACTCAGGACCTGATGACAGTTATGAGTGTGTGTGAGGCAAAATAACTGTGCGAGGAAAAAGGGATATGTGCGAGTCTGGGATCTTCTTGATGGTTGAGGATGTTTTTTTAGGCAAAGGGGCAGTGTGAGAAACAGGGATGTATGTGAGAATCAAGAATGTGTGACGGGTAGCGGTGCATGTGAGGGAAAGGGACTGTGTGAGATATTATGGATAGGTATGGGAGGCAGGAGTGTGCATGATGAGTAAGGAGAATGGTTTCCTAGTGTCTCTACCATGTAGGATGGTTTTGCTGCTAGCGAACAATAATTGTCTTTGGTACTATGCAGAATCGGATGTAAAAAATGCAACGCCTGCCCCTGTTTTCCAAAATGTCCTCATTTAGGGCGGCATGATCTCACATCAGCAATAATATGTTAGGTGCAGCAGAAGTCGCGGCACCACCCCCTCGCCCCACACACTTCAGCCATCTGGCGGTGCCTCAGTAATTGGCATCAGATGACCCACTGGCCACACAAATGACATCCCAGGAAGTGGTGTCTCGTGGCCTAGGACCCAGACACTAATATTTAAACCATTTTGGAAGCCATGTAAGGATATTTTCAGCCTACAGTTCTAATGCGTTGCTGTGATTTTTTTCCTACTGTCAGGGATCCATTTAGAGATAGATGCAATACATAGGTACTTTTGGTATAAGCGCGGCACCCGTGCTTTACTTTTGATGTTATAAGTAAAGCGCGGGTGCCGCGATTATACCAAAAGTAAAGAAATAGATGTTTTTTACTTTTGGTATAATCGCGGCACCCGCGCTTTACTGTTAATGCTAAAAGTAAAGCGCAGGTGCAGTGATTATACCCAAAGTTAAGGAAAAACAAGCATTGGACGCGCACGGGGCGGGAGAAGCAGGAGTTGTGTGCACGCACGGCCAATGCTTTCTTAAAAAACACGAAAGTCAAAGCGATCACGATCGCTGTGAAAGCGAAAGTGATTGCGATGAAGCTCTAAAGGCGTTCCTGAGTGCTGCTGGCTGGCCTAGCACATGGCGGCTGCGCGCGTGCACGCTCACATGCACGCAAGCTCTAGGCCAGCCAGCAGCACTTAAAAAAGTCACATACAAAATGTCTCTCCGAGCCAGCACAGGCGCTGGGCTCAGCGAGACCTAAAAAGGAGACCTCAACAGCTAACTCAAAGAGTGTAAGTCTGGAAAAGGAAGGGAATAATAGAGGATGGAGAGGAGTCAGTCAACACACTGAAACAGAAAAAGTTTAATTAAGGGAAAAATGCCAGAGTGTAAGGGCTGATAAGTCCACAAAATCATCCAAAATGAATAAAGGAGTAGATCGAAATTCAAAGATAAGATCTCAGAAAGAATTAAGAAGGGACAAGCATTTGTGGGTTTATGTTGTTATGCTTAGATTAGGTAAAATGAGCAAAAGTTGAGACCATTATTTAGGAGGCCTTTTATAGATCTTTTATAAACGTGCCAAAGCAAATGGAAAGGCAGAGTCCTCGGTAAGTTTATGAAGCTTTGTCTCTACTCAGATCTTAAGTGATGCAAGTCATTTAAACAGAAAATGTGACTGGATACAGGTTAAGTTATATCATAAGTCCACCCATAGTGATGTACTAATATAATGAATGTATATGAAATGATTGTCTGAGAAGCTGTACAACCAGAGACTATTCAATTTGTTCAAGAATGATATTATGGATATCTTTCTGAATAGATTTATTGCATTAATGAGGAATTTTGAGTCAAGAATGAATCCACAAATTACATTGTTACATATATATGTTTGGATTTCACTTGAAAAAGTAAAAGTCATCATATCTGTATGGTTTGATTGTGCAGCTGTCTCTGGGGTACAGAGCTCTGCAATAAATGTGTAACTTGACAAATAAAATGTATTTAAAAAAAGAAAAAAAAGAATGAATCCACGAATTACATTTCAAATGGAGAAGGATACATTATTAGTTTATCTGACACCCCAACTCCCTCATCCCCCTGCTGTTTTTCTAGATTGTCCAGCATCAAAGTTCAATAGAAACATGCAAAATACTCTGAGACACTGTGGGCTGGTATGCTTCAAAGGCTGCTTTTTAACAAATTCTCAAGCTTCTAAAAACTTTCACGATGGGAATACAAAGAAGTCCTATTGATTATGTTGTATATCTGCTGCTTGGTATTTTAGACTAATTTTAGAATTCCAATCTGCTTGATATTTTAGATTAATTTAAGAATTCCAAGACCTTTACATGAATGGTTGAGACAACTACCTGTTGTGAATTCTGCTAAAACTGGATATAAACCAGGAAGAAACAAAAATGTACTTTTAATACGGGTCAAATATCCCAAACTATTAACAACCCATATGGAGGAAGAATGGAACAACTAAGAATACTTGTAAAACTAGTGAATGTGAAGGTTGACAAACTTGGCCTGGAGTATATCAGTATAAATAGTTGGTACGTGGATGTGGTGACTGAGACGGTGGAATGCTTGACAGAAGAACTTAAGAAAATTGAAAGATCCATAGGTGGGAAATTAAAAACAACAAACAAGGGTTGCTTTGATTCACATTGTCAATATCTGAAGAGTCTACTGAGGAATTTACAGAGTAGGAAAACAAGAAGCGGAGGGATGTTGAAGAAGACTGTGAGGTTAAGATCAGAATATAAGTTAGTAGTAAAAAATAGGGTCTTTTATAAAAACAAATTGACAACAAATAATATAGTAATATACTTGAGAGACCCAATAAGGAACGCATTACTTACCTGTAACTGCGGTTATCCAGTATTGGTATCTTTCATAGATTCACATGCCTAAATCATTCCCCGTCGTCGGGATGGGAGTCCCCGGTACATAAATAAAGTAATGTCTCACTAGACATATAGCGTAATAGGCCAAAAGCCTCACCTTAGTAACATATCAATGTCCTTTTGTAAAAAAAAGACCAAACTTGGAGAGCAGCCAATCAGCTATCCCCACCCTCTAGAACCTTCCTGGAAGGAGCTCTAGTCCCTCAGGTTTTCGTAAGCACAGTGCTAAGTAGTTGTATCACTGAGAGACCCAAGAAAGACCTTCCAGGGGAAGTGGGTGGCTTGCATGTGAATCTATGAAAGATACCAATACTGGATAACCGCAGTTACAGGTAAGTAACGCGTTCCTTATCCAGTATTAGGGTATCTTTCATAGATTCACATGCCTGAATCAGAATAGTAAGCAATGATAAGCACATTTCGAAACGTACAGTATATAAATATTCACCAGATAACATATCAGTGTGAAAATAGAAAGTACCAAAAAGCAATGACATAGCAGAGGCATAAAACACAGTAGAGAAATGTGCGTTTATAAGAAAGGATGGTGGGATGAAAGGAAGGGCTCACCTCTAATGAAATAGATGACGGAGCACCGCTTGACCCACTGCAGCGTCTTTCATGAGTTCCGTATTCAGGCAGTAATGCTTGGTAAACGTATGCAGCGTTTTCCATGTTGCCGCTCTGCAAATGTCCGCATTGGGCACACCTGCAAAAAGTGCCATTGAAGTAGAGATTGCCCTCGTGGAATGGGCTCGAACTGTGGAGAGCAGGGGCTGCCCCGCTTGCTGGTGACAAAAAGTAATAGCTTCGGAGATCCAGCGAGAGATACTTTGCTTAGTGAGTGAGAGACCTTTCCTGGGTCGACTGTAAGGCACAAAGAGTTGGTTAGATTTGCGGAATGTCTTTGTCTTGTCGATGTAGAATTTCAGGCAGCGTTTAACGTCCAAAGAATGCAGAGTTTTTTCTGCCACTGTTTGAGGATTTGGAAAGAAGGAGCGCAACCCAATAGGCTCATTGAGATGGAAGTTCGACAGAACCTTAAGGATAAACTTCGGATTTGTGCGAAGTATGACCCTGTCATGTTTGAATTGAAGGAAAGGGTCTTGGATTGAGAAAGCATGAAGTTCACTCACTCGCCTTACCGAGGTAAGGGCTAGAAGGAGCGCCGTTTTCCAGGAGAGATACTTGAGATCCGCTCTGTGTATTGGCTCAAAAGGGTGTTTCATAAGTTGAGCCAGAACCGTGTTGAGTTGCCTTGCAGGAGGTAAAGTCTTTACCGGAGGAAATGTTCTAAACAGGCCTTTAAGGAATTGTTTAATCAACCGATGAGACCACAGAGAAGGGCCCACAGAGGATCTCCTGAAACGGGATATTGCTGCCAGATGGACTTTAATGGAGGCATGAGCGAAACCAGATTTTGCCAGATGAAGAAGGTAAGGCAGTATTTGCTCTGGAGAGGATGAAAGAGGGTGTATTTTGTTTGACTTGCACCAGATACAGAACCTCTTCCATTTTAAGGAATATGTTTTGGTAGCACTATCTGCTCAAGCCCGAGCCAGAACTGCTCTACAGTCCGGAGGGATGTCTAGACCCTGGAACTCTCTGAACTCAGGAGCCAAGAAGATAGTCTGAGAGATGCTGGATACGGATGCTGGACTTGTTGGTGGTTCATAGTGAGGAGAGAGGGAAACTGTTTCAACCGGATCGGCGGTTCCAGGTTGAGAAGGTGAAGCTCCGTGAACCAATGTTGGCGTGGCCAAGCTGGAGCTATTAGAATGAGCGTGCAGGGTTCCGCTTTCAATTTCCTGAGCACCCTGGGAATCAGGGGAATTGGTGGAAAAGCATATGCAAGGACGTTGCACCATACGATCGAAAACGCATTCCCTAGAGATCCCTTCTGGGGATGCCAGCTTGCGAAGTGAAAATAAATACCCAGATGTGTATCTGGGAATGCCCAGTGCACTACAACAATACACTATCCAGTGTGAATTGTAACATTAATGAATACACAGTGTAAGTACACTTCTAATTAAAACACATTAAACCAATGAAAATCCAACAAGTGTTCGCTGAATCAAACAAAGTTCAGTCGGTGTCACATGATGATTCCAAACGATTCTTCTTTTATTACTGAAGAATACCAGTGTGGAGGGTAGTTGTGACAAACAACAGCTTATGCAAATAAAAATTAGAACAACCGTCTTAATGTTCAAGTCTCCCAATGCATTTCGGGCTGTAAAACAAAGCCCTTCGTCAGGGGAACCTGTAGAAAATAAACAGTAACGGTCTATATACACTCATAATTGCAACATGTATATATACATTACGGCTCATAGGAGGACAGAAAAAACAGAATAACCAGTGATCGCAATCTTGATGGAAAAGAAACGAAAAGTGAGAAGAGTCACCACCAATGTGATAATGACAGAACAGCCGTAACCAAAAACCATGAACACCAATAACCATAGTGACACGACAGAGATTCAACAAAGCTCACTGTCGTACCTTAAACGGTCAAAGAATCAGTGTCGAATGAGACTTAATATCAAACCAACGTCTAACGGGTTGCGTAACCTAAAGAAATAGACAAAAGGCACTAATAAACCAAAAGTGTCATGATTACTAAGAAGGAAAAGTGACCGAACAGCACAGTCAAACCTTACCGCAATATATTTAACTGAACGCGACAATGGCCAAAATGGAGAAATGTCGAAAGGGCTTCTGTAAAATATGAAAACGCGAAACCAAACGGGTAAAAATTAAACGGGTAAAAATTAAATGCTAAATACTGAGCGTGGATAGTGAAGGTTATACTGCTAATAACGCGTACCGCTTACCCGTACAACTCGAGCAACCACTTCTTCAAACAAACGCCGGCTCCCGCATACGTGAAGGGTGAGCCGGTGTGTCTATAAGCATGCAAGTGTACACGAGATCAAGGAAGTGGAAAGAGGACTGCGTAAGGGAAAAGGCTGAAGTGGCGGCTATGAGGGAAAAGAGTGCACATTAATACCAAATATACGAGGGAGTTGCCCGCAACAGTAGAAAAAAACTAAAAAGTGCAAAATGAAAAAAAATAAGAGCCATCAAATGATCGAGAGCAACTGGTACAAACATAACAATGCAAATATGATACAATCACAACAATGAAGGAGAATCTTACAAAATAGAGCACAAGGCAGAGAGATTGTGAACTGACAGAAATAACAGCAAAAAAAGAAATAACATTCATGATTGCTATAAAAAACACGATAATTCAAATTTATCATTCAACCCCAATGGGGACAGTGATTGCATGAACCAAATCCAGTGAGACTCACGTTGTGATAACATTTGACATATTTCTCCCTGGGATAGCTTCAGTAATTTCAAGAACCCCAAATTTGAGCTGAGCAATGGTATGTTTAGCGGCTGCCCAGTGTTGAGCAAGCGGGGAACTGATGGTGTTAGTACGAATCCGACTCTTGTGTTCAGTGATCCTAGTTCGAAGGACACGTTCAGTTTTCCCAACATAGCATAAGTCACAAGGACATTTGATGACATAAATTACATGATGACTATTACAGTTCGCATTGAAGTTCAAATTGATCTTTTTACCAGTTAGAGGGTGTGGCAAACTCTTGCCTAACATTACATTGTTGCAGTGGGAACAATTCATGCATTTAGACATGCCCTTATAAACCATGTCGGGTTTGTTACAAGATTTATTCAAAATTTCTTTCAAGTTCAAAGACCTCTTGTAAGCAAAAAGTGGAACATCAGAAAACAATCTTTTGAAATCAGGCTCACATTTAAGTAAATCCCATCTCTGTAATATGCTCTTCTTTAACAAGTGAGAATAAGTGGAAAATGTGGAGACAAACACCTCTCTCGTTTTGTCAGTGGGTAGTATTTTATTTTTCTTTTTTTTTTTTTTTTGAAACCGTTTATTACAGTTTATAAAAGTTACAGGTATGGGCCTACAACCACACGGCCGGCCGCTAGAGCATCAAAAGCATAGTACATACATACAGCAGGAAGTCTCTCAGCGGTGCACCGTAGGAAAACAGGGGTAATCTATGGTGCAGGCCTCATAGCTCCATGCCCACAGTACGGTTCCATTTTCTTAAAACAAAACAACATCAACAAACCACAACCGCAAGGCAACCCTCGATCCAAAGTGACAACACGTGCTCCATAAGTGGGGGATCCAAACAGCGGCAAAACTCTGAAGAGGGGGACGGGAGTGAATCAGGGACTGGGGGACCACGCGCCCGCGGCCGAGGGAGGGGGGCCATCTAAGGAGACGGAGCAGGCGAGGCAGCCGGTAGCAGTGGCGGCTCACAAATACCCCCGCGGTAGGCGTTCCAGGGGCCCCAGAGTTTCATCCACGCCCCAGGCTTACCCCTCGCCACATACACCACCTTTTCACGAAACATACACCAATCCATATGCTCTTTCCAGGCCGACACCGTAGGGGGCCTCTGGGATCCCCACAATTGAGCAATATCACGCTTAGCTATCATGTATCCCAGAGTCACCCACCGCGTCTGCGGGACCGAATAATCATTGGGTTCCCATATATTCAGCAAGCATCTCCTCGCTTCAGGCAGCAGCGCGACACGCGTAACCACTCGTAGAACCTCATGCACACCACGCCAGAATCGCTCCACCTTCGGGCACTCCCACAGTATATGTATGAAAGTCGCCAACGCACCACAGCCACGCTTGCACATTCCATCACCGGCAAAACCCATACGTAGAAGCCTTGGCCCCGTCACGTAGACCCGGTGAAGGATCTTGAGCTGGACGAAACGAAGGCGAGCCGGGATGGCCACCTCTTTCGGAGAGGCCACCGCGGAAATCCAATCCTCGTCGTCCAGCTCCAGCCCGTCGGCAACCCAAGCCTCGCGGAGACAGTATTTTATTTTTCAATAAATCTTCACGATTAAGGGATATGGCCCTTCGCGCTGCCTGATCTACAATGTGTGCTGGATAACCTCTGTTTAGAAACTTGTTTTTGGAAACTTCAATCGTCTGTATGCCTACCACTGGATCTGAAGTAATGCGCTTGATTCTGAGAAACTGTGAATAAGGGAGGTGGCGTTTCAGAGGCCAGGGATGAAAACTTTGGAACAATAATGAATTGTTGCGATCAGTGGATTTGGTAAAAACGGTAGTCTGTATAAGAGAACCAGATAAAGTAAGTAATACGTCAAGAAATGCAATGCTGGAGGATTCAATCTGGTGTGTAAATTGAATGCGAGGATTAATGTCATTGAGTAACAGAATCTGAGTTTCCAGGTCACGACGTGACCCTTGCCAAATGATGAGTATATCATCAATGTAGCGACGATATAGTCTGAGACTTGAAGTCCACGCACTGTCAGCAAAGATGTGTTCTGTCTCAAATTTTAACATAAAAATGTTCGCATAGCTGGGGGCTCCAGAAAAGCCCATCGATGTGCCATTGGCTTGGAGGAAAAATTGACCCTTCCATTGAAAGTAGCTGTGGAACAAACAAAAATTCAAAATCTCAATAAGAAAAACTTTTTGGGCTCTAACATCATCTTGACATAGTAAAGCCCATTCAATGGCTTCAATACCGTCCATGTGGGGGATAGACGTATACAGAGAAACAACGTCTATCGTACATAACCAAAGTTGTTCAGTCTCAGGAATATGAGTGTTTTGAAGTATGGTTAATAAATGTGTCGTATCTTGAACATACGATGAACTGTTTTGAACTATCGGTTGAAGAAAAGTATCAAGATAATGACCAAGAGGGTCGTGAATGGAACCACATCCGGAGACGATGGGTCTCAACGGGGGATCATTTACATTTCTGTGAATTTTAGGGAGCATGTATAAACTCGGTCTCAGAGGAAACCGAGTGAATAGATACTCCCTGGTTTTCATGGTTATCCATTGCATTGCAATGGCATGTGACAAGATAGAATCCAAGTGTTGGCATTTGGCGTTCTGCTGGGTAGCGAAGAGGTCCAGAAGAGGGGTGCCCCTTTGAGAGAATATGCGGTTGAGGGTCCGCTGATTCAACTCCCACTCGTGACATGCGGCCTGTTGTCTGCTCAAAGAGTTGGCCAGAACGTTGTGTGTTCCTGGAACATACTCTGCTCGAAGAGAAGTGTTGTGAAGGAGCAGCCAGTTCCAGATTTTTTGCGACTCGTGATAGCGTGTTAGAGAACGAGTCCCTCCCTTATTGTTTAAATAGTGCATTGTCGTGGTATTGTCGGTCCGTACAAGCACTAGAGAATTTCTGATTCGCGGCAGGAATGCCAAAAGAGCGAGATACACTGCTCGGAGCTCCAGAAGATTTATGTGGAGTTTTCTTTCGGAAAGGGACCATTTGCCGCTGATCTGGAGTTCTTGGAGGAAGGCTCCTCAACCTTCCAGGGACGCATCCGTTGTGATGGTATGTGGAGAAGCAGGAAGCAAGAAAGGCAAGCCTTGAGAAAGATTCTGGAGGGCAAATCCACCACCGTAGAGCCTTTTTCATCAGAGAGGTCACCTGGATGACATCGTCGAATGACCCCGTAGATTGGACCCATTGAGCTGAAAGCGCTTCTTGAAGAGGTCGCATGTGAAGGCGACAGTGTGGAACTAGTAGGATGCAGGAAGACATCATCCCGAGCAGAGATTTGAAAAGGCGCACAGTAAGAGTCTTTTTGGAGCGTATGCGAAGTGCCAAGGATAGAAGTTTGTCTTTTTGCTCCTGTGAAGGAAACACTTTCTTTTGGAGCGTGTCGAGAGTAGCACCCAGGAAAGTTGTGCCCTTGGAAGGATGAAGGACAGACTTGTCCTGATTGAGAGTAAGCCCCAAACAATTGAAAAAAACTTAAACAGGCGTCGGAAGACCTGGACGCGCCTTCTACAGCGGGTGCTTTGACGAGCCAGTCGTCCAGATATGGAAAGACTTGATGGTGGTGTTGTCGGAGATATGCAGCCACCGGAGAAAGGCATTTTGTAAAAATGTGTGGCGCCGATTTGAGTCCGAACGGCAGGACACGAAATTGGTAATGCCTGGCCGCTATTGTGAATCTCAGAATTTTTTTTTGTGGTTGCGGTGTATCAGTATGTGAAAATAGGCATCCTGAAGGTCTAAAGACACCATGTAGTCGTCCGCATTGAGTATGTGTAGCACTTCCTGGATGGTAACCATATGAAACGACTGCTTTTTCAAGACTTTGTTGAGACTTCTCAAGTCTAATATCGGTCTCCATTTTTTCTCCTTTTTGCGCATTAGGAAAAATCGGGAGTAAAATCCCTTCCCCCTTTGACATAGAGGAACTCTTTCTATAGCTCCTTTCTGGAGCTTAAGAGAAGGTTCCAGGAGCAGAGCACGCAGATTTTTGTGAAGCATCAGATGGGGAGGGGTTTGGGGAGAAATTTGAATGAATTCTAGTGAATGTCCGAAGTGAACCAGTTGCAGGACTTAACGGTCCGTTGTTATTTGCTTCCAATTTTTTAGAAAGTGGGAAATTCTCCCTCCAACCTTGGAGGGCAGAGAGGAGTTGGAGACCGGCGGTAGTGGGAAGTCATTGTCGCCGAGAAGCGTCTTTCTGTCTGCCACCTTTGCCACAAAAGGAAGATTTTGTGTAGGTGGATTGCTGTTGACGTTGCTGGTATTGAGGCCGATATTGCTGCGTGGAAGAGAAGGAAGATCGGTGTTGGTAATCACCCCTGGTAGACGCTTGACCTCTCCCTCTTGAGCCTCGAAAAGATGGGTTCTTGAATTGGAGGGTACCCAAAGCCCTAGCCGTGTCGGTATCCTTTTTAATACCTTGCAGAGCTTTGTCGATGTGTTCCCCAAAAAGAAGCTGACCATCGTATGGGCATGTCCAAAACTTTCGTTTGGACCTCCGGTCGGAATGAAGTCACCTTCAACCAACCTTGGCGCCGTAGTACAGCTGCGTCCGCAAGTTGGAGAAATCCAGTAGAGGCGATATCCATCGCACAGTCTATAATCTCCGATGCAGACCGCTCGCCCTCCAGCAAGATTTTCTTTGTTTATGTTTATGTTTATGAGATTTATAAAGCGCTCAAATACCCGTGGGTCTCTCGGCGCTACGGACGGCAGCATAAAAACTTGTACCAGGAGACTTATTGTGCGAATAGCCAAGTTTTTGTCATTCTTCTGAACGTTAGTAATGATTGGGATGTTCTGATCTGTAGTGGAAGCGAGCTCCAAAGTTTAGCAGCTGCGACAAAGCGTTTGTCGCCCCAGGTGGCCGTTTTGGTGCGAGGCACTATAAACAAAGATGCCGTAGATGAGCGAAGGGCCCGAGAAGGGGTATAGGCTGCTAAGTCACTGATCAAAAATTGAGGTCCTATGTTGCGTGATTTTTTGTACGCAATGCATAAGGCCTTGAACAGGATACGGTTCTTCACAGGGAGCCAGTGGTGTTTTTGGATAACCTGAGATATTGGCTTATATTTAGGAGTTCCTGAGAGCATCCTGGCGGCTGCATTCTGAATGGTTTGTAACTTGCGAATAACCTTATTTTGGGCATTCAGAAGAAGCCCATTGCAGTAATCAATTGTTGACATGATTGGGGTACTGACAAGAGTTTTTCCTGATGTCAAGGGGAGAAATGGAAGAATTTTCTTTATCATGCGCAGTTTGTAGAAGGCAGCTGAAACCACTGAGTTGGCATGAGGGAAGAAAGTTAGTTTATCATCAAATATGACTCCTAAATTCCTAACCTTGGTAACTGGGGGGGGGGGTGGAGAGCCCAAGGACAGCGGCCACCAGGTGGAGGACCAAGCTAGAGCTACCTTGCCGAAGATCATTACTTCTGTTTTTTCATAATTTAACTTGAGGCAATTACTGGTCATCCAGTCACTGATGGCCAGTAGGTCTCCTTGAAATTTTTCGGCTACTTCTTTTCCATCATTGTGTGTAGTCAGCACCAGCTGAGTATCGTCAGCATACGAGGTGAGATCCAACCCATGTCTCCTAATGATTCTGGGCAGGTCTGCCACATAGATATTAAAAAGGGTGGGGCTTAGGGATGAGCTCTGTGGAACACCGCAAGGAAGACTAAATTGAGAAGACTGAAAAGTGCCAAAGTTGACCGTCTGAGTACGGTTAGCAAGAAAAGAAGCAAGCAGGTTTTGGGCTTTATACCCTATGCCTAATTCAGCGACACGGTCGATTAGTATGGCATGATCGACCGTGTCAAAGGCTGCTGAGAGATCTAGCAGCACAAGAACTGCTGTGCCTCCCTGGTCCAAAATAACTCTAATATCCTCAGTTGCCTTAATGAGTGCGGTCTCAGTTCCATGACCTTTGCGGAATCCAAACTGAGTGGCATCTAGGAGTTGATGTTCTTCAATATATTTAGAGAGTTGGATATTCATTACTTTTTCCATAATTTTTGCCGGAAACGGCAGGCTGGCTATTGGTCTATAGTTCTTGGTTTCACTAGAATCTAGGTTGGCTTTTTTTAAGAGGGGTTTTATTATAGTTTTCTTCCATATCGTGGGGTAAATGCCCGAGGTAAACATGGTGTTAAAGATAGAGGACAGGACTGGGGCCACTTGATCTAATACTGGCAAAAGTACGGAAGGTGGACAAGGATCATTGGCTGAGCCTGATTTGATGGCTGACATTATACTAGCAATCTGATCAGGGGTAGTATTTTCAAATTCCATTAGGGAATATTCGAGGGGGTCCTTTATTATTGGTTGGGCCTTGGTATTAGTTGCCGATGCAAGTTTAGTGTAGATATTGTTCACTTTGTCGACAAAAAAATTTGCTAAAGAGTCACAGAGTGGCTGAGTGGGGATTACACTAGTGGCAGGTGATTGCCCAGATAATTTTGCAACTACTTGGAATAAGTGTTTGTTCGAGTCTTGTGCAGCTTCGATCTGCGCGGTGTAAAATCTTCTTTTTTCCTGTATAATCAGCTGTTTATATTTGGTAAGTTATGTTTTATAAGCTAGTTTGTCCTGCTGATTGTAGGATCTGCGCCATTTTCTTTCGTAGTTCCTGCATAGTTTTTTTTCTCCTCTAAGGAATTCAGAGAACCATGGGGCTGATGGGGCATTTCGATTTTTTGAAATATTTTTGATGGGTACTAAGTGATCAAACGCATCGTTAAGCCAGTTGGTATAAGTAACTGACGCTGCGTTGGGGTCAGTGGAGACTATGGGTTGAGTAGAGGATAAGTGAGTTTTTAGGAGCTGAGGGTCTAAACCCCTCCAGGCTCTCTGTGGGCCGATTTAATAGATAAAGCTTTAAGTAGGTGCTTGGCACTGATCTGGATCTCAAAGAAGATTGCGTGGTGATCAGACCATGCTAAAGGGAGAACATTCTGTAAGCGGATATCCTGAGAGTTAGGGAAAAGGCCATCCAAGATGTGGCCAGCTTGATGCGTGGCATTCAGGACTTGCTGAAATAGACCTATTGCTTCCATGTCAGTGAGTACATTTTTGGTGTTGCTATCAAGATGATTCTCCAGATGAAAGTTGAAATCACCGAGAACTGTAAAAGTGGATTCAACTGCGGAGGGTTCTAGCAACGGATTTAGTGTAGAGCGATATTTGCCTCTTCCTTTGAGTTCTCTGGCAAGGCCGCAAGGTATGGAGCAATATCTGCCCACATCTGCCTGTTATAACGTCCTAACAGTGCCAAGGAATTGGATGCACGCACCGTTAATACAGACATGGACGAGAAGCGTTTGCCAATATTGTCCAGCCGTCTACCCTCTTTGTCCGGAGGAGCGGTCAACAGAGCGGAAGGATTTTTTGATTTCCGCCGAGCAGCTTGTGTAATGACTGAGTCCGGTTAAGGATGGCCGGTCAGACAAGCCGGAGCAGTATCTGGAGACCTATATTTCTTATCCAGACGGGGCAATACTGGAGGCACCGAGGGAGGGTTCTGAATGATTTTAACACCCTGATCCCATATATAGTCTATAATAGAGATAGATCGAACTGATTTCTTATATGGCTCTTTAAAATCATAGAGGAAGCAATCCTGTTGGTGTGAGGGCATAGGTATTTGAAAGCGCTGCGCCGCTCTTTCCACTATGTTGTGAAAACCTCCAATGTCCTCCGGAGGAGAGTCAGCTGTGGTGGGCACGGGAGAAGCACGGGAGAAGCTGGACAGGGTAGTATGTAATCGTCCCGAGTAGACTGGGAATCCTGAAGTTCCCCTTCTTCATGTTGTTCCTCCTCCTCATCGTCCGTGGAAAGTGGAGGTGGTGATGTGACGGGCTCAGACTGTAAGCTTAGCGGAGGAGGTTGCGGTCTTGGTGGCGGAGACACAACCGGAAGTGGGGACATTGCAGATGTTGGAAATCTCTGCTTATATTCCGAAATGAGAAACTGTAGGTCAGAGACCAGGGATGCAGGCAAACAAACCAAGGGAGTTGGAGGTGGATGGCATTCTTCAGGAGAAACCTCCCGATCTTCCTGTCCTTGATCATCATAGTCCGAACTGTCCTGGTACTTAACGTTCAGTTGCGATGGGCTTGTCACTGGTCTGAACATACTGCCATCATCAGAGTCTTCTTCCTCCAAAAGATGTGCTGGAGGCAAGAGCTGGACTCTACTAGGGGAGGTCAGGGCCGGCGTTAACGTACGTTTCGTGATTTTTACGTGCACACACGTACTTTGTTGGTCAGAATCTGCGGTCGCCGACGGTCCCGTCGACGGCAAAGTCGTCGACCGTGAAGCGCCGACGGGTACCATGGTAGATTGTGGTCCCGTCGTCAGAGCCGTCGTCGACGGTGTCGTCGATGAAGGTTTCGTCGTGACAGTCTTATTCGCCGGTGTCTTCGTAGACGCCGTTGTCGGCGATCGCAGCGTCGACGGCAGTTTGGACATTGACGAGACCATCGTCGACGAGACAGACCTACCGCCCGTCGACGGAGTTGTCGAAGTTGATAGTGAATGAGACGCGACAGATGTTGAAACGGTAGTCGTCGACGAGGTCACATTCAATGCTGTCGATGGAGATTTCCTCGTCGTCGAAGCCACCGTTGACTAGGCCGTCGTCGACGGGGTAGAAGAGGGTTTTTTGAAGGCATGAAGAGCTTCCTGAGGAGAAACCTTCGCTGGAAGAGTCTTGGGAAGGACCTCTGAAGACTTTTTATGCGCCTTCTTTTGAGGTGGCTGCGACGAAGGGCCTGGAGAAGCCACCCTTGGTCTTTTCTGAGAGGACTGTGAAGATATGGACGAGCCCAGACTTTCCTCAGAAGACAGCACTGTAACTTTGTCTTTAAGCCTCTGCAGCCAAATTAAGAGGCCTCCCTCCCGATCTTTGAGGGTCTTGGTGGAAAAGGTACTACATACCTTACAATCCTTTGAAGAGTGTTTCGGATAAAGGCAGTAGAGACAGTGTTTGTGTTGATCGTCCACATGAAGTCTCTTTTTTCCACAGGAAGCACAAGACCTAAAAAGGCCCTTTTTCGGAGTATCTGCCATGAAGAACTGAAGAACTTCACCCAGAAGATGGAAATCTGAAGAAACACTGGTAATCCAGAAACAAGGAATGCTGAACAGAGTTCAGAGGAGACTCCCTTAGCACGACGTGCGGTAGAAAATCTGAGGGACTAGAGCTCCTTCCAGGAAGGTTCTAGAGGGTGGTGATAGCTGATTGGCTACTCTCCAAAGTTTGATCCTTTTTTTACAAAAGGACATGGATATGTTACTAAGGTGAGGCCTTTGGCCTATTACTCTACATGTCTAGTGAGACATTATTTCTGTATCGGGGACTCCCATCCCGACGACAGGGAATGATTCAGGCATGTGAATCTATGAAAGATAGCCTAATACTGGATAAAAGTCTGGTAAATAGTGCAATTCAAGATGGGTAGGAGGTTATATACTGTAAATTGCATGGTTTCAGAAGACTTGAAAGAAAAGGGTGAGGAAGAGGTAAAAAAAAAAAAAAAAAACACCAGAGGACCCCCCCCACCTCCTATTTGTAATATAGTAACCAAAAAGAGCCCATTCATTATATGGGACCATCTTTGCACTACAGGTGTTTGGTAGAAAACAGACCATGTTCTTTAAATAACCGTCACCCACCAGGGGTTCCCCTTGCAGGCATGCTACATCATTGGGTTCTTCCTGTTCTGCTGTGAAACAGGGCATGCTGCGACCGACAGGTTACATGGGAGTACTTTTGATCGTATACTAAAAAGAATGAAGAAACAAATAAGGGGGGGGGGGGGGGTTAACTAGTGGAAAAAAACGAAAAATACCTTGCTTAGTAGGAAATCAATTTTATTCTTGCCTCTATCCGGTATGATTAAAAATTGTGGAAACATTTGAAAGTCATGGAATTATGTTCATGAATTTCTATGGTCTACATGTTTCAAGCCCTACCCCAAGGCTTTTCTTCAGGACCAAGGAATACTTCCGGATACCACTCCTGTAGAAAAAACTCAATTCTGAGTGCACTCTGATTTAGATTAGTTGATAAAAAATATACAGTACCCACTTGGTAAAAAGTCTTTAGATATGTTAGAAGCCAAAAATGGGGCTTCAGGAGCCCAAAACGGGGGCAAGGGATGCCTTTGGTCAAACGTTCATCAACGCTACTCCCTTACTTTGGGAGATAGCCCGCCTGTGGTTCCGATGGTTTCAGAAGAGGCATGGATATACTACTTGGCAGTTATCTATTGTAAAGGGAATAATTAGTCTGTCTCACGAAGGTAGGATTATAATGGAGAAATATTAAGTAGGTTTTCTAACAAAGCGTTGAAAGAATTGTAACAGAACTTGCGTTCAAGAGCAGATGGATCCGACAACCTTACAGCAATAATAATAAAAGCCAATGCTGATTGGTGGGCTCAGTTCTTCTTTGTAGTATTTAAGTCAGAAACATTAATTGTGGTGGTTTCAGGAAGCTGGAAAGAGGCTATCATAAAGCTGATACATAATAAGGAAAAGTCCTCTAATTCAAAGAATTATACAATAATGAGCCTTATGGATGCATGGGATAATACTTATGCAAAGCTTACACTCCATAGGTTAAAGAAATTATTGGAGGGAAAGGATTTACCTGCAATAGAACACAGTGGTTTTAAGGAAGCCCACTCAAAAGCGGACCACTGCTTTAGTCTATGGTCAATGCACGGAAGTCAATAGAGATAAAGGGCAACTTATTTTATTGTTATGTGGACTTGCAAGCAACATTACACTAGGTTAATAGGGAAATACTGTGAGATACAGGGGTGTGGAATTCCTATAGCCTAGTGCCCAGGACATATTGTTTTGGATCAAGGACAACATGTTTTCATGTTTATTTTGTCCTTGAGACAAGTAGGCTCAACCCCCTGCAGAACAAACCCTCGGCAGCCAGCTTGCAGTGTCACATTATGGATCAGTGAAGGACATTGCCAGCAGTTATGGTAATATTTGTATCCATATGTTAATGCTGCCTAAACTCGTATTCGTGGTTCATTAATGCAAAGCATTTTTATTAGGCTGAGCGTTCGAAGGAAATACGGTTAGCTCGCATTACTCTGCGGACAGTGGTTCCGTTATTGAAATGTGTACAAACGTTTGCAAACTTTAACAATATGAGGCTACTTCTAATGCTTCCAGAACGCTCTCTGATTAGATGCAATATCATTTTACCAATATACGTATCTGCTCAGAATCAGCAGACAAAAGAGGAGGAAGATGGAGGCTATCCAGCATTTATGGGACTGAACATTCTATTATTCATTGTGATGTTTTTAAAGTACTATTTAGAAGTTTTTAATGTTTTGCTGCTTTGAAGGAGTAAATAAAAGGAAATGCATAATGCTAGCCTCCTTAGTCTTTAATAAAATCACGATTCTTTATTCAGTCAACCCATAAGAATTGTCATTCTTTGCTTTCAAAATAAAGTGTTCACAAAAAATATACAACTAGAAAAAAAATGTTTTTCTAAACTACTATCAAATTTTAGGTACCATTTCTTTGAACCATTATTTAGTAAAATGTGTTTGATACATGGTAGTATTTCCAATAAAATATACATAATGGGAAATCAGCGCAGCCAGTTTCACCAAGATAGTCAACCATCCATAGCATAGTAGTAACAGTTCGTCCCCCTCTCAACTTCCTGCCCCTCCCCCTCAACTTCCCGCCCCCTCCCCTCAACTTCCCACCCCCCCTCAACTTCACCACCCCCCCTCCCTGGTCATGGCCCAGTCACCTCTCCCTCAACTTCTCACCCCCCCTCAACTTCCTGCCCCCCTCTTCTCAACTTCCCTCCCTCCAACTCGCCCCCCCCCCTTCCCCCGGTTGTGTTCCGGTCAGCTCTAATGTGCATAGGTCGTTTATGTGTCCGAAACAGCGTGGAAGTGCTTTCATGTTATGCTGTGCCATTTTGGGCTCCCCTGGAGACCAGTCCCTTCATCTCCCTCATGTGCAATCCTTGTAGGGAAATCTATTTCTAGGGGGTGTTCGGCATCTCCTCAGGTGAAGAGGGGTCAGGGTTCTGCAGCACATCAACCAATGTCTCCCAGGCCCTGGCCTGACCTTGTTTGGCCTCACAGAGTTTCACTACACTCTCGTAGCCACCTTATCAATTCCCTTTTCCAGACCACCACCCAGGACCCCCTCAGAGCCTTCCAGTTTCTGGTGATCCCCCCCCCCCCTCTTGGCAAGGAGAAAAGCCAGGTCCTGGAACTTGCTTGTAACCTTGGGTTTGGCAGTATGCAGAAACCAGCTCAAAAGGCAATGCCCATGGGTGTATGGGACTTTTCTCTCAGTGATCTCGGCCAAAATTCCAGTAATGCTCTCCCAATAGTCAGCGAACCCTGGCACTCCCAGAACAAGTGAAGGAGCTTAGTTCCCACTTATCCGCATCTTAGGCACCTCGCTCCCACCACTGCCAAGTACCTATTAATTCTTGCATTGATGAGATATGTTCTATATAGCACATAGAAGTTGATAAGTTTAAAACTGGCATTCCTAGAAACTTTGGGAGTTCGCTTTAGGATTGTCTACCAGACCCCCTCTGCAATGGAAATCCTAAAATACTTCTCTCAGCGGGCTCCAAGGATGCCCAAGTGTACCATCAGGTCACCCCTCATCCATCTATACAAGCAAGTAACAGCTTTGAAGGTCCTGGAGGAATTGACTATGTATTGGCATCCTTTAGCATGCAGTGGTTCAGTCAACACCATCATCCAATGTCTGAACGGCTGCTATTACCGCCCGTGCAGTAGGAAATGAGTCTGAGGCAGATCATGCCGCAGGCAGAACTTCTCAAATGGAAGGAGCACTTCATCTTCAAAAAAAGCCCAACCGTCGTCACTCTCACAGCCACCCGCTCTGTCAGATCCCACCAATCTCCCCCATGTGGGAGATCCCCAAGAAATCCCATTGGCATGTTTTGGGAATACAGCAGCTTCACCCTCATCTTCTGTACACTTCTAGTCCAACCGTGACACAGCACCTGAAATTCCATAGTGTTACCGACAATTGCACTGTAGAGCTTAAGGAGCACCCTAATCAGCTATCCACTGCATGAGCCATTGGAGCTATTCCACCAAATAGTAGGTCTCAAAGTCAGGAATAGCCAACCCTCCTTAAGTCGCGGGTCTAGGGGAGCGAGGTCAGGGACACTCTCCTGTAGCCCGGACCCGATAAGAAGCCCGTAACAAGCATATCTATGTCTTGGAAAAACTCCAGAGGAATCCAGACTGGCAAAACCACAAAGAAATACAACAGGCAAATAAGGGCTTTTGGGACTTTGTTTCTGCCATTTACATTGGTATTGCCAGTGCTTGTTTGTGGGCGTGAGGGACTATGAGGCCTTCCAGCGGCATAATTAACATCACCTGAGGTCTCTTCCCGGACACTCCCCTAGTTCATTGGCTCACCTTCAAAACGACTCGCGGCCCCCGCTTCGCGGGAGCCGCTCGAGCTTGGGACTTTGTTTCTGCCATTTACATCGGTATTGCCAGTGCTTGTTTGTGGGCGTGAGGGACTGCGAGACCTTCCAGAGGCATAATTAACATCACCTGAGGTCTCTTCCCGGACACTCCCCTAGTTCATTGGCTCACCTTCAAAACGACTCGCGGCCCCCGCTTCGCGGGAGCCGCTCGAGCTTGGGACTTTGTTTCTGCCATTTACATCGGTATTGCCAGTGCTTGTTTGTGGGCGTGAGGGACTGCGAGGCCTTCCAGCGGCATAATTAACATCACCTGAGGTCTCTTCCCGGACACTCCCCTAGTTCATTGGCTCACCTTCAAAACGACTCGGGCCCCCGCTTCGCGGGAGCCGCTCGAGCTTGGGACTTTGTTTCTGCCATTTACATCGGTATTGCCAGTGCTTGTTTGTGGGCGTGAGGGACTGCGAGGCCTTCCAGCGGCATAATTAACATCACCTGAGGTCTCTTCCCGGATACTCTCCCCTCTTCCTATTGGCTTGCTATAAAGATCAACCATTATTACGCCCCGCGGAACGCCCACGGGACGCGCGCCGGGCGAAGCCCGGGCCAAGGGCGGGCCCGTTAAAGACCGATTAAAACCGGACCGGGCTATCCCCCTAACATTTTCAAAGCTATATACTGTAATTATTTTATTCCTCCCGCTTGTATCTGGCAATCTGTTGTTTTACTATTTATAGCAACCATGGCAACCACAAGAGCAAGAGGTAGTAGGAGCAAAATAGCAGCGGACTCAATCAGTATAACTGGCCCTTTGGATAACTTTATTGTTAGAGCTAATTCTGTTATTGATCAAGGGATTGCACTCATGGAACGCAGAGTCTCCCAGGAGTTGGCACTAGCAAAACGTTCCTCTATGGGTCATTTCGCTTCAGTTAAAACTCCAATCAAACAAATTAAAGATTTGGTTCCCACAGACACTCAGGCGATTCGTCAGAGTCTCCCTAACACGGTGGACCTGTCAGTATCAGCTTCTGAATTTATTTCAGTCTTAGAATCAGACAGGTCCTCGATTTCTTTTTATGATCCTTTGTTAGAAGTTTCAACTGATATCCAGCGGAGGGGGATTAGTGAGGGAGCTATACCTAAATCCTTAAAAAATGTCAAGAAAAGAAAAGTTAAAAATGCTAAGAAATTTAAGAAATGCCAGAAACCGACAGTGCCCGTGGAAAAGGTGACCCATGAGCCACTTTCAAGCGTTCAAGAGGGGGGACAAAAACAAAAAAAGGTTGTTCGTAGTAACTCTCGGCCAGACATGAATAATGCTATCATGGACACCGAACGCATAAACGTCTCCCCCAGTCTGACTCCAACCATTACGGCCACTGAGGCAGATATCAAAATTTTAGACCATATGAGCAAATTATTTAAATTGTATCTCTCCCCATTAGAGGTTAGATTAAAATGCGTTGAAAAACAGCTAATTGAATTGACTGCTCTTATTAAGCCTCTGAGTAAGTCCGGAGTACAAAGAGCTGGTGAAAGGAAGCTAATCCTCAATAATAATTCAATGGGGGATATGCGGTCAAACAAAAGTCCAACCTCAAAAGAGACTATTTTAATAATTGATCCCACCGTACTAGAGACAAAGTCACCTATTAATGTTAGCAAATCCACTCAAATCATTAGGCAGAAGGCTACTACATCTAGAAATACTGCTCTGGACTCTAAGGGAAATCATACTGGAAGGTTATTGCCGCAGAAACTACCTATCGACTTGCCTCCGGAAGAAACCCCTTATCTGGTGATTCTGACTGGGGTACCAGAGCTGAAGGAGGACGCAGAGGAGCCCACAGGATCTTTGAAAAATAAGGTACAGCATTGGCTCAATTTAAGACGGCCACTGCCTCCCAATAGGTCGAGTAAGATCCTAATGGCGCGTAGAGTACCATGGGTAGGGCAAGGTAAAAAAACCATCGAGGGCGACTGTATCTTGGTAAATTTTGACGACCCGGGTACGGTCGAATACATCTGCTCATGGGACAACCAGTAGAACAACGAAGGTATTGCAACCAAGCGTCTGTCCTTCTTTTATCCACCTAGAAATCGCCATGAACCAGTCTTCGACCGAAGCTGGGGAATGGTAGGCCCTCAAGATAGAGTAGCAGATAGGTGGGAGCGGGGTTGGCAAAAAACCAGAGAAGTACGCCCAATGGATATTTGGAGAGGAATACCGACCGATAATAGGTTTAGTTGCCTGGAACTGGTCGATTGACTCCCTTTGTCCACTACTTTCAAGGGTGTCTTCAGTGGGGATTCTAGTGAGTCAATTAAAAGAGGAAACCACTTACCAAATGAAAAACCTAGGGATCATATCTGAGAGATCAGAATCCGAGGTAGAAGTGAGGTATACTACTCCACGACCTACTGCAGAAGAGCCATTTAGTGGAGACCTTTCAGGACCTATAAATATTGACCCTGAATACGTACTGCCCAGCCAACAATCTCCAATATGCCGAGGAAGGGATGTAGGAGCTAAATCCCTACAGTTAGATTTAGGTGGTGGTATCGATAATCTCCTTGTCATGGAGCCGATAAGAGACCCCCAATGCAGCAAGCTAGCCTTGTTATCATGGAACATTGCGGGCCTTTCAAATAAGATAATGGACCCAATTTTCAGAGACTTCATTGATAGATACGATGTCCTTTGCTTGCAAGAGTCTTGGGAAAATAAAGAGATCCATCTTGAAGGGTACCGCACATATTCCACTCCTGCAGTTCAGTCTAGGAGGGGCAGATCTTCGGGTGGCCTCTGTACATATATTTCTAACATTGTAAACGCGTCCATAAAGCTCTTGACTAATGACGGTCATGTTTTTTATCAGATCCTTGCTCTCCTTTTTGGAGGGAAACGACAAATCATCCTAGTAAATGTTTATAATAATGTTCCAAAGGAAGATTATAAACGTGTTTTTGAGGATCTAAACAATTTGCTACATTATGGGACAGACGTGGAGCATAAAGACACGTGTATTATATTGTCTGGTGATTTTAATTGTCATTTATGCCCACATAGTAGTACGGGTACTTGCGGATTGTTAAATCTATCAGGAGAATGTTGCACTCATTTTGAGCACTCAACGTTGGGCAATTTATTGAACATTTTAATTCACGATTGGAATTTGAGATTTGTGAATGAGCTTTGCAACCCACAAATTAGTTTTCAACCTACTTTTAATGGGCATGGACTGCGTTCCACAATAGATTTTATATTAACTACTACTAGCCATTGCTACAACATCCTCATGTTCAATACAGAGGACATTGCTATGAGTGATCACTTTCCCCTTAGCACTATACTTGACGTTGGAATGAGCAATGGAACAATACCAAACATAGTAGAAAATCTCTATGGTTATTCCATCCAACTGGCGAAAAGAAATGGATACGTAATAAAATGGAAAATGGTTGATCCTATTAACTTCCTGCATAGTCTAATTACTGACCAATACTCTAATATTATGACTTGCCTGGAAGATTCCCCAGATCCAAATGCGGTCATTAAAGCGTTCCATAAGATCGCTACGCAAATATCCAATAATCTGACTGGAACGCATAGAGAAGGGGGGGATCAAAACCAGAGGGCTGGTTTAATTCTGATTGCAGTAAAGCTCATGCAAACTTGAAACAATCCCTAAAAAAACCGCCTAGAAACCAATCAGACGTTAGAGCAGCCAGATTAGCATATAAACTTACATTACG
Organism: Triturus cristatus; assembly: GCF_964204655.1. Lineage (NCBI taxonomy): Eukaryota > Metazoa > Chordata > Amphibia > Caudata > Salamandridae > Triturus > Triturus cristatus. The sequence goes on along the minus strand of NC_140590.1, from coordinate 631,076,874 downwards.
TAAACGAAAACTAGAGATTAAGGAGAATGCCTGGGCTGCCTTAGTTAAGGCGTCTTGTTTGAGAGATAATACCGCGTTTTGGAAAGCAGTAAATGCTCCCTTTTTTGTGGATAGAAAAGTTGACGTGATAGACTTGGCAATTGAACAATCTGTTTGGATAGATCACTTCACTGAACTCTATAAGAAGGATGATTTGCCTAGTCCACAAACTACCTGTCAAAATATGTCGAATAATAGTGTGTCCATTTCAACTGTTGGCTTCCCTCTGGAGATTTCTTTTTCTGTCACGGAGATGGAGTTAGCTTTATCTGAAAGCTCAAAAAACAAAGCCCCAGGACCGGATGGGATCCCCATAGATTTATTCAAGGAAAATATCTCCCTTTGGGCCCCGCTCCTGACCAATTTATTAAACAGCTATAATAAAAAGGGATTTCCTTCGACTTGGCAGGAAGCGATAATTGTCCCTATTTTCAAAAAGGGAGACCGTAACGATCCTAAATGTTACAGGCCTATTTCGCTGCTCAATTCGCTGATGAAAGTAGCAGGTAGACTTATCCTAAATAGATTACAAATATGGGCTAATGACAGTAACATTCTTTCTAAATTTCAGTATGGCTTTAAGGAAGGATTAGGCACAGTCGAACAAGGACTTAATTTAGCTATAATAACTGCAAAATACACGATAGCTAAAAAGGGTAACCTCTTCATGACCTTTGTCGACTTAAGTTCAGCCTTTGACTGCTTAAGCCATGAAGTTTTGTGGGCTACTCTAATCGCACTTGGTATTGATTTGAACATTTTGAATTTTATTAAAGAGTTGTATCGAGGAGCAGGAGCAAAGGTCCGTTTTGGCAAAAAAGGGGAATGCACAAATAAATTTCCTATTATGAAAGGTGTACGCCAGGGTTGTATCCTGGCTCCCTTTCTTTTTAATTTATATATAAATGGAGTGGCGGATTTCTTATTAAAGCAGAAAGTAGATTATCCCCAAATAAATGGCGAGGCCGTTCCTATTTTATTATACGCAGATGATGCGGTTATCATGGCCAGAACCCAATTAGGCCTCCAAAAGGCGTTAACTAGTTTTTCAGCTTTTATGACATCTAGGGGTCTAAAAATCAACATTGGGAAAACTTTTACCATGAGCTGCACATCAATGAATAAAGTTCCTTGCAATATTTTTTTAAATCAGTCTAAGATAGAATTAACACATACTTTTTCTTATCTAGGGATTCTATTTAATTATAGGGGTACTTGGACACCAGCAGTCAATACTAGGAATTTAGCATTCGCTCGATCAATTGGTGCTTTGAAACAGTTCGCAAATAAACTGGGAGGTAGACCTGTCCGTATCTTAATGGACATTTATAAGGCTAAATGCGTCTCAATTGCTATTTATGGGGCTGGTATTTGGGGCATTGCAGACTGCCGGGAAATCCAAGTAAAGGAAAATATTTTCCTCCGGTATTTGTTAGCAGTTCCCAAGTCCACTTCTACGTATGTGTGCCATAAGGAATTGGATATAATTTATATATCTGATTTGATCAAAATTAGTCCTTTGTTGTTATGGTATAAGATATGGACCTCAACAGCTACCACCTTAAATAGAGCTGTTTTACTTGACTGCATTAATCTTGAAAGAGCAAAAAATATCCAGTGGCTAGCATACATAAAGGTCTTTTTAACAAATATGGGGCTACTAGGTTATTATAATAACCCTACCTCATTATCTACGATTTCGAGAAAGGAATTTAAAGACCGCTGCCTTGTTTTCCTGGAGAATCAACGTTGGTCTAAAGAAAGGACCAAAAAATCTGTCTTACAACACCAGTTACTCCTGCAGGGCATTGGCCTACAGCTTTATCTATCGCCTGACCAAACTTGCTATGACAGAATGTTATTGGCTCGTTTGAGAACCGACTGTTATTATAGATTAAGAACATTCCCTGATATAAACAATTGGTCGTCATATTTAATTAAATGCCCATGCGATGACCTCTCCGAGCAATCAACTATTCATAGTCTCTTGTTTTGTAAATTTTATGCGTGGGGGAGGAAGAGACACTTGATTCCTTTATTAAAAATCTGGGGCTTAAGGCAGTGTAGACCAGCTTTTGTAAAACTGCTTATGCTAGAAGATGAAATTACTATTAATGCTGTATCTAAGTTTTTAAAATACGCAATTATATGCAGATCTTCTATGTCCTAGTTCCTTTCAATTTTAAGTCTAATAAGAAAATTTTATTATGATGTAATTAACTGGACTTATCTGTCTATTTTTATTAACATGTGATTGTTGTACTTACTGTGCTTTTATGGTTTTTTAAATATGAAATCGAATAAAGCTATCTTTGACTTGACTTGAAATAAGGGCTATCATTTTTAGTAATGCTCCTCAGTCCGTGCAAAACCACAAAGAAGTATAACAGGCGGGGGAGGGCAATCATTTTTAATAATGCTCCTCGGTCCGTGACGGATAGGGGCAGGGTTTTCCAAAACTGCATTCTGGATCAGAGTCCTAGAATGGCCTTCCTCATGTTCCCCTCCAGCAGATCTTCCGGACCATGATAAATCTACAGCCCAAATTAGGCCAAACAACAAGGCTCTCATTGCAACACCCTCAGTCCCTCCAGCGGGGCACCGGAAATCAGCATAGGGAATAAGCAAGATTTCTGCCAGTTAACTCTGAGGCCAGAGAGGGAGCTGAATTGCTCTAACCAATCACAAGCACCTGCCAGAGTTCTCACCGCGTCATGCAAGAAAAGCAAGAGGTCATCTGCTTATAACGCAATATGGTGGGTCCGGGCTCCCACCGTTATACTCGTATAAGAATTCCTAGCCCTGGCATGACACACCAATGGCTCCATTGCCAGGGCAAAAAGAAGGGGCAACAGAGAGCAGTCCTGCCTGGTACCTCCCACCACACCATATCTTTCTTAAATGATACAAGTTTGAACTCTTGCCGAAGGGTCTGTGTAAAGTAATCTGGTCCAGGCGACAAGCCCTTGACCTGGGCCAAAGTGCATCATAGCCTGGAATGGGCCTTCCTATATCGGGCAATCAAAAGCTTTCTTGATGTTCACTGAAAAAATCACTGCCTTCGCTTCATCATATGTATCTGCCTCTAACAGCTTGAGCAATCTACGAATTTTAAGGGCTATATTGCAGCTCAGTATGAATCCCACCTGGTCGCGGTGTATCAGGGCTGGCAAGTGTTGAAGGAGTCGGGTGGCTAGGATCCTACTTAAAATGTTCTAATTGACGTTCAGAATCGATAGTGGCCGATAGGCTTTTCTGTCATGGGCTTGTTTGCAGGGGTATGATCAGGGCCTCCCATGTGGAGGATGGCAGCAATCCTGTCTCTCTAGCTGCTTTATAGAGGTCCACTAATTTAGGGGTCAGCTCTTCTACATAAGTGGAGAACTCGATTGCAGCCCGTCTGAGCAGGGTGTTTTGTTCCAGGCCATAGACTTTATGGCCGCATGAACCTCCGGAAGCATGATGCCCCCCCCCCACCCCAATTGCTCAGCTCTTCAGATGTAATGGTACAAAAAGGCACAGGCTTTAAAAAGGCCTCAATGTCTTCATTCAAACAATCAGTAGCACTGCGATCAAGGGTGGAATAATAGTTATTGAATTCATAATTGATATTTTCCTGTCGGTAGAGTTTGGCACTCTGGCCAGTGTCCAAGTCTAAAATAACCAAGCCCCTTTTTGTTGGGTTTGCTAGCCATGCTAACAGCAAGCCAGTTTAGTCACTTTCTGCATGCGCCCACACCATGTAGTTCTTATAATCAAATCATCTCAAGCGCTCTATGTGTTCTGCAACTTTCTCTTTAGCCTCAAAGCGATCAGATTGTACCTCTAGGTGCCCCGGCCTGCAGCGTTCTAGAGTCTGCAGGGCCTCCTCGAATGACAAGACTTCCATCAGCAAAGTCCTTCAGACTCCCACCAACTCAGAAATGCATCTACCACTGATCACAGTCTTAAATGAGTCCCACTTCACGTGGGGAGACGACACAGAGCCAGTGTTTTCATCAAAGTTATATTTAACAGCAGTCCCAACAGACCGGGGGAAGACAGAGTCTTCCAATGCCTCCGGTCTTAGCCTCCACAATGGCATGCAGGGTCGAGCGCTCTCCCAACCGAGACCTAGCAACAAGGGGTTATGATCAAAAATGGTTCTGAACAGGTAGTCCGTGCACTTCAGGTGTACATAGGAGAGCATCCAGAAACACATGGAGGTCATGTAAACTGGAAAAGAAGGAACAGTCCTGCTCCCCTGGGTGGTGTGCACGCCAGGAATCAATCAAGCCACATTCCACCTGCCAGGCAGAGAACGCACGGGCCGGTAGTAAAAGAGGCGTTCTTGTGATTTGGCACCCCATGATGACCCTCAGCTACCACCATTTTAACTGACTTTAGTGGGTTATTTTACCTTAGCCTGGATATATGAGACAGTCCTGCATAGGCCTGCTTCTCTTCTGTCTTGTAATCTTGCTGTCTTTTAGTGAGCACTGTCACGGAGTAGAACAGTACATTTATATTATAAGTGCTTACTATTGGCTTTGACCTGACTTTGCCTTGCTTGACAGTTATAAGCTCCTACTATTGGCTTTGACAGGGCCTCATGTAATCTTGCTTTCTGACTTTGCCTTGCTTCAAGATGTTTGGGTTAATTAGGAGTTCTTACTATTGGCTTTGACAAGGCCTCATGTCATTCTTGTTTTCTGACTTTACCTTGCTTATGAGTTCTGACTATTGGCTTTGACATGGCCTCATGTCATTCTTGTTTTCTGACTTTACCTTGCTTATGAGTTCTGACTATTGGCTTTGACAGGGCCTCATGTCGGACTTTGCCTTGTTTCCCTGCGTGCACAGCAGTGCTTGCAAGTTGTTCGGGTTATTCAGATTCAAGGTCTTACTGTTTTTCTGAGCGATTGCTTTAGTTTAATGTACTCTGGAAGGCCTTGTGGGAGCTTCGTCAAGATAGAGGCTGGAGATCTGAGAATGGAAGACGGGACGTGAGAGCTCCTTACTGCCATGGGGATGCTTGCTTTGAACTTGGCCAGTTCTGGTAAAATTCCTCTGGCGCTGGGAGGAAGACTTTCGCGAATCTTCTAGTGTGTTTAAAGCGGAGGGTTGCAGACTGAGAAACTGGGAGTTTGGAATCCGAGCAAGGGCAGACGTGTCTATCTCAGAGGGACCGTGGTTGCTGAGCTCTAAACCCCGACCAAAAGTGGGCTAAGATGCAGATGCAGTGTTTGCACCAGGTAATGTATTAAGTTTTGGTTATTGCCATTGTGCTGTTTAGCCAGTGGCTTTAATTATTTGAGGTGTTTTCGTTGTGGTGTGGGAGGTGCACATCCAGAGTAATCCTCTAAAATATATATATATATATATATATATATATATATCCGGCACTCGAAGTCATGGGTATTTCCCCGTTTATTGCATGATTACAATCCACACACGGACGCGTTTCAGCAGTCTTGCTGTCTTCCTCAACCTGTCATGCGCCATATTGGTGCCTCTTTTTAAAGCTTTACATTCGTAAAGAGTAGAAATAGAAAATGCCTTTTTAACATTTAAAAGGGTGCGCATTTATAAAATACAAACATGTTGCACAGTTGCATTTACTCGAAAACAGGATCAGTAGCACAGAAAGTGAAAAACCTTGGAGCACTTTTATTTGCTGATTTCACTCTGTTGTGATCCGGTTTGGGTAAATGCAACTGTGCAACATGTTTGTATTTTATAAATGCACACCCTTTTAAATGTTAAAAAGGCATTTTCTATTTCTACTCTTTACGAACGTAAAGCTTTAAAAAGAGGCACCACTATGGCGCATGACAGGTTGAGAAAGGCAGCAAGACTGCTGAAACGCGTCCCTGTGGTGTCCGTGTGTGGATTGTAATCATGCTATAAACGGGAGAATACCCATGACTTCGAGTGCCGGCTCTTCAATCATAGGAGATTGGGGAATATTTTTTCACATTTTCAGCGCTGGCGGCAGCGCTATCCTTTGTGCACCACCAGCGATCAGGCAGCACGCCAGTACACCGCAATTTGTATCTGAATGTTGAGACAGGCGTGCCCCCTTTGAAGGATTATGGCAATGGAGAAGAGGAGAAAGCGTATATGGAAGGAGAGGTTCAAACACTGGAAGCAGGAGCTCCCATGGCGGGGACTGGTAACCTTCTGTTAAAATGCATATCCTCTCCCTGGTATAACCACCCTTCAAAGGAGCTGGGCACCGCAAGGTACTGGCCGAGGAAGTGGTGGTATCATGGGACCCTATTACTGCTTTTTTATATTGCTTACTCTAAATACACGGATTGGAGTTTAAACTGCAGAAAGTCGCCACTGTAAGTCCCCTGAAGTCTAGTGGATTTACGAGTGAAAACAGTGATGTACACTTGGATGCGGAAGCACAGGGCGACTGTGCTGGAAAATATTCTGTCCATTGACAGTTAATGTGTGACTGGTTGGTTTTTTTATTAAAAAAGAGACATGATTAGAATGCCGTTTTTGTTTTAACCCTGCAGGGATTCAGTTCGGGTTTTACAAGTAACAGTTAAAGGCATGATGGGAACAAACATAAAAAATGACTTGATGAACATTACTCGTAGTAGCATAGAAAGTGAAAAACCTTGGAGCACTTTTATTTGCTGGTTTCACTCTGTTGTGATTCTGTTTGAGTAAATGCAACTGTGCAACAAGTTTGTATTTTATAAATGCGCACCCTTTTAAATGTTAAAAAGGCAGCACGCCAGTACACCGCAATTTGTATCTGAATATATAATTTGTATCTGAATATATATATATATTCACTGAAAAAAACATAGGTTTCAGGGGTGTTATAGTTAGCTGGACTTTTCACTTGTACGAAACCATTGAAATTCCCCCGTTATAGTTAGTTCAGCTAACTATAACTCGCGCGCCCGCAATGCACTGCTGATGACGTCACATATTACATCACTCATGACATGGTCAGTGACATCACTCATGACATCACTGATGACATCTCAAATGACATCACTGATGACATCATCCAGTGAATGTGTGTTTTTCTGAAAATTAAATATGTTTTATATATGTATATCTCAAGGTCGATGGAAGAATAAATGGGTATATAAGTGTCTAAATGGATGATTTGTTTTTGAAAAATTGATTGTGTAACTGACTGATTGAGTGTATCATAGTGAATACATGGCTTAGTGAGTAATGTTTAAATATGTAAATATCTGTATCAGTCTCTCACTTTGTGTATAAGTGGCTGCATGGGTTGGTGAGTAGCTACATGGGTGTCTATATAGGTTATTAGTTGGTTTTTTGAGTATCAGTCTGAGTGTCTGCATGGTTCGTTGGGGGGTATTACGTAGTGCATAGGTGCATGAATGAGTGACTCACTGTTTGTATGTGTTGAACAAAGCATGTGTGCAGGACTGTATGGGTGGATGAGTGTGTGTATGGGTGTGTTAGTGAGTGAATGACTGTCTCAATAGTGTCTTTATGAGTAACTACATATGTTTTAAACTAGTATATGTGACTATTGGTGTATATATGTGAGTATATGCGAGAGTGAGAGATTGAAAGAGTTCCTGTATGAATAAGTATGTGTTTCTATAAGTGATTGTTTAAAAGACTAAGTATGTGTAAGTTTCCGTAGAAGTAAGTGTGGTGGTGTGTGTATAACTGTATATGCAAGTAAATGTATGTTTGATTCTTTATTAGCATGAGTGACTATGTGTGTGAGTAACTCTATGGATGAGTGGCATTGTGTAACAGGATGTATAGGTGTATGAGTACATATGATGAGTGAGTACATGTATGAGTGACTGTATAGGACTGTTGGTGAATGAGTGGATGTGTATGTGGATCTTAGAATTACTGAAGAGGTTGTTGTAACTGGTATTGGTATGTCCATTGTTTTGATAATTTTAGTCTATTTTTGAATGTGTGTATCAAAGGTTATATTAGGGTGAGAGGAGGTCTGCCACTCTATCACAAGGATGATGTCATCAGTGATGTCATTTGAGATGTCATCAGTGATGTCATGAGTGATGTCACTGACCATGTCATGAGTGATGTAATATGTGACGTCATCAGCAGTGCATTGCGGGCGCGCGAGTTATAGTTAGCTGAACTAACTATAACGGGGGAATTTCAATGGTTTCGTACAAGTGAAAAGTCCAGCTAACTATAACACCCCTGAAACCTATGGTTTTTTCAGTGAATTTCTGAGGTTTTTTAAATGCTAATTCCTAACTATAACGTGCCTGAAACCTATGGTTTTTTCTGTGAATTTCAAATGTTTTTTAAATGCTAATTTCTAACTATGCCTACAGAGATAGGACATGTGAAGAAAGAAAAAATGCACAGAAAGAAACAAAAGAAGTGCAGAAAGAAGCAACAGAAGTCCTCAAATACGAAGATAAGTGCAGGAAGAAGGATAACGTGCAGAAAGAACAAAAAGAAGAGCAGAAAGAAGCCTTGTTGCAAAATCATCCTGTACCCTCAACTTTTTCAGACGGATACTGGTGGTAACTGAGTCTGACTAACCAGTCCTAGAGCCAGTGCTATGTTAAAAGACACTTAGAATACAGTGAAAACACCTACATACACTAGGGAACATTATGCGTTGGGGTCCCCCTGTGATTAGCATGACCTCCTCTGTAAGCCCCAAGGATATAATAGGGCATGGGGATTAAAACTACCTCTTAAAACAGGCCACAGGGCGTTTTTGCACACGTTAACTCAGGCCCCGTCCCCTCCCTTCACCACTGTGTAAACACGCCCTGTGTCTGTTTTTAGTTGGGAGATTAAGTTAATTTGAATCCCGAGGGTCCCTAGGGTCCAACTAGCCCACTAGGTACCTCCAGTAAGTGCCACAGAGCTGCGTTGCAGAGAGGTGTAAAAAGTGGCACGGCCTGGACCACCTCTCTGCAATGCAGCTCAGTGGTGCTTACTGGAAGCACTTGGTGGGCTAGTTAGCCCCCAGGGGCCCTCAGTATTGAAGGGAAATTATATCCCCAATTTAAAACGTGCCATAGTGCGCGTTTGCACACGTCACCTCAGGCCCCGTCCCCTCCCTTCACCACTGTGTAAACGCGCCCTGTGGCTGTTCTAAGTTGAGAGATTAAGTCCCCTTGAATCCTAAGGGTCCCTAGGGTCAAACTAGACCACTAGGTACCTCCAGTAAGCGCCACAGAGCTGCATTGCAGAGAGGTGTAAAAAGGGGCTTGGCCTCAGAACACCTGTCTGCAGCGCAGCTCCCTGGCGCATACTGGAGATGCCTGTTGGGGGCGCGTTTGCAGAGTGCTGCACGGAGGGGGCATGGCCTCCAGCACGATGCCAGTCTTTTATTTATTTTTTTAAGAAGGGGGGCTGTGTGGTTCCCCTTCTTATTCTAATTTATTGGCCCTGATGACCCCATCCCCCAGGGCCTGTCTCCTAATTATATTTTTTTGACCCCAATCCCCAGGGCCGGCCACTGTTTTATATTATTTTTAAAAAATATATATTTATAGACACACCTAGGACATGCTGGACAAACCGTACATACCTATCACCATGATGATTTGCGTGATATTCATTAAAAGGCGACTATGCATGCAATGAATCCACGTGGAATGTATTTACACCACTAGTGAAGCTCTGACATGTCTGATGCCCTACCGTGCCTAATCCCGGTAGACACCCTTGTCGTTTATTTATACAACATGGGTAGCTATTGACGGGCACATTTAATACACATGCACACCAAGCCATTCAAAGGGGATTCGACAAAAATCCGACCAAAACTATGCAAGAAACCCCCCTCACGGTTAATAAAACACACATCCACTGCCGGATGTGTAATACTTTTTATTTTACTCTCTGGAAAGGGGACGAACATCACTTGAGAGTCACAGTGCGCTCCTGACAGAGCCCAATGCTGTGTTACACCCACCATTGCCTGCCGAGTGCCACACACCTCTGTGTTGTATTCCACTAGCTAGTGCATATGCTATGACACTCTCTAGCCCATGTGCACTGTAACACCACCCCGTGAATATGTCATGCCACACTTGTCTTCGCACGGGTTATATTGCCCCATATAACGTGCCTTCCTCGATGCCTATGTTATAACGCACAGTGCTATGCCATACATATTACAATCTGGGATCCATATCTTTGTCACAGTGCATATGCAACGTTACACTCCCCAACACATATTTTATATTACAACTTTAGAGACTAGTTAGGTTACACAACACTGCCCTGTGCATATTACACTCCAAGGCGCATATCGCATAGCACGCGCTAGTGCCTGTGCTATCTCGCGCTCTCCAATGAATCTGTCATTGCGCACAATGTATTGCATATTATATTTCACGCCCGGTTCATCTTATATCACACTGTTTGGTGCATAGTTTATACCATACACTATATCTAGTTTTCATTTTCAATCGTGCTCTCAGGACTATGTTCTATATAACACTGTGTTCACCTACCCTTTTCATGGGCATTACATTTTGAGATAGGGGGTGGAGGGTCAGGGGGTATTTCTGCCAAGTGAGCCCGGAGTCACAGTCACAAACGTCCTCTTCTTCCTGAATAAAAGTGAGATTATGCTGCATACTTGTTCATATTTTAAGTAGTTCGCACAGACACAATGTTTTAAAAACAATAAAGTTCCTAATACCCGCCTTCTCTGAATAGTTAGCTTGCTGCCCCATCCCCCTCCTCCCTATCCTCTGTTGTGTGAATCCATGGACTAGCCTCCTCCCTCTTGCCATGCATGGTCTGATGTGCTGCCACTGCCCTCAATTTAGTATAATGTACCAGTCCACTCCTCATGCCCTCCATTGCCCAATTCTATGCCCCATCATTGACCTCCTGCTTAAACTCTGTGCTTAGCTTGCTGCCCCTATTCTCCTTCCCCCTGCCCTCCGATGTCTTTGTGCATGCCCCTACTCCATCCGTTTTGCCCACCATGTCCCATGGACCTGCCACTCCTATCTACTCTGAGTGTTCTGTTGAGCTGCCACTCCCCTCCCACCTGCCTAGCATTGTCAGATGACTGTAACCTGTCCCTGCCACCTCCAGCCTGCCTGTCCACATGCCATGCCTCTATTCTCTTCCTCCTGTCCTACATGGTCCATTGTACTGCCACACCCTTCTGCCCTCCCTGGTCTGTTGTGCTGCAACTGCTCCTCCTGCCTGCCCCGTGTGGTCTGTTGTGAGGTCCCTTCCCCTGAACTTTCTAGTCTGTGCACAGGTCCTGACCCTCCCTTCTATCCTCCATCGTCCTTTGTGCATGCCCCTGCACCCTCCTTCTTGCCCATCATAGCCATTGTGCTGCCACTAACCCTCCCACTTGCCATGCATGGTCTTCTGTGCTGCCATGGCCCCTCCCACCTTCCCTGTGTGGTCAGTTAGCTGCCCCTGACCCCCTCCCACCTTCCCTCCATGGTCTGTGTGTATGCCATCACAGTCTCACTGTTGCTCTTCATGGTGTGTCTTGCTTCTACTGCCCATCCTGCCTGACCTCCATGGCTATCTTGCTGCTCCTGCCCTGCCCCCTTGCCCCCAGCCCTCTGTTTACATGTGCAGACCCCTACTCCCTCCATCCTGGCTTGTCTGTTCCATTGTAATACCCCTGATCCGTCCCTCCTGCCCTTTATGGTCTGTTATGCTGCAGCTTTCTCTCCTGTCTGTCCATTATGGTCAGCTAGCTACCATTGCCTCTTGCCCCTCTGTTCTCTGTTGTCCATGTGCATGGTCCTGTCCCCCCCTCTTGCTTTCTATGGATTGTTGTGCTGCACTCCCGTCCTGCATGCCCTGTGTGGTGTATTGTGCTGCTGCAAACCCTGATGCCTGCCCTGCAGGGTCAGTTTGGTGCACCTCTCCATGTCCCTCCTGTCCTCTGTTATCCAAGTCCATGTGCCTATCCCATTTCCTTCCATGATCCAATGTACCATACTGGCGAACATTTTGAACTTGGTAAGAGGGAGATTTTGAAAAAAACTGGGGTATTGATTTTCCCCTTTGAGTTACATTGAAAAAGAGGATATTGTAGACAGGAGACAGATCAAATAAAGCCCATTTGAGCTTAAAAACATTGGACGTTTCCTGGCTGAATCGGGTCTGTTGGCATGTATGGTTGTACTACCATTGCCTCTTCCTTCTGCCCACAATGGTCTATTACATTGCCACAGCCTTGCAGGAGGGTAGATTTTGTATCACAGGGGGCCCCTGGCCCGTTCTGTCCACACCTGAAGTATGAGACCCTTGTCCTTGCCCTGCCAGCCGCATTTGTAGGCCGTATTAAATTGACCAGCGGGTCCTGTGTTGCTATATAATTATCCTGAGACATCCTTACCACTCAGCCAGCATAAAACCCCGGTGTAGGCCCTTCTGTTCAATATGTAGGCCTCTTTGTTAAATTGACCATAGCTCTGCAATTTTAGTGTATAGCAGTCTGAAGGCAGGTCTGCGAGGCCTTCTGCTCCAAACTAGTAGCCCCCACCCTACCCGAGTGCTCCGTGCTCGGTATCAAAGTTCAACATCCCCCCTGAAGCTGTCGACATACAGTAGGCTGCATCCTGGACTGGTACTTGCTTCCTGGGCAGGTTTCCCGCTTTTAAGGAAGTGGCAACCGCAGAGCGTCAAGTTAGGAGAACTGAGGAGATTTTATACATGAATATATTGAATTCCCGTACAATACCCATTATTTTCTGCTTGCTCTGGAACTTACGATAAGCGATTGGCCTGAGAGACTGACCTTTTCACCCAGTCCATTGTCAGCATTAAGTGGGTAAATGACGAAATGTCTGGTAAAATCTGCAGATGAAGCTTTGGGGTAGCATACGTAGGTAGATGTAGCGTACAAAGGAGCCCACAGATATCGACGGACTACCTCGCCGTCTGTATGTAGGTTAACAGGCTGTGCAGGTTTCCCCCAAGAGCTGGGTCTTCCTTTGCTTAAAATGTCTTGCTCTGCTTTGCTTGAAGTATCTTATTCTATTTTACCTATATGAAATGTCATGTTATGTTTAACCATTGTTCTCTTTACTTTTGCATTTAAAAGATTTTGTATTGTAATTGCAGGAATGCTTGCTCTAAGAGTAAACGTGAGTGTTCCTAGGTAACATTTTCCTTGGTGTAACTTGTTTCTCATGATGCATTTATAGATGTGTTTTCTCTCTCTCTCTCTGTCAGTACATTAATTGAGATACAGAGAATATCATGACAGCTGTATGATTATCTGGATTCTATATTTTGTACTTTATGTCTCTATTCTGCGGTTTCTTTGAAGTTGCATCTTCTCATTAAACTGCCATTGTATTCTGCCTCCAATTCCATGTCTCATATGTCTGTTTTCTTCATTTTTGGAGCAAGCGTTCCTAGGCACCCCGGCTCAAATTAAGGTGCCCCTTTTGTCCCTGACTCACTCTCCTGCTCAGTTCTGTGGTAGCTCTCGGGGCTCTGGGGACCACCCCTAGCTTCCTTGACCCGTAATAGATCTTCCCTCCAACAGCCTCTCTTGTAAGTCCTGTATTGTTGGTTTGTTGCCCCTGCCCCCCTTTCCACTGCCCTCCATAGTCTGTTGTGCTTCCACGGCCCTTCCTGCCTGCTCAGTGTGGTTAAATTGTTGCCTTTGCACCCTCCTACCTGCCTTCAATTTTCAGAGTCCGTGCCCCTGGCCTCTGCCTCTCAACAGTATCCTAATGAACAACTAGATTGCTAACATTCTATATTTATTACAAAAGTGTGGAACGCCTGACATCATCTTGATGTAATCAAAACTGTAATACCTAGAGCATTTCCTTTAGAAATTACATATATGAGAGGGTCTTATTGGCATCAAAATTATGGTTAGTGCTCTAAAAGACTAAAATAAGGACATATTTTCTGAGTTTTCAAATAGCGACAAAGCACTTTTAAATTATTTGTTATCTTTATGTTTTTTTATCCAGTTGACCACTTGATTAAATGTTGCACTTAGGGGAGAGGATGTGGTGTTACTTCCAGAACTGCAGACTTTGCAACTGGGGAACCAGGTTGAAGTTTCTGCTTCAGCTCGACATTCTGTGATTCTGGTCAAATCACTTAGTCTCCCCATGTCTACAACCAAAATGAATTTGTTCTTGTGTGATGTAACCAATGCTCATGTAAAGCACTCCAATACCTGACAAGTCTGCACTATATAACACTGCAAAAACACAAAATAATTAGTGTTTTGCACACTTCTGTCATTGGGCTATATTTGGGCTACATCTGGGTGATTTTGGGCTACATTTGGGCTCTTTTGTCTCCGGTGGCCATCTTGGGAGATTTATTTGTTATGAAGTTTCCTAATTTCCTCATGTACTGCAGTCTCCTCAGTAGGAAATGCTTTCAGTTTTTTACTTTGATTCCATCATGAAGGTATTCAGATATGTCACACATTTGCCATAAATTCTGAATGTTAGCACTCTAGTTGCTCATTAGATCACTGTAGTAAAACTACTGTTCACCATGGAAGTCTGCTCCTGGTATTAAAAGTGCATGTTTCAGTCTGCATGTCAGAATTTTTTAATGAAATAGAAGAGGATTTGAGAAGTCACTCAAAATGTGCCCTAATTTTTCTTTCTGCAGCACTAATCATACTTTTTATGGAAAAATGAACCCCCTCATTTTGTTCCTTTTTAAATTAAATGTTTTAACAGTTACCACTTTAATCCAAGCAAGATGGCTACAGGTGTGCCATACGTTTCTCATAAGTAGGACTGTTAGCGCTCTAGTAGTTCTTTGGAACACTCTGGGAAGCTGCAGTAGAACACAAAGGAATCAACTGACAGTCTCTGCCCTTGTTGGATGTACATGTTTTACTGAGAATGTCAGACTTCATTCTCACATGACTGAGAAAGATAATGTGAGTTTACAGAAAATAAGCTCTCAGTTTAGCTTATAGATCACCTTCCAAAACTCTGTGGTAAAAGCATGAGAAAATACTTCTCTCTCAATCATGATATGCCAGCAGAAGGCTTTTTCACATGGTGAAATCACCTTAGAACATACCACAATTCCTAAAATGAGTATGGTACCATCACCAAATGATTTATAATGTAACTAAAGTCTTAAAACCTTCTATTAACTGCAATGCTTTTTAATGAGGTGCTATCATGTATATTGGTCCCAAGATGGCTGCCAACACTTCTTGGATGAAGTGCTGACAGCCAATCAGATCTCAGGATGAGATGTGTGGTTAGGCTCCGCCCACATATATATATGCTTTTAAATACTATTTTCTCAGGAAATACTGAACAGATTTGCAAAAGGCACTTCCTTGACCTTATGGCTACCTCTCTGCCAAATTTCAAGTAATTCTGTTCAGCCGTTCGGGCTGTAGCTGTGTCTAAAGGTCCTATGGAAAAATGCATGGGAAAACGCGTTTTGGGACCCCCCTTTTTTCTCGGCCTCTGCTTGACGAATCACCCCGAGACTTTCAGGGTAGGAGCAGAACGGAGCGCCCCATTAGTTTTGAAAATTTTGCGAGGATTCGTCAACCGGCGCCAAAGTTATTCAAAATAGAATTTTGAGATTTCCTATGGAAACTAGGTTGTAACTATAACTATCTACTGGCGACTGCCAGTAGATAATATCTATATCTTTCTGATCTCTTGCAGGACGTCCAGTATATCTCATGTTATTTGCTGCTTGTTCATTAATCCGTATTATTCATGC
The DNA here is from genome assembly GCF_964204655.1 of Triturus cristatus. Classification (NCBI taxonomy): domain Eukaryota; kingdom Metazoa; phylum Chordata; class Amphibia; order Caudata; family Salamandridae; genus Triturus; species Triturus cristatus. The sequence goes on along the minus strand of NC_140590.1, from coordinate 631,061,157 downwards.
ATTTAGATTATAGTTTGCTACATATATTTGAATCTTCTGCATTTGTCATCTGAGACAGCCTTTGTTTAGAGAGCATTGTGTAATAAACCCAAGCCTTATTCTAAAAGAGAGAAGAGTCCCTGCATTTTAGTTTACTTGTTCATTTAAAAGTGTTTGATACCTGGGAATCTGCATTTACTGAGGTATTTAGCTTACCTTTTTGAACATTGCATTAATCAACAGTTTTCTTTGAGTCTGCCATGATTGATATATTCGGCTTGTCTTTTTAGAATGTTGCATTAATAAACTTGTGTGTGTGTGTTACTTTACCTACATTTGGGTTTGTTTTCTTACCTCGCCTTAAGGAAGTGCTGGGTCTTGCCTTTTGGGAGTGTTGGGTTTGGGTGTGTCCTTTTAGTGAAAAGCAGATTCATTACAGGGCCACATAGGGGTCACCATTGGGTGAGGCAAAGACATACAAGACATATCCCACACATTGGAAACCACTCCACAACCATATAATAATGAGCACCTACACACAGGACACACGCCAAACATCTTCCCTCAACTGACTTACAACAAATTCCCAACTACAACCACCCAGGACAAGCAGGTCAACACCCCTCAATCCCCCCCCCCCCCCCCCCCCCATAACCAGCTGCACCCAGACTTGGTCTATTAAAGAAGAAAATGACCCCAGCTGCCCCAACATCACATCAGGACATGAAGACATAGTTTACTAAGGGCACCCCTCCACTGATCAGCTTAATCCCAAAGTGCGTCATTTCCATCAAATGAGTTAGTCTGCTATGCGGGGCATAACTTTTATTCAGGTTATTGTCGAAGTCATCAGCAGAACTGGTATTGTGAGACAGGTCCTAGACCCAGGCATCTCTCTCATCCAGTGTTGAAGCTGGGTTTGTTCCTCCTCAGCTCATTGCCACTGCCACCACCACCTCCACCGCCCTCTGTTGGTCTCTCTAGGCCTATGCATCAGACAAGGCCCCTCCATGGCCATGTCCACCTCGTTGCCTCTACTTTCTCCGCTTGGGCATGCGTCTGGGGACCCATGGCTTGGACCAGCTTGCAGGTGCGTCCAGATCCGTTCCAACACCTCCTGAGGATCCTGGAAGAATTGCATCCCCTCCTGGGCCACCACTCGCAATCGGGCTGGAAATAGCATGGCATAGTGCAGGCTTGTTAGACCTGTCATCTCTGTGGCAGTTCCCTCCTCATTTTATTCTTCTCCCTTTTCCTTCTCATTTTGTTTCTGTCCACTACCTACTTTTGGTGTTGATGTAGAGGCTCTGGGCGCCTTATCCTTACTATTTGAGGGAGAGGCGCAAGGTGCTTCAATGAGGAAACAGGAAGAGGGAGGTTAGTCTCACAAAATGGTGGCTCCAACTGTCACCTCAGCACCTGGGCCATAGACTGCCATGAGAGGTTCCGGAACCTTCTGGGCCACTTTGGCCAGTCAGGCCCCAGGTGATAAATAGAGGTGAGGGCAGGGCGGCCATTTTAGGACTTAGTTGAGCTGTGAGGTAGTCAGGAGTAAGGCACCTGAGTGGGGAGGTGGCTGCGCTAGTTAGGGAATTGACAGGTCTTCGGGTCTGCACGTCTTCCCTCATCAGTCGACACCCCCCCCAACCTTCTGACTGGTCCCTGAACACAGCCCATGACTTTGGAGGTCATCGTCACCATGAGGGCCTCCAGGTAGCCAGAATACCTGAAGGAGGACCAGGGGAGGAGTTGCCGTCTGGAACCATCCTTCTCTCATTCCTGTGGTTGCCTGGGACTCTGGAAACAGAGGATTGAGCCCTTGTAGCGAAAGAGTGACTGACTACCAGACCGTTGCAGTGCGACCCTGGCACCCTTAATTCAGCCCCCTCTGAGGAACGGTGAGGCGCTCTGTCAGCTGAGCGCTCTAATGCCCGAGTGACAACCACCCCAGCAATGTGCCAGTAGAGTGCGGCGTAACCCTAATACCTGTCGCGCTAGGGACTTCATGGGTCCTTTGTCGCTGAAGCGGAAAGTAACCTATAACCTAGAAGCCCCACGCGCATGAGACTCACCGCCACTGGCCGGGATTCCGTGGGCCGGTGCGTAGACCCGGAGAGGCGCTGTGACTGGAGGCCGCCGCCGCTGACCCAAGTGGGAGGATCGCTGGATGCTGCGGGCAAGTGGCCTGCGGTGAGCTGGGAGGGTCGGAGCAGGAGTCGGAGCTTCCTGGTGAGACCCGGCGTGTGGACGACGCGTCGGAGCAGCTGACGAGAGACGCAGCCAGTAGGCCTGGAACTCGCCTCCCCCGTATCGTGTGACAGGGGCCGAGGTCAAAGCGCGGCCCCCCCCCTGACGTTGGAAGTCAGAGGAGGCCGCGCCTCTTCACCGGGTTGCTTCAGGCGGGAAGCCTTCCCGGAGCTGCGAAGACCCCCGTTCGAGCCGAATAGCCAGCGGAATCAAGGGTGAGAGAACAGGGGGTCGGCCATAGCGAGACTCGCGAGCTGGAGAAGCCTCAAGGGAGGAAACAGGCGGGTGTGCCTCAATACCGCCCTCCTTTTGGTTTGACAGTAAGCGGGGCTTGAGTAGAGGGGAGGAAACGCAAGGGGGTTGGTGGACTTAAGGCCAGATACAGGGAGGAGAGAAGAAACTACCGGTGCCTTGCGAGACTGTGAACTATGTATTGGGGATGAGAGGGAGAAGCGAGATTCAATTGTGTAATTCTGGTTCCCAGTGGCTGGGATGGTTCATACGCAGATGTTCAACCAAGTTAATGTAACTATTGGTCAATAAGAAACTACAGGTGCAAGCTCAAGTGTAACAGTGAACCCCAGCAGCTAGATAAGACATCCGTATAGCGTCTAATGTTAAGAATGATCATATATCATAGACCAGAGCCCAAGTAGTGAGGTGTCCAGGGTACCCAACTGTCTGTAGGGCCACCTGTGGACCCACTGTACACCTGGAGAAAGGGTTACATGAAGTGGAATTTGTGGGGATGTCATTTGAAATATGAGAATCGAGGTGCTGGTTTGACAGATATGATAAAGGTTAGGAATGTGCTGTACTGGGATAACAAAAGAAATCACACTGTTGCTCTGAATACCTTGTAATGTTAATCCTGAGTGTAATGGATAATGCTAATTGAGTGCACGTAAAAAGGAAGGATAAAAATAATTTTCTGAGTCTGAACCCCGTTTTGGTGTAGCGTCATCTTTTTCTTTAAGTGGTGTTGCGCTAAGGTGTGAGATGGGTGAGGTGCAAGCACGATATGCCATAGTGGGATAAAAGCCTTTTGGCCTGAGCCAAGCTACCTCAAGGACGTTAGGTCCAACAAGTTGGTGGCAGCGATGGGATCCTGAATCTGTGCTTGCATCCACTCATTAGCAGTTTGGCGCGCGCCACACCCTACACCGGATTGTTTTTGCTGGTGCGTCCAGATCCGTTCCAACACCTCCTGAGGATCCTGGAAGAATTGCATCCCCTCCTGGGCCACCACTCGCAATCGGGCTGGAAATAGCATGCCATAGTGCAGGCTCATTTGGTAAAGCGGTCTCTTGGCATCCAGGAACGTCGAGCGCTGCCTCTGGACTTGCTCTGTAAAGTCTGGGACGATCATTACTTTATTGTTGCCAACTTTGATGTCTCCCTTGGCTCGAGTCAAGGCAAGTACAAGATCCTGGTTCCTATAATAGAGGAGTCGGGCAACCACAGGTGGCAGCGGTGCGGCCGAGAGGGAACAAAATGTGGACAGGACTTGTAGCGCCACTTCTTCGCGTAGCCAGCGTTCTAGGTAGGATAACATGTTCGACCCCTCAATGTGTTCTGGAAGACCTATGATACGAATGCTATTCCTTTGTGATCTATGTCCTGCAGTATGTCCTGGCCCCCCCCCCCCCCCTTCGGGGGACACGCCTGGGACAGCAGCAGCAAGCACGCCAGCACATCAGAGGTAGACTTGGGTGGAGCCGTTCCTCCAGCATCCAGATCCTTTTTTCTAGCAACTTTGCCCATGATTGGGTGGGAGTGGCTAGTGGCGCAATGGGTTTTATGGTTATCTCCCTCTCAGCCTGCCAGCACAGCCCCCCACCCCAGGAAGCTGCAGGACCCAACCTCTAGGGCTCAGGAGTTCAAGGGCCAGGGCAGCACCCAGCAATGTTGGTCATTTATTTTTCTTTACTGTGATAGAAGCCCACTTGAGCATCCCCCACCTGCCCAGATCAAGCAGTACGACTAGATTCACGATGAGCGGTGCATGGGCGGACCCCCCAGCTGTTCTGCTAATAAGCAGGGCAATATAGTACAGTGGAACACGTGATCAGGGCACTCTTTAGGCATCACGATGCTGCAAGGTCTTGTAGGTGTCATTGCATTGTCCCAGCAGGTTATGTCCACTCTCTTCACTTCTGGCCATTCCTCAGCTGAACCTAATCAAATCACATGATGGGAGCTGTGTCCTTTCTAAGGTGGCCTATGCTAGTCACCCTGTGGGAAGATCATGCTCCTCCAAGTGTCACTGGGGGCTCAATTCTCCAGTTCCCCTCACATGCTGGGCCCTCCAAGAGGCAGGACGTGGAGCAGATGTGGGGGGACCACTCATATTCCAGGGTTCTGGTACAGCGCTGTATGCCTGTGGGCTCCTCCCTTACAGCTGACTTCAGTGCACTTGGAGGGAGGGGCCCTACAGTCACTTACTACGTGCTGCTGCCGCTCAATTCTCTGACCTCCCTGTCGGCTTGCAGATGCCCCCAGGGGTGAGGGCGCAGAAGACCCCATCAGCCACATCTCACCACCTCTGTCACCTCCCTCTCTGAGCTCCACTAGTCAGGCAGCAGGAGCTGAGCCACGCAGGCAGACCTTCTCGTTCATTACGTGCCATCAGGCCCTTGGGCGCTAGCAAGCCTGGCATCCCCCAGCCATGTATCCCACCAGTTTCACCAAGATTAGGGGGAAAACATGAAAAACAGCATTAGCAAAGCCAATAGGTCTAACATTGGTGATCAGCCTTTTTGGTTTCGTCAGTGCATGTCTATTGTTTACATGGTTTTTGCAAAACGTTATTGTTGTGGAAGCTGCCAGTCCTGCACGATTATAACAAAAACATTGCCACAGTAGTCCCAGGCACTGCATGAAACTATTCTGTGTGCCGATATGCTTCTTGTGAAAGAGCAGAATGTCACCCACTGTGAAGCCAGCCGATAAATTGATAGAGAGACAGAATTTTAATAAAAACAAAAGGTCTTGGGTCACGCCAGATTTAATTAGGGGTCTAATTCTTAAGGAAAGTCACAAAAGTGCACCGGTGGTATGTGTCCTTGCTTGTATTAGTGCAAATTTTTGGCTTTCATGAATTCACAAGAATTTACAGAAGTAGACCAGAACTTGTACGCCTGGAAAATATCTGTCAACTGCATTTTAGTATGAGAAAATATGCATGTATATATTAGCTCATGTGAAAATCTGCTGAGAATTTCTAAGTTATTTCACTCCAACCCAATTTTTCCCCAACCTTGGAATAAGTTTTATTTCTGACCTTGTCCGGAGTAAATTTACAACCTTTCACAGTATGGGAAGAGATTAAAGAAGAGCTGGTTAAAACCCCTAAAACATTCAAGTTTGTAGGTTTGCACACTAAAAACCATTCCTTCCCTCGAACTATTGCTTTCCGCTACCTCGAGCCGCAGCATGTAGATCTGGAGAAAGGTGGTAAAATAAGAGAATTGCTAGAATTCAAACTCTGGTACAGCAAAAGTCCTGGCATAATTGGAGAGTTTCTTTTTTTTATCAGCGCTCCTATATGAGATTGCTGTCATAATTTGTCACAGCACTTCTGGACGCCAAAGGGGCAAATGGATTTATTTACAGGACAAGTAGATTTATGAAGCATCCTGTCCCATGGACAAGTAGATGTTTTATTATATTCCACACCCCTGAGGATATATTAAAAGATCTGGAAATCCCAGATGGTTGATTAGGAATATTGAAAGAACTAAATCGGAAGAACTAGACAAGAGTAGAATTTGATCAAACTGTCACTTCATCTAAAAAGGTTAAAGACTGACGTTCAACACTGGAGGTCAAATGGGACGTGATAGGCCTATCCAAAGTGGGAGACCTGTGGAGGGGGGGCACAATACTCACGTTTGCTGACCTACAAAGAGAATTTAACCTGGTGGACACTGAACCTTTTCGCTACCGCCAGATTAGACATGCACTACAGACAGCCATACCAGCAGGGAAGGAGCTTCCTGGATCCTCTCCCATGGAAGATAGTTTGCTTGATGAACACACACCACGTAAAGCGACCTCCCTCACACATCGAAACATTATTGACAAAAAACCGACACGCTTCTCAATCTCCGCCAAAAATGGGCCCAGGATTTAAGAGGCATAGATGATGACAAATGGAAAGAGGCGCTCGCCTCACCCAGAGAGGTAGCAATTAAGGTGGGATTCCGGCTAATACAGCTTAAAATACTACATAGAGCCTACTTTGCCTGTACAACTAAGACAAAAATGGGTAGGGCGCGGAGGAAACACACCGTAGAGTGCGCACCCAAAAGGGCACCTTCTTCCACATAATATGGGGCTGCTCCGCAATACTGTCTTATTGGGAAGCAGTAGTTAATTGTATGAACGCCACATGGGGCATGACACTATCCCACACCAAAGTGGTGCTTCCATAATATATGGGACGGCTCAGACATCACTCTAATGGGATGAACCTAGATGACCCTGGGCCTTGCAGTGGCAAAACACAATATAGCCTGCCGGTGAGGAGCAGAAAACACAAAGCATGAGTGAATGGAAAAACTATATGGACATGAACATAGTAGCAGAAAAAACTGACTGCATCAATAGAGGATGTCCAAAAAAATGCGTGAAAATCTGGGGTAAATGGAACGACTATCATGGGGGCCTATGTACCCCACACCCCCGGCGCTTCTTGGTGTGTCACAACCCCCCTACAGACACTAGCTCCTCCACATCCATGGTATTCCAAGTGGGCAAGTTCGAACTGACTGCAAAAAGTCTAGATATAAGTCTACAAACTGGTTGCAATACAGTGTCACTAATGTGGTGTTTATGTTTTACCCTGTTGCACTGAACACTAATAAAGAGATTTTTTTTTCTTTCTGTCACTTCAGAGAAAATTCCATCAGAAATAGGTAGCAAGCGACAAGGCTCTGTGCTTGCACTGACGTGATTTGCACTTTATATAATTGATTTGCCATCAGTCTTGTTGAGCACAGCTTCCTTTTCTACAAAGATGGGAAGATGCCAGGTCTGTCTCCTTTATGCAGATGATTGGGTTCTTTATTCAGATGATTTGGTGGTTATTGACATTACTCAAATAGCACAGCAAAAGACCAATCTTTCATATGACTAAAACAAAAAAAATGTTTTTTGGACCGAGGAAGAAAGTGTTTCAAAGCTATGTTGGCTAAAAAATGGTGGAGGAAGTCAACTTTTATAGATATTTAAGTATGCAATTTCAGCTAACCTAAATTGGAAAACACATTTGGATATTTTGAAATCTCATGCATTACCCACCACTGCAGGGCTATGCTAATTCAGGAAAGATTATGGTGGCCCTGACCAAGTCCCAGTATTGACAGCATTTAAAGCAATTTTCACAAACCAAATTCCTGTATGGCACAGAAGTGGGAAAAAAGATTTGAGGCATAAAATCTGTGTTGAATTCGTCTAAATCATCAATGGTACAGGCAATAAGTATAGAGACAAATCTGACATCTTAGCATTTAATATCTAGGAGGAAAACCCTATGATTTTGGAATGGATTATTACATTTGTGGAAAGATAAAACTGCCTCCATTTTTAAAGTCCCCCAAGTCCCCCAATAAAGTTATATAAATCAGAAATACGATTAAGGACATAGATAACTTCCAAAGAACAGGGTTTTGGCTGTTTATTACTTAAGAGTCTATAATATCCGTGTGGGATTCTTGAAGAAGTGATATGGTCTTACCTTATATCGCTGCAGCACTAAATCCTAAAATGAGACTAGCTATTTTAAAATTTAGAAATTATTTCTATCCCTCTTATTGTTGTCCTGAGGTGGCTAAGGCATGTTAATGAAATTGGGAGCGAGGTACGTAAATGTGGATTAAGCGTGAAATGTTCCAATGCACATATTTTACTAAAATGTTTATTTTCATGAAAGGAAAGGCATACGTTTTTAAAGCCGGTTTTGTGTAAATACGGTGTAAACACCATATTGGAAGAAAGTAAGTTCTTATTTGCAATGCAATTCTTAAATATTATTTGTCCTGAGAGACTAGAATTGCAAAATTGAATAGATTCTTTTAGGGCGGTGGGGAGTAGAAGTTGATGACTCAATGTTATTTATTGCATTATGTTTAAAGGACTATGGTCTTAATAAACTTATATTTGACATTTTAGTAGCTAGTGAACCTCAATACAAAGGACCTGAAGACCAATCAAAGACTCCTAGAGGCCATTTCAACTCAGGTTTCCAGTACAAGTGTGAAAACTATTGATCATTGAACGGTGAGAGTCTTGTCTGTGGAAAAGGGAGGGCCGCATGAGAATTTATGAAAGATACCAACACTGCAGAACTACAGTTACCTTTTTTTTTTTAAGCGCTGGATCTTCCATAGATTCATATCCTCGAATCAGAACAGCAAGCAGTGTCACATATTAATATCATACCATTGTGGATGGAGGATAAAAATATTATGTCTTACCTTTATCTGTAAAAATGACAAAGTAGTGCTTTTTCCAGGCCTATGTCTCGGTCTGTCAATGCAGTAATGTTGCATGAAGATATGATGAGTTCTCCTGCTTTGAAGAGGTCTGTGATATGTATTGAGGGAGGCTGCTGCAACTATACTGCTGGTGAATGTCCTGTAGACATCTGTAGAAGAGGATGCCCTCTTTTGTGTGATAGAAGGTAAATGCTAAAGCATTTCCTTCAGTCCAGATTTAACTTTGGACCTCTGCATACTCCAGAGTGAACAGCCCTTTCTGATGCATGGACCAAATTCTGGAAGAAAGTTTTTAGATCTATCATTTCATTCAGGTGAAACTCAACAGGCACCTTTCCTGTAAATCATGGATTCGTGTGCAGCCTTATATTGTCTTTAGAGAATTTACGTACGGTGCTTTGATTTTAAACATCTGAATTTCACTGACTCTCCTAGCTGAGATCATGGCAAGCAACAGTTTTCCAGGAGAGAGATTTAAGACTGATTTCTGAACTGCGTCAAAGGGACTCTTCATCAGTTGTGGCAGGACTGTGTTGAGTTCCCATCTTAACAGAGGCTACCTTGCTTCGGGCACAACTTTGAAAGGTTCTTTCAGAAACACCTTCACTATACCGCGAGATCAAAAAGAATGACATTCACGCCAGCAGAAATACCTTGCTATGGCTGCGAGGTGAACTTTGATGCATGCTTGAGGCCTGCATGCTCCAGTTTTAGCAGGGATGGTGGAATCTGATCGGGAAATGGCTAAAAGATTCAGTACCTCGGATAAGCACCAAATGCAAAATATGGCCTTTGGAAGAATATCTGTACAATCTACATGAATATATGTGTGGGAATTCATACAATTCAGAAGCCAAGGCGACAACTTTAATGATCCTGGGCTGTATTAAAGAACATGCCAACTGTTCCTGCTCGAGAGATTCAACAGAATGGGTGGTACTTCTGCCAGCTGGAGGAGGTTGGTGAACCAATATTGTCTGGGCTATGTAGGATTGATTTTTTTGTAAGATCCGTTTATTGAGTTTACAACACAAAAACAGCAACAGGAGATACAAATGCTGGAACATGCTGATTGGTCCCCCTCTTCAGTTTTGCAACTACTCTTACAACCAATGGGTGAGAAGGAAAGGTTTATACATATGTACCAACCACGCAATCAAAAACAAATGCCCCACAAGCCATTCTGTGGAAGCCTGCTTGTGAAGAATTGACATTTCTTGTTTGCCCGATATGCGAACAAGTCTCGTCTTTGAGGCTTTTCCCATGCCTCAAAGACTACTCTTAGCAGTCACAGTCTATTCTGGGTTGATGTTCCACTGCTTGTTGATGTAACACTTCAATGTAGTTCTGTCCGAAATACCACCAATAACGTAACCTCACAAGTGAGGATTGAAGGGATCTTCTGAATGCTCTTAGCTCTAGCATGTTGAGGTACATTACTGCATCTTTCAGAGAACCATTGACCTTGGATGATAGTTCCGGTAGATGGGTTCCCCATACTTCTATTCACGTGTCTGTGGTTACGACAAAGTCTGGTCGGGGTAGAAGAAATCAGCCTGTTCCCTAGCGAGTGGCAACAGACAATATAGGAAGAGCCTTTTCCACTGGGGGGCAGGTACAAGGGGTCCCGGGGGGGGGGGTTGGGGGGAGGGGGTATTCCCAGGGGTGTCGCAGGGGGGGCTGGGTAAAAGGGAAATAAAAGAAATTAATAATAAAATGAAATTAAACTTACATATACGCCGGGTCCCGTGTCTTCTCAGCTCCTACTCTCCTGCCTCCAACAGGAACAGGAAGCAGGCAGCCAGGCTCCCTCCCCTAAGACAATCACAATGCTGCAAGCAGTGTTGTGATTGGTCGGACGCTGCCCAGCCAGGGGCTGAAGGGGGCACTTTGAGAAGGGCACAGGGCGCATGAGTGGTTTGGGCAGCCCGTGAGGGAGTGGGCAAACCACTCCTCCCCTGTCCTGCTCAAAGAGCAGAGCAGCCTCACCCACCTGCAATGTGCTAAGGAAATATAAAATGGCAATAACTTTTAGTAATTACCATTTTATGTTTTAGCTTTCTCGCACTGCGAAAAAGCAGTGGGGCGACGCTCCTCTGCCCTAGTGGAGGAGCCGCCCCTGTATTTGAGCCCATTGCTTGCCAAGTTCTTGTTGTGTGGATTGCATTCTTAGTCAGCAGAATAAGAGGAGGGGTATAGAAGACGAGATCATGCCCAACAGTCTTTTCAACCGTCAGACCTTGATGCTAGTTTGCTTTTGGATCTGACCTGCTAGGGTTGTTAGGCATATTTGTCCCTCTTGCAAGGGATATGTTTATTTGATTTGTATTGAAGAGTGACCCCGTAAAATAGATTGGGTGAGAAGGGCATAGAGCCAATTTCTCTTTGTTGAGCCTGAGCCCTAATCTTCTGAAAAGCAGAGTTTAGTCTGTTATTGAGTTGTTCATGGCTTCTATGTGGGTGCCCTCTATCAACCATTCATCGAGGTGTGGGTACGTGATGCCATACATTTAGCTGATTTGAGGCCAAACTGTAGGCCTCTGAATTGTTAATTGTGGCTCGTCACTTCAAACCCTAAGAATTTCCGATGGCTGCAGAGAATTTGAATGCGCCCGAGACCCTTAGTGGCGAGTAGTCATGCTTTATAAGAACCTTGATTGATTGAAGTAGGCGCCTTGCAGGTCTAGGGATGCCATGCACTTTCCCCCCAGTAATAGTTGCAAGATTTCCTGTAGGGTGACAATTCCGAATGATTGTCTACTCAGGAAGACTTTGAGCTGATAGATCTAGAATGGTTCTCCATTCACCTGATTTGTTCTGTTTGATTAGAAACAACTTTGAGGAGACGCTTACATCAATTTACTGTTTTGGGATTAATCAATAGTCTTTTCCTTCTCTTGATCAGGATTTTAGCTTGGGTATGTGCAGATGTTTCTGCTAGAGCGGCAAGCAATAAATCAATCAGTCGTTTGCTAAGCACGACTACTCACCCGAAAGGGTCTCAAGGCGCTGGGGGTTAGCAGGCTCCAGTCCATCAAGGGGGGGGGAGGGGTCTGTTGAAGAGCCAGATTTTGAGGTTTCTTGCGAAGATGGGGAACGAGGTTGTCTGTCTCAGGTGGAGTGGAAGGGTGTTCCAGGCCCGGGCCGCGAGGAAGAAGGAGCAGCCTCCCGATCTTGTCTTTCTGGTGTGGGGAACCACGGCTAGAAGAGCTGGGCTGATCGTAGGGTCCTCTGGGGTGCGTGGAATTTGAGCCTGCTGTTCAGGTATGCTGGTCCGGTGTCGTGGAGGGCCTTGTGGGCGTGGGTGAACACCTTGAAGGTGACTCTAGCTTCAATGGGGAGCCAGTGGAGTGTGCGCAGGTGCTGGGAGATGTGGCAGTGTCTTGGCAGGTCGAGGACCAGTCTTGCGCCGGCGTTCTGGATGTTCTGTAGCTTGCTGGTGAGGTTTTTGTTTATCCCGGCGTAGAGTGCGTTGCCGTAGTGGGTGACGTTCTTTCTGTGTTCGAGGGGGATCCATTTGAAGGTCTTGCGTAGGAGGCAGAGGGTGTGGAAACAGGACGACGAGACTGAGTTGATCTGGTAGTCCATTTTGAGCTCGGAGTTCAGGATGATTCCCAGGTTGCGTTCATGGTCCGAGGGGGTGGGCGGGCTTCTGAGGGCGGGGGCCACCAGGTGTCGTTACAGGTGTTGGGGTTTGGGCCCATGAGTACTTCTGTTTTGTTGGTGTTTAGTTGTAGGCAGCTGTTTTTCATCCATTTGGCGACGGCTTCCATGCCTTTTCGAAAATTGTGTCTGATGGTATTGGGTTCGTTGGATAGGGCGAGGATGAGTTGGGTGTAGTCTGTGTATGACAAAATGTTGAGTCCGTAGGTTCTGACGATGGGGGCGAGCGGAGCCATGTGGACGTTGAAGAGTGTAGGGCTGAGGGAGGACCCCTGGGTGACTCCACAGGTGGTAGGTGTAGGGTCCGAGAGAAAAGGGGGGGGGGGGGAGGGGGGGGGGGGGGGGGAGTCTGACCTGCTGCGTTATGCAGGAGAGGAAGGAGTGGATCCAGTTGAGGGCCTTGTTTTGGATCCCTGCGTTATGGAGTCCGCGTATTAGGGTGCGGTGAGAGACTGTGTCGAACGCCGCTGACAGGTCAAGGAGGATGAGGGCTGCTGTTTCTCCTTTGTCCAGTAGGGTGCAGATGTCATCTGTTGCAGCGGGGAGGGCGGTTTCCGTACTGTGTTTTTTTCTGAAGCCGGATTGGGAGGAGTCAAGGATGTTGTGCTCTTCGATGAATGTGGCGAGTTGGCTGTTGATGGCTTTCTCGATGACTTCACTGGGAACAGGAGCAGGGAGATGGGTCTGTAGTATTTGAGGTCGGTGGGGTCCGCCAAGGGTTTTTTCAGGAGGGGGTTGACCTCGGCATGTTTCCAGTCGTCGGGGAACGTGGCGGTTGCCAGGGAGCGGTTGATAGTGTGGCAGAGCATGGGTGCGATGGTGTCAGCGGCTTTGTTTAAAATGTGGTGGGGGCAGGGGTCCGTGGGGGCCCCGGAGTGGATTGACTTCATCGTCTTCAGTTGGTCTTCGGTGGTGAGGGCTGTACAGTTGTCGATCGCTGGCTTCAGGGTGTCGGGGGTGGTTGGTGAGGGTTCAGTTGTTGGTTGTCTTCATCACAGTTGTCGTAGATGCTCTTGATTTTGTGGTGAAAAAAAGGTGCTGAGTTTGTCGCAGAGGTCTTGTGACGGAGGGATGTCGGTGGACTCGATGGTGGGTTAGGCGAACTCCTTGATCAATCGCTTTTTTTCTAGCTTTTCTGATGAGTTGGTGGTGGGCGTTGGTGGCGGCTCTGAAGTTGTTGTGGGCTTCTGTGGATTTGGTGTTCCTCCAGGTCTTTTCGAGGCAAAGGCAAGTGCGTCTGGACTCTCGAAGTTCGGTGGTAAACCAACTGGCTTTCTTGGGGTGGGTGTTGTTTTTCTTGAGGGCGGCTATGGTGTTGGCACTGTCAGAGATCCATTTGTGCAGGGTTCGGGCTGCGGTGTTGGGGTTGTCGTTTTCCACGATGGTTGGGGTGGAGTTGCTGAGTGATGAGGTTAGCTGGTCGTCGGTGATTCTGGTACAGTTTCTTTGTGGGAGCAGGTGCAGGTGTCTGTGGATGGTGGGTGTTCTGAAGGTGAAGTGGACGCATCGATGGTCAGTCCATGGGAGTTCGGTGGTGTGGCTGAAGGTAATGGAGTTACCTGTTCTGAAGAGGGGGTCGAGGGTGTGTCCTGCTGAGTGCGTGGGTTCAGTCACGATCTGGCAGAGTCCAATGTTGTGGAGGTTGTCCAGGAGGAATGTGGTGCTGGGGTCCAGTTGGTTGTCGAGCTGGAAGTTGAGGTCTTCCAGTAGGGTGTAGTTGGTGGACACGATGGCATGCGGGGAGATGATGTCCGTGATGGAGTTAGAGAAAAGTCTGCAGGGGCCAGGGGGTCGGTAGAGGAGGGTTCCTCGGAGGGTGGTGGTAGGGCTGGCCAGTATCTTGAAGTGAAGGTGTTCCATCAGGTCTGTGGTCTCGTCAGGGAGTGTGGTCAGGCGGAGGGTGGATTTGTGGACAATGGCGATACCTCCTCCCGGGCGGGTGGGGCAGTCCTTCCTGGAGATCTTGTAACCTTGGGGAAAGCTGATGGCGATGTCCGGTCCCGAGGTGGTGTTGGTCCACGTTTTGGTGAAGAACACGAAGTCCGGGTGGTGCTGTTGAGGAGGTCCCAGATTTCGGTGGCGTGTTTGTGGGGGGATCGGACGTTGAGGAGGATGCATTGCAGGGTCTTCGGTTGGGTTGTGGTCTTGCGGGCGGGTTGCGCCGGGTTCGTGGTCTTGGCGCTGCTGCAGGCGTGTCGGCAGCGGTGACAGCTGAAGGATCCGTGGGTGTCGGCTGGTGATGCTAGCTTGCAGTTGTTGTTGCGTCCTGGGTTGAGAGCATGGAGTGCCGCTGGGTTGTAGCGTTGGCGTTGCAGAGGTCCAGGGTTCCTGGCGCTGGTCGCGATCAGGACGTGGGCGGGCACAGATGGGCTTGCCTTTGGCGCAGCGGCCGCCATTAAGTAGGGGTCGGGGAGGGCTAGACAGCTGGGAGGCGGGAGCGGAGCTGGATTGAGCCAGACGTGTTGTTCGTGCTGGGAGGGAGGGACTGCGGGGGCAGCAGCGGCAGGGAAAAACGAGCAGAAAGGCAAAAAGAGAGGAAAGAGTGGCAATGAGGCAGTGAAAGGTGCAAGAAAAGTGGAGGAAAGACACAGAAGGAGAGTGGGAGGGGGAGATTAAATCAGTGAAGAACGAGTGAAAACGGAGGAAAGACACAGAGGGGGAGTAAAAGGGGGAAGATTGAAATCAGAAAAAAAGGAGGAAAGACACAGAAGGAGTGTAAAAGGGGGAGATTGAAATCAGTGGGAAACAAGTGAAAACAGAGAGAAAGAGCGGAGCGAGAGAAAGGAGACAGAGGTCCACTGGACCACCAGGTATGAGGCGCAGGTAAAATCTGCGCCTCATACCTGCGGGTGGAGGAGGGCCTCGAACACCAGCACTCGAGAGTGCAGGGGCTCGGGGAAGACCTCACATGATGGAGCTGCGAGGGGGGGGTGGGGGGGGGGGGGGGGGGGGGAGTGCAATTTCACTGACAATGCAGCATTGGGAAGGGTAGGGTGTTGGTGGGAGTTGGGTCAATTGGTGAATTCCCACAGGAGTCCAAACTGGATGCGATCAAGCAACCTTTTGTCTGAGGTTATTTGTGCCCATTCTGGGATGACTGCTAATGTCCTTTCTATGGCACCAATTTTTAGGTAAAAGTTAAAACAGCAACCGCCACCAATGACAACGGCTTGTGTATCTTGAGACTGTCTGAGAATCTCCACTGCACTTTGATTGCGACTTGTAGGATGCCACAGGTGGTGCCTTGAAGTGCTGTTGTTGCTGTGGACTATAATAGTATGCATGGTATTGTGCAGGCTGCAGGTCTTATCACTGATACCTATAATTTTATTACCCTTAATCGCATGATAAAGCTCTACCTTTCACCCCTCAAAAGAGCTGGGGACATTGTTGTTAAATCCCAACAGATCTAACTACGTTCATGTCAGATTTTATATTCTCAAGAGCATCATCAATAGGTAACGAATAGAGACTCTCCATTTTATACCATAGCCGTAATTCTGTTTTTAGCTTTCGTTCTGGAAGAAGTTGCTATGAGGCAGCCTTGTCCAAGAAGAGCTACTCCTGCTAGCTGCCTGAATCAAATGTTGTCCAAGTACACTGCTGCAACTATGAAAGCCTCTGAAGCCTTCTTTCCGTCACCAAATAATCGCCTTAGCCTTCATGTTGTCCTCAGACAAAATCACAACGTAGAGAGCTGTGTTGGACCACATCTGGCAATGATGTCTGCCTAGCATGGCCATGGCGCTCACTGCTCGAATAGAGGTGGCAATAGAGGAAACCTCTTGCCAAAAGCATCCATTCTCCTGCTTCCTCTGTACGATGCAGAGGATACCTGGGTCTTCTTTTGGCAGGTTACAGGGCTACAGGGTCAGCTCTGGTGAGGCCTACTAGAAGTACAGGGTATCAATGACCGCTATATATTTTTCATTTAAATCTCTGAACCACTGCAGCTAATGTCGCTGGTTTTCACATCAGCTTTAATCCTCTTCGCTAGAAGTGATTTTTGATATGGTTCTGACTTTTAGGTTGGTTCTCGAAAGTCAAAGAAAACAGTTTCATAAAATTGGAAGTTCAAATTTCTTGGACAGCCTTTCAATTAGGATAAGAAAATTGCAAAGGTCTTCTGCTGGCGAATCTACTGGTGGAGGCCTGGTTGGTTCTGCCACCAATACTAAAAAAGTCATGTGACTCACTTCCTCACAGTCTGGATGTTTCTGTTCCTCCATGTCAAGATCTTCTTGAGCCAATGTATCCACTTTAATAGGACTTGGTGCTGTCAAGATTGAACTCCTGACCTTGGGGTGGCAGGCAACCTTTGTGGGTATATCAGGTGATTGCAGAGGCTGTGGTTGAGGTAGAGATGTGGCTGGTGGTGGAGGAGAAACGTTTCGGTGTTGTGTGAGGTGATCAGTGGACCAGAGGTTCCATTTAGGAAGTGGGTATATTTATCAGTCATCACAATTTGTAGGTTTGTAAGCACCTCAATTGTCACCGGTACAGTTGGAGGATCAAAGTATTTTTTATAGCCCCTTCAAGAGTCATAGATAGTCGCAGTGGACTCTATTTCCGTGTCATCCTCCTTTCTATGAAATGAAGATACTTACCAGGTCATAAGATGGAGTAACCATGCTCTTGCTCTTTGTCCTGACATATGACCTTCAGCTGCCCTGGACTATACGCCATTTTGAATGGATTATCAGAGGTGGATTCTTCTTCCAGTTCGGGTTGAAGCAGCTTTGCACTTGGATGCAGTGTAATTTTGCTCCGGAACACGAGTTCCAGTAGTATTGCTGCCCTTTTTCCTGCTCTGGGTTCCACTGATAAAAGGACAGTAATAGATCGTTCTGACATTGATGGGAATGTCCTTACCAGACTCGCCAGCAGCAGGCAATTATCAAAGGGACCAACATTGACAGCTTGGTTGCCAAAGTGATGCTCTTCACTGGGTGTTTCTTTTTCGTCAACAGAACAGCGCTGAAGTAGGTAAGTGTCACTGAGGTCTTGCCTGATGGTCTGTTGACAGAGAAGTCATCGATTTGGACTTCTTACATTAAGGTGAAGCGGCTGGTGGCACTGAAATGACTAGAGAGCTTTTCTTCACTACAATTCAGGGGAAGGAGACCAGACCCACTAGATTTTACAGACTGCTGTTTCGAGATTTATTTTCCTGAAGCTTATAAGATGCGAAAGCCGTTTTTTCCACAGAAAATTAACTTGGTATCAATTTTTTGTGTCCAAGTGCCATTTATGTGTTTTTTCTTCTTACTAGGATGAGTGCTCTGGACGGACTCACCTAAGAATATGGGCTATCCACAGCTTTAGATTTTTTTCACACAAACTCAAAAGACTTCATAACATAGTCTTTGCCGAGAATGCTCTGCAAATCTTTTAGTCTTTAGGCTTGTGATCGGGGTGCAGGCAGTAAATGTACCTCATGTGTGGTTCATCAGTATAAAACCTTCCCACTAGCATCCAAGCCCCAGCTTTTGAGAGGCTTCTTAATGAAGAGGCTCCTATTTTCAGAAAAATATTACATTTCTCACCTAATCAGAAGGTAGGGGTGTATATCTCAACAGATAGAACATATATACATATTATACACATACACATGGTTTGGGGGTGGGGCAGAGCGCTCTCTCTTCATTAGTTGGGATTTGGGTATTTTGAATTGAGGTTAATTGGCTATTGATGTGACACTGTATTATGGCCAGTTATGCTTTCATACTGCATTTGTAAAGTTACTATGGAATTCCTGCCTCAACAACAGCAAATGATTCAAGGAAGTGAATCTATGAAAGATTGAATGCTGCAGAAATATATTTCATTCTTTCCCAGCACACAAAAGTGACAACCACTCATAAGGAGCATTTACTCACGAAAAGATCTTTATTTGTCAGATCATAAGTGTCACCTTCAAGCAGTCTGGTGACCCAATTACTTTAAGATCACCTAAACAGCAAAGTTAATGCAAACAATGCAAGCAATGGCTATCCAAGCTCTTGCACATTTGCATCTGGATGATTGCAACACCCTCCCAGAGTCAACATCTGCTCCCACCCCCAAAGGCAGCCTCCACACAGTAGCATGTCTCAAAGGCCTGAGGAAATATGGCCGCATCACCTCCAACATTATGGAACTTGACTGGCTCCTTTACCAGTCCACATCATCTTTAATAACACCTGCATCATCTACAAAGCCATTATAACTGCTACCCTCGCCTTTCTGACAGGTAGGCACACCACCTCCAGTGTCTGTCGTCACACCAGCAACAAGGATACCATCAAACTGGAGGTGAAGCACAAAAAAGAAAAGGTAAGACAACAGGTGTTCTCAACTTAAGCATCCAGGATACGAAATGACAGCCCTATGTCCTTAGTACTGCCCAAACCCTTTTGTAGGGAAAGGGCTGAAGAAACACCTTTTTAGGGAACACCATGAATTAATTAACAGTCGACCACCACTCTCAGAATCCAACTTTCAGTCCAATCACATTTTACCTGTATCCTTGCCTTTAACTCCATAAAGCGTTCGATTGCCACTTGACTAGTATCACAATGTACAACTACCATATACATACAATCTAAACTTGTACATAAGATATATGAAGGGGACACACAGAAATAACAAATTCAAGCAGTGAATTTGAACAAAACAACAAAAATATCAAATATAACGGAGGAAGAAACCAGAAAAAAAACAGAAGTTAAGTAATGGTTTTTGATGGCACACTAAAGAGTAAATATTCAGTTACTCACCCCCAGTCTGAGAAGAAGCTTCGCTGATTTGTTCAGTGAGATATTCAAGCAAACCATCAAATATTTCCAGAAGATTCTTGATGGATTCTTTATCCCGTTTAACAATGTTCTCTCCTAAAAGGTAAATGGAAAAATGGTGCATAAACAACCCAGAATCATGTAGGCGTTCGCACAAATCGAATGAGTCATATCCACGGAATGCTCGAACTGTAATAATAATTTTAGGAGAGTCCACATGGTTACTCCCATATGTGGGGGAGAGTTGATGGTAAATCCTGAACGGCTGCTAAATTCTTAAGGCGAATGAAACTCACATAGGCAATAGCACAATTCAGTTCAATTCGCTTACGGCAAACAACGCATGTACATCTATTACTAAATGTTTTTATGAACTTGTTTTAGAATACAAAAATAAACAGAAGATAAAATTATGAACTCAATCAACATAAAAAAAAATTAGTTTCCGGATATGCCCTGATTCTTTAAGCGTTTGGCGCGCCTAACTCGCCTTTTGTAACAATAGATATGGATCTTCCAGCATTTTCCCCAATGTGAACTTTCTCAGCCTTATCATTTTTCAAACAATTCTTCTCTAGCGCCTCCAGGTGGCTCTGCTGTAGTGTTAGTCACTGTGCGCAACCATGTGGAAAAACACAAAGCCAATGCCAGAACTATTACCTTAGTCGGTAACAATGTGTTTTAGCCATGTTGTATAGCAGCATGGCTGTAAGGCTGGGGAAAAGGTCATATGACGCGGCCAGCGCAAGTCATGTAACAGCGGTTTTCGGTCTCGCCTAGCGTTGCAGCGCATGCGCTGCTCGCTGGCGAGAGATTTTGTGAGAGAGGGATTTCAGAAAAGGGCTTGAGGCCCCGCCCCTCATTTCCATTGGCTGGCGTCACCGTTTATGCTAAACGGTGGCTTGCCATTGGAAATTAGCTGTTTGCGTTGTCTCCCTTTCGCCTTTTGGTCCGGCCCATCCGGACTGGATCGCCTGCTTCATGGCTGTCGTGAAGCAATTTCTTATCTCAAGGAGGCGTGTTATATAAACAAGCCGTGAGATCCAGTCCGGATGGGCCATCCCAAAAGGAGACAGGGTGCTGCGTGTTTATTTTTGCATCGCGCTTTCACTTAATGTGAAAGCGCGATGCAAAAATAAACAGTGGCTGCCTTCCCGCAATGGCGGCCGCTTGTTATTACTTGGGTTAGAGTTCAGATTCAACATTACACAGTCCGACATCATGGAGATCACGTGACCGTCGCCACTCTCTGAGCAGTCGATGGTGTCCAGATTATTTTAAGCATATCGCGATGAGCTCATCCGTTCCCCTGTAACGTGGAATGGCGAGGTGCTGGGTGGTGTTGTCACACCGTCTCCCTCCCGCAGACTGAAACACTGTTTTCTTCAATAGTACAGACCCACAGACGATCAGAAAAAAAACACATCCTAACTACACCCCAACAACCAGCCACGCTGGCAACAACCAGACACAGACAGCACGGTTCTATGCCAGGTGGAGTGGGTCACACACCTTCCACTCTTGTATTTTAGTACTTATAGTGCGAGTTTATCTCAAACAAATGAAAAACCTGAAGTCCCAGGATTAAAAAAAAAAAAAGAGCTCGTGGTTGTTTCCCACTACCGTGGGACACGCTGGTATATTTTCCAGTCTCTATACTTCGTAAAGCTGTGCGGAGTAACCGAAGGCTGTGGCCCACAGGGCCAGGGATATCAGAAGCTGCAGAAATGAGCGACATTAGCATAAGTCCAACACTCCCGTAGCAAACTACAGCTCGCACCCCTCTCCGTGAGCCCTGGTTTTACATTCCCGTTGAATTGCCTCCGACTTTAAGCGCTATCGTGTGTCACATTCTGCAAATCCTTGTCATGCATATATTAAAAAGGGGCAAAGCAGAGTACGGAGCTGCTGTCGTATACGTGTGTGTGTGTTTGGGGTAAATGTGTCTTTAATTGTATACCTGGGTGCGTTTGTGTGTGTCAGGAGTTGTTGGTGTGGGTTTTTATTTGTGCGTCTGAGTGCATGCGTCAGCTGGAATCTGTTTGTGGGGGTCAGTAGGTGCGGATGAGGAGGAAGAGGGGCGCTCTCGGGGGCACCTCAATGTGAGTTGGTGTCCGTGTGTGTCTGGGTGCCGCGTGGGGTATCTGGGGTTGTTGGTGTGGGTTTTTGTTTGTGTGTCTACATGCGTGCATCAGTTGGTGTCTGCTTGTGGGGGTCGGTAGGTGCGGATAAGGGGCGCTCGGGGGGGGGGGGGCGCCTGGATGTGAGTTGGTGTGTCTGGGTGCGTGTGCGTCTGGGGTTGTTGGTGTGGGTTTGTATTTGTGTGTCTGCGTGTGTGTGTGCGTCGGTTGGTATGTGCGGATGAGGGGCGCTCTCAGGGGCACGGGGCTTGGATGCCACGGGTGTCTGCGATCGGGATAGGGTTGGCCGTGCACTTCTGAGTTCACGCCGCAGTTATCTCTTTGATACACCCCGCCTCCACAGTGCGATCAGCTCAGAATAGGACAAACAAAAAGTGGAAATACTACCGGGTGAAGCTTCGTCAGCAAACCGGAGAGGGGGGTGGTGGTGGTGGAGGTGGAGAGGGGGGTGGTGGTGGTGGAGGTGGAGAGGGGGGTGGTGGTGGAGAGGGGGGTGGTGGTGGTGGAGGTGGAGAGGGGGGTGGTGGTGGTGGAGGTGGAGAGGGGGGTGGTGGTGGTGGTGGAGGTGGAGAGGGGGGTGGTGGTGGTGGAGGTGGAGAGGGGGGTGGTGGTGGTGGAGAGGGTGGAGAGGGTGGTGGTGGTGGAGAGGGCTGCTGCTGCTGCTGCTGCTGCTGCTGCCGCCGCCGCTGCGAGCCCCACAGTATGGTTTGAGCTCTCTTACCCAGCAGTCCCTTTGCCAGGGTTTCTTTCTTTTTTTTCTGCCCTCCCTCCTCTTTCTCCCGCTCTTTTTTTTCACGCACCATCCTCTCTGGCTCCGTCACTTTTCTGAACCCCCTCTCTTGTGGTCTCTCTCTCGCCCTTTGTCACGCATTAGCCCACCCCCCTCTTTCTGTCCCACCCCCTGCACCCCCCTCTTTCTGTCCCACCCCCTGCCTCGCTATTTATTGTATCTTCATTCCATTTCTCCGGCGGTCTTGTTTTGCTGCCTCCTGTTGCATGGTGACAGAGCGCGTACATAACTGAGAGACACACCAGGGATTTGGTTGTGTGGTCGTCTCCCTTCTGCCATCTCGCTCTCTCTCACACACCATCTGTACTTAGACTGTACTAATCTGACATGATTTCAACTTTCTGTGGGCACCAATATGTTACTGAAAGGATTGTGAGCACCCCGATTAATATTCCGCATCATTTAACAGGCGACTAAAGGGATTGATTGCTATCCTCCTAATTACTAATCAGAGACGTTTTAAGGCATGGGCAAGTGGGCTCTGGCCCTGGGCCCCATCCTTTTAGAGGGGCCAACTGATAGATCCTGTTCTGTTCTCCACAAAGCCCTGCCCTGATGACCGTTAATTATTCTTAAACATAGATTTTAAATACCATTTTCTTTTAGTTTATTTTTTAATACAGGTAATGTGTGGGAGCCGTTTATAGACAATATACAGAGAAATATTGTTTGTTTTTTTAACACCATGCAACATCCATAAAAAAGTTCCTTTTAGGGTGAAACAGGAACTCACATTTGAGAAATTGCAATGGGTCACAGATTATTTGCAGAATATCAGTGATCTGCTGCTATAGTACAATATTGAAAACACACATCTCTATTTCTGAATATTAGATAGAAACACATTTAGAATTTAGACTAGTGTGCCACTGCAGTGTCAGTGACTTAGCCAAAGACAACGTGAAACAAGCATTTACAATTCAATAGGTCTTGCATTTACGCGAGTTTGAGCTATTGGCGTTGAAAATGGCAATGCCTAATTTTATGTTTTGGTTTTTAAAACATAAATAAAAGGCAGTCATTTTTTTTTACTTTAATAAGCGCGGTGCCATCTTCACGGACACTGCGCTATGCAAGGCAATAGGCGTTGATTTTGGTATTGTAATTAACAATGCCTTTTAATTTTTTAAAAGACATTGCCATTTACAATGTCAATTGCTCAAAATAATGTCATTGCGAGAACTATTGCATTGTAAATGCTTGTTCTTTTAATCTGACAGGAATACGGGACAAGCAACACAACACTGACTGAGGGAATGGGCCTATAAAGTAAGGAACACAATGTAGGAGGAGGTAGGAAGGTACGGGTAAACCGACGACAACTGGGCCACAGCAACAACGTGGGGCAGGGTGGGTGTGGAGGGGAGACTGCCTGCAAATACATGCACTCTTAATGGAGGGGTGAAAATTAAGAAACAAGCATCTGCAATGCGATAGGTCTCGCATTTACGCGAGTTTGAGCTATTGGCATTGTAAATGACAATGCCTTTTTTTTATGTTTTGGTTTTTAAAACATAAGTAAAAGGCAGTCATTTACAGTGTCAATAGCTTAAACTCTCACGAATGCGAGACATATTGCATTGCAAATGCTTGAAGGCATCGCCGAGTTGCCCCCTCCTGTCTTCCATGGCCACTGAAGAGCTCCCAGTTTGCTACAAGTTAAATAAACAAGCCGGCGGTCACAACTGCGCACAAAAGACCCTTCTGCATTAAGAAACTCATTACAGAAAATAGTGCATACAGACTAATGACGATGTACTGTGTAACAGAAGTAAAAGGGCCAGTCCTCATGGGAGGTTACAAATAAAGACAAGGCGGTACGAAGGAGAGACTATCAAGTCTAATAACGAATCAGAAGCCAGCATTTATAAAGGACAATGACACGAGCCAATGACCAATATTGACGGAGAGTGGGCGGGGCTTCAAGTACATACTTCCAATACCGCATGGCTCGCAGAGCTGCGCTGCCCAATCTCGACTTAAAAGGCAAATGCTACTTACCAGTATGCATCTTGTCTTGGCATGTAGAGCTGCAGATCTACACACTGTGCATAGATCGCCATCTGGTGTTGGGCCCAGATGTTGCAGTTTTTCTCTTGGAAAGTCTTTGGAAGTCACGAGGTATGCGACTCCTCCTTTGGATCGTATTGCGCATGGGCTTCAGCTCCATCCTCAGATTGTTTATCGCCAGCAGGGAAATGATGGAGCGTAGTAATAAACAGTGAAGATGCCCATGTGTGTTGTATCTAAATAAGATAAACCGGAACAGATCAAGGTAGCCGGGGAGGCGGGTCGGCGTGTGTAGTTCTGCAGCTCTACATGCCAAGAACAGATGCATACTGGTAAGTAGCATTTGGCGTTCGAGGCATATGAACTGCAGTTTACACACTGTGCATAGATTGTATAGCAGTACCTATCCCTAGCAGCGACCACCAGTATCTGTTGCACTGGTTTGAAACAATGTTTTGAGTACAGCCTGGCCCACACTAGCTTGTTGCTTAGCCTGCACATCTACACAATAGTGTTTAGTGAAAGTGTGCGGTGTTGACCATGTAGCTGCTTTGCAGATATCATCTAAGGGGGATGCTCCCTAAGAATGCCATGGAAGCCCCTATCTTACGTGTAGAGTGAGCTTTAGGGGGAACAGATAGCGTTCGTTTTGCTTTGTGGTTGCAAATCTGAATGCATTTGACAATCCACCTAGCTATCCCATATTAGGAGATGGGGTTGCCTTTATGTGGTGGTGAGAAGGAAACGAACAGTCGTTTGGTCCTACAAAAGGGTTGTGTTCTCTCGATGTAGTAGAGTAAGGCTCGTTTGACATCTAATGAGTGGAGAGCTCTTTCTGCAACGGTTTGTGGTTGCCAGAAGAATACAGGTAGTTCCACAGATTGGTTTAGGTGAAAGGGAGAAATGACTTTAGGGAGGAATTTTGGATTAGTACGGAGAACAACCTTGTTATGGTGCATTTGCAGAAAAGGTTCGTGAATGGTGAGTGCTTGTATCTCACTGACCCTTCTGAGGGAAGTGATGGCTACAAGAAAAGCAGTTTTCCATGTTAGGAATTGAAGTTCACATTTGTGTAGAGGTTCAAAGGGTGGCCCCATTAGTCTAGTGAGAACGATGTTTAGGTTCCACACAGGTGAGGGTGGCACTCTGGGGGGAATTATTCTTTTGAGGCCTTCCATGAAGGCTTTTATGGCAGGTACTCGAAAGAGTGATAGATGTTGCCCGTTTTGTAGATAAGCTGCTATGGCTGCAAGATGCAGTCTAATAGACGTGAAGGCTAGATTGCATCTTTGTAGGTATAGTAAATAGCCTAGGATGTGTTGAATGGACACATCTAGGGGATTGAAGTTATTGTTGTGACAATAGACCACAAAACGTTTCCACTTGACTGCGTAGCAAGCTCTAGTGGTAGGTCGGCTAGCCTCTCTAATGACGTTCATACAGTCAGGAGGAAGATTCAGATAACCGAATTCTAGGATTTCAGGAGCCAGATCGCAAGGTTGAACTGAGCTGGGTCCGGGTGCCTGATCTCTCCATGGTTCTGGGTTAAGAGGCTTGAGGTACTACAGATAGTTCCAGCAGTGTGGTGTACCACGGTTGTCTGGCCCAAGTTGGAGCTACTATGATGAAAGTGAGGGAGTGTTGTTGTAGTTTGCACACTACTAAGGGAATGAGTGGGAGAGGCGGAAAAGCGTACACAAATCTGCCTGACCAGTTCATCCATATCGCATTGCCTTTGGACAATGGGTGTGGATATCTGGCGGCGAAGCTTGGGCATTTGGCGTTTCCGTGGGTGGCAAAGAGGTCTATCTGTGGATGCCCCCACATTTGAAAGTACGGGTGAAGAACTTGTGGATGGAGTTCCCACTCGTGGATTTGTTGTGTTTGTCTACTCAGAAGATCTGCTATAGTGTTCTGGATTCCTGGGACATGTTGGGCTAGGAGGAAGATTTTTTGGGGTATGGCCCATCTCCACATGCTCTGTGCTAGTTAAGAGAGCTGCAGAGAGTGTGTGCAGCCTTGTTTTGGTATATAGTACATGGCTGTCATGTTGTCGGTGAGGACTAAGACGGCCTTGCCTGAGAGATGCGTTTGAAAAGCCTTTAGGGCTAGGAATATGGCTAGTAACTCCAGATGGTTGATGTGGAGTAACTTTTGTTGAGGTGTCCACCTGCCCTGCATGGTGTGATGTAGTAGGTGACCTCCCCAGCCGGAGAGCGATCTGTCCGCTGTAAGTACTATGTGAGGAACCGGGTCCAGGAACGGTCGCCCTTTGGAAAGGTTTTTGGTGGTCCACCACTGCAGAGAGCGATAGGCACGACCGTCTGCCAGCACCAGATCTGTCAATTGACCCTGGGCCTGGTTCCATTTGCGCGCTAAGCACTCTTGGAGAGGACGCATCTGGAGTCTTGCGTGAGGTACTATGAATATGCAAGAGGCCATCATTCCTATAAGTTGCATGAACACTCTGGCTGGAAGAGAGTGTTCTGGCTGAAATTTGTCACGAAGAGCCTGAATGCTTGCTATCCTGGCAGGACTGGGGTAGGCTAGCTCTTTTGCGGTGTCTATGGTGGCACCGAGGTATTGCTTTACGTGGGATGGTTGCAGATGGGACTTCATGTGATTTACTGTGAAGCCCAGGTCGTGAAGCAGTTGGATAGTGGCGCGAGTGTGTTGTACACACTGGTTGTATGAGCTGGCTTTTATGAGCCAGTCGTCTAGGTATGGGAAGACATGAATGTGTTGTCTTCGCAGGTGGGCTGCCACTACTGCTAGGCACTTGGTGAACACCCGTGGTGCTGTGGTGACTCCGAAGGGGAGCACCTCGAATTGGTAGTGTTGACTGTCCACTACAAATCTGAGAAACTTCCTGTAAGCGCTGTGAACAGGAATGTGGAAATAGCGTCCTTGAGGTCTAAGGTGGCCAGGAAGTCATTTTGGGAGAGCAGTGGAAGTACCTGCTGGAGTGTGACCATGTGGAAATGGTCGGAGTGTATATAGTGATTGAGGGGTCTGAGGTCTAGGATGGGCCATAGAGTCTCGTCCCTTTTTGGTATGAGAAAATATAGGGGGTAAACTCCCATATTTCTTTGGTTGGTAGGGACTAGTTCTATCGCACAATTTTGTAGGAGTGAGATTACCTCTTGTTTTAGTAGTGCTAAATGTTCTTGTGACATTGGACGTTGTTTTGGTGGAATGTTTGGGGGGGTAGATGTTAGTTCGAGGCAGTAGCCCGACCAAATTATTTGCGTTACCCATTTGTCTGAGGTGATGGTAGTCCAGACAGGAAGGAAATTGTGGAGTCTGCCCCCGACCGGAGTGGGATGGTCTGGGGGAAGCTGAGGGAAGTCATTGGGAAGGGGTGGAGGAAGAGCGGGAGGGGTTTGTCTTGCCTCTGCCTTCAATATTGTTGCCTCTGTAGCTGCCTCTTTGGTAACCCCTTGTAAAGGTGGATTGGGTAGGGGCTTTATAGGAAGTGGAAGCGGTGTCAGAGGAGTAGCCTCTGGATGTGCTTCGAAAGGAAGAGTGGCGAAAAGAGCGCCTGGTAGGGTGTGATTGTAAGGCTCCCATAGACTTCGCCGTATCCGTGTCTTTTTTCATTTTTTCCAGGGCCTCATCTACTTTTGGGCCGAACAGATGTTCCTGGTCAAAAGGGTGGTTCAGGATGGAAGCTTGCACCTCTGGTTTGAAACCCGAAATCCTTAGCCAGGCATGGCGACGGAGGACGACGCTGGTGTTAATTGCCCTAGAGGCGGTGTCAGCTGCATCTAGGGCACAGCGGATGGAGGTATTGGTGATGGTTTTGCCCTCCTGAATTAACTCATTGGCTCTATTTTTATATTTGTCAGGGAGGTGTTGCATTATGGCTTCTAGTTCGTCATAATGTGCCCTGTCATATCTTGCAAGAAGCGCTTGTGTATTTGCGATGCGCCATATGGTGGCAGCCTGGAATGCAGTGCGCTTGCCCGATGCGTCCAAGAGTTTTGACTCTTTATCAGGTGGTGGTGCCTCGCCTGATGCTTGGGAGTTTGCTAGTTTTCGTGACACTACTAGGGAATCTAGTGGTGCTGGCCCTCTGATGTAGGCGGGATCTTTAGGGGCGGCTTTATATTTTTTGACTATGCGAGGGTTGATGACCCTGGCTCTGACTGGATCTTTAAAGACCTCCGGCGCGTGCTTGATAACTCCTTTGAGCATGGGCAGGATGGAGGTGGCCCTGTGTGTCGTGTCGAACGTATCAAGGAGGAAGTCCTCCTCCACGGGGTGGTATGGAGATACACACCATGGTAGTGTGCAGCCGTCTGGAGTAGGTGGTTGAACCCCAATGAGTCTTCTGGTGGGGATGGTCTCGAAGGGTAGAGATCATCCTGCGGGACGTTAGGAATGTTATAGTCGTCCCATGGGTCTGGGGAGCCTGTAGGAGTGGGGTCCACTGTAGGTTGGTCATGGGGCTCGTCCCCTATGTCATCATAGACATCATCATTGTCATCATCCGGAGAGGGTGTGTGGGAATGATGAGGTGGGGGGGGGGAGAAGGAGGTGGGGGGGGAGAAGGTGGAGGTGGGGGGAGAAGGAGGAGGTGGGGGGGTGGAGGAGGGGGCGAGGGTATTCTCAAAGGGGAGGTAGCAAAGTCTTTCCTCTTTGGAGGTGGAGCTGGGGCAGGCTTATCCAGCTGTCTCTTTTTGATGCTGAGCATCAAATGTCCAGTCTTAGGATCCTTGACCAGTGTTTTTTGCAATGGATCAGGCGTAAAAAGTTCTTCAGAGAGAGGCCTGTCCGTCGGCGCCGAAGGCATCGGAGCCATAGGTTTTTTTGTTTTAGAGTCTGCAGTAGTCCGCTGTTTTGAACTATGCGGCTTTGAATGGGCTGGTTGGTTACTCTGCTCCGAGATGGTTTTCGGCTTTGAGATATGGGTGTCGGTGGCCTAGTGTTTTTTGCTCGGTTCCGGGGACGGTGTCGGTACCGAGGAGCTGGTGCTGGTTTACGGCGCCGAGTGCTTCGGTATGGAGCTCGGTGCCGAGGAGGAGGCGATTTTTTTTTTCGGCGTCGGTGCTGAGGAGTGTTTTTCGGCACCGACGTTGGGCTGGCTCGAGCCCGAGCCGCCGGAAGGCTTAATAGGCTTCTTTACCGGCCCCGAAGGTGCGGTGTGGGAAGCAGTGTTCTTGGTCGTGCCTAGGCTCGAAGGCGTGACCGAAGCCTTTTTGGATCTCACGGAGGGTGTGGGGTGGGGGTGGGATTTCGGTACCAACGACCCTCTGTGCCGGAGTGATGTCCTCCACATCTGAATCGTCGGATTCGGAGGCGCTGACGGTGTGTTGTTTTTCTGGAGCGTCGACGCCTTCTCTGAAGATGTCATCTGGGATCGCCGTCGACGAATGTGCCATAGTTCTTCGTGCCCTTCGTTCTCGAATGGTTTTCTTGGACCGGAAGGATTTGCACGCCGGATAGTCTTGAGCCTCGTGTTCAGGGGAGAGGCAGAGATTGCTACTTCGTGGAGATCGGTGTGGGGGAATTTGGACCCACATCGAGAGCACTTCTTGAAGGGAGTCCATTCCATTAGCCAGGACCGGAGCTTGGGTAGGCCCGAAGGCCGTCGTCGACGACTGGAATCGAAGGTGTTGATCCATTAGAGCCCTGTCGAGTGTGGAGATCACGATCGAAAACAATACCGTGAAAAAGGGGGAGGATTGCGTGTCGATTGGAGAACTGGAAACTGTTCGGAACCAGAGCGCGAAGATCACATCCGAGCCCGATGGCGGAAAAAAAACAATCTGAGGATGGAGCCGAAGCCCATGCGCAATACGATCCAAAGGAGGAGTTACATACCTCGTGACTTCCAAAGACTTTCCAAGAGAAAAACAACTGCAACATCCGGGCCCAACACCAGATGGCGATCTATGCACAGTGTGTAATCTGCAGCTCATATGCCTCGAACAAGTAGCTTCTAAAGCGCGAGCAGTGGAGGGATGCTGGTCAAGAGCAAGATACTTGCATCATGCCACTATACTGGGATACATAAATGATACAACAAAAAGGTAAGCAGATAAGGTTTTATGTTAAGTCGGTTACAAAACGTTGAAAACAAAAGTGGGTTGTCACACAATGGACATAAACAGAATACCTTATCACATTGACTGTCTATCTTGCTATGCAAACAGCACATTTCAAGGTTATGATGGATCCAGTAAAGAATATCTGAAAAGAGCAAGAAATATTGCTACAATAGAAACAACCAATTGCTTAACATGTTTTAAGATACAAGAACCGAACAGTTGAGAGTAAAAATGATGAGATGCTGGTGCGCAAGCTTTTCTTGAACAATAAAAAGTAGCAAATGATAATCTATTTAACTACGTTTACATTGAAAAGCCCTTCCTAAAAATGCTGGTTGAATGAAGGCAGTGGTACATGAAATATCTATTTCTGGTCAGATTTTATGAACCCTCAAAGCGCTGATGAGGATTAACGTAAAAATGGTAAAGACGTCCATATTGCTCACTGCTAGGATGTAAAATGTGCAACTGTGAACTTTTATTGTAATTGCATTTATGTAGTACTTACTACCACTGAAGAGACATTAAAGCTCTTTACGCCAGGCAGCACGATGCTCCGGGAATCCGATGTTAGTGGTTAGTCATAGTTTACAGGTTATAATTGGTCAACTGAATTAATCTTGTGCTCACAAGGAAACCTTTCAGTGCATTTACATAAGTTTATTTTTGTTGGAAGATGGAATTAATATGGGAGGTGCTATTTGTACAAGATGATCCAAAATCACAATTTGTTAAGCTTTGAATAGTTTGGGGCATAGGGGTCTCTTTTAGGACTTTTTCTTTAACCAGGTGAACAGCTTCAATTGCATAACACTCCACAGAGAATAGAAACAGCCTATGGTTTCTGTAGGAAGGTGGAGTATTTTGTGGTGATGCTGGTTAGGCCACTCCATGCAATACTCACACAATAGCCCAAAGATGGTCCTTGGATTCACAATAATAAATCCATAGCTCAGTCCTGGTACAGTGGCAAAGAGCAGTTAGGCTTTACTAGAGGAACATGTGTTAAGCGTTTCAGAGTACCAACATGGATGAGAAGTAATTGACACAACTCGAAAGAAAATCTGACACCAATTTATAAAAATAAAGTAGATTTGTATATAAATTTAGACCCAAAATGAAGTAAATTGGATAAGTATGACCAGAGTTATGGCTTTTAGAAGCAAAATTAAATCACTGCAAAACAGTACTGCAAAACATTATCATTGCGGTCAATAGAAAAAGCACTAGTGACAATCGGTTACTTGCAGTCCGAGTTGTGTGGAACCCAAGGAGAGTAAAGGTAAAGGTAATGCGGGTCTCAGGACCAAGGCACGACAATTCTATTTTACCTGTCTCGAGAAGTCTGGGTGCAGAGTTGTCCTGGCTGTCTATGGTGCTGAAGCAAGAGCTGCCGGAGTGCTGGTTTACAGCTTACACAGTGCTGATTAGGAACAGAGTGCAAAATGTCAGCAATTTCGCCACTGCGGACGTCGGATGAAGGTTTTGCAGGGTTCCCTTAGGGTATAGTGTTGAGTAAAAGTGGTGGTTGCCGGACAGGTGTCCAACAAGACTTGGCAGCGGTAAGGTCAGAAGAAAGTTATTTTGACGTCCAGAAGGCAGGGGGGGAAAGGTAGCCACCTGAAACTTGCTGGGGGGGTCAGGACTACGTTTCCCACAATGCACTGGACCATCTACTTTTGGGTGATCCCTCAAAAGGGCCCAATGGCTAGCGATTCTTTGGTTCCGGTACACTGTCTTACCTGCGGTGTGCAGGGGACTAGTGCCACTAGGCCAGGGGAGTTTGGAGTTGCCTTTGGCTCTGAAAGGGGTGCCTATGGTTGGGGGAACCAAGCTTTGGTCTAGTACGAGTCACAGTGTTGCAGTTCCAGAAAGGTTGCCACAGGTGCAGGGCATCCCTTTTGGGTTTGTCGGGCTCCTCTTGTTGCAGACTCTGGTCTCTTCTTGTGCTCTTCGTTGCAAGTCAGATCAGAACTGGGGTTCTGGTGTCAGGGGTAGCCCTTAAAAGGAATACGCCGCAATACTGAGGACTCTGTTTGGGACAATGCCGGAATTTGAGGCGCATGTTAAATAGACTGCACCTCGTGAACTCTTCCAAGTAATCTCTGAAATATTGTGAAGACTGGAAACATTAAGTAAAGCCCTGATGAAGTTCCCCTTGAGGGAATGAAACGCGTTGGCTGACCATTTCTTATCAACTAGAAAAAACATTTTTGAAATAAAGAGGACATTTGAACATAATACTTTGGCTTCTTGGACTGTTAGATACGTGCACCTCCATTTCTCTTTCTTGAGTAGCCCTTAAAAGCTAGATGTAGTGGTGTTAGGGGTGTAGGTGCAAGTTGCCAATGGGCTACTAGCCCCAGCAAATTAATCAGTCCCTGAGGTGACCACATCTGGGGGGTGGTCACCTTTTCCACCCAGAACCACTTTTAAAAATGGCAGACGTCTTCCTCAGCTGTAAAAAAACAGGTAGGCCACCTTACAGAATACCTAATTTTCCCCCCTGCCTGGGTGCAGATGGGCCTGGGGGCAGGGAGTTTCCTCCTTCAGGAGGTAGCCTGGCTGCATATCACAGGTAGTGAAGGCTTTGAAGCTCATCGACTTGATGTATCACTTCCTGGCAGGTGGTCAGATTACTGTCTTGGCAGAAGCAGCTGCGGACTGGCAGCCAGAGCACAGGAAAGGCTGGGACAACCAGGTGGGCAACCTCCAAGGTAGCCACCTTGGTGGATACCACACCATCCTCGATACGAAATTTGTGTGAGGGGTGATGAGGCACTTTGTTTGATACCAAACAGGACATATTTCGGTGGTACCATAATGGACCTGGCGACCACGAGTATGCCCGGGTGACAGCCCATGTTATCCTTTAACGGTAAAGGCCACCATAGGGGACATATAAGCTTGCACAATGTCCTCCCCTTTAATATAATGCACCTTTCCTCCTGGGCTCATGTGGACTTCCTTTGGGGTGACTGGCATATATTAAATAATAGTTCATTGACTTAGACCCAAATGGTTAGGACAAAGTCAAGTTGGAGCAGTTTGCACTGCTCCTGCAGTCTGCAATGGCAGGCCTGCTGTTGGCAGTTTACTTGGGTCACTCAGGGTGGCACAAACTGTGCTTCAGACCCTGGTGACCCCTGAACACCCATGCCCATGTAAAATCGGATTCTCTCGTTTTTTGATTAAGCTATGCCTCATCCATTTCTCACCCCTGCTCTGCTTTCAGCCTGGCTCTACCCTTGACACTGCATCTGTATAAACAGGAGTAAAGAATCTAGATTGGGGCATTGTAGGCTGTGCATACAAGCAGAGTCAGGTAAATACAAAAATATCTGCTGTACCTATAGTTATTTTATAAACGCATCTAAGTCGTTTCTTAAGACAGAAAAAACCACTCTATCTGGACCGTGTAGAGATTACAAAACACATAGAAATAGGGTATTAATCCATGTTTTAATTTCGACCTTATTTGAAAAAGACTTATTTGATGAATACGTAAGATTTATACATTACACCAACATTTTTATACAGACAAAACCAAGGACCTATTCGTCCTACAATACATTGGTACCCATGGACAATCTGTGGAATAAAATTATTCACACATACTCATTCATACTAAGACACATTCATGCAATGTAACAAAAGACACATGACCCTAAAAGCTAAAAGTTGAACAAAATACAGGCCCAAAATAATGGTAGGCGAGTCTTCTTAAGTGTAAAACATACACAGAGGGGTACAGAAAAGAAGAATGGCATATGGTAAACAGAATGGAGTAACAAGAAAATGTGTTCTTGTAATGTCTTAATAAATCTGTGTGGTGAACAATCCAGTTCAATATGCCGACGCGCGTTTCGGTGTAACACCCCCTTTAACCGGGGCAACACCTTCTTCAGGGCGAGAAATTATTCAGACATAAGTTCCATGGGACCTACCAAGTGATAAATAACAATTAGTGAACAAAAAACTATTAATTCTAAACATATCCATTAGATAATACTGATTATTCATGAAGTTGCAACATACAAAATTCATCTAAAATGAACACTGGTCCAGATACATGAGTGGTTGAGCATTGAACATACTAATTATATTATGAGCGTTGCACACATGATAGAAAATAACGAACAAAATAGCCAAGATACGAGAAAAATTTGTAAAGGAAAACACAAACAACAAATGGTTTAGTCATACTAGCAATCAATCAAAAGGATTCCTGGATGTATAGCTTAAACTGGATACCGTTGTACAAAATCTGGTAAACAGCATTCAGATAAAAACAGTAAATGAAATTTTTTTTGGAAAATTCACCATGGTGGTGTGTCCCCATATATAGTCTGGAAAATAGTATCAACTAAGAGATGGGTGAGTTTCGAGTAGAGTAACAAAAGATAGGGGTGCTACGTCTGCATGAAACTAATGATTAAGTAAAGGAAGATGAGAGACATGCTCACCAAGGGATCAGTTGGGAAGATAAGAATATATATATCTCTCTCTCCTTAAGTTTAAGGACACAACCTCAGTACTTCTTACGGTGAACAAATATAGCAATGTAGTGGAACTTTTCAACTTATTGGCATGCGAGATCTAAGGAAGAGAGTAGATCAGGAAAGATTAGCATTTCAGACATAAAACAAAGTTTGTTAGATTTGTAATGTTTATAGAGGGCGACAAAGGCCATGTCCCTGGGACTTAATCTACCTGAAATCAGCGGTTTATAGGTGTTCTCTGTTTGCACTTTTTGGGCGATGAATATGAGTCAATGAGTCTGAAATACCAATGAAAACAAAATAGGCTAGTGAAGGTCTATTTTTTATATATAAATCATAGACCAATGTAATAAGCGAGAAACTTAAAGATGTAATTAATCACCTACTTAGGTTTTTAGAGAAAGCACCTCGTAATTCCGGCTCGATGTGCACCTATCCTCACGCTTCCAAGGTTGGTGAGGAAAAAGGAAATGGATTCTGCCACAGCGTCTGGTAAGCGAGACAAAATAATTCGAGTTAGCGCTCCAGGACTAATTGCGGGGTCAAGGTTATTTCTAATCATTGCCCCATGTGATATGCGAATAACTCAAAAATGTAATTAATCACCGTTTTAGTTTAGGGAAGACATCTCGCTGTTTCTGTTTGGCGTGTGACTGGGGGAAAAAGAATTGGATTCCGCCGCAGTATCTGATGAGTGAAATAACAAAACAATTAGAGTTAACGCTCCAGCGCTGATTAAAAGAACGAGGAAATTGTTGTCTTTGCCATTCTACCTATTTTCTAAACGCTTACCGGGGGGAAGTTTTCTAATGCTTTCAGTCCTTCGCCTCAGTCCAGGTACGCAGATCAATGTAGACGCTGCTCCGCATGATATGCGAGTAACTCAAAAATGTAATTAATCGCCGTTTTAGTTTACGGAAGACATCTCGCTGTTTCGGTTTAGCGTGTGACTGGGGGAAAAGGAATTGGATTCCGCCGCCGTATCTGATGAGCGAAATAACAAAACAATTAAAGTTAACGCTCCAGCGCTGATTAAAAGAACGAGGAAGCTGTTGTCTTGGCCTTTATACCTATTTTCTAAACGCTTACCGGGAGGAAGTTTTCTAATGCTTTCAGTCCTTCGTTTCAGTCCAGATACGCAGATCGATGTAGAAGCTGCTCCGCTGCTGGTCCGCTGCTTTCTGCGAAGCGAGCAACGACCAGTTTGATTGTGAGCAGCTGCTTATATACCGGCAGGGGCTGTGCACAAATCACGTCCTAGGGTAGTGTCAAAGAGGTGGCTATGGATTCTGGAGAGACTTCGGAGTGAAGTGACCATCCCTATTGGCCTTAGAGTGAGAAATATACCAGGTCTTTTTGTGGAGATCAGGCAATTCCTCGAAAAATGGGCCCCGATATCAAACAGATGCTCTAGGGACTGGATGATCCTTATTGTTGAAACAGCCAGAGAGGTAATCCAACTATTAAATAAGCGCTGGAGCGTTAACTTTAATTGTTTTGTTATTTCGCTCATCAGATACGGCGGCGGAATCCAATTCCTTTTCCCCCAGTCACACGCTAAACCGAAACAGCGAGATGTCTTCCGTAAACTAAAACGGCGATTAATTACATTTTTGAGTTACTCTCATATCATGCGGAGCAGCGTCTACATTGATCTGCGTACCTGGACTGAGGCGAAGGACTGAAAGCATTAGAAAACTTCCCCCCGGTAAGCGTTTAGAAAATAGGTAGAATGGCAAAGACAACAGTTTCCTTGTTCTTTTAATCAGCGCTGGAGCGTTAACTCTAATTGTTTTGTTATTTCACTCATCAGATACTGCGGCGGAATCCAATTCTTTTTCCCCCAGTCACACGCCAAACAGAAACAGCGAGATGTCTTCCCTAAACTAAAACGGTGATTAATTACATTTTTGAGTTATTCGCATATCACATGGGGCAATGATTAGAAATAACCTTGACCCCGCAATTAGTCCTGGAGCGCTAACTCGAATTATTTTGTCTCGCTTACCAGACGCTGTGGCAGAATCCATTTCCTTTTTCCTCACCAACCTTGGAAGCGTGAGGATAGGTGCACATCGAGCCGGAATTACGAGGTGCTTTCTCTAAAAACCTAAGTAGGTGATTAATTACATCTTTAAGTTTCTCGCTTATTACATTGGTCTATGATTTATATATAAAAAATAGACCTTCACTAGCCTATTTTGTTTTCATTGGTATTTCAGACTCATTGACTCATATTCATCGCCCAAAAAGTGCAAACAGAGAACACCTATAAACCGCTGATTTCAGGTAGATTAAGTCCCAGGGACATGGCCTTTGTCGCCCTCTATAAACATTACAAATCTAACAAACTTTGTTTTATGTCTGAAATGCTAATCTTTCCTGATCTACTCTCTTCCTTAGATCTCGCATGCCAATAAGTTGAAAAGTTCCACTACATTGCTATATTTGTTCACCGTAAGAAGTACTGAGGTTGTGTCCTTAAACTTAAGGAGAGAGAGATATATATATTCTTATCTTCCCAACTGATCCCTTGGTGAGCATGTCTCTCATCTTCCTTTACTTAATCATTAGTTTCATGCAGACGTAGCACCCCTATCTTTTGTAACTGTACTCGAAACTCACCCATCTCTTAGTTGATACTATTTTCCAGACTATATATGGGGACACACCACCATGGTGAATTTTCCAAAAAAAATTTCATTTACTGTTTTTATCTGAATGCTGTTTACCAGATTTTGTACAACGGTATCCAGTTTAAGCTATACATCCAGGAATCCTTTTGATTGATTGCTAGTATGACTAAACCATTTGTTGTTTGTGTTTTCCTTTACAAATTTTTCTCGTATCTTGGCTATTTTGTTCGTTATTTTCTATCATGTGTGCAACGCTCATAATATAATTAGTATGTTCAATGCTCAACCACTCATGTATCTGGACCAGTGTTCATTTTAGATGAATTTTGTATGTTGCAACTTCATGAATAATCAGTATTATCTAATGGATATGTTTAGAATTAATAGTTTTTTGTTCACTAATTGTTATTTATCACTTGGTAGGTCCCATGGAACTTATGTCTGAATAATTTCTCGCCCTGAAGAAGGTGATGCCCCGGTTAAAGGGGGTGTTACACCGAAACGCGCGTCGGCATATTGAACTGGATTGTTCACCACACAGATTTATTAAGACATTACAAGAACACATTTTCTTGTTACTCCATTCTGTTTACCATATGCCATTCTTCTTTTCTGTACCCCTCTGTGTATGTTTTACACTTAAGAAGACTCGCCTACCATTATTTTGGGCCTGTATTTTGTTCAACTTTTAGCTTTTAGGGTCATGTGTCTTTTGTTACATTGCATGAATGTGTCTTAGTATGAATGAGTATGTGTGAATAATTTTATTCCACAGATTGTCCATGGGTACCAATGTATTGTAGGACGAATAGGTCCTTGGTTTTGTCTGTATAAAAATGTTGGTGTAATGTATAAATCTTACGTATTCATCAAATAAGTCTTTTTCAAATAAGGTCGAAATTAAAACATGGATTAATACCCTATTTCTATGTGTTTTGTAATCTCTACACGGTCCAGATAGAGTGGTTTTTTCTGTCTTAAGAAACGACTTAGATGCGTTTATAAAATAACTATAGGTACAGCAGATATTTTTGTATTTACTTGTGAATTTTCCCCTGCTGCTCTACCTTCATCTATTCAGGGGTTCCCCTTTTCTAGTGGTTTTTCCTTACAAGCAGAGTCAGCACAGAAGAACAGCTGGCGTCAGCACAGGGTTTTTCAGACAGTGGTAAAGTAAAGTTTGCTCAGAGAGCATATCTTGTTGTGCAGCTTCAGGATGCGACAGTTACACAAGGCACCAAGGCTGTTGATTCTTACAGATGGTTTCATTTGTATGTTCTTCCCAAAGCTCTATTTACCTCTGGGCGTCCCTCGTTTGTGATCTTTGCTATAAAATCCCATGTAACCATCGTTTGGTGTGCTCTCGCCTTGAGTATCTCTATGGTGCTTGTCGGACGGAGCCCCATTCATGAATGCTAATTAAATGAACTATGGTTTGTACTTCGCTCCAGTGTCGATTCCTCCTTACTTGTTAAGAACTCCTGGACTAAAGGGTGACCCTACACCAGTGGGTTATTAATAATCCACTTCCACAAATTGGCACCCAACGTGGGCCCCATCAAGGGCTTGCAGTCGGACCAGGGGAGGAGATCGGGTCGGTAAGACGAACTTCGCTGAGGGGCGCCCCACCTGAAGAGACTAATGTTGCTCGTGGTCCATTTTTCAGCTCTCCGACTCTGATCTTCCTAGCGGCTGCTGGCCTTGACTGGGGCCCTCAGACGGTCATTCTTTTGGGTCAGGGAGGATCGACAGGTGGGAGTTGAAGACTACACAAGGTAAATCTGTATTGAACCGGTTCATTTGGTTAGAATTTGTTTGGTATCCGTTCGGGATCTGCTTGGAATGTTGGAATTTAGAATCCGTTTTGGAACTTGCTATTTGTTTTGACTAACATTTTTTGTTACAGGCAATGTGAGAATATGTTTTATTTTTCTCTGTTTATAAGTTTTTTATATCTTATATAACATGCCTGTGATTAGCACTCTTTGGAAGTTTTGTTATTGCTGCTGCGATAAGCAGAGCATTTTGGAAGCAAGTCAGCCAGCACCACCAGAAGGTATGCCGAATTTTGAGATGTACATCAAATATCGTATTTGTCCCATCATGTATAATACATTGTGGAACAAATATACAAAAGGGGATCCCCAGTTGCAATGGCCATTAGAGGGAACAATAGACCCTCACAAACTCTAGTATCTAGAGAAACAATTGGTTTTAAAGAAAGTTAGGCCACCTATGTTTGACAGTTTGCATATGTGTAGGAACGAAGTGAAGGAGCATCAGCTCAAGGCAGAGAAGGTACAAAGGTAACACGGTAGGAAGACAGTATCAGAAGTATAAGGAATTGAAGGATAAGGAAGTTCAGGAGAAAAGGGAATGTTTAGATGGAGAACATAGATTATTAATATTGAAGACACACAGTAGCAGTTCAGGTCCACCAAGAGAATGTGGATTCAGACATTGATGGACTATTGATCGAACAATCCCCACCCCCCATATGTACCCTTAACACCTCTTCCCCCTGGACCACCAAATGTCGTTCCCCCTGTACCTCCGGTTCCACCTTCTTTGCCCGCGGTTGTCCAGCTCCCTATTTCCCAACCAGTGCCAGTACATCCTCTACCCACTCCATCCCAGGTCACTGTCCCCCCATCCCAGGCTACTGCACCCGAAATGACTGATGATCCTGTACTTTCTGTATCTGTCCTGACCCCTCGCATTCTTTGTTCTACTTTATCTCAAAATCGTCAGGATGCAATAAGATTGATGGTATTAAATTGGTTGAGTGATCTAGAAATGGAGGTAGGAGAAATGATAGATCAGTCAGATACAGGATTTTTCTGACGGCGAGCTTCTTTGTCTCATAAATAAGTTCTCATCAACTTATGGTCCAATGGGAGATAAATACAGGACAGCATGGCCCTGATGATGTTAGAGCTATTAATCAACAGTGTCAGATAGTAGCCTTCCCTGTAAGTAGGATTAACACTGCCATAGCAACGATAATTGGATATCGTAATGAACTTTCTTCCTCTCCTCGAATAAGACCTATGAGGGAAGCTGCGCCACAGTTCATTCCTGGAAGAGGGAAAGCAGATAATGATGACCCTAATAGTCCTGATGCTAGAGCCCATTTTTTGTATAATTGGATATATATGCCCTGGAAAAGGACGGATGTACTCACTTTAAAAGCCTCATTACCAGACATACGGAAACATCCTAGAGGATTTTATGATGATGTACAGGCAGCCATTGATTCTTGTATCATGACCTTAGCAGCCTTTAATAATATCCGGACTCAGGTCGATGCTGGCCGTACTACTCTTCTGGTGTTCTTGGATCTCACCGCGGCCTTCGACACCTTATCTCCTCATAGGCTGGTGGCTCACCTTCGAGAGATGGGTGCCGGGGGTACAGCTCTGAGTCTCCTTGCCTCCTTCCTTGGTGAACGTGAACAGAGGGTGAAGTTAGGCCAGTATTTTTCAGCTCCTAAAGGCCTGCAGTGTGGTGTCCCACAGGGCTCTTCTTTGAGCCCTACACTCTTTAATATCTATGTGGCCCCACTTGCAAAAATGGTAAGATCTTTTGGGCTGGAGGTGTTGTCCTATGCGGACGACACCCAAATAATGGTTTCTAGAACACATACTGTAAAAGACTCGGCCCTTAATTTTAGGAGTTGCATGGAGGCAGTTTCCCTCTGGATGGTGGAAAATTTCCTGAAGCTGAATGGAGAGAAGACCGAGGTCTTGATCTTTGGGAGTGATCAAGAAATCTGGTCCAGTGGTTGGGGGCCGGCCACGCTGGGGGTCTGTCCGCATCCAGTTTCTCATGGGAAGAACCTAGGGGTGATCACGGACAATGCTCTCTCTCTGAGGCTGCAGGTAAACAGGACCGTTTCCACCTGTTTTGGTATCATCAGGATTCTTAGAAAGATCTCTCACTATTTTTCTTTTGAAGCTCGTAAGCAGGCCGTTGTGGCCTTGGTAACGTCAAGACTAGATTATTGTAATGCCCTTTATGTGGGCATTAATAAAGGCTTTATCCATCGGTTGCAGATGGTGCAGAACGCGGCGGCCAGGCTGGTCTTGAACCTTCCTTAATTTCATTCAGTCACAGCCTCGATTAAGCTTCTGCACTGGCTCCCGATGAATGATAGGATCATTTTTAAGATTCTATGCCTGACTCATGAAGCCTTTTATGACTCTGGTCCTGAGGGCATTAAGTCGATCGTTTGTCATTATGCTCCCTCCAGATCTCTTCGGTCCTCGGACAAAAACCTTCTTAGTGTTCCCAGGTTTAAGAAGGCTAAATGGGGCAGCAGAGCCTTTTCCACTATGGCGCCCAAATTGTGGAACTGTCTTCCATTGAACATTTCTAGTGAGGCCTTGCAACCTTTATTTCGTAAGGCCTTAAAGACCTGGCTCTTTCGTGGTCCTTCAGTATGAGCATGATCCTTTTTTCTCTCGTCCCCTGATGTTTTGCATCCAGCGCCTGGACGCCCTTGGGCTACGTTCGCGCTTTTACAAGTCTAAATTCATTCATTCATTCATGGTCAGAATTTCAGACAACCAGCTAGTAGGGCCACTGCGTAGACAAACTCCACTAGGGGTGGATCAATGTGCTTACTGTAAGGAGAAGGGACATTGGCGTTCCGAATGTCCTGTTTTAGCTGCTGGTGGGAGAGGAAAGCGACAAGTGAATGGTAGTCGGGGGACTTCAGCTCCCCGCCAGCTGCCACAGCAGGTTCAAGCTCCAGAGAGAAATAGGTCAGGAAATTATTTTGATCAACGAAATAATCAATATTCTATGGAGGATTGGGAGTCAGAGGAAACTGTGGGAACACATTTTGCCTAGAACAGCGTAGGACAAGGAGGACCAGTTGAGATACCTGTAGACCAGTCAGGGCCCTATATAACAGCCAGTATCCTTGGGCAGGATCAGAAACTGGTCCCTGGGACACCCTGGTCTGGCCAAGTGATTACATCAAAAGGATTTAATGGAACACCAACTCCTAGCCCTGTGTCCCAAAAACTACCTTTGCAGGTTACAAATGTCATCACTACAGCCCCCTTTTTACTTCCCCCACATGCTCCAGATAATCTGATGGGACTCGATCTTCTGAAATATTTCCATGCTACTATACATTGTTCCCCATCTAGAGTACGTGTCATTTTTTGGAAAAAGACATTGCCTAAACAATATAATTTTTGTTTATGTTCGGACCTGGATTCTGTCCCTTCATGTGTTTGGGCTACTGCTGACACAGATGTGGGAAGAATGGACATTTCCCCAGTGGATATACAGGTTCGGGAGGATGCTTCCTTACCAAGGGTTCCCCAATAAAAAGTATCAAAGGAAAGTGAGGATGCGCTGATATCCATCATCGATGACATGATACGTACAGGAGTGGTTGAGGAAGTTTCCTCTAATGTATGCAATAGCCCCATTCTCCCTATCTTAAAACGGTACGATGGAACAGGGGATAAGATTTACTGATTTGTGATTAATTTAAGAGAAGTCAACAAAATAGTGATTCCTCAATATCCTGTCGTCTCGGATATTACGACCTTGTTGACATTAATCCCACCTACAGCCACTGTATTTTCCGTTATCGACTTCAAGAATGCCTTTTTCTGTATTCCTATACATGAAAACAGCAGATATCTATTTGGATTTTCATTACGGGGCCACTCATTTAGATTCAGTAGGACTCCACAAGGCTACACAGAGAGTCCTAGCATTTACAGTCAGGCACTTAAACGACAGTTGGATGAACTTCTTTTGCCACCAGAAGTTACACTTGTGCAATATGTTGATGATATTTTGCTAGCCGCAGACACAGTTGAGCATTGTAAAGAGGCCACTCTCTCCCTATTGCATCATCTTGCTGTTAAGGGACATAAAGTCTCTAAGAATAAGCTGTAATAGTCAGTCTGAAGTCACTTATTTGGGTCACCTCTGGTCTAAGGAGGGCCGCACTCTGACTAAAGACAGGATTCAAACTATCCTAAGAATTCCTATTCCAAGTACTCAAAAAGAAGTCAGAGCACTTATTGGTATTACTTCCTACTGCAGACAGTGGATCCCGAACTTCACATATCATCAAACCTCTTTTTCCCTTGTTACTAAAGACACTCCCTCTCCTCTACCATGGACATCTGAATGTCATTAAGCATAATCAGCAGCTTTGGGCATCCCTTTGTTCTGCTCCAGTGTTAGGCACTTCAGACTATGCAAAACCTTGCACTCTATATGTACACGAGAGAGAAGGATGTGCATTGTCCGTCTTGACACAATCATATGGTAATAAGCATCGTCCATGTGCTTATTTCTCAGCTGTATTAGACCCAGTGGGCAGACGACTTCCAGGTTGTCTTAGGGCAGTAGCTGCCAC
Organism: Triturus cristatus; assembly: GCF_964204655.1. Classification (NCBI taxonomy): domain Eukaryota; kingdom Metazoa; phylum Chordata; class Amphibia; order Caudata; family Salamandridae; genus Triturus; species Triturus cristatus. Next base: position 631,017,466 of record NC_140590.1, on the reverse strand, counting down.
CGCCATCACTATACGACAATCTGAAGGGATAGTGTTGAGTAACAAGCTTATGGTTATGGTACCACATTCTATAGATGCGCTCCTGAACCAGACAAACAACACTTGACTAGCGCTAGACTCACAGGATACAAACTTACGCTTTTGGCACCTCATATCACACTCAAGAGATGTTTGACATTAAACCCAGCTACATTATTACCTTTGCCAGCTGAACAAACTCAAGATTTACATGACTATTTTCCTCACAGATGAACAAACTAAGGGAAGAATAGATCTTAAGGATACACCTTTGTTAGATCCTGAGGGAGAACTATGGGTGGATGGCTCTTGTTTAAAACTACCTGATGGCACCACCTTTGCATCCTATGCTATAACCACATTACAACCTGTGGTGGAAACAGCCTGTATCCCACAAAAATCTGCCCAAGCAGCTGAACTCATTGCACTTTTAAGGGCTTGCGAACTCAGTCAGGGATTATCAGTAAACATTTATATGGATAGCCAGTATGCATTTGGTGTGGCACACAATTTTGGCAAACTTTGGAAGGAACGGGATTCCTAACCTTCCATGGTTCTAAAATACAACATGGCAAATTGGTAAATAGTCTTCTTACTGCCTTGACATTGCCAAAGAGTGTGTCCATTATCAAATGTAGTGCCCACAAGAAAATTACTGACAAGGTGGGACAAGGAAATGCTTTCGTTGACGAAGTTGCACGAGATACTGCAAGTGCACTCATAAGTAAAGTAAATGTACTACGATCCCAAGCTGAAAGATGGGAAAATATGTATAGAGAGATTAAGGAAATACAGCAGTCAGCCACTGAACAAGAAAGGGCAGAATGGCAAAGGGAAGGAGAGCAAGATGATTAGGAATGTTGGAGGTCAAAAGATATGTCAAAATGGAAGTTGCCCTATGCCTATTTATTACCTTTTGTGACTATGGCTCATGGACCTGCTCACGTTAGTGCCAAAAACACCATCTCACAACTAGATCAGGTCTGGGACATCAACTTTTATGTAAAAAACAACTGTATACAGAGCACGACCCACCGTAAAAGCACTGCCTGCAATAGCACCTTACATTTCAAAAGCACCCATCCTCACCTTGTGATTGACAACATTCCTAATGGCGAAATGGTTCGCATGAGGAGAAATTGTAGCACTGAGGAGGCTTTTGATAGGCATATTAGTGAGACCAAACAACGCTTCCTTGCAAGGGATTATCCCAAAAATAAGCTAGAGAAGGCCCATAAAAGGATTAGTAAAACATCTAGGGAAAATACCCTTAAGTCCAACCTTGCAACAAAGACTAAAAATGCCCCTGTGGCTTTTAATACACAATATAATGATCGTAGCAATAAAGTATATAATGTTCTGAGGAAACATTGGCATCCACTGCTGGAAATCCCCAGTCTTAAAGAACTGGTGACACCTAGGCCTAGGGTCACATACAGAAGAGGACAGAATTTGAGGAACATCTTATGCCCAAGTTATGTAACTACGCCAAAGACAGTCTTGTGGCTGCCCCACAATATTGAAGGTTTTTACACTTGTGGGGACTGAAATGTCTGTAAATGTGGGAAAAATAAAACCAAGACTTTTGGTTTCAATACCAATCGCATACACAATATCAATCACATGATCAACTGTAAGACCAGGTACGTTACGTATGTGCTGGGCTGCCCATGCAATAAAATATATGTGGGCACACGATAAGACCACTCAAAACCCAAATCCAGGAGCATTTAAGGGCCATACGTAACGGTGACCACAGGTATCCTTTGACCTACCATATGCAAGAAAACCACAGCACTAATGAAGATTGCTGGTTCATAGGAATTGATCACATCCCATTTCATCCGAGAGGAGGTGATAGGGAACTATCATTGAGAAAAAATTAAGCTGGTTGGATTTGTAAACTTCGGTGTGTAGAAATGGGTCATAACAGTGATAATGAGATGCACTATTTCCTATAAAGTCCGGATATTGCCAGAATGCCTCAGAGGAACATCTGCATTTACAATATGGTGATTTCCGGTCATTGTTAATGAAAACATCACAGAATTTGGGAAAATTATGCCTATCTGTACCGGTCTTGATTTAAACACTGTAAGACTGGATTAATCTGAATTTGCATGGTGCAATACTGAAAATATTGATATGCAAAATGTGTATATATTATGATTATCCTCGACTATTTTTCCTTAACAAATGATTGTTTTTTATACTTTTTCTGTTAGTCACTCATGACTTTTTCTTTTTTTTTAGTCGTTATATCTTTGCTGTTATATCATACCTATTATGATTACTTTACCCCACTATCCACAGGAATCTGGGAGCTAAGGTATCTATATTTGGTTACTACCACTCAGATTAGAGCCACATTCAGGGGTTAATAGTTGAAAATGCCAGGCAATGGGCAAGAGACAGTTTAATGACCCTTTTTTTGACCATAAGAGTTATAAAAGTTATATTACCGACAATTACCAGACTGTCAGATATGGCAGCTGGCTTTAATTCTGGGCACACTGGAAAACTAACATGCCATCTAGATGAACTTCTTGTTCTTTATACATGTTGATATTAACATCACTCTCTCTCGAAACGCCACATCACTTGTGGCTCTAATTTCATACGTCTGTCCCTATTTGGACAGACGGGACACCCTTTTCCACTCTGCTGCTACGGTGCATTCAGGTCGTTAAGACTATAAACCTTTTAGATTTGATTATCATATTATATTATATATGGACACCAAGTCTATATGGCGTATAACACAGATCATGGTCCTTAAATAGTTTGTCTTCTGTATTTTTGTATTTATAATTAGCGTATATGGACACCGTGTCAAAATGGCGTCCATGAATTGGCCAAATTTCCTTTACAGTTCATCTTAGGTACTCTTTATATTTATAATTAGTGGCCACTCCATGATCTCAGAAGTTAATGTGATTTTGCACTATTGTGTATCTTGGTACTTTGGGACCCCCCCCTTCCTCCTGATCCTGCATAGGTACGGCGCTCATCCTGCTGGACTTAAGGACAATTTGTATACTTGTTCTTTCTTATATTATTTTTTTTGCATTTATGCAGCATCTTAACTTAGGAATGATATCTTCTGTCCTTGACCGGGCCCATTAGCCACTCAGAGTGGTGACTCTTCCTTTTACTGTATCTGATATACAAAATACCCCATCACAAGATGGCGGCCGCCATAGACTCCGGAATACCGGAAATCGATAAAGATCAGCATACTCAGCTGTCTCTATTTGCTTGGAATAGGCGCGGGTATATTAAGTTGATTCACATTACGACCTTTACCCGTCCCATCTTCCACTGATGAAAAAAGAACACCCCCAACTGATTCTGGTAAGAGACTCGATGCGGGATTCGATACGGTCCGGACAGTTTTTAATGATTATCTTTTGTATCAGGTTTCTTAAACTTATGAATGCTATAGCTCAATTGGGGTTTTTTTGCCACGGATTCATACAAAGAATTGATTATGTTTCTGTAGGCTTTTTTATGCTCTATTACTGATAAGCTTAAGGCTTCGATCGGTGGTTAACTTGCCGTGTATGGTCCCACTCTGTCTGTGAATGTAGCTCCATGAGCAATATACTATGCTCGATTGCCAAAAAGCTTTTGGCATTTCCCTGAGGGATTGTATGCCACGTTTGGTTCACCTTGATATGTGGACGCAGCCTTGTGAGTGATAAGCTACATTGTTTTTACTTGCAGCGCTGGTTGAATTTTGTTGTTGATTGTGCCTTTTTGAGTCTTTGTGGCGCCCCACTACCGGGAAGCCTCGGGCCCTGCCCAGGGGGCAGCCTGATTGTTATCGCTTATTGCGGTTTGTTACTGCTGCCTTGTGAGCAGTAGACTGTTTTTATCCAAGTATATTTGCCACTTCTTCATTAAAATAATGTGAATAAGTTATTGGACAGGTAAAGTTTGTTATTTCTCTCGCCACGAAGCTTCTCAGCGTAATTCGGCAAGTAAAGCTCTGTATATAAATTGTGATTATGCCCCTGCCTGACTATGTCGCCCTGGTCACGTGCTTAATAAGATCGCACTATAAACTAAGCTCTGTAGAGAAATTGTGATTATGTCCCTGCTTGACTATGCCATGCAGTGCACGTGGTAAATAATATCTCACTATAATTATAAACATCACTCTTGATTCAGTCCGGCTGTTGCAACAGTGCAATCACTTTTTCGACATCCTGCTCCCTGATCTGGGACCTTGGATCCCTTTGACTGGGAGTTATTATACACCCACCCGCCTTTCATTCTAGATATGACGCTGTTAAACTACCAAACACAGTAAGTATAGGGCACTGATCCTAGCTTGTATGCCCGGCCCATTCCCGCCTTGGGGATTAATAACCCGACTGTTTCTCTTAATACAGACCCGTTTGATGACGGAAGTATTTCACACCAATTATTCCTCTTGCTCTGTGGACTATTTACAACGCCAACAATAGAACAGATTCATTGCGGTGGGTATACCACATAAATATTACACACACAAACTGGGAATATGGCTCTTTTCACTGCCCTCGTAGATGTGCCATCTCGCTTTGATATCTCACAACCCTTGCCCTTTTCACTTGGGACTGTTTGACTTTCCCATCTCTCTATCCTTCAAGGCCCTTCCACTCTATTTTTAGATTAGCATGCACTAGACAGGCTTTTGCCTGGATAGTACTAAAAACCCATAAATACCAAGTGGTCTGAAACTAAAAATTAACCTCTGTGATACTCAATAAGGTTAACTGATTTTGCCTTTCTACAATGATAGTAATCTATTATCGATTGATACCAAATGTTGGGCATTAGAATTGAACACAATGATGTACATAATAACAGTATATAAAATATCCCCCCCAAAAAAAATTTACCTTCTTAAATATCTCTTGTAAATAGATTGTGATGTTATTTTCTTGTCCGATGTCCATTTGTGTATATATATATTTATGTTTGTATATAAGTTTGTTAAACCAACAGCCCTGAAGAAGTCCTTCTGATAAGGACGAAACGCGTCGGCTGTGTGTTGATCTAGATCATGTTTTAAAACTTAATTGAAATAAAAGAAGAACCTGGAAGAATACTTGTAGACATGGATTCTATCAAATTATTTGCTTAAGTCGATCTGTGGTGCACCTGTGCTGTACCTGTGCTGTTTGTTTAAATCGTTATATTCCTATACTGGAATCACATTGTGACAGTGGGTGTCTTTCAGTGTGCACACGTCTTTCTGGGTAGCCCCAGATCATATGCATACAAGTTAGGTGCAGAGGCCCATAGGGTTCCACTGTCTAGCCTCTTTGACTACCTAATGAAGGGTTTAGGGGTAAAACAAATTTCATGCTGCTAATTATCCTCAGGCAGCAGGTCTGGTAGAAAGGTACAATGCCACATTGAAGTTGAAACTAGCAAAGATACAAGCAACAACGGGCCTTAATTGGCCAGATGCCTTGCCTCTAGCAGCGTTATCTGTTCATTCCATCCCACGTTGGACTTTCTCCCTATGAGATAGTCTTTGGTAGGCCTATGAATGTATGGGGACCCCCAAGGCCAAATGTAATTAAATACAGTATCCTGTTTTTAGTGATTACCTAATAAACTTGACTGATAAACTGTCTCAGATTCATCAGCAGGTGCAAGAAGCTATTCCAGACAAGTCAGAGGGTCCGGCTCATGGTCTTCAACCTGGTGACTTCGTCCTCGCAAAAAACTTCCACTGTTCTAAAAATTTGGAGCTTTGCTGGAAGAATCCGGAGGAGATCCATCTTGCGACTCGAACTGCTGTCCGTGTCACCAACAGGCGCCATTGGATTAATGCAGCACACTGCAAGCGAATACCAGCAACTGTTCTCCAGCCAGAAGGCAGAAACTATCTGAAAGACATCTTACAGACCCAGAAAAATGTTGCTCCTCTGAACGAAGACACTTTATTTCCTGATCAAACTATGTCTTCAGCAACAAGGTACAATTTACGACCAAGGAAGGGAAGGAGCAGATAGAGATATCGGAGGACCGGTTTCAATTAGTGGAACGGTTCGGCTGTGACACGGTAGGATCACCGAATCGGCTGAATTAGGTTCAGAGGGGATTGTGATAAGTGTTCAGTGGTGCCTGGATCTCTCTCCGACCTGTGGTTGTATCGATACCAAGAAGGAGAAATGCAGAAATTGAGATCTAAGAAGCGAAGTAATGACAAGACTGTGTATGGTGACTCTGATTATATTGTTGATAATATTGGCAGCAGTTTTTTGAACAATGAAGAAAGTGATTCCGGCTCGAACCCTATTGTCCGCTACTACTCCTGTCCCCACGGAACATTATTACTTCACTCTTCCCTACCATGAACAGAAACATCAGATGTCCTACCTCAATAACACTTTCATCCAAAATGTTACATCATACTCATAATGCTATGAATACTACCAACTGCTGGGTATGTGGAATGATGCCAGCTCATCAGAAGAAGGGAGGAACACCTTTCATTCCCTTGCCATTTTCACATAATGGCTCCTGTATAGCCTGGTTCACACTTTTGTGGGCCTCTGCAATTAGTAATATCACTCAAGCTGATGTTGGAAGACTCAATGCCCAGCTAAACAAGGTTTGTTACCCCGATGAGGAAGGGGATCCACAAGCCAAGGGAACTGTATGGGAAATGGAGGAGTATCGCAGAGCGAATTCCTCCACAAGATATGTTTTTCCCAACACTCGAACAGCCAAGGGTAATGGGCCTCATGTTATTGCTGTAACCAGAGCCCAAGCAGAACTTTGTGTGAGCAGTATTCCCGTGGGGAAAAGTGACTGTACCACAGTGTTGGATATCACTGGAACGAACTATGACTCCATTTCCAAATTACATAAAATAGGTACAGAAATACATCAAGACCAAGGAACATAGTCCTGGTTTGAATGGTTACAGGGACTTCTTTCCACTTGGGGTTGGAAATTATTAATGGGAATAGTAATTATAGGAGCCATCTTTCTCACTTGCTGCTGCTGTATTCAATGTGCTCCTACGATATGTACAGCTTGTACAACCACTTGTAATCATATTAAACCTCCCCGATTAATGTTCATGAATTGAATCTAGAAATGATGATGCACACTGAAATTTACATACTTATGCACATCAACAATCAAGATTAATATATGTACTTTTTTTAATGGATTCAGCATAGCTGAAAAGCAAGGACTGTTAAAATGTAAAAACGGATTCTCTCATTTTTTGATTAAGCTATGCCTCATCCATTTCTCACCCCTGCTCTGCTTTCAGCCTGGCTCTATCCTTGACAACGCATCTGTATAAACATGAGTAAATAATCTAGATTAGGGCATTGTAGGCTGTGTATACAAGCAGAGCCAGCGCAAAAGAACAGCTGGCGTCTGCACGGGGTTTTTCAGACAGTGGTAAAGCCTCAAGTAAAGTTTGCTCAGATAGCTCATCTTGTTGTGCAGCTTCAGGACGCGACAGTTACACAAGGCACCACGGCTGTTGATTCTTACCGATTGTTTAATTTGTGTGTTCAGAGCCTCTGGGCGTCCCTGGTTTGTGATCTTGGCTATAAAAACCCATGTAACCATAGTTCGGTGTGCTCTCTCCTTGAGTATCTCTTCTATGGTGCTTGTCGGACGGGCGGATAAATATATCTATATATATATATCCCTCCCTCCGTCCGTCCGTCCGTTCCCTCCCTCCCTCCCTCCCTCCCTCCCTCCCACAGTTTCCATAAAAACACCCAATCTGAAAAGAGAAAGCCTACGCATGGAAATGTGCAATTTCATTTGGGTGAGGGTAAGGATTAAAATATATTACTTTGCTTGTAGGCTCTATCTGGAATGCGTGTTTGAACTGCCATCAAAAGGTAAGGCAGTCTCGCATGTCAGGAGAAAAGCCCTTTCAGGGGCATGCGATGACCCGTTGTGGTAGAAGTATCTGCACTGGCTAAAACTGTGAAAAATAGGCAGATTATTATTATTATTATTTTATTAAAATATTTGAAAAGTTCAATTCATTCCATCATTATGGAGTAAACACAGAACCACTAGGCAATAACTTATATGAATATGATCCTTAACATGTGCCTATAGTTATAACTTGGCTTAGAACATGTCATAAAAATTTTAATTATGACCTCCGACTGTTACATATTTCAAAACTGTGGTGTTCCAGACCCATGTGCTACCTTTAAAACTGGTCCAAACAGAGTTTCTCTCACAAACATTAACACGTAGGGTAATGCCATTTTCAACTAGTACTTTAAGACGATTCAAACCATCTTTGCAAAATAGCGTGCAAGGGACACTAACAAATGACAAAACAGACAAACTTTTTGTACTCGTTAACCCTCATTGTTTGACCATATATATATAGATGAGGTGAGAAGCTACCCCAAACCAAATGTTATCTGAATGAATGAATGATAAGATTTATAGAGCACAACTATCACTCAGAGGAGCATCATGGCACTAAAGCAGAAACGAGACAAGAGAGGAGAGCAGCGGTATGATTCTACCAGATCAGATGAGTGAGAAAACTAAATTGTCTGGGGCACATTTTCAGGAATTTCAGGGATTTCTTGAAAATGGATTCTGTCTGAGAGAGCCGGAGATGGATGGGTAGAGAGTTCCAGGCTTTGGTCCCTGGGACTGCCATTGATTTTTCCCCTCTGGAAACCAGATTGAAGCTGGGTGTCGTGAGGCGATTAGCTGATGAGGTTCTTAAAAGGCGCTCTATCATATACAGTTTGATTCTGGCCCCAAGGTACTTAGGTCCAAATGACCTTGAAGCTCTGTAAGTGATTACCAGGATCTTAAAGAGGATTCTTTTATGTATGGGCAGCCAGTGTAACGATTTTAAGGCTGCTGTGGCTGAAGACCCTTGATGTAGTTTTAAAACCAGGCGAGCTGCTACATGTTTAACTATCTGTAGTTTCTTCAAGACAGCCTTCTTGGCACCTGCATACAAGTTGTTGCAGTAGTCTTGTCTGGACATTATCAGAGCTACTGCAACTGTCTTTCTAGCCACACCTGGTAGCGGATCAAAAAACATTTTAAGAGACTTTATCAGATGGAAGCATGTGCCGGCCACAGAGTGAGCTTGTTGATGGAAGGATAGGAAGGTATCACATTTTACCCCCAAATTCCTCACTACATTCACTGTATTTGGCGGGGGAATACATTCGGCCACCACTGAATGGGGAGAAGGTGTTAGATTTGCCAAGCAGCAAGATCTCGTTTTTTTGACTGTTGCATTTCAGGTGGTTGGATTGCATCCAGTGAATGACAGCAGTATGGCAGCGTTGGAAATTCTCATCTGCATTGGTGGAATCCTTTTCTAGTATTAGAATTAACTGAGTATCATCTGCATACGAAATAGTTTTGATATCATCAGATTGATCAGTTGGGCCATACAGATGTTGAACAATGTTGGGTTTAAGGCACAGCACTGCGGAACCCCAGAAAGCAAGGGTTCCTCCGCTAATTGATCGTGGCAGAGGAGAACTATATGTTTTCTATTAGCTAGAAAAGATTTCAGCCAAGCAAGGGCCATGTGGGAAATGCCATACGATTTGAGTGAGTCTCCCAAGATGTCATGTGAGACCGTGCCAAATGCGGGCAATAGATCAAACAGATTCAGCACTTCATTTTTCCCTTGGTCCAAGGCGAATTTAAGTGTTTCAGTGGTGTGTAGCAGTGCTGATTCTGTGGAGCGCATGAGCCTGAAACCGGATTGACTTCAATGCAGGATATTAGCCTTTTGCAGGAAGGTGGTCAATTGGGTGTTAAATAATTATTTTCTAATTTTACTGAGGCTGGGTCGAAGGGACATAGGACAAAGGGTCAAGAGGATCATAGGGTCAGATAATTGCTTTTTTTAGCCGAGTTTAACTGCTGCAATTTTCCAAATTGATGGTACTTCTGCTTGCGTGACAAATTAGTTCATAATCTTATTGATGGTTGGGTTAATGAGATCAATGATGGCATGCAGGCATGGGTCAAAAGGGGAACCGGACTTGCATGAGAGGATAGCTTGGCGTGACTGTTCCAGACTGACCTCCTTAAAGAATTTGAGAGCCGGTCTATCATCAGGGTCATGTGCCTCAGAGCCCAGAGAGGGGGTTAACTCGAAATCTTGTTGTAATCCTAGGACTTTGTTAAAAAAAATCCACAATTTGATCACAAAGAGTCTGTGATGGCGGAATCTCGTGTTCTAGTATTTTAGGGTGCATAAAAGATTTCACATTTTTAAAATTTGTTTTCTGGTCTGAATCTGCCTGTCTGATTAGATTAGTGAAGTATGATTTCTTTTTTCTTTGGATTTGCTGATGGTAATTTTTGAGAGCAGATTTAAAGAGTGTCAGCTCCTCCGGTTTATAACTTTTTCTCCATCTGCGTTCCAACCGTCTACAGTTCCCTTGCAGTTCTTTTAGCTTCGGGTGAACCAGGAGGCGGAGACCTTGTTGGAAGCCTTCCAATACGGTGGGGCGGGTGGCGCAAAAATGTCGCTGAGTGAGGCCATTCAGAAGTTGAAGGAGTGAGTGTCTAGTGAAGGATCTCCTTTCAGGTTGGGTCTACCTCCCTCTGCTTCGGTGTGTAAAATCAGATTGACTAGCATTTTGTTCCATATTTGCACAGATTTATGGGCGTTTGGTGCAGAGCCCTCCAGAAAATCTGAGCTATAGTGTCCTATTGTAAAGGAGAATAAATGTGTGGTCAGACCACATTAACATGATCGGGGAAATCTACTTTTAGCTTAGTGAAGTTTGTACAGAATCCATCAAGGGTGTGCCCCACGCAGTGTATCGGGCCGGCTATCCGTTGATCAAGGACCAGTTCCAGAGGTGGCATGTGATTCTAAGTGGAGATTAAAATCTCCAAGTAGTGTAAAATTGGAGTATCTGATGACCAGAGTACTGAGTGTGTCTCCAAGGGTATCTGAAAAGTTCAGGCTTGAACCTGGGAGGCGGTAGATTAGGGCTCCCGGGAAAGAGACAGAGCTTTCTACTTGAAAGCAGAACCAAGACTTTCTGCTCCTTTGAGTCCAGTAAGTTTGAATGTGGAACATTTGATCGTGTTACGGTATATTATAGCCAGGCCTCCAGCTTTTTGGTCAGGTCTGTTGTTTTGTCTAAGTATATGGGATGCTGGGGGGATGGCTTGAGCGATATCTGGGTTACACAAATCTTTGAGCCAGGTTTCGGTAACAAAAAGGCAGTCCAAATTAAGACTAGAGATCAGATCAAATATGTGTAGTGCATTCCTACAAAGAGACCGAGCGTTAACAAGATCTCCTAATAGTTGATTTAAAGTATGGTCAGTTCAGTAGGTGTTGTCAGGGTGAGGTCTCAAACCATTTACAGCCCCTACAGGTCACTGATCCTTTCAATTTGTGTTTTTAGGAGGTAATGGCATTTACTTCCAGGCTTGAGGGCCAAAAGCGATTCTCTTGCATAGGACTGACCTGGACCAAAATGGGCAGCATTTCTTGCGCTGGCCGGGATCTGTATGCGGACGAGCGCAGACCGGCATGCCTTTGGTGCGCCGGTGGCACGCCCCCTGTACACGTCCACTATGCGTGCACATTAAATACCGTGTGCCACGCCAACGACTAGACCGCAGTAGGAGTAAAAAATGGCTGCACTTCAGGGTGCCCCTACCAACGCCTAGCTTCTCTAAGAGGCAGGGGAGTCTGGAACTGGAGCAGCTGTCAGGACAATTAAAATTAATTCCAACAGACCCTGCTAAATCCCAAAACAGAGGAAATTCTAAAAACAGTAAAAGAAATGATCAGTTTAAATTGGACAGAGCAGTAAAAACAGTAAATGATCAGAGGTTTAGCAGAGCTAGCTGCCTACAAGCTTAACTGGATGGGATACCCATCTCACTCTGTGTCATAATGACTGTGTGCCCAGTTCTAGAAGTCTGTATGGCAATCCAATACATTTTGAGTGCTGTAGCCTTGGTTTGTTTCCACTGCTCTGATTAGACACTAACACACCGAATAGCAACACTTTGTAAGTGTTAAAGCCAGGGCAGGAAACACAGAATGAGATGGCCGCGCTACTTGCACCAACATGTTTTTCAACCCCTTAATGCAGGGGCTTCCTAAGTAGGTCCAGGAGGGTCGGATCCATACAGGATTTTCAGGATAACCACTGCCTACATTATTGCATTTAATGTGCACTTACTGTGTGTGCTATTGTTGTACATGGCTATCCTGAAATTCCTGAAAGTTGCAATACTTCATGAGTGTAAACGCTAAGGTTGGCTTCTACGATGAATAAACAGTGAGCATATTTTATTATTTAAAATATAAAACGTCAAATGTGAAAGATATTCTATAAACATAAAAGTGTAAGGCACAATGGGCCTAGAAAAGAACTCAGAAGTCAGTCAGTACAAGTTGTAAATTGTTCCAGACAGTCCTGCTGCTTTAGGGGGTGTGATGGGTGTTGGACTGGCTCATGCAAGTCTGATGCAGGCTGCTGGCCCTGCAGATTCTCCAATAATGAGCAGAATCGTCAGAGAGAACATGTTTTAAATACACCTTTTAAATACCGGTGGCACAGTCAGGGTAATTTAAAAAAAACAGGCATTTGAAGCTGAGAACTGAACAAGGTGGGACTGGTTAGACCAGAAGTCTCCATGTGCATTCTGCCAATTCGGGATAGCAGGGGTAGTTTCCATGTAGGCCTACAAGCCTGAATAAACCAGTACTATAACAGAGACATGAATTTCTGCAGTGGCGAATATGGGCATTCCTTGGCTACAGAAGTTCATTGCTCACCTTATCACTACGGGTGGCAACCAATAAATCACACCACCCAACTTCACTGTTTCACTCCGAATTCAGACAGCACTCCTTCTAAGGTGAATAAAGCAAAAACCTGCTCACAAACATGATGAAGGGAGGGTGAGAAGAAGCAGACAGACAGGGGAGAAATAAAGGACAGTCAGCTACAAAAGATGCACTCTGGAGAGTGCGTCAACAAAAAGAAAAAAAAGCTCCAAAAAGCGCAATCAGTGGAACGACACAATAACTTGGGCCATGCTCCAGCAGAGTGCCACATTCAAGAAAAGGAAGTGGCGACCGCAGCGCTGACCAGTGTGGTGCAAGCAATTGAGAGTGACAATGATGTCAACCAACTGTAAATAATGACCGGCCTCCAAGCCCATGGAAAGTAAACAAAAGGTCTCTAAGACGGTGCATACTCTGTTTATGTGAGACCTAAAAACAATGGTAAGTTCTGTTGTGCAAGTTAGAGGCCAGAATGGAAAACAGCAACAACAACAAAATACCAAATATATCTATGTTTGGAAAGAGTGAAGAGCCAATTAAAAAAGAGAAATTAAATAATTGACTTTAACTATAACTTTAGCATGGGACACTTACACGGTCAGTACAATACAGAGGTGACTTATTGTTCTAATGGTTCATTTGCAAACTGTACCTACATCCACAGAGAATATCACAGGAAATTCAAGATCAACACACTTAAAGTGCATGACACTATTCCACCATCCCTGTGTATTCAACATACACTCCCCTCGTACTACTACCTTTGCCTATTGTACCCCTACCAGGACCTAGGCATAAGTTCAGAATAAATACTGTTCTTACTCCCCTAACAGAAATTCACTGACAAAGAGAGCACTATTGTACCCCAAGATGTCCATGTGTGACAGACGCGCATTTTATATGGGCTCTTGCTTATCTTTTAACAGCCCTCATTTTATGAAGATACAAGAACTTTCCAAAGCTTCTATTGGATTCTAGATGCATATAACGCTTACAACTGCAGGTGAGGTACTGAAGTGTTTGAGGACAAGTACACGCTATTCTGTAGAGCCCCAAGGTACTTTCTAGAGCTAGTTGTTAAGCGTTGCAGTTAGTCATATATTATGCAGCATCGTTCGAGTTAGTGTACAGATTAGTTGCATAGAGTTTTAGGCCTAGAGAAAAATGACTGGTTATTGATGTGAAAGTATCAAAGCAAATATTCAGCATTACAACGGTTTATGTACAAATTAGCTTTCACTATGTAGTACATATACAAGGCGTATGGAAACAGTGATGCATGGTACTCCTTCAGAGAGCGATGCATTCTAAACACTGGAAATCCTCTTTAATTTCTATGCGCGTTAGGGTTAAATGATTGAAATGTCTGATCTGCGGCATGTCAAAGTATGTATGGTGTGAAATAATATGAACAAATCAGATAAAATGAATTAGATTATGCTGAAGTAATTAAATATTATCCTCTCCCACCAGGATTTGAAATTAGAATTTGAGGGTATGATAAGCGCCTTACTTAAAGCTGCTCTTCATGCCACTTACACAGTGACAGAGACCCCTACTTAAAATGAATCTCAATCGAGTCTCACACACAAAGCTCTGAACTTTCAAAATTCAATGCATCTCCCCTGAAGCCGTCCACTGCAAGAAAAGATACAACTTCCTATTATAGGAAATCCCAGAAACTGTAACGCTATCTATACCCCTTTAATGCCCCTCATTGAAAGATTGAAATGCCTTAAGAATATGCTCATTAGGAAACATAAGAAGATGCCAATGTGGAGGAGACAAAGGTCATCAAAGCTAAGGTCTGTGCTGTGGAGGGTGAAGCGTCCTCCTTCAGAAGCCAGAACTTCGAGACAACTGGGGTCAGGACGACACAGGGACAATGACACTGGCAGATGTTACAAAGGACATTGTAGCAGTTGTGGAGGCACACTTAGTGTTGGTTGATGGCTGAAAAAAGCAAGCATAGCTAAACTACTCTGAACAGTTACATCTCTCTGCTCAGGGTAAAGAACGATGTGTTGCAGGGATTCTGCGAGATCACAGAACTATGCTTGGGACCATAGAACCTTAGTAGGCAGGGACTGATTTATCCTACCACCTTAGTACCCATGATTCCGGGCCCGACTAGCTATAGTGTCTCACTTGCCCTTCTACTCACTCTCAGACGAACAAGTGATTAGACACCCCAGAACACAACACTCCCGACCCTCCCAGAAATCGCAGTATCGGAACACACACTGTTACACTCACACTTGTACTTGTCCACAATAAGTTGTGAATGTGACGCGAGAAAAGTTGATTGTGCATGAGTATGCAGGATACGTGCCACAATAAGTAAGAAGATGCAGAACACAAATATGGTCTGCACAGTAAGTAATACATAAATCATAAAAGAAGCTGTCATTATATAAGACATGGTAAACTAACCCCCCTCCCCTTCTACAGAAGCAAAGTGATTATATACCAAAAGATCTATGGGTGTTTGTAGTAGACACCATACCTTAGCATGCACAGATGAAAATTCTACATCTTAGTTGGGAGACGCGATCTCGTCCGTATATTTGCCTGTTTGTGCTCATCTATATGACAAAGAGTAAAACAGAATAACAAGGGGCATTGTTGGAGCATGGCAGAGTTAAGACGTGCTTTCGCTGAGCTCCGGCTGAAAGCTTCATCCGTCGTCGAATCTGGTAGTCCGAAGGCTCGGACGATATCTGCTTTTCACCTTCAGGGACTATGGACACCCTGGCCTTAAGTTTGAGGGACTTTGGGAGGGCGACTAGCCCCCGCACTGCCACAGGAGGTTCCGGAACGACCCGGTGCCCTCCCAGACAAAATGGCGCGGATCTGAAGCTCCGACCGTCCGACCAGCCCTCTGATCCGGAGCTGAGTCGCTATAAAGCTGGGCCCCCGGAAGGCGATCGGGAGGACAATCTGCCTCCGTGCCCACCCTATCCCCCCCTGTTTCGGGAAGGGGGCGTGCAGTGAATGCCCCGGCCTGAATCCGCTTTGACCTGATCTCTCCGCGGCGCGCCTGGTTTGCGAGACTCCCTGCTGCCGGCAGGTCGAGGGAGGCGAGCCTGGTCGTGGAGGGGCCTGCAGACTGTGCTGGAGCTGGACGGCCAAGAAAAGACACCGTGATCCCAGGTGAGCCGGGCAGCTGCGCCGCCCGGTAGCGTGCCTTGGGGGCCTCTGCTGACGTGCGGAGCTGCGCAGCAGATCGGCCCTGGGCAGTGGATTGCTGTGGTTATGGCCCTTGAGACGAAGCCCTTAGGCTCTGTGTCTGGGCTCCCGGTTCCCTCTGGAATCCAACCGGGGCCGGCCTGGGAGGGGCCTTTTAACTACATTGTGCTGCTGCCAGCCTATCTGCTGTAACAAGTGAGACTGGCGAGGGCTTTAGCCGCACGTGAGCGGGCGGGTGGCCCCCATTGCCCCCCCCCCTTGATTTGCTGTAGTGGGAAAGGGCTGCCAGGAGAGGGACGTGGCTATGGTGCCCTGCCGGAGTGCCCCCCCTTTCTTTAAACCACCCAGCAGCCTTGTGTTGGTGTCTCTGCTGGTCCTGGATGGCCCAGAACCCCTTTGTCCTTGCAGAGGGGGTGAAGTGGACTGCCCCTTGCCTTGCCTTGCTTTCCTCCTCGGCCGCGGGCCCTAGCTTGCTGACTGCCTGGGTGAGGGCCCATACTGCCTGGCCAGACTATGCACGGTGGGGACGCCACGGTGCTTCGTGGTCTGGAGTCACGCAAGGGAACCGTCCAGTGGGAGGCCATAGGGAGCTCGTCCCCCCCCTCTCCACTTGAGTGCCTAGCCCCCGGCCTTGGCGTCGCGCCCCTTACGACCTACACCTGCCCCCCTGAACATGGCCAAGGACAAAGACCCGAAGCCACTGCACCAGGGGAAAATGGACCGTTACACAAAAGGGATTACCCCCCCTCCACCCCCCCACCCCCGAGGAACAACCGACCAACCGTACCGACACGAACACTCTACTGAAGGCGATCCAGTCCTCCAGGACAGCAATGGAGGGGAAGATAGGAGAGGTAGGCACGGAGGTGACCCTCCTAAGGGAGGATCTCCGCAGTCTAGCAGCCAGGGTCACGGAGTCAGAAACCAGACTGGGTGAGACAGAGGACTTCCTACAGGACCTCTGTAAAGGCATGGCAGAGCTTCAGTCCTCGAACAAAGACCTTCAGTGGCGCATTGATGACGCTGAAAACAGGGCAAGGCGCAACAACCTTCGCTTTCTGGGTTTTAGATAGGGCATTGAAGGATCAAACATGTCGGCCTTTCTTCACTCCTGGCTACAGCGCACATTCCCGAGGGACAAATTCTCTACCTGCTTGGTCATAGAAAGGGCGCAAAGGACACTGCTGGTACGACCTCCCCCGGGGGCGCACTTTCTCGATAGGGACATGAACCTTCGAGAGGTTCGAAAGCTGGGCGAGATAAGGCACGAGAACACCCATATAATGATCTTCCCGGACCACAGCCGGGAGGTCCAGAAGCAAAGGCGCACCTTTGACTCTGTGAAGGTGAAACTCAGGGAGCGTCAGATCCAATACATGCTTTTATTTCCCGCAAAACTGAAGGTCCTATTCATGGGGAAAACACACTTCTTCCAAACGCCGGAGGAGGCGTGGCACTGGCTTGAGGAGAGGCCCGTAACGAGGCGGATGGAGGACCTGTCACCACACAGCCAGACACCGGCAAGGAACAAATCGAATCCCTCTGGTACCCAAAGGACACCGAGACCACGGGGAAACCAGAGAGACCGTATACAGGGGGCTACACCATATGCAATGCAGGGCAGTGGCAGGGTCCGACGGCGAAGTGGACACTCCTTGGATTCCCGCCTGTCAGTGGGCTTGGTTGCTGAAATAGTGGGAATGGAGCAGGACGCAGCAGCAGAAACTCTGGCATCACAGGGGGACACCCCTGACTCACATTCCTGATTGATGAGCCTTAGAGACATGCTATGGAATCATACCACTTACGGCAGAGTCGGTTGAATGGACCTTTGCCCTTGACACATTATCTCTTAGTCCTGCAAAGCAGCTGAAGAGCTACGTTCATCGCAGGCGACTGGCCAGGACCGGTCACAGACTTGGGCATTGGACAGCCCCTTTTTCCTTTTTTCTCCTCTTTTTCCTTCCTGCTTCTCTCCTCCCCTTCCTGTGCTCCCCTCCCTTCCCCCTTCTGGTATCTTTCGTGCTTCGTCTCTGCTTAGTCTTTCTCTCTCTTTGGTCTGATTTGGTTTTGGAGTTCTTTGGGGCGCTACAGGAGTTTGAACTTGTAGCATAAGATTGGGACCGGGGTGGGCGGCATACCACCCTTATGCGCAACCTCGAATGTTTGGCAAAGGGGGTGTCACTGGGGAGGGGGTGGTGGGGTGGGGCGAAGAGAGACCGGGGTTTCAACCACTTGTATTGTTTCTTTGGTTCCTTATGTTTTTGTTAAGGTACAGCCACAGATTGGGTGGAGCGCACAACCTCCTCCAAGATCCCCATACAGGGCTTAATCTCACTGCACATGCAGGCCCACCTTACCACTATACCATAACCTGCCACGGTGGGTCCGGAAGATAGCCCCTTTGCGGTGCTTACTTGGAATGTTAACGGCCTGGGTGACAAAATCATAAGGGGGCTGGTATCGTCCTTTATAAAACGCACCCACCCGGATGTAGTGCTTCTGCAGGAGACCCATCTTAAAGGCACAAAATGTGGGTTCCTTGCACGGGAGACGTATACTGTCCTGGCACATGCAGGATACACCTCTGGCTCTAGAGGAGTTGCCATACTGATTAAAAAGTCACCTCCCTTCACGGTAAAACGTACCTGGATAGACCCCAGGGAACCTATGTGGGAGTCTCGGGGGCATGGGGTAGGAGGAATGTCACTATTTTATCGGTCTATGCCCCACCTAAACTGCAGACCAGGACTCTAGACGGGGTGACAGATATACTATTGGAGACACAGGGAACGACGCACTTTATAGGGGAGGGACTTTAATGATGTAATGCATGTTCCTGCAGACCGATCGGGAGAACATGTCCATCCGCCCCCGGTTACACAATTGCCCCGTCTTGCGGACACTGTGGGCTTGGTGGATGTGTGGAGACTCTTGCACCTGGGCGATAGAGGGTACTTGTACTATTCTGAAGCTCACAGGGTCCATTCCCGGTTGGATTACGTATTTCTCCCGCAGGGTGCCGTTCAGGACATCTATGAGGCGGAGTACATGGCCCGTGGCTTGTCAGACCATTCGCCTTTATATGTTTGAGTGGGTGAGAGGGCCCGTACAGGAAGGGGGGGCTGGAGGCGTGGGACCTACAAAACAAGGAGGTGCCCCAAGGCCTCCGCGCAGACACGAAAGTCTACTTTGCAGAAAACCTGGGCTCTGTGCTGTCTGGAGTGATAATCTGGGAAGCATATAAAACAGTATTGCGAGATAGGGCCCTGAATCGGATAGCCTGGGAAAAGAGGAAAGCTCAGGAAGAATTTGCCTCACTAGAGGCCCAGATTCTCACCCTAGAAGGACGTCACCTAACGCAAAGAGACCCCCAGGCTCTGAGACAGTTAACAGATGTACAGCATCGATACAGGGCTCTGGCCACGCAAGCAGCTAAGGCACAGGCGACTCTGCATAGGCTGTATGATGTGGGGGACAAGTCGGGCAAGCTTCTAGCGTGGCTTAGCCGTTAAGAGGCAGAGGCTCGATGGGTGGAGAGTGTGGTGGATCCCCAAGGAATATCCCAGACGTGAGATACGCAGATTGTACAGGCGTTCGCGTCCTACTACCAACACTTCTATGAAGCCCGGAACCTGAGGGCGCTCCGAGATATAACGGACTACCTAGCGGACATTCATGCTCTGCTACTAGACGAGGATGGTAGGGAGGGGCTGGACTCTGATTTTACGTTAGATTGAATCAAACTGGCTATATCAAAATTACGTCCTGGGAAGACCTCGGGCCCCAACGGCCTCCCGGGAGAATATTATAAGAAATACGCGGATCTCGTGAGCCCCCACTTGCTGAAGCTCTTCCAAGATGCGTCCCAGGAGGGAATTTTGCCCCTAGACCTGCGTATCGCCACAATTATTATCATCCATAAATAAGGGAAACCTTCCACTGATTGCGCCTCATACCGCCCTACATCCCTCCGAAATATGGAGGTGAAGATACTGGCAACCATCCTCGCTTTGAGGCTCCGTCAGGTAATCACTGCTCTGGTGCATCAGAACCAGACCGGTTTTCTACCCGGACGGGCGACCCGACTAAATCTGTGAAGGACCCATAATTGGCTCATGGAGGTCCAGGACCAAGGAGACCCGCATTTGCGCTTCTTTAGACGCGGAAAAGGCGTTCGATGCAATGCACTGTCCCTTTTTGGAGGCTACCCTGGTTAAATTTGGTATCGGCCCCCGGTTTCGGCACTGGGTGGGTCTCCTGTATAATGATCCCAGGGCAAGGGTTAAGGTGAATGGTCAGCTCTCTGATGACTTCCCCCTTAGACGAGGCACCCGACAGGGCTATCCTCTCTCCCCATTGTTATTCGCCCTCACGAGTGTTCGAAGATTCAGGGGTTCTGAATCACACCGACTGATACTGGAGAAGAAAAGATCTCGCTTTATGCGGACGATGTTTTGCTCTATATCACCCACCCAATTCCCACGATTCCTGCCTTATTCGAGGTCATGGATGTATATGGGTCCTACTCAGGTTACACCATAAACTGGCACAAATCGGTCATTTGCAGCCCACGTGCTCTGGAGGTATGGCCCACTCTCCCTGGGGCCCTTCAGATAGCTCATACCGGGTTTACTTGTCTGGGAATTTACCTCACCACAGACATGAAGCTCTCCAACCAGAGAAACATCCAGAGGGTAATAACCAATTTTGTAGAAGACACACAGAGATGGAAATCCCTCCCCCTCATGATTCTAGGCAGAGCTGCCATGTTTAAAATTATCTCCTTGCCTCGCTTTCTCTATGCCCTTCAGAATGAGTATTTTCCCCTCCCATGACAATCCTTCTGCACGGTGGATGCGGAACTGCGCTCCCTTCTATGGCTCAGGAAACATCCAAGGATCGCGCTGACGACCCTACACGTAATCAATACAATGGGGGGGATCTCGCTGCCAGACAGAGGACACTATTGGGCAGAGCATTTAACACCGGTGAATGACTGGATACACTCCACGGCAGACCACCCCACCTATAGGTTGGAAAGGGACACTATGGCGAACCGTACATGTGTCTACTATCTCT
Organism: Triturus cristatus; assembly: GCF_964204655.1. Classification (NCBI taxonomy): domain Eukaryota; kingdom Metazoa; phylum Chordata; class Amphibia; order Caudata; family Salamandridae; genus Triturus; species Triturus cristatus. The sequence goes on along the minus strand of NC_140590.1, from coordinate 630,996,363 downwards.
ATGGGGACAGGGGAGGGGGTGACTTCTCCCAGCCACCTGAGTCAGGATGGAAATATGGGATAGAAGGCATTGGGTTGGGCGCGTAAACCGACTAAGCAGACGCCTCTCTGGAATTGTCCCTGGTGAACAGAAATCTACAAGCTGAAGGGGTGGGACGCCGTGGGCAAATCTGTAACAGGTGACGTGGTGGCTAAAGGTAAACTTAAAAGTTTCTGCATGCTGCAGACAGAATTCGGGTTGCACACCTCCCAGTTTTTTAAATATGTGCAATTGCGACATGCTTGGCAGGCGGAAAGCGCCCTATCCTCCTCACTGCCAGAATATGCACCACTGGAGGGGCATCTGCTGCTGGAACAGCTGCTCAAGAAGGCAGTATCACTCACATATTACACCCTGAATAATAATGCACCAGACAGGTTGAGTAGACTGAGGAAGGCTTGGGAAATGAATTTAGGTACCCTTGAAAACATTGACTGGGAGGCATCTTTGATGCATCATCGGGAGGTGGCCATCAAATCCCGTCTCCGCCTAATCCAATATAAGATATTTCACAGAGTCTTTTATGATAGGACCCGATTACACCGAATGGGCCGCGCTAGCGACCAGAGCTGTCAGAGATGTGGTCAAGGGCAGGGAGACTTCTATCATACCCTTTGGGACTGCACCGAAATACAGACCTACTGGGGGAAGGTATTGGGGGAACTGAGCAAAGTTCTAGAAACAACACTCCCACTAGACCCCAAATTCATACTGCTGGGCATACCTGCGGACGTAGATCTAGGACGCCCGTATCCAATTTTCGCTATGCTAGCCCTTGTGGTGGCGAAACGGGATGCACCACGAACATGGGAAGCAGCAATGGCGCCCCAGCTCCGAGAGTGGAAGGTGGGAATGGACATGTACATGGCAGCATAAAGAGTCACCTACAAAGCAAGAGGGTGCCCGAAAACGTTCCGCAGGGTATGGGGCAAATGGAAGACATATGGGTTCGATGGACGGTTGGGTGATGGCTAGCGGGACTTTTGAGAAATCCTCCTTCAACCCCAACCAGGAGTACTGGTTCTCTTCTTTCCTGTCAGCCCAGAAGGGGAAGATGCATGAGTTATTACCACAAAGCTGGGTGTTTGGGCGGGACTTTGAGGATTGTGTGGCCCTGCGGGATATCGAGGTGAGATTATTTGTGATATGGACGGTATATGAATGCCACTATAACACTGTACCTGATTTTGTTATGCTTTCTTTTGATTTTTGTTTGCACACAGCAAAAATATCAATATATTTAAAAAAAACAAAAAAAACAAGGGACATTGTTGTTTGACCTGGTCTACGGTCTTCAGACTAAATCCCAGGAAAATATAGAACACACGTTGTGGTGTTCTGGAGCTGCTGTAGGTTCGGCTGGGCAGTGTCCGGCATCTTATCTAAGCCACATCTGGGGTTTTCATAGGACTTTAAAAGACCATTTACATTCTTTTGTCAACCGGTTAAGGAGCCTTTGATTTTTTTTTCCACTTGTTCTAGTACCCCCTGGGTCCGTACTCTGCCTATTGCTACAAAGGGAGAATGTATTTAGAGAAAAGGCATATCATTAGTAGTGTTGCCATCTTTCCAAGTGAAAAATATAGCCATTTGTTGTTTAAAGAGTCTGCAAAGGCCTGGCTGTGACACTAAATAGGGCCATAAATATAATTGTATGTTTTTATTTTTAACATGACTTTTCTTTCTTTGTTTCCTTTAATTATTAGTCGTGGATCATTAATGCAGTTCTATAACACATTTAAAAGTACTTTCTATTTATAGGTGCTGTTTGAAGTATGCACAGATAGGAGCTAAAATACCGGTGGCGCTGGTAGAAATTCAGTCAGCTGGCAACCCCTATGACAAGATTTTGTTTGTAGCAGGATCAGCAAGTTATTTACTTCCTCCATCCGTGATTGATGCCATAATAGCATTAGTTTAATTTAAATCTGATACCTTACTCGCCAACCGTCAATAACATGCTGAGATACTCCAAGGGTCTGGGCATACATCCTGCATTCAGACAACTCACTCCTCATTCACACTGCTCACCCTGCACTCACATGTTCATCCTCCTCTTACACTTCACTCACACGAGCACACTGGACACCCTGCACCCACACTGCACTCAAGCCACTCGCCATAAACTCTCACTGTTCACCCCACAGTCACACGCCCACACTACGTACCCTGCACTCCTATGACACTTCACTCACTTGTCACTCTCAATGCTCACCTTGTAATCTCAATCAAACAAGCACATCACTCACCATGCATTCAATCCTCCCATTCTGCACTTTCACTCGCACCCAAACTCATATGGTCACATCACTCACCCTGCAGTCACTTCTCTCCTAGTCTATTCTCACACTGGCACATCGCCCACTGTGCAATTACATAGGCAGTCCATAAGCGAACCCTTCCCTCTCATGGGCACACGCTACACCCTGTATTTACACCACACAAGAAAGCACATAACTCACGGTGGAGTCGCACCACTCACCCTACACTCTCTTCTCTTACCCTGCACTCACACAGACACTCCTCTCAGCCTGCACTCATACAGGCACTCTGTTCACCCTGCACTCACACACCGGCAGAATAGTCTGCCAGAACTCATAGGGACAAACCACTCACTCTGAACTAACTCTTCTCACCCTGCACTCACACGTCACTCTTGCCGCTCACCCTGCACTCACACACAGGCAAACCACTCAACCTGCATTTACACTGCTTACACCACCATGCACTCACTTCTCTCAACCTGCACTCACTCCTCTCACCTTATACTAACATGGGCTGTCCTCTTGTATTGCATTAATTCACCTCACTCGACACACAGGCACAGTTTTCACCCAACACTCGCACCACTCACACAACTCACACTATTCACCATCACCCAGCAGAAGACAAGAGATACCAGGTTGCCACAGGTGGAGTGGCACCAGGGCCCAGAGTGGACTACTGAAACCTGATCATTGCTGTATTTCACAGTTCAAACAGGGGACCCATTTTGTTTCTTGCACTAGGGCCCATGACACACTGGCTAATTTCTGCCTCAACTATTGTAGTTCTCGTGATGTGAGAACACAGTGCACCTTTCTTAAGACCGCTGTGGGGTCAGGAGATTGGGGTGGTGAGATCATCTGGACCCTGATAGAGCCAGATCAGTCCCAATGGCATAACCTTAAAAGATCAGGGCCCCTTGCAGAATGAGATGAGGGCCCTTGAGCTGCCCATAGCTCACAGATATTCATTGACTTTGTGATGAGTGGGGCCCTCTGAAAGGTTGAGGTGCCCCCTAGAGGATTGGGGGACCCCTGCACCAAAAGGCTGCAGAGGTCTAGTAACACCCCTGATTGTTCTATTTTAAACTATATCCAGTGTAGAAATATTCAGAATTAAGGTGCTCTGGGACACAGCTCTCAAATGTAAATTACAAAATGAAAAATTGAGTTATGCTTTATCAGTGGTCACCATTTGAACGTAATTGTATATTGAGGGCGGTTGCTCGAGTATGGAAGAAGAAGCCTAGCTCCTGCTTAGGGAGATAGGGTGTGATCTCCTGCATTAAATGGCAACCAACTCTTGTGAAAGAGGCAAACACCTTAAAGTTGATGTAGGCCGACGTGAGCAAATTGAAAGCAGGGATGTGGAATTCCTATAGCCCAACGCCCGGGACATATTGTTTGGGGTCAAGAGCACAGGGATGTGGAATTCCTATAGCCCGACGCCCGGGACATATTGTTTGGGGACAAGGGCAACAAGTTTTCATATGCATTTTGTCCTTGGGACAAGTAGGCCCAACCCCCTGCAGCACAAACCCTTTGGCTGCCAGTTTACAGTAACACATGATGGACCAGGGAAAGGCAAGCATGCAGTTAAGGTAATATTTGTGTCCATATGTCAATGTTGTTCAAATTTGTATTTATGGTTCATTATTGCAAAGCCTATATTATTAGGGTGAGCGCTCTAAGTAAATGTTGTAAGCTTGGACTGCACTACTGACAGTGGTTCCAGCATAAAATGTATACACACGTTTTCAAAGTTTAGCAATATGAGGCTATGTATAATGCTCCCAGAATGCTCTCTGATTAGATGCAAATATTTTCAGAAACTTTAAAGCAAGATTGAGGATTCTCTTCCGTTCAAAATAAAAAGTTTACAGAAAAATGAAAAAAAACATTTCACTAAACTACTGTAAAATGTTAGGTACCATTTCTTTGCAGCATCATTTAGTAAAATGGGTCGATGTATGCCAGTATTTCCCAAAAACATTCATAATGAAAAGTCACTGTAACCAGTTTTCATAAGATTATGGGAAACAAAAATAAACAAGCAATGGTAAAGCCAGTAGGTCTGTATTTGTTGGTCAGCTTTTGGGTTTTGTCAATGCGTGACTTGTTTTGGCATGGTTTTTGTAAAACAAATTAGTGTGGGAGCTGCCAGGCCTCACCATTATAACAAACATTGGCAAAAGCAAAAATAGTTTTTGGTCTCTAAAAGCACACATTGCCACAGTAGTTCCTGGCACTGAACTAAACAACTGTGTGTCGATATGCTTCTTGTAAAATAACAGAATTCGGTCACCCACTGTGAAGCTAGCTAATAGACCGAGAGAGAGAGAATTTTAATAAACACAAAAGGTCATGTTAACTCCAGACCTAATTAGGGGCCCAATTATTAAATAAAGTCTCAAAAGTGCACCCATGTCCTTGCAGATATACTGCTTTCGTGAATTCACAAGACTTTACAGAAGTAGGCCAAGAAATGGTAGTCCTAGAAAATATTTGTGAACTGCATTTAGCATGAGCAAATATGCAGGTGTAGATCTGCTCATGCGAAAATCTGAGTGTTTGCAAGTTCACTTTCCCTCCAACCAATTTTTTCCCAACCCTGGAAGAAGTTGTATGTCTGCCATTGTCAGGAGTAGATTTCCAGCATTTCTCAGTATGGGAAAAAATTAGAGCAGAGTTAGTGAAAACCCTTTATACATGCAAGTTAGTAGGTTTGCACAGACTAAAAATGGCATTCGCACCCTACCTTCAGCCCCAGTATGTAGATCTGCGGAAACGTAGCAACGTAAGGGAATTGCTAGTATTTAAACTCTACTATGGAAGGAGCCCCGGCATAATAAGAGAGGCTATTTCAGAGCACTTACATAATGAGATTGCTACCATAATTTGTCTCCGCATTACATGGCACAAAAGGGACAAGTGGATTTAGTTTCAGGACAAGTAGATTTATGAAGCAACCTGCCCCATGGACAAGTAGATATTTTATTAAATTCCACACACCTGAGGGCAACAAGTTCTCATGTGTATTTTGTCCTTAGGACAGGTAGGTCCAACCCCCTACAGCACATTATTGATCAGGGAAAGACATTGCCTGCAGTTAAGGTAATACTCTTGTCCATGTATTAATGTTGTTTAAACTTGTATTTATGGTTCATTAATGCAAAATCTGTATTATTAGGGTGAGCACTCTAAGTAAATGTTGTAAACTCAGACTGCACTACTGACAGTGGTTCCAGTATAAAAATGTGTACACATTTTCAATGTTTAGCAATATTAGGCTACATATACTGTTCCCAGGATGCACTCTGATTAGATGCAAATATTTACAGCAGCTTGAAAGCAAGATTAGTGATTCTTTGCATTCAAAATAAAATGTTCACAAAATAAATGCAAAAACATTTAGCTAAATAACTGCATAATGCTATGTACCATTTCTTTGCAGCATCATTTAGTAAAATGTGTTGATATATGCTATTTCCCAAAAATATTCATAATGGAAAATCAGTTTAACCAGTTTTTATAGGATTATGGGAATCATAAAAATAAACAAGCATTGATGAAGCCAGTAGGTCTGAAATTGTTGGTCAGCCTTTTGATTTTGTCAATGCGTGACTTATTTTGTCATGGTTTCTGTGAAACCTTATTGTTGTGGGAGCTGCCGGGCCCTGATCATTATAACAAACATAGGCAAAAGAAAGAAAAAATAGATTTGGTCTAAAAAAAGCACACAATGCCACATTAGTTCCTTGGCAATGAACAAAATGACAGAGTGTTGATATGCTTCCTGTAAAAGAACAGAATTCTATCACTCACAGTGAAGCTGGGTGTAGGGGGGCTAGGGGAGGGGAGCGAGAGAGGGCGAGAGACAGAGGGCGAGAGACAGAGGGCGAGAGACAGAGGGCGAGAGACAGAGGGCGAGAGACAGAGGGCGAGAGACAGAGGGCGAGAGACAGAGGGCGAGAGACAGAGGGCGAGAGACAGAGGGCGAGAGACAGAGGGCGAGAGACAGAGGGCGAGAGACAGAGGGCGAGAGACAGAGGGCGAGAGACAGAGGGCGAGAGACAGAGGGCGAGAGACAGAGGGCGAGAGACAGAGGGCGAGAGACAGAGGGCGAGAGACAGAGGGCGAGAGACAGAGGGCGAGAGACAGAGGGCGAGAGACAGAGGGCGAGAGACAGAGGGCGAGAGACAGAGGGCGAGAGACAGAGGGCGAGAGACAGAGGGCGAGAGACAGAGGGCGAGAGACAGAGGGCGAGAGACAGAGGGCGAGAGACAGAGGGCGAGAGACAGAGGGCGAGAGACAGAGGGCGAGAGACAGAGGGCGAGAGACAGAGGGCGAGAGACAGAGGGCGAGAGACAGAGGGCGAGAGACAGAGGGCGAGAGACAGAGGGCGAGAGACAGAGGGCGAGAGACAGAGGGCGAGAGACAGAGGGCGAGAGACAGAGGGCGAGAGACAGAGGGCGAGAGACAGAGGGCGAGAGACAGAGGGCGAGAGACAGAGGGCGAGAGACAGAGGGCGAGAGACAGAGGGCGAGAGACAGAGGGCGAGAGACAGAGGGCGAGAGACAGAGGGCGAGAGACAGAGGGCGAGAGACAGAGGGCGAGAGACAGAGGGCGAGAGACAGAGGGCGAGAGACAGAGGGCGAGAGACAGAGGGCGAGAGACAGAGGGCGAGAGACAGAGGGCGAGAGACAGAGGGCGAGAGACAGAGGGCGAGAGACAGAGGGCGAGAGACAGAGGGCGAGAGACAGAGGGCGAGAGACAGAGGGCGAGAGACAGAGGGCGAGAGACAGAGGGCGAGAGACAGAGGGCGAGAGACAGAGGGCGAGAGACAGAGGGCGAGAGACAGAGGGCGAGAGACAGAGGGCGAGAGACAGAGGGCGAGAGACAGAGGGCGAGAGACAGAGGGCGAGAGACAGAGGGCGAGAGACAGAGGGCGAGAGACAGAGGGCGAGAGACAGAGGGCGAGAGACAGAGGGCGAGAGACAGAGGGCGAGAGACAGAGGGCGAGAGACAGAGGGCGAGAGACAGAGGGCGAGAGACAGAGGGCGAGAGACAGAGGGCGAGAGACAGAGGGCGAGAGACAGAGGGCGAGAGACAGAGGGCGAGAGACAGAGGGCGAGAGACAGAGGGCGAGAGACAGAGGGCGAGAGACAGAGGGCGAGAGACAGAGGGCGAGAGACAGAGGGCGAGAGACAGAGGGCGAGAGACAGAGGGCGAGAGACAGAGGGCGAGAGACAGAGGGCGAGAGACAGAGGGCGAGAGACAGAGGGCGAGAGACAGAGGGCGAGAGACAGAGGGCGAGAGACAGAGGGCGAGAGACAGAGGGCGAGAGACAGAGGGCGAGAGACAGAGGGCGAGAGACAGAGGGCGAGAGACAGAGGGCGAGAGACAGAGGGCGAGAGACAGAGGGCGAGAGACAGAGGGCGAGAGACAGAGGGCGAGAGACAGAGGGCGAGAGACAGAGGGCGAGAGACAGAGGGCGAGAGACAGAGGGCGAGAGACAGAGGGCGAGAGACAGAGGGCGAGAGACAGAGGGCGAGAGACAGAGGGCGAGAGACAGAGGGCGAGAGACAGAGGGCGAGAGACAGAGGGCGAGAGACAGAGGGCGAGAGACAGAGGGCGAGAGACAGAGGGCGAGAGACAGAGGGCGAGAGACAGAGGGCGAGAGACAGAGGGCGAGAGACAGAGGGCGAGAGACAGAGGGCGAGAGACAGAGGGCGAGAGACAGAGGGCGAGAGACAGAGGGCGAGAGACAGAGGGCGAGAGACAGAGGGCGAGAGACAGAGGGCGAGAGACAGAGGGCGAGAGACAGAGGGCGAGAGACAGAGGGCGAGAGACAGAGGGCGAGAGACAGAGGGCGAGAGACAGAGGGCGAGAGACAGAGGGCGAGAGACAGAGGGCGAGAGACAGAGGGCGAGAGACAGAGGGCGAGAGACAGAGGGCGAGAGACAGAGGGCGAGAGACAGAGGGCGAGAGACAGAGGGCGAGAGACAGAGGGCGAGAGACAGAGGGCGAGAGACAGAGGGCGAGAGACAGAGGGCGAGAGACAGAGGGCGAGAGACAGAGGGCGAGAGACAGAGGGCGAGAGACAGAGGGCGAGAGACAGAGGGCGAGAGACAGAGGGCGAGAGACAGAGGGCGAGAGACAGAGGGCGAGAGACAGAGGGCGAGAGACAGAGGGCGAGAGACAGAGGGCGAGAGACAGAGGGCGAGAGACAGAGGGCGAGAGACAGAGGGCGAGAGACAGAGGGCGAGAGACAGAGGGCGAGAGACAGAGGGCGAGAGACAGAGGGCGAGAGACAGAGGGCGAGAGACAGAGGGCGAGAGACAGAGGGCGAGAGACAGAGGGCGAGAGACAGAGGGCGAGAGACAGAGGGCGAGAGACAGAGGGCGAGAGACAGAGGGCGAGAGACAGAGGGCGAGAGACAGAGGGCGAGAGACAGAGAGCGAGAGACAGAGAGCGAGAGACAGAGAGCGAGAGACAGAGAGCGAGAGACAGAGAGCGAGAGAGAGAGACCGAGAGAGAGACCGAGAGAGAGGGCGAGAGACCGAGAGAGAGACCGAGAGAGAGGGCGAGAGAGAGGGCGAGAGACCGAGAGAGAGGGCGAGAGACCGAGAGAGAGGGCGAGAGACCGAGAGAGAGGGCGAGAGACCGAGAGAGAGGGCGAGAGACCGAGAGAGAGACCGAGAGAGAGACCGAGAGACCGAGAGAGAGACCGAGAGACCGAGAGAGAGGGCGAGAGACCGAGAGAGAGGGCGAGAGACCGAGAGAGAGGGCGAGAGACCGAGAGAGAGGGCGAGAGACCGAGAGAGAGGGCGAGAGACCGAGAGAGAGACCGAGAGAGAGACCGAGAGAGAGACCGAGAGAGAGACCGAGAGAGAGACCGAGAGAGAGACCGAGAGAGAGACCGAGAGAGAGACCGAGAGAGAGAGGGCGAGAGAGAGACCGAGAGAGAGAGGGCGAGAGAGAGAGGGCGAGAGAGAGACCGAGAGAGAGAGACCGAGAGAGAGAGGGCGAGAGAGAGACCGAGAGAGAGAGGGCGAGAGAGAGGGCGAGAGAGAGAGGGCGAGAGAGAGGGCGAGAGACCGAGAGAGAGACCGAGAGAGAGAGGGCGAGAGAGAGGGCGAGAGAGAGGGCGAGAGACAGAGGGCGAGAGACAGAGGGCGAGAGACAGAGGGCGAGAGACAGAGGGCGAGAGACAGAGGGCGAGAGACAGAGGGCGAGAGACAGAGGGCGAGAGACAGAGGGCGAGAGACAGAGGGCGAGAGACAGAGGGCGAGAGACAGAGGGCGAGAGACAGAGGGCGAGAGACAGAGGGCGAGAGACAGAGGGCGAGAGACAGAGGGCGAGAGACAGAGGGCGAGAGACAGAGGGCGAGAGACAGAGGGCGAGAGACAGAGGGCGAGAGACAGAGGGCGAGAGACAGAGGGCGAGAGACAGAGGGCGAGAGACAGAGGGCGAGAGACAGAGGGCGAGAGACAGAGGGCGAGAGACAGAGGGCGAGAGACAGAGGGCGAGAGACAGAGGGCGAGAGACAGAGGGCGAGAGACAGAGGGCGAGAGACAGAGGGCGAGAGACAGAGGGCGAGAGACAGAGGGCGAGAGACAGAGGGCGAGAGACAGAGGGCGAGAGACAGAGGGCGAGAGACAGAGGGCGAGAGACAGAGGGCGAGAGACAGAGGGCGAGAGACAGAGGGCGAGAGACAGAGGGCGAGAGACAGAGGGCGAGAGACAGAGGGCGAGAGACAGAGGGCGAGAGACAGAGGGCGAGAGACAGAGGGCGAGAGACAGAGGGCGAGAGACAGAGGGCGAGAGACAGAGAGCGAGAGACAGAGAGCGAGAGACAGAGAGCGAGAGACAGAGAGCGAGAGACAGAGAGCGAGAGAGAGAGACCGAGAGAGAGACCGAGAGAGAGGGCGAGAGACCGAGAGAGAGACCGAGAGAGAGGGCGAGAGAGAGGGCGAGAGACCGAGAGAGAGGGCGAGAGACCGAGAGAGAGGGCGAGAGACCGAGAGAGAGGGCGAGAGACCGAGAGAGAGGGCGAGAGACCGAGAGAGAGACCGAGAGAGAGACCGAGAGACCGAGAGAGAGACCGAGAGACCGAGAGAGAGGGCGAGAGACCGAGAGAGAGGGCGAGAGACCGAGAGAGAGGGCGAGAGACCGAGAGAGAGGGCGAGAGACCGAGAGAGAGGGCGAGAGACCGAGAGAGAGACCGAGAGAGAGACCGAGAGAGAGACCGAGAGAGAGACCGAGAGAGAGACCGAGAGAGAGACCGAGAGAGAGACCGAGAGAGAGACCGAGAGAGAGAGGGCGAGAGAGAGACCGAGAGAGAGAGGGCGAGAGAGAGAGGGCGAGAGAGAGACCGAGAGAGAGAGACCGAGAGAGAGAGGGCGAGAGAGAGACCGAGAGAGAGAGGGCGAGAGAGAGGGCGAGAGAGAGAGGGCGAGAGAGAGGGCGAGAGACCGAGAGAGAGACCGAGAGAGAGAGGGCGAGAGAGAGGGCGAGAGAGAGGGCGAGAGAGAGGGCGAGAGAGAGGGCGAGAGAGAGGGCGAGAGAGAGGGCGAGAGAGAGGGCGAGAGAGAGGGCGAGAGAGAGGGCGAGAGAGAGGGCGAGAGACCGAGAGAGAGGGCGAGAGAGAGGGCGAGAGAGAGAGAGAGAGAGACCGAGAGAGAGACCGAGAGAGAGGGCGAGAGACCGAGAGAGAGACCGAGAGAGAGGGCGAGAGACCGAGAGAGAGGGCGAGAGACCGAGAGAGAGACCGAGAGAGAGGGCGAGAGACCGAGAGAGAGACCGAGAGAGAGGGCGAGAGACCGAGAGAGAGGGCGAGAGGGCGAGAGAGAGGGCGAGAGACCGAGAGAGAGACCGAGAGAGAGGGCGAGAGAGAGGGCGAGAGACCGAGAGAGAGGGCGAGAGAGAGGGCGAGAGACCGAGAGAGAGGGCGAGAGACCGAGAGAGAGGGCGAGAGAGAGGGAGAGAGAGGGCGAGAGACAGAGAGAGAGGGCGAGAGAGAGGGCGAGAGAGAGGGCGAGAGAGAGGGCGAGAGAGAGGGCGAGAGAGAGGGCGAGAGAGAGGGCGAGAGAGAGGGCGAGAGAGAGGGCGAGAGAGAGGGCGAGAGAGAGGGCGAGAGAGAGGGCGAGAGAGAGGGCGAGAGAGAGGGCGAGAGACCGAGAGGGAGGGCGAGAGACCGAGAGGGAGGGCGAGAGACCGAGAGGGAGGGCGAGAGACCGAGAGGGAGGGCGAGAGACCGAGAGGGAGGGCGAGAGACCGAGAGGGAGGGCGAGAGACCGAGAGGGAGGGCGAGAGACCGAGAGGGAGGGCGAGAGACCGAGAGGGAGGGCGAGAGACCGAGAGGGAGGGCGAGAGACCGAGAGGGAGGGCGAGAGACCGAGAGGGAGGGCGAGAGACCGAGAGGGAGGGCGAGAGACCGAGAGGGAGGGCGAGAGACAGAGAGGGCGAGAGACAGAGAGGGCGAGAGACAGAGAGGGCGAGAGACAGAGAGGGCGAGAGACAGAGAGGGCGAGAGACAGAGAGGGCGAGAGACAGAGAGGGCGAGAGACAGAGAGGGCGAGAGACAGAGAGGGCGAGAGACAGAGAGGGCAAGAGACAGAGAGGGCAAGAGACAGAGAGGGCGAGAGACAGAGAGGGCGAGAGACAGAGAGGGCGAGAGACAGAGAGGGCGAGAGACAGAGAGAGAGACAATGAGAGAATTTTAATAAAAAACAAAAGGTCATGGTTAACGCCAGACCTAATTAGGGGCCCATTTATTAAATAAAGTCTCAAAAGTGCATCCATGTCCTTGCATAAAGTGCAGATATACGTTTGTGAATTCCCAAGACTTTACAGAGTAGGCATAGATATAGTACATCCATGAAAATATTGGTGCACTGCATTTTACCATGAGCAAGTATGCAGGTGTAGATTTGATCCTGCGAAAATAGGAGTGTTTGCAAGTTCACTTTCTCTCCAACCACTTTTTTCCCAACCCTTGAAGAAGTTTTATGTCTGCCATTGTCAGGAGTACATTTCCAACCTTTCTCAGTATGGGAAAAGATTAGAGAAGAGTTGGTGAAAACCCTAAAAACATTCAAGTTAGTAGGTTTGCCCAGACTCAAAAGGGCATTCCAACCCTAAAACTGTTTCTTGCCATTACCTTCAGCCCCAGTATGAAGATCTGAGGAAACGAGGCAACATAAGGGAATTGCGAGTTTCCAAACCCTACTCTGGAAGGAGCCCCGGCATATTCAAAGAGGCTATTTTAGAGCTCTTCTATAATGAGATTGCTGCAATAATGTGTTGCCGTATTAAATTGGCACAAAAAGGGACAAGTAGATTTTGTTACAGGACAAGTACATTTATGAAGCACCCTGCCCTGTGGACAAGTAGATATTTCATCAAAATCCACACCACTTTGAAAGACGGGTGCTTGTGTTGATAGGTTGCTGCTGGCTGTACTCTACGTATGGGTAGGATGTGCCTTCAAGGGGTTTGTACAGTACCGTTAATACGCTGACACTTTGATTCTCAAAAATCCCTGAATTGAAAAGTGCCAACCAAGACGTTATGATTCAAATCTAAATACACAGGAAGCAAGATATCCGCGACTTTTCTAATTGAATCACACATTACGAGGGGTCAACTTTTAACTTCTTGTCCTGAAGATGGTCTCACAAACTCACATATGAAGACCGAAACGTCGACTGTCACACTTCTTTCTAGATAATTGGTTAAATATCTTTGAAAAAGTGTTCGATATATTTTGTAGTGGAGTAACAACTGAATGTAAAATCATGTCTCCTTTTTGATATATAACTGTCCTATTTTTATGTACCCTTATTACCATTCACTGATATAAATGAATTTTGTTCTTCACACACCTTTTGTCCATTTTTCATTTTCCTTCATTTTGATTGTATAACTGTTTTTAAAATCAATGTAAATAGAGATCCATATATACATATGACTATTGCATAGTGTATAATCGTTTGGAATCTAGGAGATAAGATTGATCTCACTTATAGGTATATATTTATCCTATAAACAAGTCATACAACTAAGTTTTCAACAAACCCCTTGAAGGCACATCCTACCCATACATGATTACCAACATGGCAAAATTTACAAGACTAATGAAAAAGTTACTTACCTGTGGTAACTACTTCTCTGGTGGGTACTCTAGCTACCTACAGATTTCTCACCCTAAGAGTCAACAGCGCCAGACTGGATCCAGAAGCCTGAAATAGCTCTCTGGTGATGGCAGATGGCTCCATGGCTCAGTCTCGACTCCACCTACTCCCCTAGTCATAATATCATGGAGCTATGCAAGGTGCAGCCCAACACGCCAACATCTGTTCTTGTCCTTTTTTCTATGCCCTTAAAAGGTGGAGACAGGACTGAGACAAGATGATACAAGACAACGCAGATAATTAGCCAGACAATAGCTCCCACATTAGAACCATACCACAAAGTAGGGAGGCTAGCGAGAATGAGGAGGAATCTGCAGGTAAATAGAGTGTTGTTGTAAATGATAATGTAGGCAGCAGGACACTTCCTTTAGGTTACAAGATAGGTTTATTAGGAACACAGCAGAGCGCACACCTCGCCAGCTGACCAGACCATCAACTGACAAGAGTGGAATACTTAAACCGTACCAGATCGAAGGCACACAGGTATTCTAGGAGGCTGGGGAAGAGGGAACACAAAGGAAGGACTAATGACCACAAGTGGCCATCTTGTGAGAAGCACAAGTATACTAAAAGTGCCCACCAGAAAGATTGTAATCATAGGTAATACATTTTTTTCTTCGGATTGATACTTCTTCATGCAGATTCCTAGACGCATGAAGCAGTACCCCAAGGAGGCAGGTCTACAAGCAATGAAGGCAAATCATGACATCGGGAATGTCAGACACTCTACACCCTCACTTCGAGGTACAGCATGCTTAAGGGAACAGACCCACCATAATAGAAACCACAACTAATGCCAATGGGAGATATGACCCCGGTTAGCCTGTTATCTGAAGGGTTCCCTCGCTGCTGTAATTCATCCAGCATTAAGATTACTTTCGAATGGAAGTTATTTGATGTTGAAGGACTAAAGTTGCTGTGGGGTGGCCTTCTTTTCTGAAACCTGCACTTCGAACCTGGTCCCTGCCTGCCTGCCGGTCCCAGCGGGAAGAGTCACGAGCACAGGAGCGCTATAAGGAACGAGGGAGAACCCGCTGAGCGGGACGCGGGCGGGTACGCCGACCGGGGCGAAGACCGGGCCAAGACGGGCCCGTCTGAGCCCATCAGAGGCCGAAGGAGGCCGGGCTGGGCCCACTTCCTTGGCCGTGCATACTGGACTAACGACCACATCAACAATCAATAAGACTGGGCTGAGAGGTATTTTAATAAACATTATACCAGATAGTATTAGATCTGCTCGAAAGCAGGGACTCACTATGCATGCTTCTCCAGATGACAGTCCAATATTTTGACTCCCTGAAACCCGATAACCGTATCAAATCAGTCGCTAGAGAGTTTTGCCACACTGTCAGATAGTAAGTATTGACATTATGGGGAAAAGAAAAACACTAACTGGCCAACTCCCGCCCTCAAAAAAGACCAACGGAGAGCCAGAACAGACTCTACTGACATATTTGACCGGGGCAATGGGAGCAATCGAGAAGCAAATATAGTCGGTAGAGGAGTCACTAGAAGCAACTCCACAATGTATCAACGAAGGGAAAAACTAAAGAGTCAATTACAGGGGCGGTAATTCATAGTACATCTCAGAATGGCTGTGTTCAGAATATGACTGATCAAGTAACATTTAGTGATCAGGACTCATTTAGTCAGCCCCCACAAAAGCGGACAAAGATGCCATTATACTTTGATAAGAGCACCGAGGAAACAGGGGCTGTGGGACCCAAAACACTTACCAACTCTACCAATTCTTTCACAGTAAACATCCCTAAAAACGTAAAATCAGCAAAAAAAAGGCGCAGGGGGGAAAAAAACGACATTGAAACCCCTGGCACAGAGAGATAGTATAGTAAAACCGCTCACCAAGGAAGCCGATTTTAGAGATTTAAGCACCCTTGTACGGAAATTAGACCAGTTTCTGAGAGATTCGCTTACAAAGATAAAGGGAAGAGCAAACACGATAGAGCAGACGTTAATGGGTCTCATCGATATAGTAGACACGAATAAAGATTCTTTCAATAAACACGGAGAAAGGGTTGACGGTAAGGCCGTCACAGTAGGAGGCCCTAAGGCACAGAATGAACAAGGTCAGCCCCAACAAGCTGGAGAACGTGTAAAATCGCAATAGTCAGCAACGGGTCCACCCCTCGCCTATGCCCATTCCCTCATTTAATCAGGTAGACCAATAGCGGACTATTCTACAAAATAGGAGAAATAAGGAAGCAATTACGAAAATGTATACCCCCCAACCTGTCTCCTTCCCACCAACATAAAGTTACTTCACTTATTAACGCTAGCCTCTCTGAGCCACCTTACTTAGACTTACCACCAGCGTGTACACCATACACGAAAATATTGGCCAACAAACCAAAGTTAAAAACTGAACACATTGAATCTAGGGAAATCCTAAGAAACAAGGCTCTTCATTGGCTAAGTACTAGGGTGTGACTCACTGAGCAACTTTTTATGGATTTCAAAATGGTCAGGAGGGTAAAATGGGTAGGAAAAGATCGAAAGACCCTACCTGGTGACTGCGTGGTATTAACGTTCAAAACACCCCACCTAGTCAAAAAGATTCTGTGGAAGGGAGGAAATAGATCCATGACCATAGATGATATAAGCATTCTGCCCCTAGGCTATTTTTATAAACCCCCATGTATGACGGAGAGAGGAGGTACCGATTGAGTTAATGAACCTGGAAATGACTATACATACAATATTCCGGTGAGAAACCATTTTGCTCCATTGCCCTCTTTAGAGGAGATAGATTGACTAAACATCCAGCCAAATGACACTTCTGCTACCTTGCTTACCCAGAAGACGCAAGAACTATATAGGGTCAACCTGGTCAATTATACCACTCCCTTACATGAAGGAGTAAGCTCTCAGACTCAGAGTGTAGTCCAAATACTAAACCATGTAATCAGTACTGAAATGCCAGAGCAAGCGCCAAGCGCAGAAAAAGTTAGGATTTCACTTCCCAAATCACCCATAATTACACATGCTGGCAAGCAATTCCATTCAAGAGAAAATAAGAATAGTTTTGCGATACTCTATTGGAATGTAGCTGGTCTAAGTTCCAAATTAGAGAATCAGCTTTGGCTCGATTTCGTGAGAAAATGTAATATTCTTTGTTTACAAGAAACATGGTCTCTGAAAGAAATGCATATAGAAGGCTATAAGACATTTAATACACCGGCTGTACCATCAGCAAGCGGGAGGCCAAAGGGAGGCCTGTATATATATGTATCGAACATGTTAAGGATAAATAAAATATCTTTTATTATTTCAGAACCCAATTACCAAATAGTAATCATGAACACAGACAAGTGGGACCCCGTTGTCCTGATTAACTTTTATAATAATGCCCAGAAGGAATATGTGGTAGATATTTTAAAGCAGCTTAGAAGTGCTTTGCAGGACATTCAGAATGATAGTAGGGAGAATGCAATATTTGTGTGGGGGGGTGATTTTAATACTGCTTTGTGCCCACACACTAATGATGCAATATGTGGATTAATAGATGAAAATGACTGTATCCTACCGCATTTCGCACATTGTCCACATGGAGACGTTTTGAACGAGATTTTATTTCTTCTAGATATGGGTTTTGCAAAGGTTTTGAGTTCGCCACCTATCCAATTTACCCAGACATTTAATGGGAGAGGTTTGAGTATGATAATTGATTTTGTAACAATTTCAAATAGATTTACTTCCAAGCTACTAAGTTTTAAAACTCATAAGAACGCTTTAAGTGATCATTTTCCCTTAAGTGTGGTTATATCGGTTTTTACAAAAATACAGGGAGCGCATACTAGGGGAATCCAACCGATACAGAATCTGGTAATAAGCAAACTTAATGGTTATTCTCTGAAGTGGGCACAGGTAGATCCACTCGTAACTATCAAAACAGTGGTAGAGAATAGTTTGGAACAAATTCTGAGATTTCTTGACGAGAGAACCCCTCACGAGGAAGTACTGGGTTCCTATGCACAAATAACAGAAATAATCAGGAACACTTTGAAAGTAGAAATAAAGAAGGGGAATAAGAAGAATGGGTGGTCTGACAACTAATTAACACAAGCCTATACCAGATTAATGCATGCATTACACAAAAAAGAAAGGGACGGAGTGGAAATAAGTCAGTGTAGAAAGGCATATAATAAAGCTGTGAGAATACGAAAAGGCGAAGTAAAGAGAAATATCTGGGCTGATTTACACAAGGCAAGTACAGCCAGGGATAGCACCACCTCATGGCATGTGGTTAACTCTCCTTTTTTGAGATCTGAAGAGACCCCAACTATAGAAATTGCAATTGATGAAGGACAGTGGGTAGACCACTTCTCCAAAATGTTCAGCAAGAGAAACGAGGATAGAGACACAATTGCGTGTCCTGTAACTTCTACTCCTCTAACACAAGATTTTCCAATTAGTTTAGATGTTACCTTAGAAGAGGTACATGGCTCAAAGCGAGCAAGAGTGGAAAGGCTCCGGGGCCCAGACGGGGTACCTGTAGACATATTTAAACAAAACATAGAACTATGGGGCCCTTTAATAAAACAAGTGATCATAGCCTCCTGTAAAGTATGACTTATGGGAACTTGGTCTGAGTCACTTATGGTACCAATCTTCGAAAAAGGTGACAGACAGAACCCAACATGTTATCGACTGATTTCCCCGCTGGATTCGGTGGGAAAAGTGATAGGTCGCATTATATTAAACCGCCTCCAGCAATGGGCCAAAGATAATAACGTTATATCGGACTTACAATTTGGCTTTAGGGAAGGCCTAGGAACAATAGAACAGGGCCTCAATTTAACAATTCTAATGGGGAAACACACTAAAGTGAAAAAAGGAAAACTGTATCTAGCTTTTGTAGATCTTTCTACTGCATTCGACTGCGTATGCCACAATAAATTATGGAATATCCTCAAAGCAATGGGGGTCGACCCTCGACTAATTAAAATCATAAGAGAACTTTATTCGAATGCAAGAGCTAGGGTACGTTATGGACCGAATGGAGAATATACAGCTCCATTCCCAGTGGAGAGAGGGGTCAGACAGGGCTGTGTCCTGGCACCCTTCTTGTTTACTTTGTACACCAACGGCTTGGAAGGAGCCGTGCTCGAAGGGTGCCAGGACCTACCCCAGATACATAAACGATGCATACCAGCCCTACTTTATGCAGATGATGCAGTGATAATGGCCCAAACACCTTTAGAGTTACAACGGGCACTCAAATATAATGAGTACATGAAAAGGCTTGATCTAAAAATTAATGTCTCCAAAACATATATAATGAACTGTGGGAGAGGTGGCAGAAATCAGAGGACCATTTTTGTTGAGAATAAGAGTGGAAAATACAAAGATCTATCCTTGCCTAGGCATTCTTATAGATAAAAAAGGAACGTGGCAACAGGCCATAAAGGCTTGGAAACTTTTGTTTATGAGAACTACAACAGCCCTGGTAAAATGTTCCCAGAAGTTGGGTAAGAGGCCCCTAACGGAGTTGATAAAGATCTACCGAGCAAAGTGTATTAATACAGCAATATATGGGGCTGGGATTTGGGGTTATTGTAATGTAACAGGAATACAGAGAGTGGAGAATGCGTTTTTACGGTATTTACTGGCTGTCCCTTGCTCAACGTCAACCTACATTTGCCATACTGAGCTGGGGTTACAATATATTACAGATATTATAAGGGTGCAACCAGTTTTACTGTGGCACCGAATCTGGACTTTACCAAAAACAACTTTTAACCAGAAGGTCCGTAATGACACACTTAAGTTGGAACAAGCCCTAGATATTAGGTGGCTGAAGTATATTAAAGATTTTATGTTGGATCTGGGACAACCTGAACTTTTTCTTAATCTTCTACTGATATGTTCAATCCCTAGAAAAGTTTTAAAAAAATGATGTATGACTCACTTGGAGGAAATTAGATATGCCAGTGAGGTTCAAGAACCGACAGTACAAACGAACCAGTTGATTCTCTCTACCACTGTAATGCAACCTTACCTAACTTATTATATAACTGGGTATGACAGATTTGTTCTCACACGCTTTAGATTAGATGTTTTCCATCTATCAGTATCCTTCCCTATGATAAACGACTGGTCCAAAAATCTAGCAAACTGCCCTTGTGATAGATCTTCACATCAGTCAACAATCCATGCTGTTTTATTTTGTAAATACTATTTGGACCAAAGAAAGAGGTGGATTCTACCTATCTTGAGAATACGGGGTTTGAGACAATGTCGCCCTGCCTATTTTGCACTGCAGTATGTAGATAATGAATGTTTTACAAGAAACACTGCTCTTTTCTTGAAAAGTGTAATCAAATATAGGAAACAACTGAATTTTAAAAAATCGTCCTTAAATCGGATGTTTTAAATAATTGTGGTTTATATTGTGAAATGACGTTTTTAACGGCAAATGGGTAGCCCAAACATGATAAAATAATTTAAACTTTTATATAACTGATTTTAACTGGTTGTACTTAAGTAATTTTGATGTATAATGTGATGATGTGCTTTTATGGTTTTGTCATTCAAAAGTGAAAACCGAATAAAGCAAAATTTTGATTTGATTTTGACTAAAGTTGCTGTGGGGTGAAACAGGAAATGTCCTATGTGGCAAAGATTTCCAGGGTCGTGACCTGTAGTACAAATATGCTTTTTCCACCTGTTCGTACAGTTAGAAATTAAAGGCCAAATCGTTGCTTCTCTAAATTTAACATGAATTTTAATAGGCTGAGCAGACTGAAAGCCTCAGTGTTTCAGAAGGAAGTATCTTTAACATCTGCAAGGGAGACGTTTCATCTTCAAGTTGCAAGGTCTTCTGAAATCCACTTGCTACTTCACACTAACTTCATATAACACTTCTGAGAACTTGTGCATCCTATTTTAATGCATCAAACACTGCAGGTGTAGTATATTTTTTTAACGCAATTGGCTATGGATTTATTTTACCTCTTTCCAGACTGTCTTCGGAGTGATTCCACCCTTCCAACATGGCTTGGTCTCTGACACTTTTTCAGAGGAATAGCACTACTGAACGACAACTGGTCTTTGTCCTTTCGACTTATATGGTTACATTGCATACAGGCCATGTTCTGGTCTCTGCAGTGCACTTTTGACTGTGCTCTGGATATATGTCTTGGGATGCCAATGGTCCAATCTACAGATAGGGAAATGCCGATGGATCAGTTAAGAATCCACCTGGAAAGATGTCCAGCGCGATTGACATTGTTGCAGATTGCATAATATGAGCTTGTAGCCTCAGCTTTTATATTTTCGGATCCTGGCTAGTCTTCTGCCGAAACACTACTGGCTGTCATAACGTAAGTGGCTGCTGATTAGGTTGGACACAACCATGTTTGTTCTTAGGAACTTATGAATAGGGTGCCAATGGAAACAGTCTGAAGAAGCTGGAAACAACATTGTTTAGTCTCCCTCTTGGGTCATTTAAACACTAGTGCACTTTTGAGAAGACAACATTTCTTAATTGAGCTATTTGCTTTTCGAGCAAAATTGAGATATTACACACACACACACACTTTTATAAGCAGTATGGCTTTCTTTCTGCTTTTATTATTGGAGTAATACTTTTAAAATCTTTTCGGTTTTATGTGCAAGTCGAGTTTTGTTTTAGGCAAAATTATAAGTTTAATAGGAAGCTTTTTAGTCACCTTCTGCTCAAGTAGTGGGTGTTGTGTGGTTACATAGGCCCGAGTACACACAATGCCATTTTGCATGCTCACATTTAAAGTTGACATCTTTTTAAACAAGGACTAAACACATATTTGCTTGTGTGGCCTCATGAGATAAAGTACTCAGAAATGGTTATGCCTACAGTTACACTTCTTTGTAGGCACATTAATAGGCCTTAGAACATTCAGTACATTGACTTAGTACACTGAGCAAAATGTCGTTTGTTGTTGTCCATTCGGCGACAGCTCTGAATGGATAGAATCAACATTGACAACAGAACCAGGACTCAGACAGAACAAATTAGTGAAGTTTATTATATAAACGACACTGCGCCTCTGTTTAAACAGAGGAGCATCTCGATGGATTGTCAAAGTTCACCCCATGACTGAATTCCAACACCACCCTAAAGAGGACAGCAGCCCGTTCTACACCAAGGCTGGCTGCTTGATGACGCATGTCCGCAGGTAACTGGGAAGTTAAACCAATCTAAGGTATTCTGGCAGACGCGCACACCCTAAGCTTTATAGGATAGGCAGCACTAGGTAGGAGTGCAATTATATGTATGTATATAATCGAATGCAGAGGCAAGATGGGTGAACTGTTCATTTCGTTCACCATTCTTGTTATGTTGATAACATTGTTATGATTCATTCTATTAATCACTGCAGCACACATATTTTACACAAGAGTACAATTGCTTCAATAAATGTTTGAATTGCCAATTTGTATACTTCTTGTGTGTCTCTTTGGGCATGCCTAAGTTACTAACGAAAGGGTACAATTTGTTTCTATTATTTTAGGGGCCAAGATGGCACACTGTGAGCTAGCCAGGAATTCTGTCATATTCTGCCCCACATTGTTTTGGTGCTTATGTCGGCCAAACGCACATTATTGAGAAAGTAGGTACCGCACCACATTACCTTATGAATATTGACAGGTATTAGTTGGGAATTTTATGTTCACTATGACATTTAAATTTAAATCTATATCCCAACACGAACACCAGTTAACTCACCTGTGAAACCTACTAAAGCTCAATTGAAATGTGCCAAGAAGTTGTGCCTTTCAGTAGGTCTGCGTGCACCCTGGGAGCCTGTGATCAAGGAGCTGTGCTCCGAAACGCGCAAGGCAAACAAAAAAAACTGAATTAAAAATGCCTTTTGCTTTTACTAGATCTGCTGTGGAGTGCGTCTTGGAAGTGGGGACACATTGAGAGAGACACATTGAGAGAGATAGAGATAGAGAGAGACACATTGAGAGAGATAGAGATAGAGAGAGACACATTGAGAGAGATAGAGATAGAGAGAGACACATTGAGAGAGATAGAGATAGAGAGAGACACATTGAGAGAGATAGAGATAGAGAGAGACACATTGAGAGAGATAGAGATAGAGATAGACACATTGAGAGAGATAGAGATAGACACATTGAGAGAGATAGAGATAGACACATTGAGAGAGATAGAGATAGAGAGAGACACATTGAGAGAGATAGAGATAGAGATAGACACATTGAGAGAGATAGAGAGAGACACATTGAGAGAGATAGAGATAGAGAGAGACACATTGAGAGAGATAGAGATAGAGAGAGACACATTGAGAGAGATAGAGATAGAGAGAGACACATTGAGAGAGATAGAGATAGAGAGAGACACATTGAGAGAGATAGAGATAGAGAGAGACACATTGAGAGAGATAGAGATAGAGAGAGACACATTGAGAGAGATAGAGAGAGACACATTGAGAGAGATAGAGATAGAGAGAGACACATTGAGAGAGATAGAGAGAGACACATTGAGAGAGATAGAGAGAGACACATTGAGAGAGATAGAGAGAGACACATTGATAGAGAGAGACACATTGATAGAGATAGAGAGAGACACATTGAGAGAGATAGAGATAGAGAGAGACACATTGAGAGAGATAGAGATAGAGAGAGACATTGAGAGAGATAGAGAGAGACACATTGAGAGAGATAGAGATAGAGAGAGACACATTGAGAGAGATAGAGATAGAGAGAGACACATTGAGAGACACATTGAGAGACACAGAGATAGACACAGAGATAGACACAGAGATAGACACAGAGATAGACACAGAGATAGACACAGAGATAGACACAGAGATAGACACAGAGATAGACACAGAGATAGACACAGAGAGAGACACATTGAGAGACACAGAGATAGACACAGAGATAGACACAGAGATAGACACAGACACAGAGATAGACACAGAGATAGACACAGACACAGAGATAGACACAGACACAGAGATAGACACATTGAGAGACACAGAGATAGACACATTGATAGACACAGAGATAGACACAGAGATAGACACAGAGATAGACACAGACACAGAGATAGACACAGAGATAGACACAGACACAGAGATAGACACAGACACAGAGATAGACATAGACACAGAGATAGACACAGAGATAGACACAGAGATAGACACAGAGATAGACACAGAGATAGACACAGAGATAGACACAGACACAGAGATAGACACAGACACAGAGATAGACATAGACACAGAGATAGACACAGAGATAGACACAGAGATAGACACAGAGATAGACACAGAGATAGACACAGAGATAGACACAGAGATAG